>NC_138923.1:4500838-5172657 GCF_965231255.1 Vanellus vanellus | reverse complement strand
AACGGGGAACACCGTCCCCTCTGCTCTGTACTGGAGGAAGCGCAGCGCGAGGTCTGAGGATCAATCCAAATCCCATTAGAGGCAGTGGAAGCATTTCAGTTTGCAGGAACAGGAGCTCGGCGTTGGCCTTGACAGATTTTGAAAGTAGTCGGCGGCAAGGTAACGGAACATTTTAGAACTCGGGGCCTTAAATATCGCAGGGGGATATGCTGAACACTTGGAAAATTGGCCTCCGAGGTGTTTGTAAAATGTCGCCTTAAAGAATTTGCCCAAGCACACGCAGGAAGGCTGCGGCAGAGGTGAATGCCGGGCGCATCTAGAGATTTAACCGACGTAGCCGGTAGGGGTGACAGAGCGGAGAGAGACCAGATGAGGAGCCCATCAGTGTCCCATCTCCTCTCCCCACATTTTCTCTCCAGCGCCACAGTCCCACGCACCGGAGGGTCCCACGGTGCTCCCCCTCCCACCAGATGGAGGTCCACCCTGTCTGCCATGTGCTGGGCACAATCCTGCACCATGCCCATCACTGGGACCACATTGTTGGGAAGGAAAGAGGAACCGGCCTTGCTCCATGCTCGTCCTCTCATATCAACCATTTTTTTCCCTGTTGCCATAGACAGATGTTCAGGTGAAGAGAGAACAGGCTGTTGCCTACAAACACAAGGGGTGGTCAGCTTCGGCGGGTGAAACCTTCTGAGGGCCACTTGTCCGGTGGCTAAAAGCATCACCGGGTGAGCAGAGAGGAGATGAGATGACTCTTCACCATCAGCCGCACCGGGGCTGAGTTTCCTTGAGAAAGGTGGGAAGGATGAAAAGCTGTGAGGATATAGATGGACTAAAGCTGTGTGAGAGACGGGTGACCGGGGCAGGGAGAGAGGGAGGGGAGAGCTGGCAGGGAGGAACACAAAGTTCACTGGCGAGGCAAGTGCGAACGCCGAGACAAATTGCCATATCGGGGCGAACGGTTCCTTTGCTTCCCAGATTGCAAACCAGAGAGGGACGTGACGGGCAGGTGCAAATTTCCAGATGAGGTGTTGTGTAGGTGTGATGATTATTTCTGTGCCTGTAGGCTTGGCTGGAAAGGGAAAGGGTGGACAAGGGCGCTTTCATTCTGCAAAATGCACGAGGAAGATGTGTGCAAAACAAAAAAAATAGCTATGAGGTAGGATTACAGTTTACCTACGTTATTGGAAGATTGATTTCTGATGAAAGGAGCAGAGAAGGGAGGGGAATAAAATTTTATAGGTGGCAAGAATGGGGATGAGAGCCTTAAAATGGCAGTTGTGAGTTAGTATTCTTGAAGGATTGGTTCAAATGTGACTGCAGAGACTGGTGCTAGTTTCTGGTTTCTAACCATCCGCATTAAAAAAAAGGGAGAAGGGAGAGAGAGGCACCAGCAGACTGGCCTCGGTGAAATTCCACTGGATTTTCCCCCGGGAATCAGGATTGTCCCTGCATTTCAAGTACCTGGGAGACCTGAAACACTGAGAAGGCTGAGAGGTGAGGCGAGGGTCGGAAGGGAGAGCGGCTGGCAGGAACAAGCAAATTGTAGAGTAGGCTGGATAATTCAGGGATCTGTAATAAAACTGCATGGTGACAGGTAGTGAATAAAAGACTATAGGTATATTATGGTTTACGGAGCACAGGACAGATGTGTCTCTAAGGAGACTGTGATAAGGAGCGGAAGGCAGCAGCGGACCGGGAGCAGCGGCTGTTTGGGATGCAACAGCACTGTGTGAATAAAGCAGCACCGTAGCAAGATAGTTCAATCCTGACGCTGTCACCGACGTGTTATATATGACCTTGGGCAGGTCACTTAGGCTGATATCTTTCAGAAGAGCTTTTTAAATGCATGTGTTTCCATGCATAGAAGCTGAATTTCGTACAGCCGGTGCTGCGGTTCTGAGCCCTCCAGCTCACACGGTGGGGGCGAACCTCTCGGGGAACTCGTCTCCAAGTTTGGCATGAGGAAAAAATCTGCATTTTTTTAAGAATCCAGCAACCCATGTCCTCGGGAAATGTAGCTCCTCAAAGACTGACATTCAGTAGCACTGAGTCTTTGCATTTCCAGCGTAGGGCAAAAGCGGCACTGGTGTGCATCCAGCTCCCCTCCACCCCAGCAAAATGGCTCGGCATTTAGAAGTCTGGCCCGAATTAATTTCTCTTCTCATTGCCTAAGACCACTAATGAAGTTGGCCTTTTACTGGCATATATAAGGGAAGAATATGCTAATTGTATCTCTTTCCCTCCCTTGTATGCAGATACGGGGCTTTTACTTACACAACATGCACAACCAAGTGTGCCAGTGCGCGCACACACACACACACACACGCGCGCGCGCGTACGTGCTTTGTGCTTTAAGAAGCCTGAATCGAGACTGCTGTTTCAGTGCAGCGTATTCGTCTTTTTACCAACTTCAGCATTTGCAGTAAATAGCAATTAATGATAACGCTGCTTACGTTAAAAAGAAGAGCAGAAGAGGCTGATAAGTCCTTCCTACCAGTGGATTCTCCTGCAGTTCTTCTCGTTACTTTGTTTTCAAGTTTGAAGACAGAAATTTTGTCCGTGGATTCTTTTTTTTTTTTTTTTTTTTCTCGCTGCTGCTCCACCAAGGGAGCTCTTCTGTGAGACCGGTGCAGTCCACTCCCCAACCCCTTTGTGCCTCAGATAACAGGGACGCTTCTTTGATGCTGGGGGCACGACCCTCCCTCGCGTGCCATAACAGAGGTGGGCAGGAGGGCTGGGGACAAATGCACACTCTGCTGCCCTTGCGCAGCGTTACTGCTTGGCTGCAGACCTCCATAAATAAGATTCGGAGCTGGGGAAAATCAACAGGAGAGCTGAGATATGCTCTGTATTTTATTTTCATGCGTAATTTTAAAATTCCAGGCTCTTGGAAGGATGTGAGGGCTGATTTCCAGCTCAGTATTGCAGTATTTTTGTAGTAAGGTGCTCAGGATGCATTTTGTGTGCAGATGCACCCGTGTGCGCACGCAGAGTGTTTGAGCGTGCAGTGTCCTCCGGGACAGCGCTGCAGGACTGTGGAAGATGACAGGAAGCTGTTGGAGGGTTTGTGCTTGCTCACATTGCCCACAACTGATGTTAATAAAGCAAAATATACCCAGAACTGGGTTTCTTCTTAGTGGAAGCAAACTAATACAAATGCAGTGTCTATGGCTAAGGAACCCAGGAGGCAAGTTCTTTGACATTGTGGAAACACCCAGAGATATTTAGACGCCTAGCTCTTATGTACGTGCCTAATTTCCTTTAAATCTACTTGATGCAGGAAGCTAAGCAGGTGATGCTTCCCTAAATACCTCGGGGACTGAGATTGCTGATGGGTGGCTGGTGGGGTCCTGTGCTTGGGAGATGAGACGCGGAAACGGATGCCAGACGATGTCTGAGGAGCAGCAGCCCCGGTACATGCTGTTCCCATCCCCGCGTGTCTGCATCTCGTTCAGAGCGCGCTTCGGCGGCTGGAATCAGGGATGGCTGATCGCAGGGAGCTGTGCTTTTTTTTGTTTTGCTTAACGACAGATGCACTTGGACATCACGCATTCTAATTTTCTGTAGGCACCTCATGTCATGCCTATTTGGTTACATGTTAGAGATAGTGGTGCTTAAAAAAAAAAAAAAAAAGGAGAACCAAGAGAAGTGAAAAGAAAGAATTCAGAGAAACAGAGGGCAAAAAGGGATGCTGTGACTGTCTTAAAACAGCAGTAGACGGCGATTTGTAATGGAAAAAGTTAGATCCACTCTCTCTCAGATGATTTCCTGGGAACTTTTCTCTCATTTTTGATACAAGGATTTGCTCATTTGTTTTTCTGTAAATCTAATTATTTTACTTCAAGTTCTCTGTTGAATGAAGGTTTAGACTAGAAGAGAGCAAAGGACTATGAAAGTCATCAGCTTAAGAAACTCGGTAACTCAGCCTTGCTGAGATCCCTCATGTTGTTATGAAGATCTGACAGACAGTTATTGTAATTCCTCGTAGGGACTGAGGAATAATGATTATTTTTTTTTTTTTTGTCGGTTTGCTTCTGAAACAAAAAATGAAGGGAAAAAATTAATTTTAACAATTCAAACATACTGGGGGTGGGGGGAAGAATGAAAAAGTATTTTTTATATGTGTGACTATAAGGAAAGAAGAATAGAAAATCACTTAAAGACTTTCAATTTGCTGAAATGCATAGCTTTTTTTCACAACTGTATTATTTCACTTTTGTTTGGGTGTTGGTTTTTTTTTCATTTCGTTCTAGATCCACTTTGTAAACATTTCAACATGAAGCATTTAAGCTAAGAAATAATGCAGTCACGTACTTTGATTCCTTTAAATTTTTCCCATCCCATTTTTTGACAGTAACTATCTAATGGATTCGACCTGAATTAATAAACATTGTCAGTCAATCCCCAAGCACTTTTTTTTGTGCCTAATTTTAGTATGTGTTAAAAATGTCTCGCATCTTTAGTGCCTATGACTGCAGTTTCCTTTATGCTACACACAGTTAAAGACAATTCGTACCTCAAATAACATATACTCAAAGGGTACAGAGCAGTGGGAGATAAAAGGAGAAAGTAAAAAGATTTGTCTGCAGTCACAGCGTAAATCAGTAGCAGAAGCATATAGGGAAGTGTACGGTCTTGACTTCCATTCCCCTGCCCTCTCACAAGCCTGTGGATTAATTATAAATCTCTTTCTCACCCATTAGATTTTTCTCATGCTTCTTCTACTCCTGCACTTTCTCATTCACACCTTCAATTCTTTGTTACTCTTCCTTTAATTCAGCTTTCCTTACTCTCCATTTTTGCCCGCTTTCCTCTTTTCTCCTCCTCTGCTCCTCCCGTAGAAGATTACTAACGAAGTGGCAAGTGTTAATAATGTGTCTCGGCTGTGCCCGCTGCGGTGGATAAAGAAGGAGCGAGGCGGGTGAAGGAGAAGAGTGGCAAAGAGGGAGGGAAGGGAGTGATCTGAACTGATTTCAGACTCCAGGTGAAGGTGTGCGGGAAGGCAGAGGACCCAGCTGCACGCTCGGGAACCCTCACTGCTATGGGAGAGGAGTCTGAAGGTCTAAGGAGGAGAGGATAAGGGTATCTGAAAGGTGGGACCGGTATCCTCAGGGATTCAGGGGCCAAAAGAAGACCAAAGACTTACAAAGGGCAAAGGGGAACTGGCAGATGTCTCCTCTTTGCTGTGACAGGACCTCAAACCTGGGTGTCTCGCGCTTGATTCATCTGGATGAGTTTGTACACGGGGACTTCTAGCGCTCCAGTAAAATCAGATGCGAATACGCATATTCAATCAGACAGGGGTTACGGGTGCTGTCTGCGCGCTGGGCATTGCGTGCTGGCAGGGATTAGACTGCCATCTGCTTGGTACAACGCACATCACAGGGTTGGTACCTGGATGCGGGGTGCTGCTGGAACTCCTGCCGACTTCCTCAAGTCCTGCAAAATAACGTTTGTCACTGGAGCCTCTGTTGTGTGGTTAATGGACAAATCTGGGCAGAGCGTATGGATTTAGGGAGGAGAGGCGGCTGAAGAACCCGTGCTTTGGGCTGATACCTATAGCTCCCTGAGGAATACAGGGCAAGCACACAACAGCTGGTGGGGGGAAACCGTGTTGATGCCGTGGGAACAAAGATGTTGTCTAGTCTGCAATCCAGGCAGGAGGAGGGTGAAAGCAGAGATGTAAATTAGCAGGAACCTTCCTCGAGCTGCTTTGGTCAAAGAATATTATACCAAGAATAAAATGTCCAAGAATAGCTGTCTGTCATTGTAAACAGTCACATTAGACATGATAGATAACTTCAGGCTATGTCTTCATGAGCACAGTAGACTCTAAATACCCTTCTTTCTTTGGAAGCTCCTTCCCAGCACCTTTGATTTCACAGGGATAAGCCAGCTAGCTGTATTCCTCTTCTGCATTTGATTTACCACTCACAGAAAATTATTTAGCTAGCTAGCTATTTATTATCTAATTCCACGGCTGCAGTTGAGGAAAGTCTGTTTATTCCTTTTCCACGGCAGTGTCTGTTTCTCCGGCAGCTCTGACTAGCTGCTAGGTGCCCTGGGGAATGTCGAAGCAGAATTAATTAATCATGACCAGTGATGGAGGTGTTTTGCAGATTTGGATTTGGCCAGCTGATTGCACGGGATCTTTTGGGGAGTCAGGCTGTTGATGAAACACATGCTCTGGATTGCTTTCCGACAGAGGCGCTTTGGGAGGCTGCAGGGGCAGGTGGGATCTATCGGGCAGTGGGGGAAATCTGGCAGAAGTCGGCTGTGTGTGCGCTGGTGGAGGGGACCGCTCGCTCCCTTTGGCAGGGCACTGCGCCCATGAAACTAAACTGCAGCGTAGCCTGGCCTGGCCTGGCCCCAACCTGCAGAGCTGTGAATCTTTCGGCATCCACAAGATAGTCTTCTGGGCATTCATTCTGAATGTCCCCTTTGGAGCAGGAGGAGTTGCGACGGCGCCTGGCACATGCCAAAACTGGAAGTCACCCCTTCAGCGTGCCCACGAGTGATGGCAACACTGGCCAACTGCACAGGTTGTGCTGAAGCAGCAATGTTTGTTTTACAAATAGCTCCGAATTCTTCCAAACCCTCTTCCCTCTCTTTGCAGAGCCTTAGTAGAGCATGTGCTCTTCTTCCTACCCTTCCTGGTCAATGATTTCCTCCTGGCTATGGAGAAAGGTCAAGTGTCCACGCCGATTCTTTTTGATCTGTCAGCAGCCTTCAAGTCCTCTGGCAATGAAGGGCTGATGATTTGCAGTGTCTGGCATGGATGGGCAATCTCTCCCTGCAGGAGCGTTCCTCCTTTCCAAAGAGACTCCACAGTATGGCTTGGGGTAATGAAGCATTTCCCTCAAGGACTCTTCCAGGGGGTAACTCGATGCGCAGTGGTACTGTTGCTGACAGAGGGATGGGGCTGCAGTCTTACAGATGTGCTGACGACAAGGGATAAGATCAACTTTCAAGGGAATAATCCACAGTTTTCAAAATTTATCATCCTCAAACATCTTTTTCTGCCTTCAACTTGTTCCCGTTGCCGCCTGACAAATTGAGGCACTTTGCTCCTTTCCCACCCCAGAGATGAGGCCACGCGCACGGAGGTGCCGGCTGGGATGGAGCTGTTCGTGGGGCGGGGAGGTGGAAGCGTCAGCCGTTAATGGAAGTCTCAGGCTAGAGCGGTACTCGCTATTAGCCGAAAGCTGTAATGCGTAGTGACAGGCCAGCTGGAGCGAGGGTGGATCACCCGGCGAATCTGCATGCAGAGGTGCGCTTGCAGCAGCTGCGCGGGGGAATTCACATTCCAAACCGCGGTGCCTGGCGGTAGAGGCATGTCCTTTACGAGGAAAAGCAGACAGGAAAATCCCCGCCCCCCGCTATTTTAAATAAACCTCCGAAGGTTGGGGATGCTGCTCAGTTTTATTCCCATTGCACAGAACCCCATAGAATCACAGAATCGCTGAGGTCGGAAGGGTCCCTGAAGATCATCAAGTCCAACCATTAACCCACCCTGACAAAACCACTTCTAAGCCATGTCCCCAGGTACCACGTCCACCCTTTTTTAAACCCCCTCCCTAGGCAGCTTCTTCCAATGTTTGATAACCCTTTCCGTGAAAAAATTTTTCCTAATATCCAACCTAAACCTCGCCTGGCATAACTTGAACCCATTTCCTCTCGTCCTATCGCTTGTCACCGGGGAGAAGAGGTCAGCCCCCACCTCTCTACCCCCTCCTTTCAGGGAGCTGTAGGGAGTTTCAGGTAGTTGTAGAGAGCGTTCGCCCCTGCGAAGCCCACGTGGCGGCGGGGACCGACCCCTCTCTGCCAGGGGTGCTGGCAGCCTCGCGACGGGCAGGAGCCGCCCGTAACTCCCTCTTTACGCTTTCTTTTAGCCTGATGAACGGGAGGAGAAGGGAGAGGAGGGTGGTCCCGTGTGGCCGTGCTCTGCCTCCTGCTCCCTCCACCATCACCCGCAGCCTTCTCGCACAGCACTGCCTCTGTCTGTGTTATTCTCTGCGCGTCGGTGCGAAATGGACTCTCTGTCCTCTCGCCACTGCAGCGCGCGGACCCCGGTAGGGAGACCCGCCGCCCTCGATCTCCTATCGAACCGCGGTGAATGCACAGGAGCCGTCAGGGACATTTTCATCCCTGAAATGAAGAATCAATAGAGTTGCCTCGTTACAAGCTCTGCTGCGCGCTGCCGGTCTCTCCTTCCCTTTTGCCCCTTGCTTTGCCCTTTTTTTTCAACCTACTTTTACCACCACCTACACAGACTCAATGGCGCAAATTCCCGGGTAGCAATTGCCTTCTGCTATGCATGGAGGAGAGAAAATGCGGTTTAAAAGAAGAAAAAAAAAAATTAAAAAAAATCAGGTTGACTGGCAAGAAGGAGGTGGACTATATCTCTTAAAAGTACGTAAGTGGTTTGGAAGCCAAAGGCCCCAGGAGGTCAATGGTATTCAAACTTTTAAATCCCTGATGCTCATGAAAACATTGCACGCAAATTCCACCCTGGGAAAATCTGCATTTTCTTTATTTTCTTTTTTTTTTTTTTTTTTTTAAACGAGCAGAGAAGTTGGTTTTCTGATGTGCAGAGGGGAGGGGAACTGTGCTACACAGTCATTGAGCTGACAGAGCTGCTTGGAAGATGGACATGCTGTTTCCTTGGGAAATTCTCGCCTTTTGATTTGTGGTTGGTTTTCTTTAAGCTCCAGTTTGAATGAGAACCATGTTCCCACAAAGCTCTTCTGGCCTAAAAATTCAGAAGCAATAATAATTTGCGACCATCAATACCTTCTGTTTCTGTGGCGCTGAAGCACTAAAATGCTATGGGAAATATTTAGTGTTGTATAATGGTAACACATATAATAAATAAAACACCATCCAATATTTTATGCAATATATAGTATATTTTAAACATATATATATCAATACAATACAGAATATGTAAAAATGTCAAAACAAATTAATTGAAACAACATTAAAAATAATGTGTTTATCTCCTCAAAATGAAACATTTCAGTATAACTGAAATGAAGAGAGAAAATCAAAATGATTTGTTTTGACACTTTAAACATAAAAAAGTTTGTCAAAATTGACATGTTCCCATGCAACGTTTCGATTTCAAGAGAACTGCGTTTTCCTGCGAAAAACTGTTCTGTCAAAATTTTTTGACCAGCTCTGCTTACAGTCTATCTAAACAGACAAGCATCACAGCCAAGACTCTCAAACGCTCCAGGTGGTCAGAAGATGGATTTAGCACAGAGCAGAACAGTCTCAAAGAGGGAAATAAATAAAACTCACAGCTAGAGGTGGCCTTAAACTTGGGTACCAACCTGCTGTAATGTTTGAGATGCTCAGACCTGAGTGGTTTCGGACGCTAATCCCAGCAAGGACTGGGTTCCTTCCTTTTTTAGGAAATCCATGTTGCAGGATCGGTGCGCTGATGGAGGAGGCTATTTGTGATGGTCAGATGCCGGTGCAGATTCTCAATGTCCTCTGGGAGTTTTCAGTTCTTGGCATTGGTTGGAGTCTAGCTAGTATCAGCCCTCTGTGTTTGATAGATTAATACCATTAAGTATGAGATGGCTTTATTTTCCACACATCCTTCTGTTTCGGTGGAAATCCCGGGCTTAGGGCATAGGCTGAAATGCAGTGCTGCAGGTCGGTTGGCTCTGAGATTCAAGGCTGGTGAGAACAGCTTTGGCTAGGAGTTCTGCTACCTTCATCATACACAGATTTTAAATCTTCTCATTATATAAATGCAGTTTCAGGTTAATTTGAGCTTCTAATTTAATATGCTGTTCCGAATTAAGAGTTAATATGATATTTGATTATCTTTTTGCAATGAGATCCAACCCAAGGCTCATTGACTTCAATAGACCTTCCAGCAGAACCTGCGTCGGCAGAGCCTGCGTAGATGCATGCTTAGGGCAGAAGACCTACGCTCAAGATTTCTGGCTTCTGTTTCAGGAGCTGCCAATAAAATGATGTTATTTGAGGCTATTACACATTCTAGCTCACATTTCTAGCCTGAATTTAAGTGCCTGTGCATTAATGTGGTTATAACTTCCCCTATATGGGCAGGCAGGGCAGTAGAAGGAGCTGAACCTGAGCGTTTTCAGCCTCAGACCAGTGTCCTCTGCACTAACGGAATCCTTCCTGAACACCTAACTCGGCAAGAGGTTCGTGTAACGCATCGCTCGGCCACTGGGCATCACTCATTGGGCCCTCGCAGGGGTATCAAGCCCGGGTCGGTGACCCCTTGTCCTCGCCCTGGAGGTTCCTGTGCCAGCGGCTGAGCCAGGGTCTCCCTGAGCTCTCCCCATCCCTGGGGAGATGGCCCGGCAGGGATGTTGCTCGAAGGCAGTGGCTGCAGGAACCGGTGTGGCTAAATGCACGGGGAGATTTGTACGGCCGCAGCAAATTCTTCATCCGTTTAGTGTGATGAGAGAGGCGGGTCTGCCCTGGGCCAGAATTCGCAGCCGCCGCCGACTCGGGGTCCCTCTTCCCTCCCCTCGTCACTGCCCCCGGTTCCCTGGGCTTCATCCAGCGAGAACGGTGGCACAACCTGGTGCCCATGGGAAGCGCTGAGCTAAATGGTGCTTTTGGTCCTGGCAGGCAGGGCTGTCATTATCCAAGCAGCGGGAGCTGTACCAGGAGAAGACGCTGCCTGTGGATTTTAACCCCTTGTGCTCCTCCAGTGAGGGCTGAGGGACACAAAACACCCAGGTCGAGAGCTAAGCTGCTTTCTGAGGGACAAGAAAAACAGGAAGATAAGTCATTTGCAAGGGTCCTCAGGTCGCCTCAGCTTCCCAGTGAACCAAAATGAGCAGTGTTAGCTTGCATTTCCCAAACCCTGTGGAGCGGGATGGCTCTGTGCGGCTGCGGTGGTGGTAAAGTCCCTGCCCAGGAATGAACTTCAGAACAACAAAAAATACTGCAAAGGATGGCAGGTGTGGGATAACAGTTGACCTTTTGGATTGAACGTTACGTTATTGGTCTTCGGGGCAGTTTTGGCATTGATTTTTTTTTTTTCCTTCAAGGTCTTTGCTTGTGTGTCCAAATTGTTGCAACGGAATGTGTTAGAAAGGCACAACCGGCAGACGGAATGGAACAGGCGTGAAAGCAACATCCAGGACTGCCACGGGCCTCTTTGAACTTAATTTTCAGATTACTCTCTTTCTCAAATTTCCAGTAAAAATTGTAGGGAATAGTATGATTTTTCATTCTGTTTATTGTGCATGATTTGCAGGTGTTTCTTGTTCCAAAAGGCAAGAAAAGTATTAAATGAATTTGGACATTTCCTTTTATGCATAAATTACAAAATCTATTTTGGCGCAGTCAAAACATGCTGTTTAAGAAAACACTTCATTTTGATTTTTAATGTATATTACTCAACATGTAATGAAAAACAAAACACAATCTTGAACCGATCCTTTCCAAACAGAACACTCGACACATTCTGTTCCAAAGAAAAGCTGACTTGATCAAATTGCTTTTTTTTCCCCTTAAATCAACAAATTTCTACAAAGTGTTTTGCCGCTGATGAATTGGCATTTTTCTGACATAAAATGAGCAATCCAAAAAAATTCTAAGCAGCTCTGTGGCAAGTCTTAGCTAATTCTGGAATAGTAGCATGAAGGTGCGTAGGAAGGGTACTGCAAGGAGACGTAGCGTTGAGCTGAGACTTAAGAGATTTGGGTTGAATTCCTGAAGCAGTTATAAAATGATCTGGGACAAGCCATTAATCTACCCCGTGTCTCAATTCCCATTCTGCAGAATGGGAAAAAGCAGCATTTCCCGATCTCCTAAAGCTACTGCAAGGATAAAAACCTATTAACACTTATGAGATTACTGGACTTTGATATGAGGTGTATAAATACTGAGAAGACAGAAGACAGAGCTGCATTTTTGTGTAACTTAGAATGAAATTATGGGGAAGTGGACTAGCTTGGACAATAATTTAATAATAGTAGGAATAATTTCAAGTTCAGGGCAGTGTTTAATAGAAATCACTGCTCACCACCCACCATATTTTTTTTTTAATAAGCAGCTCAGAAAAGTGCGATTTATCATTATTATTATCATCTATATTCATTCTATCTCTGCCACTTCACAAATGAGAGGAGTTCCTCACAAACATCTACAAAGCTAGCTCATTATCCAGCCTTCCTATTTATAACTCTCATTTATGACAATAGCTATCAAAATCTTGCCAACAGTAGGGCTGCTGGTGTGCTGACACCACTGCTCCGCAGCCCGCTGAGCGGTATTATCTCACTGTTCCCTCGCGTTCCCCCATCTGTCCCTGGCCATCTGGTGTCCTTGGTCTTCTAATTAGACTGTAAGCTTTTTGGGGCATGGACCGCCTTTCTGGTTTCTGTTTGTACAGCACCTAGCACGATACCGTTCCAGCCTCAGCTACAGCAGGACTGTCTTCACGTTGTGATGCTTCACCACGTGTCTATGTGCATGTGCAGAAGATCCTTTTAATTCTCAGTCTGTTGAGCGCTGTTAGATGGATCCCCTTTCTCAGTAGAGCCCCGAACCAAGTGCCTGCGGATCCTGGATTTCCGAGCGGTGGCTTTGGCGCCTTGGCTAGTAGGTTTATGATGAGGACTAATGGAGTTTAATTCCCTCTGTCCAGCGCCACCCCATGATGTGACTTGATGGAGGTTGCACGCCTGCCACAGTTCTTCGGTTTCAAGCCGCCTCTCTCATCCTTGTCATAATAACACCAGTAGTTTATAATTAGCTGAAGTGCGGGGACAAACGAGCTGAAAACAGGTACCTAGTTGTTACCAGTGTGATTCTCGCCTCGCTATAGGCAAGGAGTAATTAGGGTTTCTGCACAAAACCTGCTTCCTTTAGGCTGCTGGTTGAACTGCATTAATAACGAAGGATTTGTAGGGTGGTTTCGGTTCACTGAATATTCTGACAAGTTGTAAGCAAAGTGTTGACAAACTGAAAAGGAAAAACCTTTTCTCCTCTAAGTCATTTGGGGTCAAAAGAAATATTTTTATCACTGGTCTCTCTTAAGAGGCTAGAAAGACAAATCAAAGGGAGAAAAAGAAAAAGCTCTAGTAGTTTCAAATGGAAATTTGGAAATATTCCCCCTTGGTGCCCTCACAGCCAAAACACTGACATCTCCCAATCATTATTTTTTTCAGCATGAACAATTTGGCAAAAGTGAAGTGAATTCGTGGACTGTGTTGGTGTTTTTGGAGAGGTATTTGTCATCCTCCCTTCTTGCCTTTCCTCACCCAAAAATGTTTCAGCTGATGAATATCCCTTAGATCTAACCCCCAGTGCGTATTTTAAATGGAAATGGTTAAAGAATAAGGGCAAATTTAGACACTGAGCAGTGAAGAATTACCAGGGTTTGGGGAAGAATTCACCCATCGCTGCCTGAAATGGAGAAATCTGACTTCCATAAAGAAAGAGCTTTGCAATCATTTGGGATTTTAGGATGTTGCAATGCCACAGTCATCCACATAGTCAGAGCCACTGTTGAATTGCAGCTCCATCCCTGACTGGTCAGATAGCAGACTCTGCAGTTCGAGCTGTAAAGCCATCTGGGGTAGAAACGGCCAAATTCTGTTTTCCCAGGGCTCAGGTTTATCCACAGAAGTTCACACGACTTAAGAAACCCTGACAGATTGGATTCCCCATCCCTTTCCGTCCATGTTCCCTATTTTCCCCTGGCCCTAACACGCAAAAGACGATGTCCCCAGCTCGGCTGGATCGCTCGCCGGTGGTTCCGAAGGAGCGCCAAAGCTGCTTCATGGCAGTAACTGCCTTCCGGCGCTTCCATGGGCCATCTCTGAGTTAGGTGCAGGACATAAATGTTATTGCTCCAGTTGCACCCAGCGACTTAACACCAGTGAAATCCTGAAGGTGTAGGGCAGTAGTTACCTGTCTAGCAGGAATGGGAGCGCACAGGTGACTTAAAGCAGGGATAGTTGAATAAAATCTAGGAGAGTGTCTCCCATACTTAAAATTAGGGATACACTTAAGCTGTTTGCTGAAATGAGGTCAGACGTTCGTCACTTTACAGGGTCGAGCTCTAAACTAACATAAGCTGTTTCATCTCTCCCTTGACACTTCAGTCTTTTACTAATTTATCAGCATCCGAAAGCAGCGTGTGAAGTTGCTGCAGAACAGAAGTGTTTCGGATACAAATAGCAATTGTTAGCCTCTTCCCTCTGGTAAATGGCAGCAGGCAGAAACCTCTCTCAACCTGCCAAGAACCAAATGTGGGACACAAGAAAGAATTATTGGTGCATGAAGCTTAAAGAGATAGGGGACTTACTTCTTTACTGCGAATAATGGGTTCAGTAATTTCTCTTTCCTGACTCTGCATTTCTGATGGAAATAGTTTACAACAATGAGCAGGAGAAAACAGAAGGGATGGGTGCAAGATCAATTCGAGTCTAATAGAAGGGATAAATGAAAGGTGCAGAGGTTAGAAGAGAGGTAGAGAAATCCCAGGAGGCAGAGGAGTAGTGGAGTGCTTACAGCAAGCAACGGAGAGCCAGAGCTCCTGCGTTCTGCGTTCCCGTTTGTAGCAGTGATCTGGGGCTCCGCAGCCTCCCTCGTATGAAACAGACTTTGCAATATAATTTTGTGCAATGTCTATCATTCTGAGCTATCCCGCTGTATAAAAATTACCTTTTAAGTGGCTAAGTAGACACCCAGCTTTATTCCTTTCTTCTTATTTCAAGAAACAATGGGAGTAACAGCACTTGCCTGCCTTACTAGAGTGCTGAGAGCTTTAATTAATGTCTCTAATTCAATTTGAACTCCTTGGATAAAAGGCGCTGCCTTGTGACAGCAAAGGTATTGCCTAAAATAGAATATAATTAACACACAGATATCAATCACGATGAAATTAAGTGTACATTCAAATACAACTTGCACTTTACAGAAAGTACTTGCCTATTTTTCCTCCAAGAATCCTGAAGACTCATAAGACAAGGAACATTTAATGTTCCAGGCTGAATTCAGATTAGAATAAGGCCGTCTTAAACCACCTAACAAACTAAAAGGGCTTGTAACAGAAATCTCCATTTGCACTGATGGATGTGTCGTCATGACGGGCAATGCTGGAAACTGACTGTAACACGTCTCAAAATCAGAACATCTGATATTTTCTTCTCGCGGTACTTATTTACTGTGAACTCTAGCCTATGTCCTGGCTCACCCAGGAGACGTGACCTCCCTGCCCCTCCTTCCCCCATCCCTTTAGTGGAAATCCCCAGAACATATCTTACATCAGTGGAGCCCCATAAAGACACCTAACAAATTAATTTCTGATTCCGACTTGTTAGGAGTTAGATTGAATGCACCTCACAATATTGCCTTAGACACAAAATAATCCCACTTTAGTAAGCTTTATAGCTTCCATGGGGACCAGCCCCGTGGTGTGTATTAATCTTTAATGTGAAACAACATCTCTACAGCAGCTACAGGGGGGGAAAAGATACTACTAAAAAATTAAAGCTGATGGTGTGATAGTTGTCTAGACCCAATTGCGCTCTACCATCCTCCGTTGCCTCAGGCGCCGTTCCCTGCTCTCGCGCTGATACAGCCAGCTTCCAGACTGGAGAGGTGTCCGTTTCTTCTAGTGATCTCCAGGCACGTTCTCCCCACGTCTTAACCCTTGGTTAAGAGCCTTCACAGCTCTTAACCATCCTGACTCTAACTCTGGGCTAAAAGGAAAGGAAGGGAGGAGGAAGAGGTGCGTGGGGGGAATTAGCGAATAGCTCCTCTCTTTTATAAGCTGATATTTCCCCGGTGTACGATGCCCGCACGTGGGAGGACGCGCTGGGATCTCTCTGAAACCCATTTCATTTGGCTCTTCTCATATTTCAGTTCGCGCTTGCACGGTGCTGGGGACTGGAGGTGAGCTGTCACTCCACGTCGGTACGCAGCAGCTCCCGTCCTCGCTTTGCAATAGAAATTCAATAGAAAGTGAAAAGTTTAAAGGGAAACCGATCCAGGCTGGCTGATGAAGAAATTAGTTATGGAATAGTTTAACGAGCAGACAACCAAGTGAGTTTGAGCAATGTGTACAGAACAACTGATTGTTATCAGCAGCGAATCTGCATACCCGTCGCATGGCAAAAGCGCTGAGTGAGCAGCTGCGTACTGCGATGGGACAGCACTGCGGACCTGCGCGGAGCGGGAACGCAGAGGAGCAGCCTGGATGGAGCAGCAGGAGAAACTCCTGAACTGGAGCTTGGAAGTGCTGTGGGTGGGATGTAGCTGGGAGCATTTCCCGGTGTTCATCTCGGGTTTGTGACCACTGTGAGCGGGAGCAGAGAAGTACCGGTGCCCACGTGGAATATGCTCTGTTCCCCTCAGTGTGGGACTAGAACCTCCCCAAACCCTCCCAGTTTTGTAAGGTAAAGTAGAACCAGTCCTTTCTGAGAGGCGAGGGACGAAAGCACCAAGAACTGCCCCATTTATGGGTGAAGTAGGAGTCAGCGGTGAAGGCTGATATTAAATACGTACCTCCAGAACAGGAACAACCCCCTCAGTCAGGAGCGACATGTGCCCTCAGGTTTAATAACAGTAATATTCTGTCTGCAATTGCAAAGAAGTTTATATGTGCTCAACAGAAAAAGCGAACGTTCGCTGACTTTCCCATACTTAATTTGTTTCATTTCTTCATGTCATGCAACAGCTGACTGTCATTTTTAACCAGACTTACACAACTCCGTTTTGTCGAGTGCCGCTGAGCTGACTGCCGCTCCACGAACACATGCTGTGCACACGTGCAGGCTCCCACACACTCCGGCGCGCGCGCACACACACACACACACTTGGCACTTGTGCTCCCCGTCGCACTCCCGGTTTCAATCCACCCGCGCAGTAGCCGTGCACACTCGCTGCCGTGGGCTGCAGCTTCGCCGTGCTCCCGGTGAGAGCCCCCGGCGCAGAGGAGACGGCCACGCTGAGCACCAGTGCTGGTGCCCTCTGGTCTGTACCGCGCTGCTCACACCAGCCGAGGTCTCACGTTCGCACGCAGTGCTGCAACCGTGCGTGGCACCTCCGGCGCACCTCGGTTTGGCCTCTCCTATACTGTTTGCAAAACCTTTTCTCTCTGGGAATTGCAAACTTTGAGAGTGCTTATGGTGGACTCAGACTCAAAACCAGAAGGGTTTCTGGAGATGTACAAATAAGCCTGATGCTAAATCTCACTGTAGCAGAGCTCTGCATAGCCTAATTTCTCCTGCTTTAGAGTAGCTACAGTCTCTCTGCGCTATATCCTGCAGAAAGAGGTGGGCATCACCTGTCGTGAGGACAACTTTTGGCCAGGTTTGTGCTCCCAGAGCGGGGGATGCAGCCTCAGGATCGCTCTGCCTGGCCGGGCATGCCCACCCTGTTGGCACATCTTCCACAAAACTCGGCAAGGCAGCCAGATGGACGGGAGGTGGGCAGGAGGAGGAACGCGTCCTGCCTATGGAGAGGACCTTTTCAGAGCAGCATCAGCAACTCCCAGTGATGAGGAGCACAACCCAACAGGGCTGGGCTGCTGTTGGAGCCGCGTTGTGGGTGGGAAGCAGAAGGGGAGGGGGGTTCACGGCGGGCGCAGGCTGCCAGCTAAGCAAGCCGCTCACCTTCCACCAACGGAGCACACGGCTTCGTTCGGAGAGGGGCATCGCGCCAACAGCATGACTGCGGAGGCGGATGATCTAACGGCTGAAACGCTGGAAATGGGAGTCAGGAGATGAGGGCTCTCTTCCAGCTGTATCTGTGGCTCGCTGCGTAACCTTTGGCAAGGCATTTCACCCCTCTGTTTCCCTTCCCACTCATCATATGTCTCGTCTGTTTAGCCGCTAAACACATCGGGGAGAGGAGCTGGCTGGTGGCAGGGCTGTCCGCTGCCGCGATTTGACGGGGGTTGCAGCGGGACAGCCGCTCTCCCATCGCGCGAGCGACAGCGTGCCCTGCACCAGGTGGTGTGAAGCATCCCCTTAAGCTCCCTAGTAAATCTCCTACACTGAATATGCATGTTCAGCGCGTCGCCCTGCAGAGCCTTGATCTCGGGAAGAGCCTCGAGGTCCGACCGTAATCGAAATAGCAGCAGACCCTGTCCCCCTCCACCCGACGCACACCTCCCAAACACCCAGGCAGGAACGCAGGTCGAGGGGATTTTTATCTTTCAAAGTTTGGCAGGATTTCATAGTCGTGTGTGCGTCTGCGCGTATGTGTGTGCGTCTGTGTGTCCGCATGTGCTCGTCACTGAAGCCTGGGTAATTAGTTTGTTTTATTTCTTTTTTTGGCAACACTTTAAAGTAAGAGCTGGGTCTTTATAGATTGCTCAGGTTGCATGGAGTATGGATTACAGATCATCAGAGAGACATGAAAGCAGAAGACACGTTTCTCTGGCACAGCATTAAAGGGACAATAAAGGGGTAATTGTAGCCTAGGGTGCGGCCACCGTCTGCGCCCAGCCTTCACTCGCCTTTGCGGCACTGCGCAGAACTTCACGAGGGATATGATGGAAAAGCTGGGGTGAGGATGTCTCAGGTCAGGACCTGGTTGTTTCAAAGGTGGTATTTGCTCAGGAGGTTAAAGGCACCGCTAAGGTACATGAATAAAACACTGCCAAATACTCTAAGCTGTAACACAGGCAGACTGAAGTCTTTTAAAACTTGATTTTTCATGTCTATTTTCACCCCGAGAGACGGTTGTCAAAGGATCAAAGCAATTCCCATTTTTAAACTCTCTCTTTCTCTCCCTCCTCCCTCTCCTCCCCTCCATTTCTCTCTCTCTCTTTCCTTCCTCCTCTTCCCTCTCTTTTCCAACAGGACTCCACAGAATGGAGCAAGAATGAGAGGAAAAAGGCAGACAGAAAAGCATGAACTGGAGGCTTGTTGAGTTCCTCTACCTCCTGTTTATATGGGACCATATACTAGTACAGCCCTCCCACCAGGACCCAGCTGCTACCAACCAACATGTCTCCAAGGAATTTGATTGGCTTATTTCAGACAGGGGGCCTTTCCACCACTCACGGAGCTACTTATCCTTTGTGGAAAGACATCGTCAAGGATTTACAACCAGATATAAAATATACAGGTATGTTGGTTTCCTACAGCACCCGTAGCTTGGCTAAGTTGTTAGGTGGTGGGAACTCAGCCGGTTCCCATGGGCTCAAGGCTCGTAGTCAATGGGAGACGCATCATTGTCCCCGTTCCACCTGGAAACGCTTCTTTGGTTCTTCGTGGTCCTCAGCTGGCACCG
Source organism: Vanellus vanellus (assembly GCF_965231255.1). Taxonomy (NCBI): domain Eukaryota; kingdom Metazoa; phylum Chordata; class Aves; order Charadriiformes; family Charadriidae; genus Vanellus; species Vanellus vanellus. The sequence continues at coordinate 5,153,397 of NC_138923.1, read as the reverse complement.
CAAATTGTTTCAAAGACTCGTGTAATGCTCTGATAGTGAGATGAAGGAACTGCGGTACCATGGCAATGTGCACAACACAGATCGAGATAAAAAGGGACCAAGGCTGTGGGTGTACTTCATTTGTGGTGACAGAGAAGTTCACAGGCAGGTTCACAAGCATGTTTTTCAAATCGGTTTACCTATGGGCAGACCAAGCCTCTGTACCAAACTCATTCGTGTGAACTGCCAATAGCTTAAGGTTCGCATGGGCAAGAACAGACGTAAAGATGTGAAGGCACACATCCGTACGGCAGTTCTCATGCGGCTGTGCATGAGCCGTAGCAGTGTACTGCCTACCACAGACCTTTGCAGATTATCTCCACGTATGAGTCGGGCTTGCCCCCAGAACTGTGATCTTGGTTTAAAAGTCTTCCAATGAAAAAACTACAGCGAATAGGCAGAATTTGGATTTTCCTTTGCCTTCTAGGTTTCGAAGCCTTTGTTGTTGCTTATTTCAAGCTCTTCTTGCCAGCTGTGATATCCAGAAACACACTTTTCTTTTTTCATTTTAACTTGAAAAGCTTGGGGTGCTCGTGTGAGCCTCCTATTAGAGCAGCAAGCACTTTGGAGTGAAGGGGAATAAGCCAGCAAGTGTCATGAGATTTGCGCAAAAACCCAAAGAGACTGCAGAACTCTCATAGACATGTGCGCATTTGCATAATTATATAGTCCTGTTGTGTTGTAGAAAGACACTTGCAAACACAACCACGCAAACTGGCAGGTAGGAAGGTGCTAGTGAATAGACTACTGGCAGCGTGCACACACACACGCGCGATGACTCGGGGACGGGGGCAGCGGGGAAACCACCTGTGTGCAGGCAGTGTTCTCCCATGGGCAGAGAGCCAGAAGCACTTGCAGAGTCATAGCGACGTGCGAGACGTCATCTATGTGTGGGGAAGAAAAATGAGTGGTGCCTGTCCCACGGCCTCCGGGGAGTGCGGCATCCCCTCCCCTCGCATCAGCCCGCAGAGCGAGGGCAGGTTCGCATGGGTTGAGGACGTTGTCCTGGCTTGTCCTCTTCGTTCAAAACAGCTCGGGGGGAAGACAGCCCCAAAACCTAGAAATTATGTTGCCGTGCTTCCACTAAGGGTGTCTCGCTGTCTTTGCTTGCACAGAGGAGCAGAGAAAACATGCCTTTTCCGAAAAGACTTCTTTTCCTGGTTGTATATATCCCCAGCTCTGCTCCTGCCCTGCCGGACAACATACACTCCGATGGAGGCTGCAGATCTCTGCCCCACGCAATGCCCCTGGCAGTGGCTCTGCCCTCTGCTAAAGAGCCATTCAGCCCTGAATGCCACCGCAGCAGTCTGCAGGGGCCGGAGTGGGAGAGAAACGCGTGCAATGTATGTGTTCAGACACATCTAAGAACTGTCACTGTAGGTCAGGCCAGAGATCCATCACGCCTGGGATCCTGTCTCTAAGAATCATGGAGAACCGGGTCTGGAAGGACCTTGAGAGGTCATTTAATCCATGCCTCTTCCCCAAGGCAGGCTCAGACATACCTGTGTCACATCCGACAGAGGTTCGTGGGCAACCTCTCCTGAAAGGGTTCCCGTGACGGAGAATTCACACGCAGAGCAGGCAGCCTGCGCTTTGCTCTCCCCGCTTTTATAAAGGAGCTAAAATCTTGTTTGTATGCGAAGCCGGCGATTTCCAGTTTTATCTGCTATGGGGTGAGGAACAAGTTCCCCTTTGGTTTGTAGGAGACTGGTAAGAATTTGGAGACTCATCTCGGTTCAGGGAAGCGGAAAGGGATCTGTTTTTCTCCATTTCTGCTGGATATTGCCAAAGCGCTTATGAAAGACACTTGTAAGCACGGGGAGGACACAATGTCCTTCTTCTTCCAACATGGGAGAAAATGGGCAGCGACATTCTGCATGCATGGGAGGTGTCTGAAAAGGGTCTTGCAGATGGTCACAGTGCTGGAGAAGTCATTATTCACAAAAGAAACTGGAGATGAGACGAAGTGCAGTGGAAGCAGGTAGGGAGAGAGTTTAGGGAGACACGGGAAGCCTGCAAGGGCACCTAGGGGTGCATCTCACGGCCAAATGCTGGGCACGAAGCTGAAGGAGGGAGCTGAGGGCTTGGGTAAGTCCGGCCACGTGTGTCACGGTTTGAGCTGCTGGGAGCTGAGCGTGTTGGAAACACATTCTCTGGGGGTAACTTTTGCTCCAACAGCGGTTGGCTGAGGAGGAGGGGAACCCTCCTGTGTTTCGGCAGAGCAGATGGAGCCATTAGGTAGGAGGCTGGCGAGATGGCGGAGGGTTGTTTGCTTTTAATATCTGGCCCTGTTGGCAGAACCGGTCACTTAAAAATTGGGCCCGTGCATTTTTTAAGGGGTGTCAAAATCAGTCTAGCTATGGTGAATTAGTGGAGCCACAGCCAGTTCTCGCAGTTAAGAGCTGGACTCTGAGCACACACATCCTCCAGAACATATCATTTTACTGAAACCCACAGGGGTAAAATCTCATTTTGTGGGCTCCTTAAATTGACTTGGAGAATCTGTGAAGCTGTTGGGATTTTGTCAACTGTTTAATTCCAACATAGAAGCCTCTTTCCTCCCAAATGATGTCTCTCAATTGCTCTTTGCACTAGACTAGCCCAAGGGAGGCACATATTCTACATTAAGGATATTGCTCCTTTCCTTAGAAAAGCAGCTGATTTGGAGCCTGGGAATTTTCTGTGTAGTCTTCTCTTTCAACGTTCCTTTTCTCTCTCTCTCCTTTTGGTTGGCTGGTTTGTTCTTTGTCCCTGGGTCAGACACTTCCTTGGGGCACTCGTGATTTTGTTGAGTGAGGTTTGACCCGAGCACTGCTCTTCTCCTAAGGCCGATAGCAGTAGACCTCAGACCAGCCACAGCGACCAAGGATTTGGCGTGGATGTGAAATCAGGCGAGAGGACCTCACCCGTCCCTAATTGAAACGCTGTCGCCTGTTTAGTGGTGATTTCCCCAGTGTCTTGCTGTGCGGGAGCATGGACACAGCGCATTAGGACTGTGTCATTTACATCGAAAACCCACCGAGATAAAGCCTCTGTCAATGCTACGCGGCAGCGTAAGGCAAAATGCAGCATTTTTGCCTTTTTACAGGTGATGTTAAAAGGGAAGCGACGCCAAACTAAACTCCTCCTTCCATCACAGCTGAAGTCCAGAGGTCTGTCAGCAGTGAGCAAAGAGCCTGTTTTCGTGAGCAAAGCTATTTTATACGCTGCATAAGCAGAATCGCTGTAGAACAGCATAGTTGCCCGTATCTCTTCACAGGATGCCTGAATCCCGGTCTACCAGCCTCGCACGGAAAGGCGGTTGGCTGGTACAGTCTCCAAAGGCTCATTCCCTCCTTCTGTGTATTGTGTTTTAGCAGATTTTAGGCCTCTTTCTTGCAAAACTTGAACCACTGATTTTCCTGGTACCCTTCATCAAGGTTGGCACCTTGCATGCGCTGTTAGTAGGAAGGCAAAGCAAAGGGGGAGATGTTTTATATTAAGCCGCGGACAGTAGGTAGGGGTAGATACAACTGCGTTACGGAAGCACATTAATCAGCATCGATTCATACTAATAAGGCTGGTTTAGGGGGGCCTCTGGCAGGAAAACGCTGCTTTGATCATTATCTGTGCACTCTGATGCTAATGCAGATAGGATGGCAGATGCTGAGAGTGGTTTGTGGGATGTCTGAATATTCATTACCACTACCCTTGTTGTTGTTCCTAGTCACGGGAGCCTTTTGGGTACTAGGTACTGCACGGAGGCCGGGAAACAGATGAAGCTCAGCTTGGCTTTGGGACTAGGGCACTGCTCAGACCAGAAAACCTTCCTGTTACCACGAGACAGTAGTTAACAGCTTCAGTCCACTTCTTTGAAGTCTATTGTTGCGTTGTCCTTTTTTCTTCTCCCAGAAACTGATTATTTAGCTATAAGGCAAAGCAAAAGCAACAGTAGACTGAGCACTTGAATACGCTGTGCAAATAGCCAGGCAGAAGCCCTGAAACAGAGGCATTTCGCTAATGACGCTGCTCAGTTTAAGCAAGTTCTAGAAAAATGAATCTTTTCTAGACAAAAAAAAAAAAAAAAAAAAAAGAGGCTTTGTTGTACAATGCCAGAGGTGAGACACGGGAGGCAAAGAGGGAAGCGGTGAGATGGTCTTGTCCGGCTGGGTAGACAGGCTGCCACCGCCAGTCTTCCCACAGCAAAGCGGGGACAGGACACACCACCTCGGGAAGAGGGACACTCACAGTTAGACCGGCAGAGAAGCAGGCGGGATCTATATTTTTGCCCCGGGCTCACAGCGTGGCTGTGGGTAAGCTCGCTTCTCTGTGCCTCGGCTGCCTCCACGCAGCCCCGAGAAGGGGAGATGGCAGCACCTGCCTGCTCTGCGTTGTTGGGCAGACTTAATTAAATGCTGCAAAAGGTTTGGTCGTAAGGGACGGCAGCGATACACAGTGGATGATCGCAGAGGGCTGGAAGGGGAATGTGTGTGTACAAGAAGAAATGTGGATTTTCCACGTGTGGGAGTTTAATTCCATTTTCTGAAATGACAGTCGAGACAGGGAAATCTCTCTCTCTGTGTAAGAGAGCGGGAAACCCTGGGGTATAAAAGAGAGATCTGCTCGCCTTGCAACTTCTCCTGCAGTGGGACCGTTTAGAGGCTGCCTAAATTCATGAAACCTGCAAATACAGAATACTTCTGAGACCTCTGCCAAGTCTGGTTAAAATGCACCAACAGATTCAAAACTTAGTGGGGGATGTGACAGCAAAGCAGCCAGTCCTGCCCCATCCCTCCGCCTGCAGCGACAGGACAACACGGCTTCCTTACGTACGCTCCTTAAGGTAATGTCCCTGGATATATAAAAAGGAAATACAGCTCCTGAGACAGGAAAGGTTGTGAGTAACTGGCTGCACAAGGTAGCTATAAATCGGTTGGGATGGTGCCTGGGGGGAAAAAAGTGCTTTTTTTTTTTCTTCCTCAAAAAATTGTTTTCATCAGGAGAGTGGTGCATGTCTGGGACAGGTCAACGGGGAGGTGAGGGGCTTCTCCATCCTTGGTGGGCTTCAAGGCTTGGCTGGACAAAGCCACGTCTGATGATCAGATGATCCGAGGGCTGGAGCCCCACTGCTGGGAGGACAGGCTGGGAGAGTTGGGGGGGTTCAGCCTGGAGAAGAGAATGCTCCGGGGAGACCTCAGAGCCCCTTCCAGTGCCTAAAGGCGCTCCAGGAGAGCTGGGGAGGAACTTTTTACAAGGGCATGTAGTGATAGGACAAGGGAGAATGGCTTCAAACTGGAAGAGGGGAGATTTAGATTAGATATCAGGAAGCCATTTTTCACTCTGAGGGTGGTGAGCCCCTGGCGCAGGTTGCCCAGAGAAGCTTTGGCTGCCCCATCCCTGGAGGTGTTCAAGGCCAGGTTGGACGGGGCTTGGAGCAACCTGGGCTGGGGGGAGGTGTTCCTGCCCAGGGCAGGAGGCTTGGGACTAGATGATCTTCAAGGTCTCTTCTAACCTACACCATTCTGTGATTCTATGGTTCTATGATGTGCTCAGGAGCTGGTGATAGTCCTCCTTCAAGTGGAAGGTTGGATTAGGGACCCCCAGGGTCCCATCTAACTAACATTTCTGTGATTTCCCTGCTTCTTCTATTCAGAGTGGACACTAAACTGGGTGCTCATAAAGGGATTTGCAGTGCTGAATGCATTCGGCCACACTAGAGATTTTTATTTAGTCCTAGAAAACCCACAAATCTGAGCAGCTATGTGCTCTCTAAACGTGTCACTCCCTCGCAAGGAGGAAGAGAATTATCATGAAGCGAGGATCTTTGCTATGCATGTAGCATGGGCTACAGTTGACTTAGAAGTGCCTATGCTGTTCTGCCGCTTAAATTTTCCCTTAGAGGAAAAAAAAAATAAAAAAAAAGAAGAAAAAAATTTGTTCTTGCAAAACTGTCTCACAAAACTTTCAAGTTTTATGGCCCCACAAATTAAAAACAATGAGCCAGATTCTCTGTGACGTAAATATGTGACGCTGTTGACTTCAAGGAAAATTCATCATTTTTTTTAGCTGGAGAACCTGTTCTAGCAGTGCCCGCTGCCCCGGGACCTGCAAACGCAGCACCAGGGCTTATGAGCTGGCTGGCAGCGTGACGAGCTGTTATTATTCCTAAGCAAAAGCAGAATGCGGGTCCTACATTCAGGCACTGGACTTGGACAATCTGGCTAGTGAATGGGAAGTTTCTATGACTGTTTTTTAGCAGCTTCTATTACAGAAGTCTTGCTTTTCCTGACCAGACCATCCAGGCAGGTTTCAAGCAAAGCTGTGGTTTCCACAACTGAGGAACTGATCTGGCAGAAAACGAATCTGTCAAGAAAAAAGAAAAAGAAAAGGAAAAAAAAAAAGTTAATTATCAACTAGATCACTTTTTCAGTCTCGTTCGTTGTGTGGTCAGGTGGTAGTAAAGGGACAGGACTGTGTGGATGGAGGCAGGAGGGGGACTAAGGGGACTGGTGAGGCTGCTGTTTTTTCAGCAGCAGTGTGGATTCCAGTTGTATTAAAGTGGTTGTGAAAATGCATGCTAAGTTTTGGCAGAGACAAGGTCTATTAGAGAGGCTTCCACCATTTTTTCAGTCCCTTATTCTTCTCCCATCTCTCCACTCCTCATTGACTCCTTTTGCTGTCTCTCTGTTGCATTGAATTTAATCTACTGGTCACTAGAGCTGTGCAAATAATTGATTTTGTGGTTCACTGGTTGTACGGAACAAAAATAACATTAAAAATGGGTTGATCTGAAATGGATGTTTGTTCAACTTTTCAGTAAAAAGAAAAAATCAAAACATTTCATTTGAGGCTCAATGAAAGGCTTAAGCTTTGCTGTTTGTTTTCATTTTATTAATCCAGTGAAAAACTTTTTTTTTTTCAATTTTTAAGCCGTAAAAGTTTATCTCAAAGCACAAAGTCAACCAACGCCACTTAAAAAATGTCAAAAGGGAGACATTTTTATTTTGAGTGTATTTTGTTTAGCTCTTTGCTCTTCAACTTGCTCATTCAATTTAAGTTGAATTTGCAGGTAGTTTTTATGTCCTTGAAATAAGGAAGGAGGGGAGAAAAAAAAAAAAAAGACTGACTGGCCTTATTGTTCGCTCTGAGACTTTGAAATCTTAAAATTCCCCGGGGTTCAGCTTTGACTTTCCTTGGGTTCAGCTTTTAGCATCTTAGGATTAAAAAAAAAAATAGAATAATTTCCCCAGCACCGCTGGGCAGGGGAGGCGCAGGCAGGACGAGCAGTAGGATTGCGGCTTTGCTGTGGGAAGGCTCAACGCTTGTTCAAAATGAGTCTGGGTGCTGAGATCTGAGTGCTACTGACTGAGACCAACTGTACAACACGGGTGCAGTCACAGTTACTCTCTCACACACCCATATCCTGGCGAGTTTTCAGTCCTGTTCCAGTTGTTTGGGTGCCTGAAGCATCCAAAAAAAGCACCGTGAAGGTTCTTCTCAAACGGCATTAAGGTGATGCTTTGCGCCCGTACAAATTGATAGGCACTGTTAGGCTTTTTAATCTTTGCTTTGGCTTTTTTTAGTCATGCTGAAGTTCTGCTGACAAGGTTTTCCTATTCGGTTTTTATGCTATCTGTTTAAAGGGGACATCAACTTTTATGTTTTCCAGTCAGAGGCAGAGCTTTTTTAGGAGAGGCAACGCAGCAATTGAAGGACAGAGGGAGCTGAGATGAAAGGAGGCTCTTGCCTCCGTGCAGAATGCGCAATGGAAATCTGTTCAGCATTGCATGGCAAAAAATACGAAATCTCCATAGTTTACATTATGCATGTAAACGAGTGATGTACATTCGTTTGTAATCAGTAAATGCCTTGTAAATAAATGTGTGTAAACCAAAAATTTAAATCTATTTCCATAGTGCATGTAAACAATGAAGCCTTCCAGTGTTCTCTTCAATGTAAATGTTAATCTAAAAATGACATTACTACAAGTTTATGCAACTTTACAAGAGAGCCGCAATTTACATTCCTGTCTCACCAGCTCTAACACGGCCGCTTGGCAATCGGGAGCCACTCAGTGACTGGCGTAAACCAGCCAATTCCATCACGGAGCCTCTCCTTTAGCCACCACCTTCATTCTTCATGCAGTTCAGGGACCGGTGTTGTTACATTCCCTGCATAATGCGTCTCCCTGCCTATGGGAAGCTTTTAATATATTTGCATAAGCAGAAGAAAGGCAGGAGCGGGGGGTGGCAGGGGATGGCTCGGGCTGAGCTGTGCCACGCTTGGTCCCGGGAGCCTTGGGCTGAGCAGACATGGAGCTTGGTCCTCATCGGGGCTGGAGGAGCAGCAGCTCTGGCTGCTCGGGACTCAGATGGCGAGGGCTCACGAGCATCACGGGCGGCTGCAGGACTCGGCGGAAGGATGCACCTCTCCTTCTCTTTGGTATTCTTGAGAACAGAGGGCAAATGGAAGGATAATTGGCGCCGGCCTTTGATATGCTGAGAGCTGCTAAGATACGGGAAAAGAATCTCTGGCCAAATTTCGGGGAAGGGCAGAGCCTCAGCTCAGCGTGGCAGCGCGCACCCAGGCCGTGGGGGATGGCACAGAAGCACCGCGGTTGACAAGTTCACGTTCGGATAGGGCGCTTGCGGTTAGGGCAGAGCGGTTCCTCGGGAGGAGAGCGCGCGCGGGAGCTGCGTGCCCGGTCAGGCGCCAACCCCGGCGAGCTCTTGGCCGCATCGGCCGTCTGTTAGCGCGGTTCTGCGGGGTCGCGTGCTCAAGCACAGCAATTCCCTCTCTGAATCCAGAATGAAAGATTTTAACCGTGCTCCAGAGAAACCCCAGAAGCAGCGTAGACAAATATTTTCAGTCGCTGAACTTTTCCAAAGAGCTCTGCATCATCCTGCCGGGCTAGCAGGGAGCGCTCCACGCGGTCCCCTCTGAGACCTGCCTTGGTGGGGGGATCTTTTCCCCTCTGCGTGAAGGACGGAGGGCTCTGCCCAGCGGGTCTCCCAGGGCTGCTCCCCAGCGTGCTGCAGCAGCAATGACTCTGCATGTTCGTCTCAGCTTTCTTCAGACCAGCAGACTATGGTCCAGTGGCTTGGGAGCATATTTTAAAGGCTAACAAGCCAAGGAGAAGCCTTCACTCTTTTTTTTTTTTTTTTTTTTTTTTTGTGGTGAGCAGATTATTAATTCTGCTTTTAAATCAGGCAGATGCTTATTTCAGCAGAGAAGCTGTTACATTAAAAAAAAAAGTTAGATGCATGGAATAATTTTGTTCTGGCACCAGTAGCACTGGGAGATGGCATGACTGTACCTATTATAGGGGTTTTTCTATTTCTGGATCCTTCTAATGTTTCCCTTGGGTTCCAGAAAGTATTTTTTTTTCCTTTCTTTTTTACTGATTGCCACCCACCAGCCTCTGTAAATGGAACAAGACATGTCCCACTGGGGCAGTCAGAGACATCCAGGCTGGTTTCCCATGTTAAACTGCCAAGTTCAGGTACAGAACCCCAGGACACATCTAAAAAGAAACCCCAGGATCAGTTTTGCCTGCAGCGGGGAGGGAGGAAAGTTTGGGTCAGCGCTTTGTGCCAGGATCTCCTCTCCAGGCAGCATGAAATCCAATATGCTCGTGCAGAGCCGGCGGTTCCTCTGTGCTGCGGCACACGTGTGCCCGGCGAAGGAGCTGACGCAGCGCACCGGCAGCTTGGGGCAGCCTCGGCGTCTCCTCCAGAGAGCCCTGGGCAGGAGGTACCGGGGCTGCTCCTGGGGAATGGGGTGGAGGCAGCATTTGGGCAGTGCCCTGCTGCCAGGTCTGTGCGCTAGGGATGCTGTTCATAGAGGCATAGAATCACTATGGTTGGAAGAGACCTTTAAGATCGTAGACTCCAACTGTTCACCCAGCAGTGCCAAGTTACCACTAAACCGCGTCCCTCAGCACCACGTCTACCCGTCTTCTAAATCTCTCCAGGGATGGTGATTCCACCACTTCCCCAGGCAGTCTGTTCCAACGCTTGACAACCCTTTCAGTGAAGAGATTTTTCCTAATATCAATGTAAACCTCCCCTGGAGCAACTTGAGGCTGTTTCCTCTTGCCCTATAGCTTGTTATTTGGGAGAAGAGACCGACCCCCACCTCTCTACAACCTCCTTTCAGGGGCCTGTAGAGGGTTGTAGAGAGTTCAGACAGCTGTAGAGATAAGGTCTCCCCTCAGCCTCCTTTTCTCCAGGCTGAGCACCCCTGGTTCCCTCAGCTGCTTCTTATAAGACTTGTTCTCCAGCCCCCTCACCAGCTTGGTTGCCCTTCTCTGGTCACCAAACCTGGAAGCTCTGTGTGATCAGACCTGATTTTGCACCCGCAGCACTTCGCAGCCTTCCGCCACCACCCCAGTGGCCACCCAGTATTTACAGGAAGCTGCAATGAGATTCCCTTCATTTTTGCTGGTTAAATACATCCCACCTGGTGAGAAACGCTGAGAGGGAAGGGAGGAGAGGGGTAGGGACAGGAGCTGCAGGTGGCAGCGGTATTCGCATCCGCCGAGCTGCCTGGGCTGGTGGCACTCCGCAGGGGCTGCCTCCTCCTCCTCCTCTTCCTCCCTGATGGACTCCTCACAGCTGCTCTGCTCTCCAACCGCTCTATTGAACAGGACAGAGATCCTCCCCATCACCCCTGTGCCATGCTCCGCGGTGTGGGAAAGCCGCCTGCCCACTCCAGTGCCGTGACCAAGGCAAACCGTGACCAAGGCAAGTCGTGACCAAGGCAAGTCGTGACCAAGGCAAGCCGTGAGGTCTGACAGCGGGAGCCGCGAGCAGGGCCAAGCCGGGGCGCAGCCGAGGGATGGGATTCTCTAAAGTATCTGCTGTGCTTCTAAATCAAAGTCCCGCTGACAGCACAGAGCGCTAAACGCCTGCCTGGGGCTCTGCTCCGACAGTCACGTGGCGACATCAGAATTTAAGCTTTAATTAAGAAACGAGTGCGGGGAGGGAGGGAAGAGTCTCCAGCCCTTATGACTGCAAAAGAAAGCTTGGAAACGTGACCCGAGTGCAACCAACATCTGCTTTAATGCGCAGACGGCTCCCAGCAGAGGGGTGGGCAGCCGGGAGAGGAACCCGTTGCATCAAATTCCCAATCAGGTCAGGCATGCTTCTGCTTCTGCCGGCAACGAAAGCGCTTGCTTGGAGAAGGGAGTTTCCATGAAAGCTGTGCCATGGCAGCATCGCACCCTCCCTTGCTGTACATGGCTCTCAGGCAGCCTCACGGGGCCAAATTTTACACTGGCCTTGTGCACAGCCATCGTCGAGAGGTGGCAAGAGCCATCGAACTGCCCCTGTGCTCCTGCGGACTGAACAGTGCCGATGGGGCACAACGCTTTCTAAGCAGCAGTGTGGAGATTCTCTGCTCTGGGATTATGGCAGGAGGGGTTTTTTGCCTCCTGGAGCTCCTTAGCCCAGATTGAAGGGACTCCTTTGCTATGCCCATGTGGCATGCACGCCTGCAACACCCGCTGGCCTGAAAACCCACACTGTGCCTTCTCCTGCCATCAGTTTGAGCGAGGGCAGGGAGCAACTACATGTTTTAGAGACCAGTTAAGGAGAAGCCCCTGGATGCTCTCCATCTTCCAGGGATAGACCTTTGGCAAAGGTCATTGAAGAAGAACTGTATTTGATGGCTGTGCTCTCAGCGAGCGCGCCAGGGGCGGGAGGCTCAAGTACGCCTGATGCTGTGAGACCCTCTCATTCCCATGAATGAGTACCATGAAAAGCCAATGGAAGAGCTGTTCCCCTATAACTTATAGCTGGGACCTGTCTCTGGGCTCTGATTGACTTAGTGGTAGCTCTTACGATCATCCTGGCGCCGATCCCCCTGCTGATGTGGCAGAGACCTGGTTGTTTCTGCAGTAAAGTGCCCTTCGCAGGCTGCAGACCCGCCAGCAGGTCCATGGCCGGGCGGCCGCGGGCAGCTCTGCCGGAGCACGGACCGGGTTTAAGCTCTGATTTCGGTAGCTGGCCGTCACAGTGCCTTCAGCCTGGATGAGGACGCAAACGCTGATCAGTGAGGGTCTCCCCACAGCTACCTGGAGGTGGAGGAAAGGGCCAGGTGACACCGAGCGTTATTTTGGGAGCGCAAAGGTGTTTTCATTATCCATGCATCCCTGTTTTCATTATCCGTGCATCCCTGCCCTACCTCATTTTGCTTTTCCTCCCCTTTCTTTCATGCTGGTTCTTTCCCTCCCAGCAAAGGAAAACCTGCCTATTGAGTATTCAGCATGAAATATTTCGGTGTTAGCTTCCAGCTCTCGAGCAAAAACCCAAAAAGAACATTACTTTTTACTCCCCCCCCCAACGTCTGGGGCTCTCCCTGGGGAGTGCAGGCGCACAGCCTGGGTAAGGCTAATAAAAGAGCTTGGTACAGGGGGAGAACCGCGTGTTGCATGGTTAAAAGCGAGCAGGAGAGACACGAATAAGAAAAGAAGGTTGTTAACTTTGTCTCTGGTTAAAGCTAAATGAATAGTCCCCACCAGACTAATACGTTCTCCTTGCGTTTTGCCTTCCTTCCCCCTGCTTTCCTCCCCTTACCCCCCACTCATGCGCAGACTGGGAAAGTCTCAGATTGCCCCCTCGCACCCATAAAAGACTCACGACTGTTTCTCAGGAGTATTTGGTATTTGAAATCTGTGCCGTACAGATTCAGCAGCCGAGTGTTGCCGAGTCACATGATGACCCGTATCTCAAGACTATTTAGTGACTCTTCAAAGCCCACACTTTGAGAGTCCTCTGATTATGTAAGAGTCTCAACTCAATTTTTAAAGTAAGTTTACGGCCCTCATAATTGCAGAGGAAAACTTGATAATACGACTCCTACATACTCAGAAAGCAGAAGGCAAAAAAGAAGAAGAAAAAAAAAATCCCTGAAGTTTATCAGATTTAAAAAGTCTCATGAATTTTAAAACCAATCTCTTAATTCTTTTTTGGAGCCTGACTCATGATTTTCAAACAGTTAGCAATATGGCTGTAGGGATTGTAAGGCTGGTTTGTTATCTTATTAGATAACTTACATAAAATATCCAAACCCGTGGAGACTCAGAGATTGAGCATTGCACTTCAGTACACAGCTGGAGAGAACAGTGTCTTTTCTTCTGTATAGAAGCTGAGGATCTCCTCTTAATCCAGGTCTCTAGTCACTACTGCAGCATAAGTATTTCCCAAAATTATATTAGTGCTAATCATATGAATGAGAATAGCCATAATATTGATCTTCATAATACTTAGGTTATTAAATTTGAGTTTGAAGGTAGTTTTGTGGGGCAATTCATAATAGTAAATCTCGTCAGCATGCATAAGCAGGGAAAACAAGCCACAGAGCAATAGCACTGCAAACCCAAAGAGAAATATATTCTAGAGTCTTCCACCCTAGCACAAGACTGCACACCGGACAGACACGTGTGAGTAAGTTAGCAATGCCCGCGCTGGCATTTTGCTAATCGTTTGATAATCTCAGAGGAACTTAATTGATCGGAAAGGGGAGAAGAGCCTTCGGATGGGGAAACAACTTGTTCCAATGTTTGTATGAGGTACGTGCACCACCCAGGGGCACTTTATTTCTGTAATATTTGCACACACGCCGAGACAGGGGTGCTCCTGTGATAAGAGGAAAGGGGATTGCCACTGTCACCCTTAAGCGGTGGGCTTGCCTTCCACGTTCGTGTTTCCTCAGGCTGCCCACGTTCAGTTTAAAAGTTGTGCATACTGAAGAGGTAGGGAGGTAGCGGAGCAAATCTTGCTTGTAGCTGTTCTGCAGCCTCATACCTGCCTCTGTGCAGACAGGAGCACTGATGTTTGGGGTATTGGGGTGGCTGAAGCATCTGGCATGGCCTATAGTGGATTAAAGGAAGACTGAGAAGTCTTTCCTGTGAAATGGCTCTGTAATAGGGAACAGAAAAAGTCCTCCCAGTTCTTCTAGCATAGAACAAAGGAGGAACCAAGAGTTTGGCTGAATGCTACTATATAATAAGCTTACAGGATGATTGCCAACTGTATTTGGACTTAATTTTCTTCTGCAGACGAGTCATAAAAATAAGTTTATTGTTTTCACTCCTGGGGACCGAGATGTTTGCATCATCTCTTTTAAAAAAGGCACTGCTTTATCTCCCCACTTGAACATATGCACTCCGTTGGTGATTGTCTCCTGTACGATTGTGGGTGAGCATCTGAGGGCAAAGACTTGATATGCACAGCTGCTCTCCGCTAGCTGGAACAGAGGTGGCTCAGCTCTCTGTCAGTCTTGCAGGTGTTTGTTTCACTCATAGCGGTGGGGATCGCGCGCCGAAAGGGGAGCAGGTCTGGGGTAGTCCTACAAGGATGGTGGAAGGCAAATGACAGGTAGGCAAAGTCCTTGCATTTTAAGTGTAATAAAATTGTCTCAGCGAGCTAGAAAAATATTTTCTCCGAAGTCAGGTTTTGTCAAAATGCTTTGTTTTGTTAGTAGTACAGTGTTTCGGGCTGATGAATTGGATTCAACACATTTTTGAAGTCCCGGCCTCTCCCGTCACGAATGACTATGGCGAAAGAGAGAGACCTAAGAAATGAGCTAATTTGACAGAATTTTGTCTCGTGAAAACATTACAAGCTGTTCCAGATTCTTCCAGCGTGGAACAAAGCCAGATTCTGCAGCCCTGAAAGTACATAGAAAAAGGAGTAATCTCCTGGACAGCTCCAGCCGCAACTGAAGTCAGAGCTCTCCCAAACGTGAGCGATTTAAGCTTTGTCTGGAGACACAAAACTGAAGCCCTTACCAATTACAGATGAGTTATCATCAGGTGCCACAGGGACCGCGCAAAGGGACTGAGTAGTAAAGGATTAGCCAGTGCACACAGAAATATCGAGCAACTCACTACTACCTCCTATTGTGCTCGTGCCAGTGGAAATCCTTCTTAGAACGGCATATTTTATTCAATTTTTAAGAGCTCTCAATTTTTCATTTAGGAAAGGAAGTTGGAGCAGCGTCCAATCTGTAATCAATCAGTCCGCCTTTGCAGAAGAGCTCTGAGGAAGCGCTCTTGCTCTTTGGTCCTTTATCTTCTCTGTGAACTCACAGAAATTATATTTCTGAATGGGATTAAGAGTGAGGGAGAACTACAGCCAGGGTAATCCTCAGCTACATCTTACAGACCGCTGTCTCGTAGTAACTAACCCTACCGAAACTGTCCCCAACCACAACACTGCTGTCTCCAGTCAGAAGCAGCAGATGAAGCGTCGGATAAGCTTGGCCCAGACTTAGAAAAGGTATTTAAGCACCTTGTGGGGGTACTTAACTGCCTAAGTGCCAAATTCCTGTTGATTTTACCAGGCATTATAAAATCAGGCGCTTTTGAACAGGATCTGTCACAATCTCATTTAGAGGCCGTCCATAACATAAGCCATGGATTCATTATCCCTGGTAATAAATCACTAGAAATACACAATGATGAAAGGAGGAATAACAGCCACAGCTCATCCAGGGATCTCAAAGCTCTCTGCAGCCATTACTTAGGGTTCCTTATAATAGCTGAGGAAAAGGCTGGGTTTTGTTTGTTTGTTTCGAATGAATAAATTAATCATTAGTAAAATATTATGCAGTTCATCAGATATATTATTCACTAGCTATTTGTCAAAATAACAGCTCCGTCATATATTATCAGAACTAAACATTTATAATGTGTGTATATCTAGTCATCAGATGATTTATTCAGGCTTTTGTGGAATGAGTTAGTTATTGACCAGTTTAAATCACTGCTCCCTTGGGCGGCAGAGACGTGTTCGGTTGTGAGCTCTTGGTGCACTCCCACCGTCTTTTTTGCTGCGTTGTTGTGCAGCACCTGGCACCGCAAGCAGACTTTGGGTTTCTTTTTGACAATGGTTTTAATTCTGTTTATCTATAGCCAATGCCAGGTCTGTCTCAGGCAGAATTCAATCACTGATCCCAGATCAACTGTGATCGGAGTTCTCCGTGTTCTTGTAGGACCAGCGCCTGAACCCAACGCGAAGGTCCTCATCTCTTCTTAGATACCTCAACCGTTTACGGTCTCTCCACCTCCCAGTTGCAGGAAAAAGAGGGTTTAGGGATTCCAGCTCGCTGCTGCATGTGATAGATCACACAATTTCGGTAGCGCGGGGAAAGAACAGAGGAGCCCTTTACCAGGACCCTCCCAGCTCCCTCTCCCGTGCCAGCACGCTGGCCTGCTTCCAAAAGTGCCTCAGCAGAGCGAAGCTACGTGACTGACACTGGCTGACTCCCCTCGTGGTTCGTGACCAGCATCCCAGAAGGCTGCAGCTTCTTCCATGCCTTTATTGGTGTCAAACATCGCAGCCTCTCCCCTGGGTTTTATTAGGGAAGCTGATGCCAAATCACCCAGCTTCCTCCTACTCGATAAAAAATGTTTATAACCCAGTAAATTCTAACATATCAGCAGCTTGTTATGGAGGGAAAAGGTCACTGGGAGAGAAAGGGAAAAAAAAAAAAGAAAAAGGGTGCCCTTCCATCGGAAATTCTGGCTGGGTATGTATGAAGGAGTCAGCGCCAGGAACATATCTTTTGATATGATAAAGTCTCATAATAGAAAATGTTGCTGCAATACAGGCCTCGTTTCTTCAGATAAATATTTAATATAGATCACTAAAGATTAATCGAGTACAGAAAAGAGTCTCTCCTATGGTTGGTGTAAAGAAAACATCTTCTCGTTAATTTATTATGGAGACTGAAATGAGAAAAATCCTATAGAGAGAAATGCAGGGTACGGTTTCCATAGAGAAGCAGCGCACCGCACCAGAATTTATTTAGTGTGTGGGCAGAGGCCTTCCCAGAACCAGCTGCAGCGTGGCGTTCGCGTGATAAAAAATCCCAATGTAGGAAGAAGCCTCATAGACTCATCATGTTTTGCTGATCTGACTCCTGCAGATCCCAGGGCTTCCAGAAACGGTGAGACCGTGGGACCCACGGGCTCTCGAGAGCGTGCTCCTCCCTGGATGAAGACTGCGTGGTGGCATAGGTACCATCCCAAGCAGCTCCTCCAGGAAAGGATGTTCAGTCCTTTTGGAGTAAGGTGATGCCCTGAGCTCACCGCGAGGAGAGGAGCCCCCAGTCTGATCCTGAAGGCTGTTTGCTTTAGCCAGAAGTCCCCGTAAGCATCTCCTTGACAGTTTCTCCATGGCACTGTGGCCATGTCACGCTGTGCTCCTGACTGTATTGGGCAGCAAAAAGTCCAGGGTGCTGGTGTGAGACTTTCATCTCTCACGATGCTGGCATGTGTTTAGTCAGCTCCATTGGTAAATGGATAAAGCTCCATGGGTAAATGACAGGACCCCTTTGCTTCCTGCATCGTCCACAGAAACCATCTTCCCAACCATTTTGCAGCATTACATAGGACAGTTACAGAGAATAAATCATAAATAGCAGCAGAGGCAGTATGAGGGAGAAAATAAAGGAGTCACAGGCAAGGGAGGAGAGAAAAAAAGGCGCACCTTCAGCTGAGACTTGAAATGGAACAGAGTCGATGAGATGGAGAGACACGTGAAGGTTGTTGCAGATGGTCAGCCCCGCTGACGCGCAGCCCCTTGCACCACCAGCATCCGCAACGTGTCAGCGAGGGGGGACCGCTTGCTCTTAGCCGAGCAGTGGAAGTGAGCAGGAGAATCCGGTAGATCTGTCTGTGCTCAGGGATGGGGGAAACAGAGGAGCCCCCTCCTGAAATGCATGTTTTAGAGACCAGAAACAACTCCGGGCAGGCTGTAACACTTTTCCACCTCTCCAACAAGCCATGTCCAGTTGTTTCTCTAGAGGTGATACTGTGTTTTCCTACTTGACCTTTTCCTGTGGACACCTTTCCTGTTTTGGGAATGTTTGTGTCAAGCAGTCGACAAAACGCTAGTCCACGTGTTCAGCTCTCCCCAGGAGAGAGGCCAAGGGAAGGAAGGTTGGATGCCGCCCGTCGGGTCCTAGTCACGCTGCCCTGGGCATTGCTGGAAGGCGTTTGGGAGACGTAGCTAGGAGGAAGATGGAAAAAGCACGGTTGGAAAAGGGTTGGCCTTATTTTTGTGGCATATGCAACGCAGAGTGTCTCTTCCGCTGCTGCCATGCCTAGCTGATCTCGCAGGACACCATTTTTTTGGCTGACATGGAAGACGGTGGAAGGAGAGAGAGGCTCCAGCATTTGGTATGACAACCCAGGGACCAGGGGACTAAAAGGACCCTCCTCCAGGATGGCACTGTCCCACCTCCCACTCTGTCAGGCACAGCGTTTTCTATTTGAAGAGTTCCAGTCCTAAACCTGTAGGACAGTACGGGTGGGCTCTTTGCAGACTGCACCTCCCGGCCCGCGGCTGCTCCCAGAGCCCGAGTAACAACGGAAAAACTCAGTAATAATTCTCTCCAGTTCTACCACAGGCTGTTGGACTCGGTACAGGTGTGACTGGATGGCAGGCTGTAGCCCGGGGCTATCCGGGGGAAAGACTAACAGATTTTTAATAGCAGCAGGGACTGTTGCAGTCATCTAATATAAAACTAATCTGTGTTTTGAACATTTCTTTGTGGCGTGTGGCACGGATCTGGTCAGGAGAACTGCGACAGCTAAACTACCCCCAGGATAACCTGAGGCTCATCAAGGGGCTCCCGCTTTCGTCCCCGCAAAGGCTGTGACTGCCGTGCAGCTTGGCCCCCGTCACCTTGGCAGGGGCTGTCGTCAGCCGTGCCCCTGCGCCTCTGCCTGCCATGCTCCGTGCGCCCGCCGCAGTGAGCCACAGATATAATCTATGGAACACAAACATGATTTTATAATAAGTTTTCTATGCAGCCGGGATAAAATGCCAAACAGAATCAGAAAACAATCAGTCAGTGAAACTCGGCGCGGCTGATGAGCGCGCTGCCTGCAACGGTTCGGTGCGCGGGAAGATTGAGGCTTTAAATACAGCCGCCACCTGCCCTTCCCGACGCGGGGATCAGCGGGGCGAGGGGGCACGGGCGGCGGGGGGATGAGGCTCAGGGAGGTGGGAAAACCCAGCGCATCTCCCGGTGGGAGCAAGTTAGAACAGGAGCGGTATCAGAGCCGCGAAAAGACACCGTGGGATGGAGCCGCTGCTGCTCAGAGCCGCAGATCTGCAAATCCCCCTGCAGCTGGGCTTTGTCGGTGGGAGCAGGGACAAACAGCTCTGCTGCAGAGACAGTATTTGAGATAAACATGCACTTATTGTGGAGGCCTCTGGGTGATGCTCTTGCACAGGGCCATATGATGGATTCCTCCCACCGGAGGCAGTTTTAGGACGCCTCTCCCCCCCTCCATCAGGCTGGCAACAGCCCCTGCCCTGGGCAAGTTGAAGTTCATGTTGGGTTCTACCTCCTGCCACAAGAATATGGTCTGCGAGAGCCTAAATCTGTACAGCTCAGCACAATGCCACGGCTGGGGGAGAGAAAAAACCAGAAAGGAGGGCTGGGAAGTGCGAAGAGGGGCAGCAACTCCAGCAAAGAGCGGGAGAAAGAAGAAAACGGAGTGTTTTGGCGTGTGGGGCAGTGTGAAACAGCATCCCGCTGGCCCGGGCGGCAGCTCAGCCCATCCGGCAGCTCACCAGGGTCCAGGAGAGGGTCAGGCTGTTCCCTAGGGGATGACTACATAGCCCATGGCCAGGGAACAGGTTTTGGCTGTCCCCTTCTTCCCGACGCTTGCTCGGGTGATGGGAGTTGTGAGGTTTCTTGTCTGTAGCAGGGGACATCGGGGCCAGCTCTCTACCAAACCGCACAAATAATTTGATATTTTTTTTCCTTCTCCAGTATTTGTAAGAGTTGGGGGATTCGGACTAGCTTTTGTCCTGTCTTCTTTAAGTACTCCAGCCTTGAGTCATATTATTGTATAACTCACAACTTCCATTTAAAAAATAAGAATAGGCTGTCTTTTAGGATTGCAAAGAAAAGCCGGAAAACGCGAGTCTTTAAATCTCAAAACCCAGAGGGCAAATAAAAAGCACTGCAGATATCGTTGGTTTGTTCAGTAGATAAATAAATACATATGCATGTGCTTCAAAATTCTGGGGTCCAGTTCATTATTTCTGAGCAGAGGCTCAGATGTGCCGTAGCACATAACCCCTTACTCAGCCGCGTGTGTGGGTTTCGCCAGCGCAGGAGCTGGTGCTTTTGCTTTGCCCGGTCATCACCCCTCGAAACAGCCATGAGGGGGGGGGCTTCTCCAGCTTTTCTGCGGCATCAGATCCCCTCGGACTCAGTTTCCAGTACGTCACCTCAGAGGGATCCTGACTTTAACTTAGCACAGACAAAAAAGCCTCTCAGGAAGGCGAGCAGCGCAGGCGAAAGGGGAAGAGCCAGCCCCGCAGAAGCTCCCACCCAGACGCAGCAAAGGGTTCCTGAGCTATGATAAAAGCACAAAGCAAAGACGTAAGAGCCCTTGCTAAAGAACAAACCCCTTCACCCTCTATTTCACTCCCTACTAAACTTTAAAAACCCAAACCCCTGCCCCTCAAAAAAAAAAAACAAACAAAAACACAACAAACAAACCCCACCATCCCCTTGGGGACAAAACCAAACAAACAAAAACCTCTGAAAAAACAAAACCCAAACAAACCCCCGACCCTCCCGCACAGCTGACTTCTCTTTCCCCCTGAGTAGGCGGTGGAAGGTGGGGCTGTGGATCCTTGCAGCCGCCCTGCCCTGCCCTGCCTTCGGGGAGAGAGCTCTGTGCTGGGAAAGGGGACGGTGCCCTTTGCTTGGCAGCAGGGTGCAGCTCCAGCCCTCAGTCCCAAACCCCAAATTTTGACACTTCCAGCCCGGAGACCTGCTAGGACTTGCAGCTGCCTTTGCGCGTGGGGCTGGATGCTGCCTGCACTGGAGTTGAGGAGGTTTTACTCTTAACTTCTCCAGAACCTGAATTTCACACCTGGACCTTGGCACGTGAGTGGATTTTGCTTTGTGGCTGAATTAAGCGATTTGTGCGGACAGGCGCTCCTGCGGCTCCGTGCGCATTGCGGGGCAGTTAGCAGTTCCACTGACCTCCCTCCCTCCCTCCAGCACGCTGCAGATTTTATGCCCACGGCGTGTGTATAACCGCCCCTCTCAGCTATTTCAGGTGTGCTTGAAGGTCAGTGAGCTAAGGAAGCACTCTGGTGGTCCTTTTTACAATACAACAGTCTCCTGCAGCATCTGCCTATGGTATATTCATGAATTTGCAGGAATTCAGACAGGCGCAACCTGAAGTGGTGCAGACTAGCACTGCTGGAGGCCTTAGAGGTCTTCAACGTTCTCTCACAGACCATCCGGCACATTCTTCTTTGCTGATTTGAACGCACCAGAGTCAGCAATCAGCGTAACCTTCCCGAAGGAAGTGGTTTGCATTTCATTAGATTGATTTCACAGCCTTTGAGGTCCTATTACTTTGTAGAAGATAAATGCTACGGGTGTGCGTTTGATCCCTCTCAGTCCTGCTGGAGAACAGGTCCGACACTCTCCTTGTGGTGTGACTCCAGCTTCATGTTTTGAAGCACGTGGGTCTCGCGTCCTCCCCGAAGAGCTGGGATTTGGGAATTTATGTGCAGTGGTGATTTTAAGACATGTACTTCTGCCTCTGTTTCCCTTCTCTTCTCTGTGGTCGATGTGGAGTTGTGTTTGCGCGTTGCTGTTGCTACCGTCAGCATGATTGAGTGCGGTGTTGGAAGCGGTGTGCCCTGAGCGGGCAGCAAGGACCCCGGGCAGGAGTGTTTATTGGCACAGGCAAAATGGGCAGCAAGATTGGCCATTACCATCCTCCTCCCCTGATCCTAAGGGTCTCTTCCAACCTAAATGATTCTATGGTTCTATCTCCTTTAGTCCTTGCTGGAGAAATGCTTTGTCCTGGCTCCAGATCTGGGTTATTTTTGTTCATGGATGTGCTGGGTGCTAGATCTCTTCCTTGGAGAAGTTGTTCATCTCGGGAGTTGGACTAGATGATCTCTAGAAGTCCCTTCCAACTCTGAAACACCGTGATTCCGTGATCTCTTGCTGCCTTTGCTTCTCTCTTAGCAGTGTCACGTTTGTTTAAAAGTGCTTTGAGATCCACGTATCAAAGTCCCAAATAACAGCTAAAGGAAACATGACTCGTGATTGGGAAATCGCTAAGCACGTGCCTGAATAACCAAGTGCTTCAAAGCTTCACAAACAGATCCCAGAAAACAAAAGCATTTGCATTCACTAGTCTGTTCCCTGGATAGGACGGGACAAAAATAAAGCTTTTCCTTTCTGAAATATTGCATGAAAAGCATGGTTGTCTTTTTATTGCAGGCCACTTTGCAGCATGCAAATAGATTGCCTTTCTTCAAGAGTTTGTGAATTTTTATTTTATTGTAGTCTTTTTATTTCCTCCATCAAAACCTGTCTGAGTTTGAAATGGCATGACTAGGAATGAAAATTAAATACATCAAAACTGATTTTTGTTGAAATGAGATTTTGGCGCAAACAGGGAATGTTCAAGGCTTTCTCGCTGCTGCGTTCAGTTTTTTTGCTGAAGAGGGATGTAGTCTGAGGAAATGGGTCACCTTTTTCCTAGAGAAAATTTCTTCAATTTTACTGTAATTCTGAAATGTCACAGGCTTTTTGGGACTTTTTTTTCCCCCTTAATCTTGAACAAAGCATAAATGTCTCTGATTATGGATGGCTTGAATTTTGCTCCAGCTATACTCTGCAGCCTTATTTCTTTTAGCCCTTCACCTCTCTCCCCCCTTATACCTTTTGCTAGCAATTTCAGGCCCAGATACCACCCGAATCCTATGCTGAGAGGGGATAGTCTCTGCATGTAGTCATATAGCGTTATCCCTGCTTGCTGGATGTCACTGGTAAACGAGCAAACCTTGGCGAGTGGCCCGAGCGTAACAGCGCAGCTTGAAAACCAAAAGGGTGTTGAGCCACAGCTCTTGGGGTGAAGGCACAGAAATGGGTGTCCTGAGGAACCGTGAGGAGGAACCACCATGTTCTCCTAAGCTGACTTGGAGGAAATAATGTCACAACACTATAGGAATAAAGTAGGAAGGATCAGTATGGGAGGGGAGGTGGGTTTTATTTTAGGTGACAAAACAGGTGTTGTTCACTTGCACTCTCATACCCCCTCCACGTAGTCACGAGCGCTTTCTGCAAGGTGCCTTGCAACGGCGTGGGTAGTGAAGGATGCCAGTCCTCATCACACCTCTTGGCTTATTCTGAGGCTGGTGACCATGTGTTGGACCTGGGTATACCTTTAGGAGCAGACAGAGATTGGTCCTTCTGTCCTGTTGCATCTCTGCAAGTCATAATTTCCCTGCATATTCTCTAGGTGCAGCCTGGAGCACAGTCTTCCATCTGAAGGGTGTTCCCTGGCAGGGAAGGGTATGGGCCACCTTCACTTCCCATAACCTGGACAAAAGCCCTTCAACTGGCCTGTGGCAAGAGATCCCTGATGTAAACAGGTGGCTTTGCCAACTGGCTGTCTTCAGGCATCCAGGCCACCCACCAGCACCCGCCTTACGTGATGGCTGGTGTCTCCATCAGCTGAGAATGACTCAGGGGCGAGGGGGTGGGCGAGAGGGGACAGCTTTCCCATCACTGCCTGCTCTTGCCGAGCCCACAGGGGTGGTCGCTGTGCCCAGGTGGCTCTGCCAGGACTGCCTTGAGGGCACAGCGGGGCGCAGGAGGCAGGAGGGGCTCTGTATTTGAACATCGCTTCTTTTTTTTCCTTCCTCCTGCCATGGCGAATTTGAGCCTTTGCCAAGTGAGTAGCACAACTGACCAGAGGGGGGGTGATGGCTCCATTTTCTAACAACAGTTCAAGTTTTGAAACATGGCTGCATGCTGTGTTGGAGAAAATTTTGTGCTTTTTGGAAAAAAAGGGCAATCAAGGCTAAATTTCCAATGCTTACTTTCCCAGTATTGACAAATACTGTGCTTAAGTTGCCAGTAGTGCAGCAGCCGGGTACCTTTGCCTGTAGCATGAGAAATTAAGGTCCAAGTCCACATTTCTCAAGTTGTTTTTTTTTTCCATCCGAGTTAACTGTGAATCATGATAAGTAAAGAGTAAAGCTTGGGGCTGTGGTGTCACAGGCTGAGGTTATCAGCTTGCTGCAGCTAAAATTAGGAAAAAAACACCCTGTAGTCCACGCACCTGTATCTTCAGGAAATTAAGCAAGTGCAATTTAATGAAATGACTTGTTCCAAACTATGTTCTTGTTACAGCCTTTGATTCATACTGTTGTGCTCGTATGAACACCGGTGGGCAATTGTGACCCGGTCTAGATGGTGAATTTTGGGGCAGGGCAGGCCTAGCTTGCTGAGGGGCTCCATGGGGTAAAGAGTGCTCACCATGACTTAGTGCGGGCCAGTCTTCCCCTCGGTGATTTCTTATCTGCTCTATAAATTAAACCCTGCCTCCCTGTCTTCCATTTCAAACTTGCTTTCAAAAGTAACAGATTTAAATGCTTTTATGTACTATTTAGCCATACAAGGAGGGACTTCGTCAAGAGTTTAACCTACTAGAGTCCAAACAAACACTTCAATGTGAAAAGGTTGTTGGTGGTGGTGGTTGGGTTTTTTTTTTTTGCAGTTGCTACTACACAAGACTGAAGAATTCGGGGCCTTTTCCGGCCTCTGCCCCATGTTGCTATACGGCCTTAGTTAATTGTCTCACCATCCTGTGCCTTTGCTTCCCTTCCAACCCCTTGTTGGTTAAGCCTAATTGGCTGTTGTATGCCATCAGCTCTCTGGAGAAGGATCATGTGTTCAGCGAAGGAGCAAACAAGAAGGGAATTGGAAGAACTGCGGTGAAGAGGACCTAAAATTGTACCGATTATACCAGGTTTCCTCAAGACTATCTAAAATTTCTTCAATTACTTGGATGTTTCCATCTGTTTCTTTAAAAGTGCTCTTCTTTGAAAGCACGTTCTTGACAGCTCCTTGACTTTCCAGGATCTGCTTGATCCTGAATTCGAGGTCAAACTCATAGACACATAAATCTGGGAGACTATGCTATGAAAAATAGTATCAGTGTTGTTGTAATCATAACTGTAGAACTCAAAATGCTGGCTTCATAGATGAGTTTCTCTAGGCTGCCTCAGCTATTCTAGTGGAGAATGGTTCTGGCTGCAGCTCTTGTGGGTTTTATCATAATTCACAGTGAAGGAATGGGTGTCTGTGTTGTCCATTCCAGTGCTTGGAACCCAAGACCCTGTAGCCTATTAGAATAGCTTCCTCAGTAGCTTAATAAACCATGTCTGGTTTAGGTAACCTTTTAGGAAGAAAACAGCAACACAACAGAACGTTTCCTATTGTTGCTAATGTTT
This sequence comes from Vanellus vanellus, assembly GCF_965231255.1. Classification (NCBI taxonomy): domain Eukaryota; kingdom Metazoa; phylum Chordata; class Aves; order Charadriiformes; family Charadriidae; genus Vanellus; species Vanellus vanellus. The sequence goes on along the minus strand of NC_138923.1, from coordinate 5,128,066 downwards.
GTTAAGTTGCGGTGGTGCTAACAATGCTGGGAGCCCTTGTAGAGATGTCACTCCGGCTTCTAGCAGCTAGTATCAGCCACTACGTAAATTGTAGTGGCTTAGAAAAAGTGCCGTCAGCCCAATGCTGAAAAGAGCTGAAATGGTGTTAACAGTAATGGGAACTACTTATGAGCAAGTCTGCAGGGTGGAGAAGGCTTAAGTAGGCTGGGGTTGGAAAGGATGTCTCTACTGCCCGCAAGCAGTTTGTGGTGTAACCTGGTGGGTGTGATGAAAAGGAATTGCAGCAGCTGACTCGGATGAAATATGGGAGCAGAGCAACTGATGACAGCTGGAGGTAGCTGATGAGTTTCCTCCGTGTTGAAGAGGTTTAGAATTCACTATGTTCTCTGAGGATGCACAAACATGTAACTTGGGTGACCCCACTCAGTTGAAGGGGTACGAACCTGCTCTGTCATGTTTGCCTGCGAGTGTCCGATCGCAATGGTAGCTATGTTTAGGTTTGAAGTCAGGGCTAGGAAACATAGCCACGTCCTGGCCATGATCAAATTTAATACCAAGCAAACTTAGTAATGCCCAAATTTAATGACCTATCTTTTAACTTGTACTTACCTATGCTGAATCACTCTGCTTTGACTCTCTAGTAATGAATTCATTCCAGCTTCATCTTTTTTTAAACAAATCAATCTCTTCATCACCCAACAATTACATGTTGCCTCCTAAAAGACCCAAGTGTAGTCCCATCCTAAGAGAGAACACAAGACTCAGTCATGTCTGTCTGATTGGTTTTTAATTCAGTGCTGGAACGATCTGTTTACCAAGGCACTCTCAAGGTCGCATGAAATCTACCTAACTTTGAAGGCATTGCCTTTCTTTTTGCTTCTTGCAAACTTCACGTCATTCTGGACCTATTATTTACCTCCCTCTCTTTCTACAAAGAAAACCTCCAAGTTTTCTACCATGAAACAATTTAATGTTTTTAAGAAAAAATATCAGAGAGATGAAAACAAAACTCTATTCGTAACAGGAAAATCCAACAGGCTGAAATGAATGCCCAGAAAAGGGGAAATACTTGAGGTTTCAGACACCTCGGCCAACGCCGAGCACGTGGCCAAAGTACAGACCAAGGAAAAAACCAACAGAAGATTCTTCCAGTCTCCTGTGGAGACAGGTGAAGGAGTAAGTAGTCCACTGGCACTGTTTTATTTCTGCCATAACATTCTGTTGAAAGATCAAAACACCGATGGTCTTCTCCTTCGGTTCAGCCCTATCCAAGTAAACGCCCCTATAGGAATAAAACTGCTGCAGACGGCACAGCATTTATCAATAGAGCAATAGTCAATTTATTTATCTTACTCACCTGCCAGCTGTCATATGTCAGCCTGTCTGCTTGCCTGGTTGTTATGCAAAATGCTGTCAGACTTTCTGCTTAAGTGATTTCTTTCCTACTTCTCTGGAATTAGATTTTTGTATTTTTTTTTTCCCCTCTCTTTCTTACAACAGAGCTTCATCCTCTGTCTAATTTGGAACTAGTTTGAATCTACAGACTGGAGTTTTCTTAAATAGAATAGGGAGGATGAGTGCCAAACCCTCACAGGAAACTAATTCTTGTAGGTCCTTTGAAAAGCTCAGCTTTGAAGACTGACTTCTTCATGCTGGCCGAGATAGAGAAGAGGCCAAGCAGGAGAGGAAACTGCTATGGGAATATTGCAGTGCTCAGCCTGGGGCTGTCTGGCATTTTGAGGGCACGGACAAGAAATAAAACATCACTGACCCCACCACAATCACAGATACCCTGTACAGACTCGCATTAAGCCAGGTCTGGCAGTAAAAGATAAGCGTTATAGTGCTGTTGTCATGCGGGTGTCCTGCCCCCGTGGCATTGTTTGCGGAGTCAGAGGCTCACAGTAACCTGGAAGAGCAATCGCCTGGGGATTGAAGATAACTCTTACTTTGTGCAGCCCATGGCTGGGACAATTAGGCTGAGAAAAGGAAAGACAAAACAAGACCCCCAAACCAACAGCTCTGTTGTAGAAGCACCTGGGAGGATTCTGGAGGACGTAGGGCTAAGTTCCTGATGCGAACACAAAACTTGTTTTGTTACCCGGGCAAAGCCTCAAATCTGCCTGTTTGGGTTCATACTCATGTTAACATTAAATAACACTTGCCTGCAACATACATAGGGGTGTCCAAAAATGTCTGTCTCAATGATTGGGAGGTGCTTGGATGAAAACAAGGAGCAGAGACGTGTCTAGGCAGGTGCTATTCTGTGTACACCGAAATCCAAGAGAGCAAGAAGTCTCTAGGAGTCCTCTGGCTCTGGGGATCCTACTGACATCAGAGAGACAATAACGTGTGCCATACGCCAGGTAGAGGGCGTGCAGCAATGCTTGTATCTTGCTGTTGCTGAAGAGGGTGTTGCCTTTGGAAAGGCTCTGTCTTCTCATCACCTCTGGGAGCCAATGATGGCTTTTGAGCTGTGATCTATGAAACAGATAAAGAACCGCGGAACAGAAAGGAGCTGGTGCCTTCTCCTTGCCCAGTTCCCAGGGAGTGGCGGCGCTGGTCCTGTTTGCTGAGCGTGCGTGGTGAGTGGGATGCACTAACTGCCCTGGAGGCAATATATCCAGCAGCAGGAGATGTTGGGATGTTCCAGTTAGCGTGACAGTTACAGGCTTTGTTCAGTGTCTTCCTGCTCTGCTTTTTTTTCCCTTTTTCAAACAGACTCTGTCTCTATCATTGTTTAATGCGTTTAATTTCTTTTTGGTTCCAAGCGCTAGCCCCCAAGGTCTGTACTCAACTTGTTTCTTTGCTTAAGTCCTTTGGTTGTCTTGGCCATTTGAAGAAGGGGAATTTAATTTGCTCCGGCGGCCTCTCTCTTTCAGACCTCTCTCCCCGGGTGCCCTTGGATTCTCATGGCCTCTCTGCTGGGGCAGTGGGGGGTCTGGGTGATGTACCCAGTCCAGGCTTTTGACTTTTTCCTCCCTCTTCAGCATTTTTTTTCCTCCCTTTTTTCTCTTTCCCTGGAGGGATCATAGTGCTAATGAGCACTGACACATCCCTAGTGGCTCCCTCTGCCTCTGACATGCATGGCCTTGATAGCGAGCTCGTTAAGGCAAACTCTGAAGGGGCAAGTATTTTCTCAGATATAGCCATATACAAATAAAATGCATCCCCTTACTGTGACAGGGAGGAAGGCCTGAAATATATGCCTCCTCCCTAAGGCAGTTTCATCCCTCTATTTCCTCTCACCCCCCTTCCCCCTTTGGGCATTAGCGCTTCCGACCCCTTCCAGCCATTAAGGAGTGGGCTCTTCAGTGCTTTCAGCAGACGTTGGAGAGCAGACGCCTCTCCGCTGACCTGGCAGGCGTTTTCCTGGGTACGTTCCACATTAGCATGGGCTGTCTACGCTGGCGAGACATGAGAGCATAAACAAGTGCCTCTCCCCCACCACTCAGACGTTAGGTCATAGTTTCGCCTTATCCCGTCTCTGTACCAGGGATACAGACTCTTCCTCCTCCTTGCTAAGTGGTTTATCATCTTTCCGAAGCCCTTAAAAGCTTCCCCACTGGCAGAAGTTCAGGTCCTTGCTCGGGATTTCCCCCGAGGGTCAGGAGACTCTGCACTAATCCTAACTGAATCATGGGGTGCCATCATAATCCCGGTCAAGTCTTTGCAACTTTTTCACCTGGAAAATGAGCAAGCAACAGTGCAATATTTCCCTTTTTATGAAGTGCCTTGAGACCTGTAGAGGCTTCACCTGTGCTTTCCAGGCAGTGGCATTGAGACTGTGGTGTCACTGGTGGTTCTGAGGAGCAGTGATCAGTGAAACGGCGTCCGAGAATGCTTTCCAGGAGGAAGGACTTCAGTGCCCTTTTGCGCACATCATCCACGAATCCAAGGCCTTGGGAGATCCTCCAAAGATTCAGAGATTCAGTGGTGATAAATGATGAGAATATGCTTACCTAGCCCAGTGCCATGGATTCAGTTTTGGCCGATAGCAGCTGCTTCTGCAGAAAATACAATTAAGTCTATCATTCAAAGCTTATAGAAAACCTGTTCTCGGAGGTGTTTCTTCACAGACTTCAGGAGCTACAGGTTGGATCATTCCCTAAGGTCACAGCTATACTGTTCCCTGCAAATATCATGTTTGGGGTTTTTTTGATCACCTCAATAATTCTAAGTGATTTCACTAGCCATATCCATTAATGTTAAGCCTATTTTCCAAAATTGTACCAAGATCTTGGCCTTGGGTGCATTTTACAGCACAGAGTTCTATAGGTTGTGTGGAAGATTGCTGGTGTTTAGAGGGTTGCTTTCAACGTAAAATATTCTGGAACTGTGCAAGCCAAGTTCAAAACATATTTGTGGTCATTAATCAGGAAGCTTAACAATACCATATCATTTGCTTGACCAGTCCCAGCCAATCAAGAGCACACAAAGAGAGAACACAGCCAAATACTATGCAAAACCTTAAAAAAAAAAAAAAAAAAAAAAAAAAAAGCTTGAAAAACGTCACTAAGTAAATTCAAATAATGCATAAATTAGAGGGAAATGCAACTGGCTCATGGATATTCTATGAGCAGAAGATAAACATCTAAGTTAGTTGCATAAATTATTTACAATACGTATTTGCTCAGATTTCCTCATCACTTATGAAAGCCACACATCCAAGCATTTGGAGAGTATAATAGGAATGGGCTTTCACCTCAACGATATGTCCTAGGAGTAGGAAGCCCTGGGGAGGGATGGCATGTGTAAGAGCAGAGTGGAAAAAGCCTCCTTCACTGTGATGTTTAGATGTGGGTTCTGCTAAGGCCTTGCCTATCGCATGGATGGTGACTGGAACTGTCCCTTGGCAGCAGGCAAAGTTGAAGATACGGCGATGATTTCTTTTGAACTCCTTTTGCCTCCTGCCAGTGGTGTCATGAGATGATGTTGGACCTGATGTAGAAAATGAACCCACTTTCCCTTTGACCACACTGTTTACCAAATTCTCATTTTCAGTTCCTACCTTCTCCCATCTTTATTGCCAACTGCTTTCCAGTGTGTGGTCTGAACTGTAACTGTTGGCTGTGTCCATCTCCACATGCTGGATGGAGGCACTCCTGGGGTTTGGGCGTTGACATATCAATAGGGCCCTACTTGAACAGTCACACATTTTGACTCCATGGTCTTTGCTTCGGAATAAATAACTTGACAGTAAAAGCAAACTTTCTGTGCTTTCTTGGGGAACACAAAGCATTCCCCTGGCCCTCTCTGAAAACGTGCTGGCTCTGGAGGGCTCTGGTCTTTCCTGACCGTATTGATAATGGTTGCAGGAAGCAGTAATCTAAGAGCAAAAGTATGCGTGAGTCTTAGAGGAAGTGTTAATTGTCTCTTTGGAGAGGAAGCACAGATGGCATCATTCCTATGCTTGCTAGTTGTGATCCCTAGGATAGGAACATGGGAATCTCTATTTATTATAAAACCTTGCCTGTCTTTTAGCATCCAGATCTGCATCTTCCCATGCAGTGTAACTGCAGAAGGGACCGTTCCTTCTTCATGCAAAGGGGATTTCCTTCTTTAGTGAGATTTGGCCTTGCCACTTTGATCAAGAATGATTACAGCAACCTCTCTCTGTAGTGTCAGAGAGAAGCTATTTGTCTTTAATTTTAAGGCTTTTTCTATTGTTAAAATCAACAGCGGGACCCCCAAATGTATCTTTTCCACAGATACTAAACATGCTATATTCTGCTCCATACAGTGAATACATGGACATTGGTAATGGACTTCTTATCTGCAGACACCTTTGGAGCCAATGGTTGTTTTTTTCCGCTCCTGGTATTAAGATCCTGCTGTATGGAGGCTTTGGGGTTGTGTTTGGTGTTTGTGGGGGGGTTCTTTGGCCTTTTGACAGAGTTTTTTCTAGGAAAGACCAATATTTCTGCAGATTTCAAGGTCTGACACTAATGACTCTTAGGATGTGGTAAGAGGGGTGTTCTGTTTCGGCATTTTTACTTGGCTTGTGAAAGCCCAGGAGCTACAGAGGGGGCATTAGCTCGGGTGTAATGAGATATTTTGAGGCAGAAAGCTGGCACTTTTCTGTTTTAATGAATGCAACTGCTGTTAGGTAGCCTGGGGTGTTGTGCTGGGGTGCAATCAAAATAAATACATGCGTAATTGCATTAAGTAAAATAACCTAACACGTATGAAGTGGACTGGGTGTAGGATCGACCCTGGGAATAAAGGTCTGGTTTGTGATCCTGGCTCTGCAGCTGACTTACAGCATCTCCCAGATCTGCCCGCATGTCAGGTTCTCTACCAGCAAAGTGGGATTGCCGGTGCTGGTTGACACACATTGATAGAAAGTGCCGCATCAGTGCCAGGTATTGTCTTTCCTATTATTTAAATGAAATTTTTGTCTTAAACCCGAGTTACAGGAGTAAGTGAATGAAAAGTGACAGAGAAGCTTGTGACGTGATTATCTGGGAGACAGCTTAAGATAGTGCAGGTGCGTTGTAGGAGGGTAGTTATAAATAATAAGAGGAAGGCCTTGCTCAATATTTTTTCAAAGGACATTAATAGGTTTCTCATCTCTTAGGCGCTCAGCTGGTGATGTATTTCAGAGGCCTGATTTTTAGATCGCAGGTGCGCAAGGTTTTCTCTAGGCATTTCCCTCTGTGTTGTTTCAAAATGGATACCTGCAATAAAGCGCTGCTTTTGCAAACATTAACTTTATTTTTTTTTCCCAGTTGCTATCGGTTTAAAGGAAGGGATTTGAAAATCACTTTATAGTTTTTTTTAAAAAAAGAAAACCAAACACAACCTCCATTTTCATCCTGGCCTCTGCTTATGTCTGAATCGATCCTTTTAGATGGTTTATCAAGCGTATTGTTTTTCAAAATGATCTTTTCTGTACTCCCCGGTGCTGAAAGATTAAGATGTTTGGAGAAAGTGTGTTTCCTTCAGCCCCGCTTTGCAAAAGCGGTCGCTACAGGGAAGGCTTGTGGAAAGGGGGACACGGCAGTGACCGGACAGGTCTGGATCTGCGGTCTGTTTAACAGACCCGCTCTTTTGCTGACAGAAACCAGAATTTGCTGCTTTATGGAGAAGTGTAAGATCCCAAAGTGTGTGAGGGTGAAAGGAGCAGGCTGCTTTCTTTGTAGGGATTTGCGGTCCTCTGCCAGACATCTCTGGGGACTCTGACACTGCCTCCTCATCAGCCCAGGCCCCGATCCTCAAAGTGTGGTGTTATTGTGCAGTAATGTCTCGCTTTTCCTCTTCTCCTCCCCCTCCCCTTCTGTCTAGCCTTGTGGCCTCACGTGTGTACCCATGTGGGGGTGTCCACCAGGATTGTCCCCTTCTCCATCCTCCTTCCCTGCCCTTGGCGGCTCTCCCTGCCCCTCCGGACTCGAGGCCTCACCCCTGTTGTGTTCCTGTGTTGTCGCGTAGGGAGTTTGCCCGTTGGAAGGTGAGGAACACAGCCATCGAGCGGAGGGACCTGCTCCACAATCCACTGCCCCTGATGCCTGAGTTCCAGAGGAGCGTCCGCCTCCTGGGCAGGAGACCCACCACGCAGCAGTTCATCGATACCATCATCAAAAAGTACGGCACCCACATCCTCATCTCTGCCACGCTGGGAGGTAGGTGGCGACCGGGGCTGTTCTCTCCCGCCGGTGTCAGCGGTTGGGGCGGTGAAGGCCCCGGCGATCCTCGGCCGCGTTGCGCGGGGGCTGCCTGCTGGCACGGAGCCGGGCTGCAGCTCCCCCCGGCCAGACCCCGGCTGGTCCTCAGGTGGTGGGGAAACCCCCTCCCCCCCGAGTACGAGCAGCCTTTGCGAACGAACCCGCAGCGCCGCGCGTGCGAGCTCGGCATCCGCGCCAGGCGTGCAGCTTGACAACGGCGTGCGTGTGCCGCTGTGCGTCGCGATAAACACGCTTCCCTCGGCCGGGCAGCCTGTCTGCCACTCCTGCGCCTCCCTCGTTAATTTTATTTTTTTTTTTTTTCTTTTTCCCCCTCACCAGAATGAAACCAAATGCAGGAGAGGAAAAAAAAAAAAAATCACCATCCTTTCTTGCTGGAACTGGTGGAATTTTAAAGAGCTCCAGGAAAAGGGAGTTCAAGGCGCGGGGCAGGGGGAGAGGCGGCCAGGAAGGCCCGGGCTGAACGCCTAAGCGAAAGCGGTAACGTGGGGTAGACTTTTGAAAAAACGATGGTTAAGTAAAATTCAGAACGTATGTGCAGGGACTGACTGCCGAGAGGTTTGCGTGTGCAAGCAGGCGATGTCGGCGATGACATAAGACGGAGCGTTGTGGGGCCGTTAATCCATGTGCGTGCACTGCTGGCGGCGCTGCGTAAACAATTCAAGTACTGAGTATTGAAAACAGGAGGGGTGAAAATCAGCAACTCCTCTTGATATTTGCTGCTGATTTTTTTTTTTTTTTTTGGTCTCTTGTACTATTTTTGGCATTCTTTACCCCTTTGGGGTACATTTAACTTCTTTTGAGAACTGCTGTCTGTAAGAAGGATTCTGCAGAGGCAAAGGGTCTTGATTTGACTGCAGAGTTTGTTGCTGTTGCTTCTTCTAATGTACCCGACCTCCAGCCTTGCCACACTGTGAAGTTTGTGGTGAACTTTGAGGAATTTCTGGCCATCTGTCTGTTCCCAAAGCATTCTGCAGACACTCGGATGAGACATAGATGAGATGAGATGTGTGCATATGATTCATGCGCAAATTAGGTGGTAGGTAAATTGGCGTGATTCCATTGAAGTCAAATGGCCTCTCGTGTGGCAAATGTCCTTCAAAGAACCTCGGGCTGCTCTTCCAGTCCAGGCGTTCAAACCGTCTGCTCCATCAGCGCGAAATGTGAGAGAAAGCAGGTTTCCATGCACGGAGGAGTACGAGTGACTGCCTGTATCAGGCCTTAATGAAGTCTGCGTAAAGATAAACTCCTTATTATTGAGAAATTGCTTTTCAGGACCATATTTTACAGAGCCCAAGCGAGCCACGTAAGAATCCAATAAAGTGGTGAGAGGGTTCTTTTGCGGGCTTACTTTTCTTTCCATTGATACGCCTTTATTTTTCTTCTTGCCCCTGACATCTGCGGAAATTCAAAATAAGACAGGCCTTTGATGGTAAAATATATTTTTAATTTTGCCTGGGTGAGGTTGTGAATTATTCACAGCGGCTTGTTTCTTCTCCTGATTTTACAACACAACAATTTTAAATATGCAGAGGTTTGTAAGAAGAACCGGTGTTGGAGAAGAGTGCTAAATGCTCCATCAGCCCAGAGCACGGTGAGCAATGGTGGGGGGAGAAAAGACGGATTTATCTTGGCGATGGTAGTCCCAGAGAAAATGTAGATGAAGCTGAGCATGCATTATGCAAGGAGGACACACTCTAATCGCAGTCTGTGGGCTAAACAAGACCACCGGGATACAAAAGCAGACGTGTCCTGGCACCCTTGCTCTCCCAAGACCTCAGGTCTCCTCAGAAAAGGGACGAGAATGCCTCTTTGGATTACAGCGGGTTGTAAACTCAGCCTGATGTTCTTATTAGGTTGCAAACAAGTGACAAACACGCAGGAAATTGTTTGGCTTTCAAATGCCAGCCGTTGCGCGGATCCCGGGAGGCTGGGTGATGGACCGGGCCAGCCCACCTGAACGCAGCAGCTATTTTCACACCTGGCCACACGGGGAACAGCTCTGATGCCTCTCAACCTCCAGAGCAGCCGGGTCTCCCTGGAGCCTAACAACAAACCAGCTCTGCTCCAGTTTAGTTCTGACAAAGGGATTGGTGACGGGTCATTTTGAGGGCGTCCGTGCTCCAGGATGGAGCACACAGAGCTGAGAGCCAATTTGCAGGGAAAGCCCTGAAGGAAAGACAACTTTGAACATAGCATCCGCTTCATAAATGAGAAATTAAGACTTAATAATGCAGCAAAAGTCTATTAACCTCTCTTGATCTAAGGGTTGCTTTCTCATGCGCACTCTCCATGGGGATGCTGTGCTTTTCCAGGTCTGCACACATGTACACAGAACAGGTTTCCAGCCACATTACTTCTTCTCAGCACCCTTCACTCCTAGGGACAGTATTTGTCCCTCAGGAGAAGTATCAAATGTCTCAGGCTTTCCTTTCTTGTTTTCTTCCTCCTCTTTCCAGTGGAAGGGTCCCAACACCTCAGGGAGAAAAATGACGGCTTTTGTGGGGAAATCACTGATCTGCACTGCCCCAGAGCGCAGGTTTCTCCTCTCTGATGTCTAGGAGCTGCTCATTGCCTGCTTCATGCTGTCCGGGGACCGAAAGCTAGTGGTGGGTCTCCTGGTGATCTGCAACCAGTGTTATTGCCTGATGCAGTTCAACCCACGCTTCCTGGTTGCTCGTTGTCCAAGCGATCTCCAGTCTCAGCGTTCTTCTACCAAACTGAACTGGTCTGGACTGAAAAGGTTTTTTTGCACCTTGGCTATTCAAAGAAGGCATGATGTTTTTCCAGAAAAAGCTGTTTTTCCCCGTTACTAGTGGAATCGAAGAAGAGTTGACACCTGGATCCCACAGGTTGCTCTGAGAATCACAGCTAAGGAGGGAATAATCCCAGGTCTTCCCTCTCTTTTCACAGCCTCCTGAAATGGAGGCGAAGCATCGTTTATGTCTGCTGTGTCTCCATGCAGATAAATAAATATTTCTATTACATGAGATACAAAACTTTTGGCTCAAAATGCAACACTTCCATACTTGATCTTCCCCCAAGCCTCTTGGCGAGCTCCCATGCAGATGTCCTTTTGGTGGCAAACAAGTTGCCTCATGAAAATTCACAAAGTCTGACCTTCCTTTAAATCCCCCTGTAAAACTCGTCTCGGAGATGAAACCTGCAAATGCCTTGACAGCGGCCGGGCATCTGCTGCGCGGTGACCGCTGTTTCTCCCACTAATCACAGTCATCTTATTACCTGGTGCTCTGCCGGCTGTTTGCGGTGTACAACTGTTGTGTCTCATCACATACGTGGGTTTTAAATCCTCTGGGACAGGAACTGTCTTTGTGCTGTTTGTGTGGATACAGCCTGATGTGACAGAGCCTTGATCCCTGCCAAGGTCTCCTCCTGCTGCGCAACACATAACGTTAATGGTGATAAAGGAAATCAAAGCTGATCATTTTCCAGGGAAAATGGTTTTGTGAGAAGGAACAATGGTGATGCTGTTACTACTACAACTTTGATCGTGGCCAAAGGATAGCATGTTATTTTTAACAATATATTAAAGAGAGAAAGTTTTACATGCCAAACTTCTCCACTGAGCTCCCGTGAAGCCAATTAAAAGATTTCAACTCATCAATTCTTTTGATGAAAAGTATCTTCTTTCCACTAAAAATTTCAATTTTTCATCTCAAAGCCAAAAGCTCAATCCTCAACATACCAATCACTTGAAAAACTGAAATCTAATAAAAATATTTTGATTTTCAGCCAGAATATTTTTGGTTTGTTTTCAGGCGTTTGGCTTCCACATAAAAGCTGGAAAAATTCCAGGGAAAGGAAGGGGCAGGTGGGGGGGCGGCTTACTGAGTTGGGTTTTTTTGCATATATGCAACAAAAGAAATTATTTGGACAAATCAAATGATCTCAGCTAATACACATTTTAAAGAAAAGTGCTTTTTCTTTAAAAGAAAAATATGCAGAAATGCTGAAGAGCTAAATATTTCTTGGCCTAAAAAGTGGTGGTACATTTTTTTTTGACCATGCTATCATTGCCAGAGGCAATGTAGTCATCAGTGGTTCATCTATCAAATCAGAAGTACCATTCTCATTAAGAGAGCTATGTGGAAATGGCACATTCCTGGGTATCTGTTCTTTTCATTTATTAAAATTGGAACTTCAGATGTTAAGAATGCCGGATGGTATTCTACCTTTTTACTCCCTCTATAGTGCCAGCCTTACGTTAAGAATGAACTGGATTTTAATCTGGCTCATACAGCACAAATTGAACTTTTAGGTAAATATTACTTCTCAGCTTCGTGTCCTTTTCGTATATCTTTTGTTAGGTTCTGGTCTCAGCTAACGTTTAGGATGTTTGGTGCTATTGGGTCTGAACTGCTTCACTCCCAGATTCGCTGTGATTACTGGCTCAAAATCACCTCTTCTCCTTTATCTCGCACGCTATTTTTCGCTCTCCACTTAAATTCACTGGATGAGACTCTAGGGGAGGGGGGGGAGAGCGGAAAGGGTAGTTCGTTTAACTCAACTTTGACGTTTGCTCTTTCCTCTGATTGCTCTCCTTCACCCAGCCCCTGCCCTTACCCTTTTACATGGTCACTGGAAGCCAAGGAGGTACCACTAGCATTTGTTTGTCCTCTGTACCCACCTCCGTCCTATTTGCAACTTAAATCATCATTTGTTCTTCTAGAAATCAGATCAGAGAGAATTGCATAAAAGTGGCATCTTCTCTGGTCAGGAGTGCATCTTTCCAGAGGCGCTGCCCACAGAGAAAAGCATTCCTCCAATGGGGCAAATGGTCCGAACCCTTTCCGACAGCTGTGGTGAAGCTATGCTGGCTATCGAATGTCCAAAATGTTGTCTACTCAATTCAGTGGAGCTGATGTACAAGTGTGGTGGACCTGGCCTTTCTGGCTGAAGAGAGAAGGAGGCTCAGATATGCTACACTGAGGTTCTGGTGCTGGTGAGGAAGGGCAGGTTCGTTTAAGAGTACTTTAGGTGTCGGACTTTTCTTTCTTTAGGTGCAACACGCGACATCATATGTTCCTGTTAAGATGGCCCTACGTGGCAGCCTCCTGGGCCTTACTGAAATCTCCTTTTCTTTCTGCTGCAGGAGAGGAGGCCTTGACCATGTACATGGACAAAAGCCGCCTCGACAGAAAGTCAGGAAACGCTACCCAGAGCGTCGAGGCGTTGCACCAGCTCGCTTCCTCCTACTTTGTAGACCGTGATGGCACCATGAGGAGACTCCATGAGATCCAGATCTCTACCGGAGCAATCAAGGTACTGTACCTTGCCTTGGGAAAAGAAAGAAGATTGTGTGTCCATACCAATACCGTAGGGATTTGGGGCAGGACTTTGCTAGTCCAGTGTGATGTCTTTTTTGATCACAAGTTGTTTTGTTCCTGCACTGATTTCCCAGGGTAAATAGTTCTCTTACGGACCTTACTGAAGAATTGATTTCCCCAGGGCCAGTAATATTTGGAAAGAGGTGGGCATTCAGTGTGGTGGCTGTGTAGGATAGGAGACTTGCACTACGTGTGGTGGTGGCCTCCGGAAGGGAGAGAGGGAACAGGTGATCCAGCTCAGCGCGGGAGGTTGGAAGGGAAAGGCAGGTCTGTGAAACGGGCAACCCCGTGCAGCCCAGAAGCATTGTCCTCTTCTGGGTGTAAGACTGCTGAACATCTCTCAGATGAATTTACTACAAGAAAAGGTGAAAAACTCAGTGTGGCATTATTGAGGCATCTGGAATGAAACAGGCTGAGAGACAGCTTGGGGGTTGCAGCAGGAAGGAAGGGGAGCTGCTCGGAGCATACAAAATAGGGAAAATGGCTCTGCAGACAAAGGCTGCCTTCTCTGAAAGCAATCATCCTATACTGGGGAGGGATTTTATTGTTGCAGAGTTCACTCCAGGGAAGGCGATGTGGATGGAGTCGTCATTGTTAGCCATTTCTGAAAGGTTTCAGCTCTTGTTATTGTTCTGTGGTGTCTCATGGCTGAGTCTGTTCCCTTCTGGATGGGAAATCGAATTGAGATATTGAAACAGTGACAGCAGATAATCACCCTTTGTGAATTCAGGAAGGGCAGCTCTCCTCCATGGCTGGAAACCAACAGCAACAACCACAGCTACAGCGCTGCAGGTCATCTGTGCCTCCATCTATCCTCAGCACAAGGATGGTCTGCACATATGCTGTGGGAGCACTAGGCACCGTTGCGGGCTGGCAATCCATCTCTGTATCTTGCTTTCCAATAAGAGAAGCCAGGGAATAATTCCTCTACTGGCTTCTGATGTTCTCCAATGGAGATCCTCTATGAGAAACATCAATCTGCAGGACCTCATTGCCAAGCCCAGAATAACATGCAGTACCACACAGAAAGCAGATACAATTCACTCTATTTTTTCAGCTTGTGAGTGTGCCAAACATTACCCGTGTCTGTCCAGTGTGGGGCATTCTTCCCCAATTAGGGAAGATGCATTTTGGATGGCATCGGCTGGTGCCAAGGGGTCCTTATATTACAAGGTGTAAACCTGCCTGGGGAAGATGTGATGCTGCCATCGAAGGGAACACTCTCTCTTTTCTACACCCTCCGCAGGTAACAGAAACTCGGACTGGCCCCCTGGGCTGTAACAGCTACGACAATCTGGACTCTGTGAGTTCTGTCCTTCTGCAAAGCACTGAGAGCAAACTCCACCTGCAAGGTAGGGCAGAGGAACGAGGGCGATGGTAATACAGCGCGTGGAGTGGGGGGGATGAAATGAGAGAGGGGAGGCCTTTTTTTCTAGCCTTCTCCCCTCCTCTGGCTGCTGTGATTGCCTTCTGCGCTGTAAGTTCCCTGAAGCGGGACCGGTGCCTTCTGGTGGCTTCATGTGATGCTCAGCACAGCAGAGCCCAGGGCTCGACAGGGACTGAAGGCGCGAGGAACTGCAGACTGGACACCGGTGAAGTGTCTGGGTGCCCCCTGGCATTGAATTTTGATGGACTTTTGGTGTATTACACATATATTGATATAGATAAATGTGACCTTTTCCATTAATATCGAAGGGGCATTCTGCCCATGTCTCTCTCTGTCCCTCCCAAATTGCTGATTTGCGTAAGAGGTTTGCAGATCAGCTTGTGGGACTCTCTAACGACCGTAATCTTTGGGAAAAGTCGCAGAGGTTTTATTTGGATGCTAGAAGCCATGGCTTCAGTCCCAGCTGGGGAGCTAGTCCAGAAGTCAACAGATAGAGGTCATGACTGAATTAATAAATAAATACATGCTGGTTAGCAGTAAGTCAACTTCAGTAGAAGGAGGAAATTCACTGGGTGTGTAATTTACTAAGGTTATTCCCAAGTTTTTGACAAAATAAGGAAATGTGGGATTTAATTGCTCATTTGCCCAGATGGTTTTATTTCTGGAATCCTTGTACTTGCACAAATTTTAATTTTTCAGATGAATGGGCTACGTTACATCTTCCGCTTTGAGTATAATTTGGCGAGTGCTGTTTTAATCTTGGTTTCACGGAAACTGGGTTTCATTTACTGAGTCATGTTGTGGATATATTATTATTGTTATTATTTGCCTTTAAAAATAATAGGCAGGTTGTTTTCACTATTCTGGTGATTATCTAAATCACTCAGTTCTGGTTCTTACCTAATTAACAATAAACAATTTGAGGCTTTTTATATACTGTGATGATGACTGCTGGTAATGAAAACCCGAGGATGACACCTCAGATAAGCAGGTAAACAGCTAAATTAGCAGACAGCTCGGTTTATAGGCAGACAAACTGGTAAGTAGGTAAATCAATAGATCTCTGTTGGCTATCTGATCCTACAAGAGAAGGGAAAAAGCAAGCTGCCTGGGAGGGGGAAGGAGGTGGAAGAAGAGGGAAAATTTAGGGGAGAGAGGGGATGTAAGGTGGATGAGGCTGTGATTGCTGATGGGAGCAGACAGAGGACCTCAGGGGTCAACCACACGTGGGTTTCATGGAGCTTCATGGCATAACCCAGTGCAGAGAGAGGCCAGAATAAGCCAAGGGAGACAGCGAGGGAAGGGAGGAAGGTAAGAGTTCTTCCTGATAGAACAAAGTGACCTTTAAAGCTACACCTGAATGTTTTCTGCCTAATCTGGAGTGTGGTTCTTGGGATAATTACCCAGGATCCTTCCTCTGCTCTGAGAGACCTCATTAGGAATTAGTCACAGGGCTGCAGGTAATGGATCGTGACCGAGTCGCCTCTGATCTGATTAGCAGCCAAGCATGAGGTGCTGACAGAAATCCATGTTGCTGCCTTCGTGTCACTCCGGCTCCAAGGGCGGCTCAATAAAAGAGCAGCATCTTCGTGACAGGGAGGATTTCTCTTTCTCAACTCGCTGCTGCCCGGCCCCGAGAGTCGTGGTTCCAAAGATGTACCCTTTAGGAGATGCAATGGCCGGACCCACAGCTAAGCTACCTTCACGCCTGCATGTAGGGTTTGGGAGGGTCGGCCAGCCCGGAGATTTAGGGGAGGACCTGGATGCGTGCACAGTGCAGGGTGTCCAGGACCGCACCTGTGGTTACATGGACAGAAAAGCATCACTAACCAGTATCCGTGCGGACCCAGCATGCGTGTACGTCTGAACCTACTGGGGGCAGGTTCCCTGTCCTGTGCGTGGGGAGGGCAGTGCAGTGACGCAGCCTCCCCTCACGGGACGGGGGGATCCTCTTGTGGGCCAGGATCTCGCAGGTGACTCCACCTGTTTGTACTTCATATCAGAATATCTCAAGTGGGAAGGGACCCATACGGCTTATACGTACCACCAGTGCAAAACCATCCCTTCACCTGCCTCCGCCTCCAGCGCGGCTGATGCTGGAGCTGCCTGTGCTGCCTGGAAAAAGAGTAAAGCAGAGCATGGGAGGGGGAGATGCTAATGGCTCTGCAGCGGTCTGGTGGGAAACGGGAATTTGTGTTCCCTGGAAAAGTGTCCTAGGCTGAAATTTGAAAATTTGAGGGGGAAAAAAGCAACATTTTGAAAAGTTTTGGGCAATTAAAGTTCCAGAGACATATTCTAAAGGGGGCTTACAGGAGAGCTGGGGAAGGACTTTTTACAAGGGTATGTAGTGACAGGACGAGGGAGAATGGCTTCAAACTGGAAGAGGGGAGATTTAGATGAGATATTAGGAAGACATTTTTCCCTGTGGGGGCGGTGAGCCCCCGGCGCAGGGTGCCCCGAGAAGCTGTGGCTGCCCCATCCCTGGAGGTGTTCAAGGCCGGGTTGGACGGGGCTGGGAGCAACCTGGGCTGGGGGGAGGTGTCCCTGCCCAGGGCAGGGGGTGGCACTGGGTGATCTTCAAGGTCCCTTCCAACCCAAACCATTCTGTGATTCTCTTGGACAGTGCGACGGTGTATGTCAATACTGCAACATGGCACTATTTCAATAAGGTAAAATCCCTCTGTGCTATTTTAAACATTGTGACATTAAACAGGAAATATTGCATATTAGGTAGTTTGTTATGTCAAATATGGCAATAGACTAATAAAATTTGCATTACAATTAATATTAAAGTCTTTGCCAAGATGGGCAGAGCAGTAATGACAACACAAAACATTTCAGCTTTTCAGTGAAACAAAATGAGGAAGTATGAAATATACATTTAGACCTTTCCCGTTCAGAAGTGCTTTTGGAGTCAACACGCTCTCACAAATGCTTCAATGAAGCTGCGTTTTCAACAGAGAACTCTTCTGTGGAAAACGTTTCAAATAGCTCTAATTTAGCGCTGGGGAAATTTACCTCTTCTAATGCAGGAAGCCTTTTATATACAGTCCAAAGCCAAACATCTCTCTTTAATAGTTTTTCTAGGTGAATTAAGGACATGTTCCCTTGTCAGACACTCCATATTCTGCCTGTAGTTATCTAAGACAAACCTATACCGAATCTGTGCTCCTCTTAATTTTTAAAGAGGAACTTTACACTTTACAGAGTGGCAGAATTCCTCCTTCTGATCAATAAGGTACCTTCAAAACTAAGATATTCTCTCTAGCTTGTCACCAGCAAACTTACCTTCTGCGCATATTATCAGCTACTGAGGCTGCTGTGGAGGATGAACCTATTCCTTGTACACCCTGGCTTGGATTGAGGCGTTCACCCCAAGAAAATGGTCCAGTATATCGGTCTTTAAGACCAGGTTGCCCCCCTGCTTGGTTGCTTTTTCAGTAAACAACACTGAAAGATTGATTTTCAATTTTTTTTTTAATGTTTGCAATATTCAAAGAAAATTCTTAGAGAACAGAACACCCATCTCAGGATGTTTTGCTCAGGTCGTGGCTGGCAGCAGGGCTTTCCCAGCTAGCACGGCCAGCTGCGAGCTGCTCCGTGGGGCTGGTGTGCTCTCACAGTCCTTGGGACTACAGCTTTCCTGCTTTAAAGGTGGCAACCGAAACACCCCGAGCAGTAGTCCCAACCAGAATGACCTTCTGACAATCTCATGTTTATAAAGCTTACCTTAAAAATGAGTAATCCCACCTGTGCTTTACTGACAGCTGTAATCAGTTCAATTCCAGCAATATTTGGTCACTGGATATGGTACAGAACAGCGTATGAATAATGGAGGAGGGTACCAGGACTGAGTGAGATGCTACTGGCCCAGTACTTGTAAAATATCTTGCTAGGATCTGGTCATCAGGATGCTCAATACAAACCCAGAAATAATGATATGAAACTGCCCGTGTCTGGGTATGATGATAAATGTGTGGGTGGTTTTACATATATGTCAAAGTACAAATGTGAAAGCAGGCGCGGCTGTATTTCAGTAACCCTAAAACTGATTTCTTCCACAAGGAGGTTCCTGGCTGGAAGATCTCTGGGTCACGTGTAATCCCTACAGCGTGTTTGCAGATTTAAAGTTAGGGCTTTGCGTTTGGTGTACGCACACACGTGTCTCGATGAGTCGCTGGGTTTGTGTGTCGCTTGTTCCTGGTCTAAGCACACATTTGAAAATGTGCTGCTTGTTAAACGCTACGATTAACTGCCTGGATTCCAGCAGAACTGCTTACCTGATTGAAGTTAAATGTTTATAAAAGTGTTTTGTTGAATTGGTGCTAAGTGTATAGGGGGTCTGATTGCCTCTTAAACATGAGATTATTTCTTACAAGAGAAGGTTATCATGGAAATGTTGTTTAGAAACCATGAGTTTTATGGACAAAAAGCAAGCGTCCACATGAGGCACTGTGTAGCATAGGATGGGACCGTGTTATGCTTTGGAGATTGCAGCGTATTCATGTTTCTGCATGTGCTGAGACACACAACGGATGTTCCTTGCGATTGAAAGTGCTTTCCCTAAAATTTTAGTTGCTTTTTTTACCCCTCCCCCCTGCAGAAGAAGACCCCCGAAGCCGGTATCATTTGTAGGTGGGACCAGACAACATGTCAGTGCTGTTACCCACGTTAAAATTCAAACAGAGTGAACAGAAGAGCCTGTGGGCATTTGGGCCTCATATTGAAAGGTTGGAGGAGCAACCAGGGCAGGTTGCTCCTCCATGAAGCAGAGAGCGAAAAAGATTTATTCATGGGACTTGGACCATGAATAAAGAGGGTCAATGCACATGAAGTCCAACCCGCCCCTCCTGTGAGCTCGCGAGCTCAGCGAGTACAGCAGCCTTTGGGCTCTCTAAGCCCCTCTTGTAGGTCTCAGTTCTCCAAAAGCGTTGCCCTTTCTGTCCATCCTGAAGGAAAGTCTTGGAGTCTGGCAGGTGGGACCATCCCTAATGTCGGTGTGAAGGCTTGAAAAAGGACCATTCCTCGGTGGGGGTTGCTTCAAATAAATCCCTAAAAGAGACTGAACTTTAGTCCTTCCTGAAGACAACAGGAGGAAAGCTGAGCTGCTTATCAGGAGACATCTCAGGAAAAACCACAGGGACGACAAAATGCTGATCCTCATTAGACGAGTTTTGAGGTGTTGGAGGGATGCTGTAGACTGCGCTCAGCTCCTGGCGTGTTCCCTCCCTTCCCACAACAGCTCTGCAGAGAAGGCAGCAGGATCTAACCCAGACATAGTGCCTCCAAACGCCGGGCTTGAAATCCTTCCTTGTGCGAGGGTCACAAACGTCTTCTCCAGCTGAAGGCTGCTCTGCGCTCATCCTGCCCGGCGGCTGCCACCGCTCCACGCTCGGCTCCGAATCAGGTCAGACAACGGGGCAGCTCCTGCCACCGGGCATGGAGCTCTCGGAGACTGTGCCCCCGCAGGAGCAGGAGGGGAGAGGAAACAGAGGTCCCTGTGCCTTCAACACCCTCCTGATCCCCCCACGCGTGGTGTCCCAGAGGGGCCTTGTCAAGGCTGGCGGTGTCTCTGTGGAACCGAAAGCAAAAGGGTAATGGGGGTCCCAGGGGCACTGCCCGCCACTTTCCTCTTGCCTGGGGTGAACATGACCCATCACAGAGATGGACCTGAACTCCTGAAAGGAGTCACAGCCCTCCTGCCCTTCCTGCACACTCATCCTCTGAATTATTGTCTTATTTTCATTCCACTCCAATGAGCTGTCAGCCACGGATACGGTAATTCAGCACAACAGAACCACAAACAGATGGGTAATTGACCCGCGTGCCTTCATTACACTGGAGTTCAGCGCTGCTGTTCGAGCCATAAACTCCTTTATCTGCCACTCCGAAATCCCCGCGCCTTTTATGAGTAAGGCGAGCGGGCCAGGCGTCCCGCGAAACGCTCGCTCGGAGTTGGTCGCCTCTGCCTCGCGCGCCGCAGACGCTGACCGAGTGTGACAAGCGGGACTCGCCAGGTAGAAGGAACCAGCTGTGAGTCCTCGGGGACATCTGTGGGGAGCCCAGAGACAGGGGCTGGAGAAGGACAGGATGGGAAAACGTGTGGAGTGTACCCAGGGCAAACACTTAAACCGTTATCGTGTCCTCTGGTACCCGAGCAAGTGTACGCCTATGCTAATGCCTGCACAGAGGGATGGATACACAAACGCTTGCCATGGAGAAGGAGATGTGGGGACGGATCTCGCAGCTAATGTAAATCTTCATAGCGCCACTGAAATCATTGGCGCTAAATCCATTTGCACTTTTATAGGATTTGGCAAGTAGTCTTCCTAGCAGGGAGCGAGCTGGAAAGCCTCAGGTACCCGGCTCCTGTATTTATGCCGTGGGAGCTGGGCACTTAACTCTGCAAGGCTCTTTTATAAATTCCTCCTCGCGTTATTTTCCTTTCTTCTGTTTTCCTTCCTTTCTTCTTTTCTCTTTCAGTGTGTAGTTTTCTTGTTTCTGTGTTACCAAACCTATTCGGTCTCTCTCAAAGCAGATCAGAACAGTGTAATGCTCATCACTTCTGAACTAGCACTTGGTTGTAAAGTATTAAAAAAAAACAAAACAAACCACAAAACAAACGACAAAACAAGCAAACAAAAAAAACACCAAACAAAAAAAACCCAAACCAAAATAAAAAAAGCACCAAACTCCACACCTGGGAATAAGGGAGGATTTGTGTTCAGATGCTTTGTACTGTGCTGGGATCCAGGCCTGGGATGAAGGGGGTACACTGGGCGTTGGGAAGGGGGAAGTTACTCGTCACCCTTCTGTCACAGAGCAGACGCTCTCAGCTAACTCACCTCTTGCAGCGGAGGCATGCAATTCCTACCCCACCTTCCTTACTCCTGACAGCTCCGAGAGAAATCTCCCAGCAGCTCTTAATTCTTCAGCATCACTTTCCCAAGCTGTTAATGAAACAGGTTTTGAAAAGAAGAGCAGATATACCTGAAATGACTTTCTTCTTTTTTTTTTTCTTCCCCACGTCCCTGCCTCCCGTTTCTATGCCAGGTCTCCAGATCATCTTCCCTCAGTATTTACAAGAGAAGTTTGTCCAGTCTGCCTTGAGTTACATCATGTGCAATGGCGAGGGGGAGTACATCTGCCGGAACAGCCAGTGCGGCTGCCAGTGCGCGGAGGAGTTCCCGCAGTGCAACTGCCCCATCACCGACATCCAGATCATGGAGTACACGCTCGCAAACATGGCCAAGACCTGGACAGAAGCCTATAAAGATCTGGAGAATTCAGGTAACCGAGCAACACATAGCTCCTGATTGATTTATTTCAAACAAAACATGCTAGATTATACCAGTTAAGAACCCTTTCTTCCCTTAATATAACGTTCCAGTTTGGATAAGAAAACAGAGGGTATTGAACCCGAAAACATGATCTTAGTCTTGAGGGAGCGCCTTTTTTTCTCTATACACGTACAGACAAAAACACACACCACGCGTAATTCTGTGTATTTTCCATGGACGAGTTTGATTAAAAATCTGATTTTTCATACAAAACCAGCTCAGAATCTCTCATTAATAGTTCTACAGAGAAACTTCCACAATATGAATGATGCAGAAATTGCTTTTTAGATTTGCATGAATGATTTATTCTGCTTTGGTGAAAGGCAATTCACAGAGAGAGAGCACGGGCCAGGTGACACCTCATTTGAGATAGAGAGGAGAAGGGAAAATGACTTTTCTCCTGCCGTGCCGATCTCCACTGGTGTGAATATTTCTCTTCTCCCTTCACTTTCTCTCAGTGTGACGCTGGGAGTGTCAGCGGAGTTTGTCCCACACCGATGCTGGTAACACCCGTGGTAGGAGTGCAACGTCACTCCCAAGGGCTTGAGGAAGGAAAGACAGCGATGTCATCAGTGCAATTACATCCTTTCCCTTAGCCAGTAGTCTGCCTACCCTGCAGCCACACGGGCACTCAACAGAACTTAATCGAGAACTTCTTATCTCTGTGCTGCCTCTCATCTCTTAGCGTTAGCCAGTTACTTCCCAACACTTTTTTTTTTTAATGAATATTGTCATAACTGTCCAGGTCTCCATGTTAGGAAAGAAAACTATGAGGAAGGGACCATCTACCTTCATTCAAGGTGTCAAAGAATTCTTCTTCAGAAGTCTTCCCAGCAGCAATTTCTTTCTTCATGTTGAAGGTCACCTTAATCCCCTTAATGGTTGAAATGAAGGGGCCTATGATGTTTCCTCAATGGGCTGTTGAGGACTGCTTCACACTTCAGTACGTGTGCCCTGCTGGTGTGTCTGCTGTTGCCCAGGTTCTTACGTCCAACTCACACTGTCAGTTTGGTGCTCAGCAGAGCAAAGTCAGAGTAGTAGTTAATGCCCAAAGGCTGATGACCATCTTGACAAGAGCCCCCATATACTACGGGGAGCCACAAGGCCGGGGCAGTTCCAGGAGTAGGTCACCAGCTGGAGAGGTCAGTGGCTTTCTGGGAGTCTCTAGAGAGACATGGATGGGGTGGGTACACCAGGGCAAACCTGAAAGGTGGATTTCAGAAGCTTCTGCAAGCTCAGTGCTACACAAATGAGGATTACCGGCAGCTCTGCCGCTAGTGAAGTGTTACCAGTTGCTAGTTTTGGCAGAGGATCTTCACACAAGATGCTCAAGAGCCACACGTTGGCCACCACTCATCAAACCCCTTTACGTTCCCGGGGGATCTAACCCAGACCCTCAGAAGGTGAGAGCCCTGTGGAGAGAGAAGACTTACAGACCCACGGTGATTGTTTTACCGTTACGTTCTGTACTTGTTGCACTTGACCTACGCAAAGGCTGTGGCAGATAATTAGATTCAGTCTCCCTTCCCTTGAGATTTCAACAGGGGAAAGTGTTTTTCATTTCCCATGTTAAAGTGACACATTGCGGTGCAATTCTCTGCTGTGCTGGAGCCATATTCCACCCAGGGCTGGAGGCTTTTCAGGGCTGGATGGAGTGATTATCTTTATGTTTGAAGCTGCTGCATCTCATTCATCACTTTGTTGCACCATGCGTGAACTTATCCTTTGAGATGAAAGTTGCTATCACAAAAGAATGTAGTATTAGTATTTTGCTTCTTTGTTTTAATAAATATTCCCAATAACTAGAGGATTTGGTTCATAATGAACAGCAGAAAAGGAATCTCTAATGACATCTGAAGGTTTTTCCAATAAAGTGGGCTGAAAAGCACATGAGTGCTCTGAAAGCAAATACCATTTGCACAGGAAGCTGCTGATAGCCTAAAAGATCTATATTTTGTTTCTGATCTGTGTTGGATTCCTGTGTCAATTTGAAAAAATCATGTGGGGCAAATCTCGAGTTGGTGTGATTTGGGATAGCATCTTCAAAGTCAAGGAGGCTGCAGTGAACTGACGCTGCTTTAAATCAGCTCAGGAGCTCTCTCGTAGTCCTGTGCTTCATTGCTCATGTGTAAATTGAGAAAAATAACACTGCCTGATT
The DNA here is from genome assembly GCF_965231255.1 of Vanellus vanellus. Classification (NCBI taxonomy): domain Eukaryota; kingdom Metazoa; phylum Chordata; class Aves; order Charadriiformes; family Charadriidae; genus Vanellus; species Vanellus vanellus. The sequence continues at coordinate 5,104,151 of NC_138923.1, read as the reverse complement.
CTTGGCATTTTAGTACGGCTGGCCAAAAATTTCTGTGTCGGGGCTGTGATTCTGGATTTTAAAACAGTCTTTTGATTAAAAGTCATGGGGTTTTTTTTTGCAGTACTATTGCTTTCTGATGAAAATGTGTTTTTTTTTAACTGAAAAGACAAGCAATGGAAAAATGAAAATTTCATCTTTGAAAGAGATGTTTGGCATAGCCATTTCACTGTGATGCCACCGTTCTTCTCCAGAGGCTGAACCCTCTGCCCTGTACCACCGCGGTGACGAGTCATTGCCCGGGGACTGGGGGGCTCTGCGAAAGGGAAGGGGGGCATGTGGCACTGTGGGAGATGTAGTCCTAGCTATCAGCAATATTTTCTGCGCAGAAGAATACAACAAAAACAAATGCAAAGAGCCTTATTAGCTAATTGGAAATTCTCAGGGTTAAGAACGAACTATTCCCAGAAAGGTACGAGGCTCAGCACAATGCAGCCGTACTTTTGGTTGGGGCCTCTAGGGGTAGTTATAAATAAATAATTAATGAAGAAGCTATTCTTTTTGGAAAGTATTTTTTTTTCACCTCCCCCCCCTTTTTTTTTTTTTTCAAACCGCCCCATCCAGCTTTTATTTTGCTCATTTGTTTTCCCCCCAACGTTGCACTGCAGTATCAAAATGTGCACACTGCGCTGAAATTTCTCCCTTACCCGTCTCTGTGAAAAATGTAGCACATTCATCATCAGAGGGAAAAGAGCTTGGTCTTTTGCACAAACAGGCTTTTGAGGAAATTGATTTATAAGGGGCGGGAAGCAAATGCAAGGCTTTTACTGCTGAAAGGTACCGGGAGTAATCAGCATGGTCAACAGAAGCAATTATACATGATGATAGTTTCAGAGGACCACTGAACAGGAGAGAATCATTTTTGGGGAGGAGAAGGGCACTGAAAGCAGCATTACAAATAGAGTGAAAACCTGAGAGATGATTAAAAAAAAAAAATCTCAGTTATCTTTGGGGAAGAAAGGAAACAAGCAGATGTCCCATGGATCTTGATAGTGCAATGATGATAATTATTTTTATTAGGTGCTCATTTTCACCATGTGACAAGCAGGACATGAACATCCATTTACCATCTATATAATGATGGTACTGACTAATGCATAGATATTCTTTGTTAGGCAGCTAAGCATGAACTGCAAGTTGCTGAATAATAGGAAATCTGTTATGCAAATATATATAAGCTTCGTAGAATACATTGTAAATTATCTGGTCTGATTTTCTCCAATAGTTCTGTGGATTATTTCTTTTATTTTGAAAAGATATCAGCCTTTACAAACTTTCATTTTTCGCCTTTTCTTTTTTTTTTTTGCTATTGTCCTCTTTTCCTTCTGAAAATGGGATGAAGGAATTTAAAAAAAAAAAAAAAGGATTAGGAAAGGAAGAAAAATAATGTAGATAACTTACAGGAAAAGACAGCTGCATTTCTTGTGGGATACCTTGTGGGGCTTATGGCAGGGCTGTAGTCCACCTCCCTCCAGAAGCAGGACTACCCCCAGCACTGGGTCAGGTCAGCCATGGTTTTGTCTAGCAGAGTCGAAAAGGAGAGATTCTCCTACATCTCTGGGCAGCGTGTCCCAGTGCTGCATTACCTCCAAGTGAAGAAGTTTTTTCAATAAATCACATGAACTTCTCAAGCTGCAAGCTGTCTCTTACTCCTTGTTGTATCATCTGTCTCTAATAAGGAGAGTTTCTCTATAAGGAGAGTTTCTCTCCTCCGTATTTGTAAGTACCTCTTAAGCAGTTGTAGGCTGTAATTAGATTGCCCCTTGGCCTCTCCTTCACCGGATTAAACAAGTGCAGCTCCCTCCACCTGACCTTGTAGGACTTGTACTCCAGCCCCTTGACCACCTTGGCAGCCCTCAGCTGGGTCCTCCCCAGTTTCTCCACTCTCATCTTTAATTGGGTGTCCCTAAAGCTGGGCAGAGAGATGCAGGTGCCAAGAAGAGGGGAACATTTAACTTCCCCAACCTACTGGATTTAGCCCAGTTTGTATTATTTCCAGTGAGAACGTAGCATTGACCCACCTTCAGCATGCTGCCCACCATAACCCCCAGCACCTTTCCAGCAGCTCTCCCTCAACTGGTTGTTTCCAAGCCTGTACTGATGCGTGGGGTTGTTCTGCCCCGCTGCGGAGCTTTGTTCTTTGCTTTATTGCACTTTATGGGGTTTTTGTTGGCTCGCTCCTCGCATTTCTCAAGGTCTCAGTGTGTCAAACACAGTTTTCTGGTATCAAAAATTGGGTTATTTTCTACTGAGAAAGTTGGAACCATCTGTTTTTTCCATACGAGGATGTCCCAGCCTGGTAATCAGAGTCTGAGCAAACTGTACTTCTCAGTTCGGAGGAAAGGGGTGGTCATAAACAGAAACAGTATCTGATTTTCTGTGTCGTGATGAAAAAAATTCAAATGCTACATAATGTTTTTTTCATTATCAAACAAAATCAAATGGAAATAAAGTGATCACAAAACAACATTTAACAACATATTTTTGGATCAATTAGATTTTTTTCCTTTGGCTAAAATTGACGCATTTTCTTCTGACTTTAGCCCTGCAAACTATTTTATTTTATTTTCATAGTTACATAAAGCAACTCATTTAACTTCAAATGAAGTTAAATGAGAAAAAAAAGAATCAGAATGCTCTTTTTAAAAAATGAGAAAGCAGGACATTTTAACACAATCCAAACCCTTCCCCTGGGGATTTTTTAAAGCTTTTTTTTTTTTTTTTTGTAACAACACAGCCAAAGTGATTTGACTTCAACAACAAACGGCATTTTAGGAGCATCTGAAAAACAGTTTAAATGAGAACTCTTTAACTGACAATGATTACAACTCCCTGCTTTTCGTTCATAACCCATGCTGCAGGGAATTTGCTCTCTTTTTTTCTCCACCCTGTACACATTAACGGCGTTGTTTCAGCCTAATACTCTCGGGGTTTCATTTCCCATACGGGAGCAGCAAGAGCCGTGGAATTAGTGAGCTTCCTGGGGCAGAATGAGGGACCAGTGGGTTAATGGACATCATCTTCCTTTAGCAGAGCGCCGATGGCCTCGTGCATCACCGCTGTTTCTCTGTCCCCCTAATGAAAAGCTTTGTAACTTTGTTATAGTTTAGAAACCTCTGTATTTCTCCACGTTTTTGTGTGTTCCAGACGAGTTTAAATCCTTCATGAAAAGGCTACCTAGCAACCACTTCCTAACCATTGGGAGCATCCACCAGCACTGGGGGAACGACTGGGATCTGCAGAACCGCTACAAGCTGCTGCAGAGCTCCCTGGAAGCCCAGCGCCAGAAGATCCAGCGCACTGCCCGCAAACTCTTTGGCCTCAGTGTCCGGTGTCGGCACAATCCTAACCACCAGCTGCCTAGAGAAAGGTACCTTCATCCATGGTGTGACGGGTGACTGATGGAGCTGGGGATGGACTGTTACTGGTCCTGCTTGGACCTAAACCCTAATTTGGCTATGGGGTGCGCTAACATGGAGGTTTGGGGGGAAAATGGTAGAGCCTGGGAGTGGGCTGAAATTTCTGGAGGCATAACTAAGCTGTATCACATACCGAAGCATATCCACATCCCTTCTGTGTGGTCTGACCTACCCAGGTGAAGGGCATCCACTTATTCAGTAGTGTTCTGCACGACGGTTACAGGGCTGACATGAGACAGCCCAGCAGACTAAGCTGCTTTTTAAGCGGTTTCTATCATGTACCAAAGCCAAAGTTTAAGCCCCTGTTTGCTGTTAAAGTGGACATACGGAGCACAAAGATACTTCAGCCCATTTTTGAGGTGTGCTCCTCCATGAATATAGCCAGAGTGAGAGAGAAGCTTTAGTTTCACTTGGAATAGATCACATCTCTTCTACAGAATGCAGAGGGACCCCGCAAACGCGCGCTGACCAGACCCAGCAATGCTATTGCAGATGGAGAGAGCAGATTTTCCATTACAGCTACAGCAGCTATTGATATCCAATAGTCACCTCCCGCTGGCTCCTTTCAGCCCTGACCTATGGCTGAGTTTCAGTTAGCTTTTCGCAGACTTACATCCATGGTTTTTAATAAACATTTCTTGCTGTTTCTTTCTACATTGTCTGGAGTGAAGTAACACTGAAAATCTAGGAAAAATTGAGTCCAAGTGCCTTTTCTTCCATGCTTCTCTTGGAAGGGTCAGCCCAAGTTAATATTTGTAGAGGAACTGGTTTTTTGCTTCTTTCATTACCTAAATATTTAGTCTCAAGAGAAAATAAACTGATTGCCTGCTGTGTCCCCTTATCATCCAGTCCCGCCTCCCCCCCCAGGTTTTCATTTCACCACTGTGCAGCTCAGGAAACTCTTCCAGGGCTTAACATCTCTTGAATTACCAAGAAATCTCATGTTTCTGAAGAAAGACTTTGATGGACTTACTAGGGATGAGGAGAAATATCTATTATGTTTAACAGATGATGAAAAAAAGTCTGGAGAACTGCCTAGAATGGGCCCGTTCCTGCCAATTGGCTGAGCTGCTATGAACAAGCCAACTGGTGGAGGAGCCACAGGGATGTCCAGGCATTATTTTGAGTTGTGCCACAACGACTACAGAGTTGAAGCAGCAGCGAGCAAACATCCAGCCAGCCGTGTTGCCGCGCGCGAAGCATTCAGATAAATATGTCTTTAGCATTTCTCTTCTTTTTTTAAAAAGCCAGCCACGCAGAAAGGAAGCCTCCAACTAATACTGTGAAATCTGGGGGAAGGAGGACGAAATGGGTGACGGCAGCTGGGTTTTTAACTGACCGACGTGCTTGATTTGTTTAAGTCAACACCACCAGGCGTGTTATCATTTCTTTTCTTATTTGGCATTCCGCGTTTGTAGCGAGGCAGGGAGGGGCTCGGGAGACAGATGTGTGCAGAAGAGGGATGCGTTTCATCGTTCTTTTCACAGGGCTTGGAAATACTCTCATTTTCTAATTGTTACGGCACAGAACGACAGACGCTTATCAAGCACGCCGGTGGCTTTGAAAGGATGGAAAGGTTCTATTAAGAGCGAGCCTCTCTCTCTCTGTGATACACATAATAGTGAGCCTACTTTATATATTCCAAAGCAACGTAAAAAAGAAATAGGACTGCTGTCGATCGTCCTCGGGGAAAGGAAGAGGTGGTGTTTCCAAAAGAAAGAAAGAATAAGGATTTTGGCAATTAGGCTGATTCTCCATAACTTTTTGCAATAACTAAGAAGGAAATGTATAGATACATATTTGCTCTGCCCTGCTTTTGCTTAAAAAGCACCTCTTTGCGGGCAAATTTGTTGATTTAAAAAAGAAAGCGCTCCTCGGTTGTCAAAGCTTCGATGTTGAATGAGTACCTATAGTTGCATTTTAAAACTCTGGATGTAAAATATAAATAACATCCAAAGGGGGAGGGAGGGAAGGGATACATGTTCTGGGCTCCAGCCAAATTGTCATTAGTTAAGAATACATCTCACAGCTGCTGAGAATAAAAATAGCATTTTTCACTTTACTGTTCCATACAGAAAGCCCAAAAGAACCTCCACAGCAGATAGCGCTGGTTGGAAGGTGAAAGATGAGTTTGCAAAGGAAAACTTGTTAAATCCCTACCTTTTTTCTTGCAATTAAAAAAAAAACAAAACCAAAGAATCTGCCCTGCTGGATTGTGGGTTTGATTGGGGTTTTTTTGTTGTTTTTGGTTTTGTTTTGGTATGGTTTTCTGATCAGCTCAGACACCATCTACAACAAGGCTGCATCTTTGTCTCAAGGGACACCCATCAGCCTCTTCCCCTCCCCAGACCTGATTAATCCTGAAAGATGACAAGTCAGGAGGAAAGAAAATTATTCATCACCTTTCTGTATGACCTGACCTCCGCTTCTGATCTGAATGCCCAACGCTGTCCTGTAAAACAGTTTTTCTTGTCACAAGAGAGAGGTTTTAAATGGTGAAACAGCTCTGCCGTGATTACCCGCTCCCAGTTCCCGGCACTGCCGGGGGACCGCGTGTCTCCAGCGCACAACGGCGAGAAAACACTGCAAAACAGCTCTCGCTCACAGCTTTGCCTGGATGCCATTTTTTTTTTTTTTTCATTTTAGTTTGGAATGGAAGATATTAAAGTTGAATGTAAAATTGCTTGACAGTGACCTTTGAAGACATAGTTTTCCTTAATCCCACATTCCCTAGTGCTTTATACTTTGAACTGGCAGAGGTAGCAAACATCGGGCAAAACAACTTTTGCAATGAGGGAGAAAGATAAACTAACGACTCCTTAATGAAAGAGAAAATAATTAAAATGAAAACCAATGGCTACTCTGCTACTGGCTTTCAGCTTTTGAACAGTGGCTCTTTTCAGCCGCCTTGTGCCCCGGCACCTCTTGGCTATATTGACGAGTCTGAGCCGTCACGGGGGGGTGTTTTAAGAAGGTGCCTCCTGCCAGCTGAAGGGCTGTGACTGGTCCTGCGTATATTCTTATCCTGTCCCAGTTGTGAGACAAAATAGGGTAATTTATACCGCTTTTCCTTTCTCTCACTCTATCATACTTCCCATTGTCATGTTTGTAGCCGATGCCCAGCTCTGCCCTGGATTCTGCATTTTCATTTAATTACGTCCTTTATTGCTGCCATCAGCAGATGGTGGGTAGCCGCCTTTTTTTTTTTTATCTTTTGTCCTACTTGTGTCTTTGCTGAATGCTACGGCATATACACACCCCCCAAAAAACCAACCCTCTTTCTCCTGCTGTCCTGCCACCCTCCCTCTATGAAGTTGATTTGGGGAACAGGAAAATGACTAGTTTCGATTTCAAGATAGCAGATGAGACTCCTTGTTCGTTTTGCTCTGCTGACTGTTAGTATAAGAGAAGGATGGAAGGATAATATTTTTATTTTTTTTTCCTAAGACAGTGCACACCTAAGACAGACAGGATATGGTCATCTGACTAATTTTTATTGCGTCCCTGCTGTATAGCCTGGCAATCCTCGTCCCATGAACTCAATGGTGCTTTTAACATGTAAAACCCATGTAAAGCGCCCGGCCAGCGCTGCACAAGTACTCTGGGAATCCTGTGCAGGAGCGAGTGCGTGAGGAAACCCGGAGAGTCACGTTCACTTGCACAGAGCTGGAGTGGAGATCTGTGCATGGCAGTCGCTCAGCCTGGGTTTGGCTGTTGTTTCCATACACAGCTGGACGAGGCTATCGGCACCTGTGTGAAAGCGGTGGCAGTACGTGCACACAGCCTCACCTCTGACAGTGCCGAATACCTCATCAGACCCACCTCAGAAACCACCTTTAGTCCTACGATCAACCTTTACTACCTCACCTGGAAGCCCAGTCCCACAAAAAGCATCAAACATGACTACGGAGAGAGCTGTGGAAATCGGGGAAATAGTGTCCTCACCACATGGACAGGGGTAGGGATGCTGAGAGGGTCCCTGACGGAGCTGGACATTTACCATCTGTCTGCCACCAGCCTCCTGCTTCAGCCCTTCATTTTCGTCATGCTACTGGGCTTCTCCCTGTCCTTGTCTGGGTAGAAATTACAGTGGGAGGGGGAGATAGGTACGAAGCTTGTGGTTTCAGGAGATACTCCCTTCGAAGCAACCTCTGACTCTCAACAGCATCATCAAGCCCAGTCATGGGAAGAGGCAGCGTGCGGGAACCTTGTGCTTCCCTTGGGCGATTCCCCCAGCGCGGTGAGCCCAGGCAGCCAGCGTGCGTGTCGGAGGGTTGCTTTGGTTTTAGTTCATCCTCCACTTGTTCATCATCCATCAGCTTCGTGCTTACATTAGTGGTTAGAAGTAAAGAAAGCAGCTTTCAAGGAGGATTCAAGGTGGACTCGCAGCACCTTAAAGAGATTGAAACTTGGAATCTGGGAGCCTTGCTAAATTCCGGTGCATTTGGCTGGCTTTCCGAGCGGGAACTGCAAGGCTTCAGATGGGGTAAAAAATATTTGTCTCGCTGAAAATGCGAGCAAAAATTCACCTATGAGCAGAAGGCAGACTCCATCCCCAGGGGATGGTTTGGAGAGTGCTTGTTGCTGTCAGCAACGTGTTTTGCAGTCGCACTGTGCTGTGCTGTCCCCTCCCCTCCGAAGCAGAGATGTCCTAGAAACCAGGAGGAGCCCAGTGCGCTTTTTGCAGAGACGGGGGCTGTCACGGTCTCCCATACAGCAGATATTTATAGAGGTCGCTGCCCTGCTCCCAAGCTCCCCAGCCAACCTATCTTTTCCACTAGCAGGAGAGCTCCTGCTGGCTGTGAATAGGGGAAAGAGACCCTGGCAGCCCCGTACCACAGGAGGAACGTGAAAGTTGTCTCTTCCCACAACCAAGACTTCAGAATTTTCCTGCTAATGCACTTCCCTTTTCCTCACTGTCTCTTTTTTCTTTCCCCCTCTCCTATCACTCAGTTTCTTCCTGCTTCTTTTCATTCCTGCCTGTCCTCTGTCTTTTAGTTGTTGCTGTTGTTTCAGTTTTCCCTTTTCTCCATCCCTGTTCTCCTTCCCACTGCATTTCTCTCTCATTTTTCCTTTTACCTGCACATTTCCCCCCCCTTTCTTCCTCTATGCCTTTCTGCCTCTGCTCCTTGATTATTTCTTTCCTTCCAGCGCTTTCCTCTATTTTATACTCTCATCCCTCCGCTCCCTCCCTCCCCCTAATCATCTTGCTGTTCTTTGCTGCTGTATCATTTAATGCCTTCTTTGATACAGCCTACAGCTTAATGATTATTCGGAGGTCAGGCGATGCAGGTGCCATGAATTTCACTAATCCAGCTCTGAGAGCCTCTGTCCATAATCACTCCTCCCGTTCTACAGGGACTGAATCCTAATTTGTCATTAGCCAGTCCTCTCGCTGCAGCGCTACCCAGAACTTTTTGCCCAGAGGAGACAATGAAGTATTCATTAGCTGGGGGGGAGGCAGAGGGGAGGGAGCAGGCGCTGAACGAGGCGTTCTGCTGGAGGCTGCTGAGAAAGGAGTCGCTGTGCTGAGATTTCCCGGGGCGGTGGGGAAGGAGGGAGAGGGGGCAGCGAGGCACCGCGGCAAGAGGGTTACAGAAAAAGCGAACGTGGGTTAACGGTGTCATTCATTAGGAGTCATTCCAGGGCTGCAGGACGCGGAGGTGAGGGTGCTGATATAGCAATTATGGGAGTGGTGGGGCTTGGGAATGGGCAAGTGTGGCTGCTTGTTAAGGGGAGAGGCTGTAAAAGGAGGTTAATTAGCGGCAGATTTTTTTAAAGGGCAAGCTGTTCTCGCAGCTTTGTCTCTGTGCACCCTGACTTCCACCCTCTCTTCTGCTGTTTTGGCTTTGCCTCATCCCATCACAGGCCTGGTTTTGGAGAGTGGGGGGACTTGCCAATGACACAGAGAGGAGTTTTCTCCTGCTAGCCTAGAAGTTATGCTGACCTGCCAGGTCTGATAGCACCTCAGTCTCCGGCATGGCTTTATCAGCTCCGTTCCCACAGTTGAACTTTGTCACCGTGGCACTGATGGGGTTCTTGGCAGGAAGCTGTGCCAGTCTCAGCTCCTAGAACAGTGTGAAAAGAGACTTCAGATGATCAATCCTAACTTCTAGGTATTTCTTAGACGGCTTTTGTTCTCCACCAGAGGAGTAAACAGCAGATGAAAGACTCAGTCTAGAAATAGACTGGAATAGCTCCCAGGTGCCACGGCAGGGCACCAATGTTCTGAAAGCTCTGCTTCAGATATATCCCTGAAAGCGCTGTGGCTCCAGTAAGACGCCAAAGGCTCTGAGAGACTCTGCAATGCTAATGCTTTCTTCTTCCCACCTGCAGGACAATACAGGAATGGCTTACTCGGGTCCAGTCCCTGCTCTACTGCAATGAGAATGGGTTCTGGGGGACCTTCCTGGAAAGCCAACGGAGCTGCGTTTGCCATGGTGGCACCAGCCTGTGCCAGCGCCCCATCCCCTGCATCATCGGGGGCAACAACAGCTGTGCCATGTGCAGCCTTGCCAACATCTCTCTCTGCGGCTCATGCAACAAGGGCTATAAGCTTTACCGGGGTCGCTGCGAGCCTCAGAACGTAGACTCGGAGCGGAGTGAGCAGTTCATCAGCTTTGAGACGGACTTGGACTTCCAGGACCTAGAGCTGAAGTACCTGCTGCAGAAAATGGACTCTCGCCTGTATGTGCACACCACCTTCATCAGCAACGAGATCCGCCTGGACACCTTCTTCGACCCCAGGTGGCGCAAACGCATGTCCCTCACCTTGAAGAGCAACAAGAACCGGATGGACTTCATCCACATGGTGATCGGGATCTCCATGCGAATCTGCCAGATGCGCAACAGCAGCCTGGACCCTATGTTCTTTGTCTACGTCAACCCGTTCAGCGGGAGTCACTCTGAGGGCTGGAACATGCCCTTTGGGGAGTACGGCTACCCGCGCTGGGAGAAAATCCGCCTCCAAAACAGCCAGTGCTACAACTGGACCCTGCTACTGGGCAACCGGTGGAAAACCTTTTTCGAGACCGTCCACATCTACCTACGCAGCCGGACTCGGCTGCCCTCCCTGCTGCGTAATGAGACTGGCCAAGGGCCCGTGGACCTTTCTGACCCCACCAAGCGTCAGTTCTACATCAAGATCTCAGACGTGCAGGTGTACGGCTACAGCCTGCGTTTTAACGCTGACCTACTGCGCAGCGCTGTGCAGCAGGTCAACCAGTCGTACACACAAGGTGGGCAGTTCTATTCTTCCTCCTCCGTCATGCTCTTGCTGCTGGATATTCGGGACCGAATCAATAGACTGGCGCCTCCCGTGGCCCCAGGGAAGCCCCAGCTGGATCTGTTCTCTTGTATGCTCAAGCACCGCCTGAAACTCACCAACAGCGAGATCATCCGTGTGAACCACGCTCTAGACCTGTACAACACTGAGATCCTCAAACAGTCGGACCAGATGACAGCCAAACTCTGCTAACCCGGACTTTTCAGTGGACATGTTGGTGATTGATCCTTTTGCTGTAAAAAAATAAAAGAGAAAAAAAAAAAAAAAGAGAAAAAAAGTAAAAAGAAAGCAAGAAGAGTGGGGGAAAGTAAAGAAAAGGGGTGAAAAACAAGATTTGTAAAATGTAATTAATATACAAAAGAGGAAAAAAAAAAGAGGAAATTCTTCATTTGTTGAAAACTAAACCCGTTCTAGCAGCTGTATAAAACTGTCAGGCATGTTTGTTATTTCTATAATCCGTCATAAAAGGGTAACACCTTACTCTCTCTTGACCTTGGGGGTGTTGCTTGCTAGTCCTCAGGGGCAGCAGAGTAAATAAAGGGAGGAGCAGAGAGAGGGGCAAACTTCTGTAACGAACTGTAAAGTTTTCTGCTATGCAGGTGCCAAGACAAAGAGACAAACAAAAAAAATATCAAAACAAACAAGAGTTATCTGTAAATGTAAAAGAACTGCCATTATTCCTATAGTGGGAGTAAATGGTTAAAGATAAAAGATATTTCTTCTGTTGAGATTTATGCCAGCTTTACGTTGAGTTATTCCTGCAGCCTGTGCTGAGCTTTGCTGGAGAACAGAAGGTGATGGCAGTCCTTTAAGAGTAAAACTAACGCCTTATTGGTGAGAAGATACATAAGAGGGGGTGGGTGGGTGGGTGCAGGTCTCAGGTGTTTTCCCTTTGGGCTTTCCATCTTGGAAGACTTTTCACCAGAGGTAGAGTCTCAGCACCAGCTGAAGAATGGGACATGTCAGGTCCCTGTGGCTACTTTGCTGAACTGGAGTTCATACCCTGCATCAGACTGCTGTTGTCTTCAGTAATGTCAGAGCTTAACCCCTTGAGGATCAGCACCTGTAAGTCTTCAGCATCACTCATCTTTAAGGTACTTCACCAGAGTCCCTAGACCAGAGAAAGCCAAAATCATATGCCGCTTTGATAAACCTAGACTTAAAGACAAGCCTGGGTTTGGCTTTTTGCCTCAGATCCCAGGGTTTTCAATAACCCTGGGAAACCCTTGTCACCACAAAAACCAAAGCACAATACAAAAAAAAAAAAAAAGAAAAAAAGAAAAAAAAAAAAAAAAACAACATTTCCAAGGAAACCTGGAGACACTGGAGGGCACATATGCCATTTTTGTTCTTTGGGGAAAGAAAAATCCCTTTTACTTTCTTATGTTTCCAGGGTTGTGAATAATATCCTTGTTTCACTTACACTTTCTTTGTCCACAAAAAAAAATTAGAGAAAACAGATGAGAAAATTGTATTAAAATATCTGCAAAAGTAGTAAATGGGAGGGAAGAGCACAATAACTAAATCTACCCTGAATTTGAGTTATCAAAAATAACTAAAAGGTGGGTAAAAATTTGTGGAGTGTGTGTGTTCATGTGTGTTTGGATTTAAAAAAGAATAGTACATTGAATGGAGTGTATGAATGTAGGATCAACTGAGCTGGGTTATGAAGCCTGAACACTGTGGGAGGCGAGTAGTGGCGTGTTTCTCTTAGTCTCACTGGTTTTTAGTTAAAGTTGATCACGAGAAGTGCTAGTGAGAGGCTAGAATTTCTGCCTTCCTAGAAGGGAGAAATAAATCCCTGATCCTGCTGACTTCTGCAGCTGGAGGAGTATCCTGGGGGAAAACAGGCCTGAGCAGGAGGGACAGTCCCGATCCAAAGTCCAAGATCCAGGTCTGGCTCGAGATTTAACATGTTGATTCAATCGAGTTCAAAACAGTCTTGTAGAAATTTTTGATCTTCTTATTTGGAGGCTTTGGCTCAGATTCTGAGAATAATCTCAGTTCTTCTGGAAAGAGCTAAATGCGTTGTGGTGTTATTCATGTGACACCAGGGACTTAGACAATTAAGTTTCACTTCAGGTTTGGTTTAATTTGTGTGGGCTTGGTTGATGCCCATCCAAACTGAGAAGGCATTAGATACCTTAAGGAAAATATACATTCACTGAACTCTGCTGCTGAACCAGCAATTGAGGGCATAAGAGAAACTATCTGGGTAGTTGGTAAGAAAACAAAAAGGAGTCCCAGTTACAAAAGCACACGTCAGTCCCCATCTGTCTACCAAAGGTGGGGGAAGTGCATGCATCTGAAGAAGAGCTGGGTAAATTAAACAACAAAGCTGTTTCTAGGGACATCCATCGGTTTTCATTGGTAGTAACGTTGTGTTTTCCCTAACTTGCATTAACATCTCTTTCTGTCTCTACTCATCAGTCCATGCAAGAAGTTGCAAGGTTGCCTACATTTCCCAGTTTGTTCATGTGGTTTTGTTTTTCATTTAATTGGTCTTTGCTTAGCGTAGTAGAGCTTCGTGCTTGTAGACCACACCATTCAAAGAGGTTTCTTTACAGTTGTGACATTCCTGTGTCAGCTTTCTGATAAGAGAAAATTCACCAGCAATAGTATGCATGGAAGTTAGTTTTAAGCAAATAGTAGAGAGCATTCATGGGAAATGAATGTCAAATTTGTAATTATGAGTGGAAATAATGTTCCTGACAGTTACATCCATCCAAGCAGGGAATAGAAATGTACTGTTTAATTTACATGTATGACCCAAAGAGCTGACACTGAAAAGAACTATAGTTATTGCTCTAAAAATACTGAATATTGCTTATGAGCAACCTATAGCCTGCGATGCAGTCTGCATTCAATGATGGGATTTGTTCGTGGCTGGGAATAGTGAACGTGCTAACACAAAGTGAAATTAATTCAATAGATTGCTTTCCTATGAGATAAGTATCCAGCTCTAGTGACTAGAAGCCAAAGAAGTTGCAATTAAATCTCAGATCTCGTGGGTAACTAGTGACACATTAGCTGAATCTTGACCCGTATTTGTGGGACTATTAGGGATCAAATCAGTTGCTCTCATGTATCTTTAGTGATGCCTTGGGATGGTCAGCCCCCAGTATTACTGGGCTTCAGCAAGGGGGGCAGCACCGCAAACCTTAAGCAAGACATCGGGCGCCAACAGAACATTAAATCACTGCTGTCCAGTTCAGACCCAAGCAATGGTAGACAGCCGTGGAGTTAGAGAGGCATTGCCCATAATGAGCTGGCATTTCCACCATGGCTGCGAGTGGTGAAGCTGGAGTGTAGAAAACCAGTGTGAGGACATGGAAGGAAGTTTGGCATAGATATGCTGTCAGCATATGGAACGTAACTTGGGAGAGCCTGATGGTGCAACATGACACCAGGGTATGATGGCACATCAACATGGCCAGATGAAATTTTGTGATGAAATGAAGCCAAAATGCCAAGAACAAATTTCCTCGTCCTTCAGGGTAGGGGAAAATGAAGCTATCTGGCAGCTCAGCCACTATTTGGGGCTTAAAGTTTATGACAGGGAGAAAAAGGGAAAACAAACCCCGTCAAGTCAATGAAATGTGGCCTGGACCATGCTACTCTCTGCTTTTGATGCTAGAAAAGAAATGTCTGCCACAGACAGGCCACATGCTCTGCTTCCACTGCTCAGTCCCGTTAGCTCTTCCCCAGGTAAGGGGACAGCCTGTTACAGCCACATCCAGAAACAGATCCCACAGGTTTGTTTTTGGGTATTTGTTCTGCAGGCAACAGAAGATGTGGAGGCATCTGGCATACTTCTGTCTCGATAAGGGAAAGTAGTTCCGATCCCCCTAGAGAGGCTACACCAGTGCTACAGCGGTGTTAATGGGCTCCTGAGGAAATTATGTTTGAGTCTTCCACTTGGTCAGCAAAAGCTGTTTTACAAGACAATGACTAGAATGGAGGGTAATTAATAGAGGAGAATTAGGTAGGGCCCAGAGAATCCTTTCACCCATAAAACTAGATTCACTAAACTGCACTATCAGTAGGTATTGTTATAGAGTTTAGTGATAAAAGGGACCTTCACACTTTGACATACGAGTAACCATTCTCTGACTGTAGGAGAATGAAACTCATCTTCCTTCCCCTGTAGAAGAAGGAGGTGGGGAGCAATCCATAAGATTGGCCAGCTCAGCTAATACAGAGATGGTCCTACCAAATCCGGGTGGATACTTGTCCCTCGCTGCAATTAAATTAGGGACTGCATGAAAGCTGGAGCTTCCAAATAACCCAGAGAAAACAAGAAAAGCCAGATGCCAGGTGTCCCAAAGGCAAAGCACGGCAAAAAGCAGGAGGGAGAGCAGAATCTACCTGCTGCTTCCCTTCAAATGCTGAAGACTTCTGGGATCGGTTTCTTCAAGTCACATGAGAGAATGCACTGGGAGCTTACTAAGAAATGTGCTTTTTTTAAGTTATTCTAATTTAGACTTAACCAGCCGATGTGGCAGAAAGCAAAGGACGTCAGCAAGTCTTATTAATATGCTGATGCTACAGCTTCAGAAGTGTACAGAATGCCCATTTGGATCAGGGCTAAGAGCACAGCATGGAGTTGCCATGGAAACGTGGGGAGGCCATTAATTAGCTATCACATGAAATCATCAGGAAGAATCTGGACCTCGGCAGCTTTGCCCTCCTCAGAGGCAAAGGGCACAGCCCCAGTGACCCCACAGTCAGACCCAGTGACCCCTCCGCAGCTCCAACAACCACCATCCTGGAGCGGAAGCCTCTTCTTGGAGGCGTGAGAATTGGGTGGACAGGTAAGGGGGAGGAGATGACAAGGGCAGAAGGCAGGGAAGTAAATAAAGGGTGGAGGCAATTTCCACGCTTATTTTCCTCTTCCCAGGAAGCCTGTTTGCTGTTGCGTAAAAGAACACAGGAGATCTGCTGCTCTTGGAGCTAGTGGGACTCATGCCAGTCACCTCCAAGAAATCGAGACTGGCCACAAGGCCCTGGCAACCTCAATTGGTGGAGTTGGTGTCTCTCTGGGAGAGCTGCACCTGGGATGAGTGAATGCCAGTGCTCCCCAGAGCCACCTCTGACCATGCTAAACCAGGAATCCCTTTTCCCAAAGGGAAACATGGGCAAGTAAGGGAGGCTTATTGGCCACTTGCCCAGCCTGCCTCCAGAGCCAGAATCCACCTCCAGCCCAGGCTGTGTGCGTATGTTCCTGTGACAGCTGCGATGGACTTCGGCTGCCATGTACAGGATGTTCTTTTTAGCCCACTTGCTAAAACACCACTCAGGAGAGGACACTTGGCAGATGGCATCTCCTGCACCAGGGTGTAGCAAGATCTCCAGCCTGGCTGCTCTTTTCCCAGTGCTGGAGGAGAAATGCTGAGTGGCAATCCAAGCCGTGCGCTCCCGCCTCCAGCTAAAGTGCCTTCCTTGATGAATCTACCCTGGTGCTTGTTGGATAAAGATGGCACAAGGATTAGGTGCTGCAGTTCCTCCTCTGAAAGCAGAGACAGAGGAGGTTGGTCAGTGGTGTGTGTTAGGGGAGAGGCAGAAGGGAGACAGATGAGAGAAGGTGTAAGGAGGTCATGAGGGAGATGTTTCCATGTTCTTTCTATCCTGGAAAGTTTGAAATGATACGTTAGACATGCTGGACCCACTCAGATTATAGACCTTCTTGTCCAAGATACTTTTCTAATCTGCATATCGATTAATACCCCCTCAGATTTTCCTCACAACTTCTTCCAGTAATCTTTTTTTTCCATAATCTAAAACTACCTTCTCTTAATGTTATCAGGATTATTATTCTTCTGTAAATTAAATAACTATGGAAAACAGTGAGTACTAAAAGCTCTATAAAAACCTCCTTGGAAATTTCAGTCCTCCCTCCTGAATTTTCAACTGACAAAAGCTGGGTGCTTGGTACAAATATATTGTTCAACCAAATACGACTTTCCTTTTGTATAACAAGAAAAGAAAAGAAAAAAAAAACAAACAACAAATGGTACCAGTCTATGCCCCTTGGATACGCAAAACAAACCTTCACAGAATGGTCAGGGTTGGAAGGGACCTCTGGAGATCATCTAGTCCAACCCCCCTGACAGAGCAGGGACACCTACAGCAGGTGAACCTTCTCACATACAAGACTGTCCATATGAATCCTGACCACAAGAACCAGGCGAGCAGTGGTATGCCAACTCTGCGGCTTCTCAGATAAATACTGACAAAGACACCACCAGACACTGGGGAGAGTGGGTCTCATAGTGGGAGTGTCTTTCCAGTGTGAGCTGGGTTAAGTTTAGCAGGACACAATGAGGTGGGCTGTAGCTAGCTGAACACCTTAATGGCTTTTAGTGCTATTAAAGACATCTACAGGAGCAGCCCCAGGTACACCATTTTGTGTCCCCATCTGTAGTGTTTATCTGTACGGCAGCGCAATCACTCTGCGGTTCCTGTCGGCCTCCAGTACTTGCTTTTCAGACAAGAAGGAAATTTGACCTTGGGTAGAGACCTAGAAAAAACAGACCACGGGTCCCTCCCCAGGAGAACTGCAAAAGGTATTGCTAGAAAAAATAATCATGGCAGTAGAACCTGTGGAGGAGCGGGATCTGTTTAGGTGACCCTGAACAGATACAGGCAGGCACAAAAGAAATTGGATTACTGACCTCACCGCGCAGGGAGGACTCTTTTCACTCCCCAAACCCATCCCGTGTCTCATCATCTCCTCTTTTCAGTTTTGGCTCAGTAATGAACAAAACCAGACCATTAGATATTATATATAATGCACATCGTGTATGTGCAGCTTAAAATAATATTTTAATGCCACCAAAAAAGTCAACCAAATTGAACTGAACAAAGAAGCAAAATGAAATGGGAAAAGCACGGAGACTCATTCTGTTTATTAGGAATGCTTTTGCCAGTGATAAATTGCTGTGAGATGCCTTAGTTTTTAATAACAAACAGCTTCCAGTAGAAAAAGTCCAACTGAATTATTTTGACCGAAATTTTAAAGGAGGTCTAAAAAAGGGAAGTTTAAAGTCAAGATTTTCTGATTGAAATGTGGGATAGATACTACTTTTTGAGTATCACCTGAGCTACCCCTGTTTTTTAATGCTGTCAGTCATGTTGTCTGGAACACAGATTTGTCTAAATAGGAAAAAGAAGTTCAACTGGGATGATTTTCCAAGGTGCTGACAGATCTCCTTGAACAGGGTGTGCCAAGGGGAGCGGAAGGTCAAGAGTTCTCAAAGATGCTGCCAGGAACAGAGGAAAGGGCGCCTGGATTATGACGCTGCCAAGTTCAAGTGAGGGAGCCAAGAGACTTAATGTGACAACCGGAAGAGAGAAACACAACTTATACCTTTTGTATTTTTACATACAGGTATATATTTAGTTCAGTTTTGATATAACCATATTAGGTATCTTTTAACTTATTAATAGACATCTATTAATCTACATTTTGAGGTCTTGATTACAATCCAGGTCTCATTGTGTTTGGTCCTGGCCATTCATAGAATTAATTATTGTCGCTTTAATAGACATGATCAGTTTAGGGCTCGCCTGACTTTTATAGGAGGGAAAGGGAAGCCCAAGACGGACAGAGACTGGCTTGCTATGGCAAAAACCTGCGCTGGACTGGGACCAGAGTCCGTCTCGAGTCTCAGTCTTAAGACTGACCATTGTATGAAGAGGAGGAGGGATGCCCGGGTGGGAATGGTTATTCCAGGTATGCTTTTATTTCCACCAACAGTTCCTGGTGTCTGTGTATCACTCTTTCATGGATTGATAGTGGCCTTGAGAAATACGTATGATGATGTGCCACTACGATGTGGATTTTGTTTCAGACTTGTGACATCCCAAATTCTTAGGTCAAGCCTGAAAGAACTGCCTTTGCCTGATTTTGGTGCAGAGAAACCTATAAAAGAAGTTTTCTAGAGATGAAGCAATCCTTACTTCTGCCTGTTTTCTGGGGCAGGCTTCTTGACAGCATGCAGCATCTCCCTCTGGGTTGGGCTGTGGTGTAATTTAGGACTGAATCTTGTTCTGCAATGTGATGACAGGATCATATTATACAAATGTCATGCATCTAACTACTGAGATCTGGTTTTCAAACTTCCCTAAGACATTTAGACTCAGGGTTCTGTTAACATTCATGCCAGGATGAGAAAGCAAAACCTGGATTTTGGCTGGGTTGTATTTAGGCACTAATTCTGATCTTTTTGTGTTTTTACAAGCTACTCAGCGAAGGGAGTTCACTCCTGACTTACTCCAGGATATTTGGGAGCTATCTCCATACTTGCAGTCTCTCCTGATATGAAAATCTAATCATGTTCATTGCTCAAAATCAACTCTGGTTGAAGACTAATGCAAAAAGGCTCAGCCTAAGCTAGCAGCTTGTTCGGGAAATGTAGATAAGAAACCCTCACGGGTTGCTTTGAAAGTCAATAGACTTGGGTTTAGAAGGATTAGTGAAGGGCTCAGTCCTGCAAGGTGCTGAGCACGATGGATTGCGATACTGTGTCTGCATGCGTGCGGGTAGATGCATGAAAGTCAAAGGGACTGTTCAAGACCTTATGAGTTAAGATCATGCCCGTGTATTTTTCTGGCTCGAATTCAGAGTTCTCAATAACTGGTGATGTGTGTTGAGCTCTGGGAGAATCCCAGATCTCAGGACTGTAAAGGCCCAGGGGTCCCAAGATCAAAAAACAACTTGTTAGCCTGAATTTATTTTTTAATCTCAGTGGCTGGGTTGGGTTCAGTAAGCGTAGGCAGCTGTGACGGAGCACACGCAGAGACTTTTAGACCGAGATGAACACTTACATTGCACCCTGGAGCAGCCGTGAAGTGCACAACGCGTGTCCAAATGAACACCGGTTGCATCACTGCTTAATGAGAATTAATATCTCTGATGTAGCACTGGGGGACCTCAGTCATGCACCAAGACCCCAGAGTAGCTGGCATTTTACTGAGACATAAGAAAAAGGAGATCTGGTTTCAAGAAACTTCTCAGAAAAGCACTAATTAAGAGGACGACGCATGCGGCACCAGCTGAAGTTCCCAATGGGCTTTCAGGGGTCAGTCCCATAAAGGCGAACCAGTCCTTAGTGTTTTTTAGGGTGGTTTTTTGCTGCCTTCTCTTCCTAGGAAACATTGAGCAGCAGCCATTGCTTTTTCAGCCTGAAGAAGAGAAGGCTCCAGGGAGACCTAACTGCAGACTTTCAGTACTTAAAGGGGGCCTACAAGAAAGATGGGGACAAACTTTTTAGCAGGGCCTGTAGCGATAGGACAAGGGGTAATGATTTTAAACTAAAAGACGGTAGATTTAGACTAGATACGAGGAAGAAATTTTTTACACTAAGGGTGGTGAAACACTGGACCAGGTCACCCAGAGAGGTGGTAGATACCCCATCCCTGGAAACATTCCAGGTCAGGTTGGACGGGGCTCTGAGCAACCTGATCTAGTTACAGATGTCCCTGCTCATGGCAGGGGGTTGGACTAGGTGGCCTTTAAAGGTCCCTTCCAACCCAAACTGTTTATGATTCTATGATTCTTAGGCCATTCCGCATATATTCCCATTCATAAAGTGTTTCTTTAATCTCGCTGATATTTATAGGGTGAGCAGCATTTCCTTCCGGTCAGCATTACTTGTGCATTTATTATAGGACCCAGTTAATGAAAATAAAATTTAGAACAAGAAATAGAATAAAAGCCAACTAGATGACATGGACATGAGAAACTCATGCTCCACAAAGGATTTGTTTAAAACAAGTAAGAGGGCAGAAGTAGATGTTGAAGGAGTTGCCTATGGTCACACAGGGAGTGGCAGAAACAGGAAAAAAAAAATGGGTCTCTTACAGCACTGTTCCGGTCATACCCAGCCCATGTCAATGGTCTTCAAAGTCTGTACCCACAGAAGCACGAGTCAACTGGGAAATTTAGGGTTTCTTGCCAGGGTGAAGGCAGCTAAGGAGCCAAAACCACGTCTACTTTGTGGCTACTTTATTCACCAGTTGTAGAATAGCTCTGATTTCTCTGAAATATCAGGTATTAGCCAGAGGCAAGGTATTAAACACCAGGGTACCCACTTGTTCATATCCTACCTTTCTGCACTCTCCCGTTAAACAATAATGCCATGTCTCCCATCATGATGCATCACGCATCAATCTGGCTGTTCATTAACAGCTCTGACCCGAATCTGTCACTTTACAACAAACTCCTGTAGGATTCCAGGTTTACTGCCATATAACTGCTTTATTATACCCAGAAGGCTGTAATAAGCTGATTAAAAAACCTGCCTTTTTTTTGAAGCCTTAATATATACTTTTCTGACATCGGATAAGTACAAAATAAACCTGAAGCTTCACCCAAAATGTATTATGCAAAGAAATCTGTCACTATAAAAAGCCTAAACCACGCAGGGCTCCCTGTACCAACTCCTCTCTGCACCGCCTTGGCTGCATACGAGGGAGTCCTGTTGTGGCAACTGTTAATTCTTTAAAAGCCTTGAGTCAGACCATCCTTTCTATGATTCAGCTGGTGCGAGACACCTTTCCTCCCTAGAAATGCAGCTTTCTGGAACAATATTTTCATTCTGAGGAGGAAAGTTCTACAGTTAACTGGAAAGTGCCATTCTCAAAGTTTAGAGTGAAAGGCAACATCCCATCATATTTCAGCTCAGGAATCTCCGGACGGCCTTCTTGAAGGGAAACTCTGGTAAATGATTGATAGAGGCAAGGGCTTCTCTGCTGGATTTCATACCAGATGAGACAGAACTGGCCAAATGCTAAAATGGAAATGAAGTGTTTCAATAATTTCCCATTAAAAATGTCAACAAAAATTATATTTTGCTGAATTCACATTTCTGTAAGAGAAAACCATTCAGCTGGGGGAAAAAAAATTGGTCAGCTCTATCGGCAGAGCTACTTATGGGAAGTGAAGTTCATCACATCTGGGCTAATGGGGTGTGAAAAGTTGGCCTCGCTGAGTACACATAGACCTTTCTTACTGCTCCTGAGAGGCCTCGGAGGAAGGAGAGAGTCCTGATTACACTGTCTCCTGTCTGCACAGCTGGAATGAGCTGGTCCAGACAGCGGTGGGGTGTGAGAAGCCCGTGGGTTTGCTCCCACCCTCATCTTCAGGCCAGTCTGCAAGAGCTGGTGTCCATCACACTGTCCATGGCTAATGCTCCGTAGAGGGGCTCAGCCGTGATGGATGGCAAGACATCACACAGCACCCAAACTGGCTCTTGCCCTTGTGTGCCTTCCCACAACCCCAGAAAATTATTTTGTGTGCATGTTTTTTCAACTCAAAGGTGGCAAAGGAGTTGTGTCGCAGCTCTGCTAGCACGGCACAGGGCACACGCTGCTTACTGCAGGGCATGTCGGGAGGGTGGCTGGTAGTGATGCGAAGAAGTCAGGTCTGTTCTGATAGTGGTGAAGACCTGTCCTGGATAGAGAGAACCAAACTGGTTATACATATGGGTATTTAAAATAGACCCAGGAGCAAAATATTCTGTAAACTACACCAGTGTTTGACTTACAGGGAACAAGGTGGTTGCTCCAAAAGGAGTCAGCTGCCGTGTGGGGTGGGATGTGATTGCCCTGGGTATAGGACCTTGGAGCAATAGGGTGGCACATATGGCCAAGGAGAACAGTGTTTTTGCAAAACAGAAGGCAGAATTATGATGATCAGCTGCAATATTCTAAAGCAGGACTTGACAAGTTGGAGCCCAACTTAAAAGGGAGAGAAGGTATTTTGAGTCTTACATCTAAGCCATTGATAGTGACGGGGTTTTACAGCATGTGCTGTACAATCAGTGAACAAAAGCCCCAGATATTTCTGTTAATCAAAGCCCATCTTTTGAATCAGTTATTGGGTTTTTCCTCTTGTTGCAATCACTGGCCAGCATAAGCCGAATTACAGTGTTCTTTATTAACCGGCCCTGCTTGCTCCACCTTAATTAGTGCAGACCAGTGGAGTTAAGGTGAATGGGGTGAACATTAGATGCAATTTTATCATTGATGTTGAAAAGGTAGCCAGACCTCAACTTTTCTCTCTGTAAGTACATGCCTTCCTTTTGTGAGATGATCAATAGCACTTCCACTGGAAGAGGTGGGCAAAGCACCTTTCAGAACTGATAATTGTGCAGGATCCAAATCTTTTCTAATAAAATCTTTCAAAACCTTTGCAAAATTTCTACTGAAGGCCAGCTTTCCTAGGAGACCTATAATTATTGAGAGCAAAAGAGGGAAGAGATGAGAGTTATCAACCTGTTTCACGTAAATAGGACCAATTAAAACAAGGGGCCCGAAAGACAGGGATATGGACAATGAAATAAGGGTGGAAAAATAAATAATAATAATAATAATAAAAGAACAAGGATCAATATCTCTAAGAAAAAAAAAAAACATTTAATTTTATACAAACCATAAAGCGTACACACATTCTGTGATTTCCCAGAGGTCTCCTGGCTGATTCTATTTTCTTGTAAAACCCACATCTTTACACGCTGCATCCACAACTCCTATCTTAGCAATACAAAATGTACATTCAGACTGCAGGACATCCCAAGAGATTTATTCCCTTGATGCTGCTCTTCCTCTTCTTTTTCATGTTTCAAAGTCAAATATTTATCATTTGGCATCTTCTATGTTTTGCTTTGATCCTTGAAAGAAAGAAAAATCCCTTCTCATTGCCCTCGCTCCGGAAAACCACGAAGGCGGAGGAGTGGCCAGGGAAGGTGCCGTCAGACGATCAACTTCAGAGAGCAGATAGGAAGATGGCTCCAAAACAGCTGTTTTCCCCAAACTGTGGCAACGTGTCAACATACTGACACATTCAAAAGCTTGGCATTCAGGAGGGAGAAATCCTAATTCAGATGGAGGAATCAGACATCTTCCCTTGCCTTTGAAAACATCTGGCTTAATTTCACAGCTTACGCCTTACGGCACAGCCTGATTTATGCAGAATCACCTCGAAGATCCAGCTCTTTCTGAGAAGAGTAGAGATTAAAGAAAAAGGTTTCTTTTCTACACAGTATGGTCAGCGCATCCCATGCCTTTGTCTGCGTTAGCGAGGAATGTCTGTGGGAGGCATATTCTAAGTCTATCCTGAGCCAAAGGTGTTTTCCTTCACCTAAATCTGCTTTGACCATTGTCCAGACTATGAAAAATGAAGGTGTCGATCCAGTCTCCTTGCTGACAAAGTGTGATACAGACAATCGGTGAAGCTGTGTAGGATGGACAGTGTGCCAAAAGGGCCAAAAGTGAAATTAAAAAAGCCAATGATGTCCCTCCCTCCCTCCCCCCCCACCGCAGACAAACACACAGAGACTCCTCAGGCAGCTCTGCCCGTGTCTGCTGCCTCCAGCCCGGGGGTTTGTTACACTGGACTCCGATGGGGCAGCGCCCCGTCCCCTGCCCTGCCTGTGGCATCCCTCCATGAGGTTTCAGCCAGAGGTGTATCCCTCAGGTCCTCCGGCCCCTTTTGGAAGTCAACCTCTGGCTTCTTTTCACACGCGCTTGCCTGTGGACGCTCGGCTCTTCATCTCTTCCACTTAGTGCGGAGGTGAGAGGAGAGCGGTCTAAAGAAAAGGATGGAAAACAAACCAGAGGGGGAAAAATACCCACTTAGCAACAACTGAATACCTCCTCGAATGTCCATACGAGAACCAGACTCTCTGAGGTACCCTTGCTGATAGCAGTGAGGACAGGAGGTGGGAAAAAAATAATCATTACGCTGAAAACTCACTTGAAAGAAGCGAGGGAACATGGGTCTGAGCCAGGCTGCAGCTCAGCTCCCATTACTGCTGCTGTGTTGAGCGGTGCTTATCATTCTGTGTAGTTCAGGGAGCTTTCAGGTGATTGCTCTAAAAATACCTTATCTGCAATGGTTAAAAATAATTTCCTCCTTTCTATTTATTGACCTCCCTCTTTACCTTTATGACCTCCCATTCCCAAACGTCTCCCAAGTATTTAAAAATAACAATCTATCTTTCTTCCTTCTCAGCCTAATTTGATTAGTTTATACAGCTCTGTTTAATTGGGTGCATGCGGAAAACGAAGACCTAACGGAGGAGCTCTGCATTCGCTGTTTAGTGTGACACAGTCTGATCTCCCACAGGAACGAGCACCGCTCCCCGCACGCTGTCCACGAATAGGTTTGGGGGGACTCAAAAGCAAACTGCTCTCTTTTGAGCTTTTTTTTTTGGTCCTGGTGGTCCACGGTCTGAGGAAGAGGTGTGCTCAGGGGAGGAGAGACACTTAAGATTGAGGGGAAACAGTCGTCAGAGCGGCAAACCGCAGCAACTTGCACTGCACGTGGATTAACGGCTGCGTCTTATTCCAGTTACGGCTTCTCCCGGCCGTGTCTTCTCCTGCATAGCTACCTGTATGCAAACTCCAGCTCTGCAAGGCAGCCGGCCCAGTGTCTTCTCAGACATCGTTTAATTGTTGCCTCTCATGGTTTGAAGTGGGCATTTATTTCTTCATTTTTGGTCTTCTGAAAGCGATAGGAAACAATCTTGAACTCATCAAAGAGGATGAGCTCCATAACGCTGCCGCTTCACACTGAACCGTCTCTTTAAGGCACCAGATATTTTCTTTAAATATTAACTTATGTAGGGGAGAAGACTGTGCCTGTGGGAGTCCGCAGGGGTGGGCACGGAGGGCTGTGCAGGATGTCTGTCCTGCTCTGATATGGAAGGCAGATTTAGAATGACGTTTGTCACCCTTTGCTAGAGACGGGATATTACTTAGCAAAGCGATAGTATCAAACGCAGGGAAAAAAAGTCCAACGGAATGGATATAGATGCACTTCATTTAATTTAGTACTTTCATGCTCCTCACTTCGTGATTGGGGATGCAGAGAACAGCAGCCACTTCGTGCTGCAAGCACAGCTTTTTATAAGGACTTTGCAGTACCTTCTGCCCTATTAACACTTGCCGTATTCTACTCCCAGGCTTAATTATTCGTCTTATACCCAGAAGTGCAGCAATGATTAAACTGAAGAGCAGTTAGGCATTTTCAAATGGAAGTGATGCTGCAGTGCTGGAGAGCTGCGTATTTCAAGGGTATGAGTTTGTCCCTCTCCCCCTGCCCAGATCTCCTCTCCACTGAGCATTCTCTCTGTGTTCCTCCACTGCTCAGTCTTTAAAGCACCTCTCTTTGTTTCCTTCTCTCCCCCCTCTCACGATTACATCTTTTAGCTCTCTCGTGTCATTACCTTTCCCCTCTGTTGATTTGCCTCTGCAACTCAATTTTCTCTATTGCTCTCTCCGCAGGCTTGGATGAAAGCCCACTGAAGACAACTGAAATTTTCTTACTGACTGTCGGAAGACATTGTTGAAAGGAGGAAACATTAAGGATAGCAACTTTCTGCCTGTTGATTGGGAATGGGTCAAGTGACTTCTGTTTATGTTTCCAACAGGCACTGGTTTCTCTGACTCCCATGAAACTTGAGCAAACCATTGCAGCACCATTTTTGAAGGACAAAGATACGCAGATCCCAGGAGAATGCACAACATGGTCCTCTGAAGGGGCCATCTACTGAGAGGTAAGCCTTCTCACCTCGCCCTGAATTTTGAAAATAACTTGAGACAAATGTGGGCAACAGTGAAGATGGCCAATTTCTGCCACCAAAAAGTTAGGCTTTCAGTTGAAACTAGTCATATAAGCCATAGAAAGAGAGACTGTTACCTTTGGAGGATGAGTCATCCCACCCACTTTAGACACTGTACATAGCAAGAGGTGACTCATCCTCTGGAGATGCCTCCGTTTCTCTTCACAGCCTGTGGAGAAGGGCTAGATCACTGCTTAGACATCTAAACTTTTACATGGCTAAAACTGGGTAAAGGTACTCTTCACTTTGCTGAAGAAGACACAGATGTTACCATGCTTCACAATAAAGCACTGTGATAAACACCAAACCACTGTTGCTCTGCAAGTGATCCTGCAAGTGGAGCTGCAGGGCGGACCTCCTGTCTTGTCCCAAACAGGTCTGAAGTAACTGCTGCCCATCGATGAGTCAGCTCAGGTTCAAGCTGTGGCCTCAGCTGAGTGCTCCTGGGAGACAGCAGGAATTCTTTTTGTCTTTCCTGCTACTAAGCAGTGGGCGAGCGCTCAGAGCCCAGCTTGCTTCCAAAAACCTCTTCCCTCTCCTTTGCCACCCCACTTGGACACTGCACCCCACGGGCTGTGGTGCCTTCTTTCCACTGAACTTCTCATCCTTAGTCATCTGATTCTCTTTCGATATCTAACAGGCTTGGCTTACTGTCCCTGACACTACTAGGACATCCCAGGATCCTGGGACAGGTGGGAACGGAGTACAAGACCTGGTTTTGTTGCCCAAACGGACCTCCAGCTAGGCTAGCTATGGCCACGCTCGCTGGCTGGGAGTGGGAGTACCCAGCCCAGCACCTCCCACGGCTGCTGGAGCACAGCCAGTTCTCTGGCGAGAGAGCGTGAGAGCAGCGTTCAGATTTTTCATTTCCAGAAAACCTCACGACAGGAGAGAAGTTAGGACTTGATCTTGCGCTTTCTTGCTCGTAGTTTCCCCCTTGCATTTTTGTTGAGGGCCGCATCAATACGTTCATTTATAAAACTGACCCGAAGACAAATGCGCACAAGCTTTTCTTGCCTTCCCACTGCTACCTTGGAGCCAAGGCTCCAGTTTTTAACCATATGACACGGCAAGATAAGCCTTACAATAAAAAGCAAACAATGCGAGGCCGGCCCCGGGCCTCCAAGCCGCGATCTCCGTTTGTTCAGCATTTTCCCAGGAGGTTGTTGGAGATACCTGTGAATAAGGCTGAATGCAGAGAGTCAACTTTGCTGAAGCAAAGAGCGCGGCATTCTGGGTTATTAAACCATTTGTCTTACAGCCCCGGGGAAAAGGAGTTTGCTACAGAAAGTCACCAGTGGACTGAGTTTGCTCGTCTCAAGCCTGCTTCTCTCCCTTCCGCTGCGTCCCCAGCTTGGCACCATTGTAGCACCAGCACCAACTTCTGGTGAGGAGGGAGCAGAGACTGAGAAATGCAAAAAGAAAGGATGTGTCAGTACAGCTATTTTTGAAACTGTCTCTGGCTCTTGTCTGCATTATCTCCAGATCTCCCCTCGACAGTGTTTTTTCATTGTTCATGGTAGGTTGAGGGTTTTTTTTTCAACCCGGTGTTATAAGAACATTGCAAATTCATCAAGAATTTCCCTAAAAATTAACAAAACAAAAACAAAACCAGAGTTGATACTGTCAAAAAATTCACTCTTAGAGTAAACGATATCCTCTGTGGCATGGTAATACAATATGCCGTTAAATTCTTTCACTCAGGAGGGAATAAAGGATATTTGAGCATAAATGCATTATCCACAATCCACAATAGCACAGCCTATCCTCCTGTGGATAATGCTATTAGTGCTACATTTCAAATTAAAAAGCATATGCTCTTCTTCTTTCAAAAACAAGGGAGTGCTGCCCACTTCCTTCACTTGACTAAAAACAAAAGCTTTTAAAGTGATAAAACAGCATTCATTTGATAAAAACAACCATCTGCACCTGATTTAGCTAAGTGTTCGCATTTAAAGACAAATTGCTGGTTGGGGAAAAATTAAATACAAATGTGAAGGTTGACTTGATTTGACCACAAATTGATATCTGCTATCCCCACCAGTACTAGCCCTAATTTTGACACTAAATCCTGACCTTGAATAGCAAACCCCCATCGAGGGATCTTTAAATCATTTTACTTCCAGCCCCTCAAATAAACACGTTCCCGAACTCGCCTCCTCCCTTCTCAACCTATTAGTCTGTATTAGTTAAAGTGGGTTGCTTATTAAGTTTTTTTCTATCTTCAGAATAATTTGGAAAGACACCAAGGTCTTAATGTACCAGATTTTCATAACACAACGTGATATTAACAAACATCAAACTCCATCAATGATCTGTGCAGCAGGCATCCTTAAAGCATGTAATTAAGATAACACAAGATAACATCAGCCACAAAAAGAAAGCGGAGGAGGGAACACAAACGCAGTTTTCGGAGGAGGCCGCATTGAGATCGTCCCTTTGAGGTCAGGACGTAGCAGCGGCACGGGAACCGCGGAAATGTTATTCTGAGAGTGCACTAAACCGGGATGAACAGTGTGTTGCACGGCTCATCCTCAGAACAGCAACTCGCACAGCCAGAATGGAAGATGGATAGTCAAATACACACGTGTCCTTTTAGAAAGGGTTATGCAGGCGCTTATGGAAAAGGCTTCGAGTGTTATAACCTTTCCCTGATTTTGAAGTCCATGAGGAATGTAATAAAGGCAACAATACCCACCTGTTAAAGAGTGCTTTTCATCAGTAGATCTTACGGGTTTTGCCAAAAGGGTCAGTATTTTGAATTCCCCACGTTATCTCCATTGCTTTAGCTGCTGTGCCATTCTGCTGGGCACCCCCAAGGGTGCCCATGGGGGTCTGTGTGTGTGGGCACACACATTGGTGAAACCCAAATCATCGCTATTTATCACTTTGCACTTTCAAGAGTCACCCCGAGTCCCCCATCTGCTGGGCTATTTCTGCTCCGGTTAGGAGGAGTGAAGTGGGAAACGTACTTTCTTTCCCAAATGTTCCCATAGGCTTCGAGAAGCGTTTGGAGCTGTGCACACCTCCTAATTTCTTTTCACTGGTAAACGGCTGGATATTTTTGTGCTGGGAAGTGTGGCTGCGGATGTGTCTGCTGTTCCTTTTCCTAGCATAGCCGAATACATCCATACACAACAGAACATGTATATTTAGCTGTTTTTTTTTTTAAAAAAGTCCCAGCATATCATGATAACAAGTTTATTTCCCACCAGAAGGTTCCGTCCACTTGGGCAAAACTTTCAGCATTCCCAGACAGTAACAGACAACCCCAAATAGATATTTTAAATCACATCAGAGAGGAGAGATTACAAAGCGTATTTCAGATGCGTAAGTAAGTCCAATCTAATAAACCCCCCTTTCCCTACTCACAACCCCCAGCGTCAGGCAGAAAAGTAAACCAATTTGTCACTGCTGCTGCCTAGTGCCAGGATAAAAGTGTGTGCTACTCCCGGTCCTTTGCCAGAGGTCACTGGATGCAGTGTCTGAAGGAAAACAAATGAGTGCAAACATAGTAAATTGCAAGGAAGATGCTCTGTCGTGACCAGGAGGAAGGCAGAGGGGGATGATATCCTTTGGAAGGGGGAGCAGGAGGAAAAAAGATGTGCACGGTTCATCCGGCACAAGACTACTTTAATCACTTCGCAAGAGGATGGCTGGTTTCAAGGACAAATGGATAATACATGTTTCGCTAGGGCCGATAGTGAGATAGTGAGTATCTTTGAATGTACTGATACAGCAATTAAGCGGACTAGTGTCCTTGGGCAGCTGCTGAGGTTTCTTAAAAGTGGAGTTTTAGACAGCACTTCAAGTCTTTCCTCGCTAGCAGCGGGGATGCACAGAAAACATGCTATTGTGTGCGCTGGCAAGAGCAAGACATCCGGCTGGGGACATCATTCCCTACTCCACAGGTATAGTTTGGGGCCGCAGAGTCCTGGTCTGGCATGGTCCCTACTCTAACCCAC
Source organism: Vanellus vanellus (assembly GCF_965231255.1). Taxonomy (NCBI): domain Eukaryota; kingdom Metazoa; phylum Chordata; class Aves; order Charadriiformes; family Charadriidae; genus Vanellus; species Vanellus vanellus. Next base: position 5,073,814 of record NC_138923.1, on the reverse strand, counting down.
CCCTTCACAGGGGCAGATGGAGGGACATCTCGATGCCGTTCCCACGGCAAATGTAGAGGTGCTTCTCGGTAATACAGGACAGTAAGAGAAACCATGAACTGTTGTGCCCTTGAGCTGTTGCCCGTAGGATCAATTAATCCAAAAGATGTCCATCTGGGCTTGCTTTCCTGTACAGCTTGGACAAATCTATTTTATGGGGTTATAAAACTAGATCCTCTTTTTGGTATCCTCAAATGCATAGGGATGAGTCCAGCGCTGCCAGTTTACACTCGCAGTGCATGCACAGCAGATCTCTGAAGGCCTGTAGAGAAACAACAGCTCAACAGATGCCATTTTGGCTGACCACAGAAACTGGGAAAACAGCCCTACAAGCTGGAAGTCTTACAAAGCTTAACAGCTCGATCTACAAACCCGGTGTCAGTCTCCTGCAGGAATGGACTGGGCACACACGGAGACATCTGTTATCTCATGAGCAGTGGGTTGCGAGAGTTCCATAAAGGAGTGAAACAAACCTTTGGTTCCCACTTTCTCCCCCAAGCGTGACATGTCCAGAGTGGTACATCCACACTGAGTCACTCTCCACGCTTGGGGTCACCCAGAGGGAGGTTACATTGTACCCGTGCACTGCAATGATTAACTTCTAACCAAAGGTTTATTAGGCTAATTTTGCTTCTTTCTAATTTATTAGACTCATTTTGCCTTTCTGTGAGTTATCCTCCTACAACTGAGATCATTAATTCTTTGGATTTATTTGCCAAATATTTTTTTCCAGAATTATTTTTCTGGTCATAACTTACTGGAATTGTAAGCTTCTGCAGGTTGTCTTTTTTGTTCTGTGTTTGTAGTCCATCTAGCACTTTGATTGGGGGCACACTGTCCCTCTGTGATTTATATATATATATATATATATAAAGAAAGCCAGGCAGTACATTGTTAGTACTCCGTATCCCATGTTCACGTTGCGCTGGTTAGTTCTGACACAACCCAGAGTTCACATGCTGCGTATCTGTCCCCCTGGTTTCATACACATTTCTCTATCAAAGCAGGTTGTTGGGGGTAAAGCTTAGAAACAAAGTCGAGTTCCCTCTAATATTCTCGAGCGTAGGAAAAGGCGGCTCAGCCACCGAGCAAACAAAAGCCGTATTAATTAGGCTGTTATTTCTGGAAAATGTTTTGAGGTATTTTCTCATTGTTATTTTGTTCCCTTTTGTGGAACGCCTGTGCCTCGTGACCCCACCTGACACTCTCACCACCATCCTTGCTCTTTCAAGGTTATCTTTTATTGCCAGACAAAGGGAAAAATATATATTTGAATGTGGCCACCAGATAGGCCATTGCTAACATCTCTACAATAGAAAAAGACATCGCAGAATAAAGACCTCATTGGTATTGTGAGGAAGCCAGGTGTGGGCAGAGAGGAATGAAGTGTTACCACACATGACAAGGATTAAAGGTTGCCAGCCTTGACTTTGGCCACACTAGGGCAGATTCTCAGCTGGTGTATACTAAAGTAGCTTCCATGAAAAACATCGAACTATGTCGATTATATCTCATGACTTCATTGCAGTAGAAGAACATGTGATGGAAAGGGATCTCAAAGGTCATTGCATCCAGTCCCCTGCTATCTCAGGCAACCGCGCCGCATAATCCCACTGGTAAGCTGAGCAAGCTTCATCATCAACCTAGTCAGGCTGCTGCTTGCCACCCACTCCTCCTGCTGAAGGCTGTTCCAGAGCTTCCCTCCTCTGCTGGCTGCAAACCTCCTTCCAGCTTTCAAACAGAATTCATTAAACGGAATCCATTTCGCCTTGCTTTCTGAATGCGCAATTTTAATCCAGCTGGGGAGGAAGCAGAGGACGGTGGGACATCTTCGCATTTCTTTAGTTTCACAAAGCTGGGATAACCTTCCCCAGATGTAGGAAGCACACTGCCTGGATGAAAGGCAGGGATCAGCTTTCAATCCGTACCTCTCCTTCTCACGCACCGCATGCAGGTAATGTCACTGCAGCTCCTGAGCTTCTGCTATTTCATTTCAGTCTTTTCTTCAACGATCCCTTTCTCCTCGGCAGAGCTATTGCCTCATGGTGAGACTTACCCCAGGACAATTAATAGCAAGGAGGAAATATCGATACCCTTTTTTTTGCCCACAGTCCCAGCTGAACCGCAATAAATCTACAGGCAGTTCACTCAGAAGGGGTGCATCGGATCACCAGGGCAACCGTGAACATAATTAAAGCCCGTGAGCTTCACAGTGAGTAGAAAGATGGGTCACTTCTGGCCCCCGGACCCTGAATGTGTTATGGTTGTGTAACATGGAGAGTAAAGAAGACTTTATCCACTCAGATTCATCTAACTATGATACTTCAAACGAGGCGCACCATAATTTTGACCAACTGGGAGCTTATGCCATGGTGAGCGTGGCTGCACAGTAGTGAAGTGGAGCCATGAGTCTGTACTGCTCGTCACTCTGTCTGCCCTCACCACTGGTGACAGGCAAAAGCCCAAACGGACAGCAGGTTACAGCCCGGTCTGTCGAGACATGTCCTGGGCTTGGGTCCTCCCGAGCACGCTGTGGGTCTGTGTAGTCAAGAAGGCTTCAAAGCCTGGCATATACAGGATTTTTCTCTCTGCACAGAAGTAAAATGTTTTTGACTAGCATTTTCACCTTGCTGAATATGAAAAATATCAAAGGAAATATGCTTTATAAAAAAAAAAAAAAAAAGTATAATCAGCTCAACAAGCAAGATTTCCAAGAGGGATGTGATCAGATGAAGGGAGAATTCACTTCTGGACTTCCATTTGTCTGCAAAAAATATACCATTGTTTTGGCTAAAAAGGACTAAAATGACAGTGATTAAGCAATTCATTTAGTAAGCTTATGTTCCTGCCTTCCAGGCACACCATCCCTGGAGGAGTTAAATTCGGAATCCAAAGAGGCTCCTGATGGTGGGAGGCTCAGAGGAGGTGTGGAGAGCACATCCCAGCGGTTTCCCGGGGGGCAGGCGGTGATTTCAAGGGAGGGAGCAGGAGAAGGACGCAGTCTGTGCCCAGCTCCAGCTGGCGTTGAGCTCTCAAGGCCCAGGAATGAGTGTGTCAATGGATCCAATTCTGCTAAAAGACAGTGAAATAGGTTTATGTACTTTCCTCAGAAGCTTCCTAGGAGAGTTTTGCCCCAGTAATAGGGCAACAATGGCAGAATTTAGCCAAAAAGTTTGTAAAGACTCTCCCTTCATCCCTGCTGTCCCATCAACTACATCTTTGTTTTATTTGTGATATCCACAATGTCTGCAACATAAAAACCACTGCCGCAAGCTAGTACACGAAAACTTAAGCCGTTGCTTTGGTAGGGATGGATCCTGTGAGGTACCAGGCATGCTGGCCCCAGTTCTCTGCGGTACTTAAGTATCTGCTTCACTCTGAACATACTGGGAAGCACTTTGCCTTCAGCAAAGGCAAGTGGACCAGCAGTCTGCAGGGCTGAGCCTTATGAAGATGAAGCACGTGGCCGTGGCTGGTAAGACCCAAAGCTGGATGAAAGGTCTTTGCCCTGAGGCAGGAGTGTGACCGACAGTGTAGAAAGATGACTGTCACGCACAATTAGAGCAATCTCCTGACTCGCCCTGGGAAAGAGGAGCCCACCCTTGGAAGAAACCCACCGTTTTGGTGGGGACCACTCCATTCTTGTAGTGTCCTCTTACCAGGCCACCATCAACAGGGACAGCCCAAAAGGTTGACACTCACGTATGGAGTGAGAAAAGCCTCTAAAACACAGTCCCAGAATGCCTACCCCCAATCTGGACCCAGCAGCTCCAGAAGGAAGGAATAAGTACAAACTCTTTTTGCTGTACTTTTCCTTTTTATTTTGTCTTCCTCAGACTCATCTTTCAATTATTTTCTTTCTTTGTCTTTTCTCGTTCCTCCTTTATTCCCAAAAACCTTTGCTCTACCACCTCCATCTCCCCCCGCCGCCCCTTTATGTTAACACCATCTTCTCCTCCTGTTCTTCTGTCTTACTTTTTTGCATCCTCGTCTGTCACAGCGAACCACAGTCTCCTCCTATTCTCTTATTTTCATTCCTTTTTCTTGAGTCTCTTCTAGTCCTTCCCCCTCCTCTCTGCCTCTCACAGCTTTTCTCTGCCTGGCCCCAAGGCTGTTCCCCTCCAGGGCTCCAGGGACCAGCCGACACCAGGAGTTGGAGCCCTGGACGTAAAGCGATGCTGCTCAGTTGTGCTTTTTGGGATCCCCGAAGAGTGTGGCGATTTAACAAGGACAGGGGAGCACACCTGCCCCTAACAGGCTTTGAAAATTGACTTCAGAAGCACGAAATGGGTCAATAAAAACAAGAAATGAAATTGATCTCAGAGGTTGTATATATATGACAATAAATAGCTTCACAGGCTCGAATTCCTGCCTCAGTTGGGAAACACCCGGCTCTTGGCCAAGTAAATAGGTGCCGCAGCATACAGAAATGAGGCGACACAGTCAGAGCAGGGGACAAGAGCAGTTGTCAAAGGCAATGGGGACACCAGCTGCTCATACCGTGTGGGTAAACCAACCCGAGGTGTCCATCATCAAGCCAGGAAAAGAGGTAATAATATATTTGTATTTAATATTTTTACTGCGTGGCAGTATTTTGGATTATAAAATAATGTCAGAGCAGGGGGTGTATATAATAACTTGCAATAAAAAGCAAAGCTGCTGGAAGATTTTTCCCTTATAGGCTTATTTTGTCAAGTATTGTTCCACATTTACTTTTTTCCCTCTTAAACTAAGAAACAGATCCTCCCTCCCTCTGCATTGTGCGAAGCACCTTTTGAAGACAAGAAAGAATGGGAATAAAATAGTAAAACATAAAACAAACCCTGGAGCCCATGCCTCTACTCCCAAGTGAAAGGAGATTTCAAAAGGAAGAATTTGTAATTTAGATTTCTGAACCGCAGCGAAGAGGAGCCCCACTCCTGACTCCTTCCCAGGGAAGGTGCCGCGGCTGTATTCCTCTGTGATAGCAGATGACGGTGAGAGAAGATTTGGGAATAAGCCTGAGAACTACCGCTCCTCGTAGAGCGCGCTGGAGGTGGGACTGCAGAGTGCGAGGGGAGACCCGGAGCAGACCCAGGTCGCAAAGGGCGGTTGTTGCCAGGAGAAAAGTGGTTTGACCAACGTCTCTGGGCCCCAGCCTAGCTGTGGCTCTCAGGGGGCCCCACCTATTGCCAACTGACATAGGACTAGTAGGTTTTTCTGCTTCAGCCTTCTCCGGCCGTAGACGACACTTGCTACCTCACACCCTCAGAAGCCTGTGGCCTGAAGGCAATCTTGCTGCTTTCAAAGCCTGACCGTTGACTTCAATGGAAGCAGGAGGGGGTAATGTGGGCTCGCTTTACTTTTGCAATAGCTCAGTGATCCTTCGTCTTCTCAGGTCGTGAGTCTGCAGCGCCCACCTCCCATCTTTGTCGCTGCCGAGGACCACGGGCCTTACTCTGCTCCAGCAAAAGCACTCAGTCAGCACAGCAAGGTGAACCGAATGCGCTGATTTTAATTTGGAGGAGAAATGAGTTGCAATAAGATCCCCACCACCACCAGCAGCCCCCTACGGCCCAGAGATATTTGAGTGAGAGCGGCACTGAACAAGGGGAAAATGTAATAACGGGGGCCTTGCCGGATGCTCTCCACCCCCTCACCCCACGACTGTTTATTAAAGGTGAATTCCTGAGGGCGTTTGGAATCTACCTCTCACGAGCAGAGATAATAACATTGAAAGCTTTGATGAGACCAGCCTGAGCTTCCAAATTTCCGAATCTATATGAGTTTTTGAACTCCTGAGGGGTTAATATATCCAGGTGAGAGAGTGGACAAGTAACCTGTATCTGTCAACCACTCAGATCACCACAGTCGGAGCGACAGGAGATGATGCAGATCACAGGACATCCCCTCTCACACTCCTTAGGCTCCTTCCAGCTCCCTGTGTGGACCTGCAGCCCTACTTCCAAGGTGGAAATAACAGCAGCGGAGTTGGGTGTGCTCTAGAACGAGTACACCCTCCTCTAACATCTCCTCCTGCCTCCAGGGTCCCACGGCTGTTGCCTCTTTCATCCTGCCCTCACTACAGCACAGTGTCCAGCACTCAGTATTTTGGAAACCAGGTGATTTCTGCAATATCCGGAGAGAGATTTGACCCACACCATCAGTTGAAACTGGGAACCATTGAAAGTGGCTTTGTCTCACAATGGGACACTTCTATGGCTCTAGGAGCCCCTGTAATTTGAAGAATATGGGGACTGTGAAAACTTCCAAGCACAAGACATGTTAATTTGTGTGTGTGTGTGTCAGCATTTATGGTTTGAAATGGAAAGAAATTGTTTCACAGCTCAGTGAGAACTGGTGCCTGGACACAGAAAGACAAGAAGATGACAAGCATCCATTTTCTTGGACCTTCTGAGTCTGATTTGGGTCACCTTTGAGACAAACAGTCAATTAATAAATCCCTCCAGAACCTGGGACTGAAATCCTGAGAAGAACACAACCAAACCAGCTCAGGCAGAAGCAGGACAGAAGGAGGGACTTTGCCAGCCGTTCCCAACATGAACTTTGTATAATTAACAGGCGCCGTAAATGAAGCAAAGCCAACATGACAGCCACAGCTGGATTGTCTTCTTTGCTGAGCTTTGTCTCCTTCGGACCAAGTGCAGACATCAGCATCCCTTCCCTTTCTGGGTACCAGATGCATCTTTGACCCCCCCCCCCGACTAGCCCAGCTCAGGCCTGGCCTCTTTTTTATGCTAACGAGTCTTTTGCAAAACAGACGTCTCTGCCCGTTTGCGGTGACCTTTGCTGAGCCACCCTGGCACTAAGCAGCCAAAGGCTTCTGCTGACCTTGGGTGACTGCTTCTTCTTTCCAATCCTGTTATCGCTCTCTGCTGGATTGCCTGCTGCTGCAGAGCTCCCTTCATGTCAAGCAGAAAAAATGGATCGGGTGGAAATGTAGGGAAATAAATTCACAGGCTATTCTGATGGAAATAGTTCAGCCTCGGTCAACTTTGCCATTCAGCACATAACAGGAGTCTGTGGTGTCCTGGGTGCCTCCTCACTGCTCCCCCGCACAGAGAGCTGAGAACTGGTAACTCTGCACACCCTCTGTTCACACGGCCGGCTTCCTAGCTCACCCCGCAAAGAGCAGGGTGAGTGGGAAAGCCCAGCTCTGACTGCTGTGTTCTCCTTTCTGAATGCATACAGAGCCTTAACAACCCTTCCAGTGGCACAACACATCTCCCCCTTCCTCCTACCCCTTCTCTGTACTCATTCCTTTGTCCCAAAACCTTTCCACATCTCTCCATGTGCCAAGCATTCCTCTATACAGCTTTTTGTTCCCTGCCAAACCTCTTGTATAGGAACTTCAAACCGTTCCCTGTATGAAACCATTCCAACTTGGAGGTCTCCTCGCTCCAATCTGCAGACGTGCCAATCCCAGAATGTCAACAGTCGTTTTCATCAACTTTATTCCTCCATCCTCAGTCGCTGCTGTGGGGAAGTTCACTGTACTCCAGCGGCTCTCCTCCCCTTCGTTGGAGCCGGCGGTGTCTGGCGTGGTCTCTGGGCAGTGGATACGTGTGCCTGAATGTGACCTGGAGCTGAGGGTGAAGCTCCACAGAAGCACACGGGATGCGCAGCCCTGGAGAGGGAGAGGGAAAGCATAAAACCAAAGTGAAAAACTGCATTTGGGGTGACTGCAGCAATTGCTGAGAGGCAGCCAGTGATGGCAATAATTGAAGCTTAGGGTTGTCAGCGCAGTCCCCATTTGTGCTGATTTCTTCCTTTCTTTTCCATGCTTTCCTGCTTCCCCCTTGATCTATCCCGTGAAGTCTGTGTGTGCACGTGTGTGTCCCCCGAGTTCCAACCTGACAGCCCCTGATGACGGGCTGCTGATCCCATGAATCACAGAGCTCTTAAGCCCTTTCTCATCCCTTCCAAACACATCCCTTCACTCCGGATGATGCAGTGAGCTTCTTACATATCTCTCAGTTGCCTGGTTACCAGGTTAACACTGATGACAAATGCCGGATGACAGTTTGTTTAACGCTGCTTGCTCCGTAATCTGGGCTCCAGCCTTCTCCCTTCCCAACCTCCTGCAGTGTCAAGCCTTCAGATGCTCCTGTTCACAGTGTCTCCTTCCAGTCACTAGCCTCCCCCATCCTACGTTCGGTCTAGTCTATCCTGTCATCTCCAATGTCCTCTGACCGAATTACCTTGTCACATCCTTACAGACCAGCTTCCCCAGGATCCCTCCAAGAAATTTCCGTGATTTAATGCCTCCGTTCTGAAGAAGGCTGTTTCAGGATGTACCAATGCTTCTCCTCTCCCGCTGCCCTAGAGAGAAGATATATCCATATATCATTGACCCCCTACCTCATAAGCTCTCAGACTTGAGGAGAGATATCTATCTTTGCGTGTTCACATATGACCTCATATGACAGGATATAGTCTTACTGTTGCAACTGTATTATAAAGGAGTAATATTAGTAATAATGCGCATAACAACTGCCAAACCTCTCCTTCCATCATTCATATGCAGATGATGCCCTTTGAAACACAGACCACCTCTCTTTTATGTATTTATAGTGTTGAGCACAATGTAGCTCCTACGTGTTCCCATAATGCAAATAAAAGATATCTTTAAACATAGATTTCCTTCTATCTTGAAAATGAGGAAGGGCTTTCATATTACTTAGTTTTATCTTCTTCCTGTGTTCTTGTCCGTAGTAGCATCATTGGAGCTGTGGAGTGAATGCATCTGATTTTCCAACCCCAGAACTACTGCGCAGAGAAGACAACTCTAATCATTAAAGTCTCCCCTAGCCTGGCCCACTGTGATCCTCTTGTACCTCTAACACTTCAGAACATCTTTCTCCTCTAAGCTAAAATGGGACATTAGTCATCTCACAGCCAAAAGCGCTCTGCAACTGAGTGGTCTTTTGGAGAGAGGTGTCTCAGAAGCTGTATGAGAGGCATTTGTCCAGCTGGCAAAGAGACTGACCAAAATGTATTTTATTCTTCCAGCGCTGAAGCCCAGAGCTTTTGGATGAATATGTGCTTAACTATTTATAATTGACCTTTGCACAAAAGCACATGAAATTTTTATAGCCTAAAGCCTCATTTATTAACTTTACTGGAGTGTAAAATATTGCTGTTTGCTATAAATTTGTACCAGGACAAACAATATATATGCTAATTAGCGGCTGTGCAGCCATTCGGGGGCGTATGTGCTCACCAGTCATTTCCAACAGCCAACAGAGAAGAATGGAATAGACAAATGACAATTGAGTAGTTTGATACTCTCTGTTCAAACAGTGAAGTCTGAAGAGGTGAATTAATGGTGTTCATTATAACAAGTCCATTTCCTTTTCATTTCCTTTATAAATTAGTCCAGGTAACATGCTGTGTCCCTGAGAGAGCCGATCAGAGGCAACCTGCTGAGATGCACCTGCAAAACCCATCGCTCTGGAGTTCTTTCATCACTCCTTACTCAGCTTTCCCCTTCCTTTGCCTTCCTTCAGCCCACCCATTCGGCTTCTCCATCTTGCCTCCTCCATCTGCAATCTTCCTTTTAGCCTTTCCCCTATTTTTATTTTTGCATTTTTTTCATGTTTTCCCTTTTTGCTCCTGTCCCTCTTCTTTCTTCTTTTTTTCCTTTGGTCCCCTCGCCTCTTCTTCGTATTGTCTCTTGCTTCTTTTTTCTCCCCAGTACCTTTTTCTCACCATACATTATCCTATTAGTACTTTGGGGATCTTACTGCTATTTTTTAACTTTGGATCATAGAAGGGCACCTATCCCTAAGGCTCATCAAAACTGGGTATGAAAGACAACCACAGGGGAAAAAAAGGAGAGAAGGAGAGGGAGATGTTCGTGTGGCTGAACCAGTTATTTCATGGTTGGTTGGCTTTTGGTAGCAAAGAACTAAGGTTGTAGAGATAATAAAAGGAGTCTGTTGGAAACATCTCAAACGGTCCAGGAACTGCAGCTGCTTCTGAAGGTCTCCTGTTCCTGTGTTTGTCGCGGGTATATCAGTACATACGGGCTGGAAAGATGAGTCGGAACCCGCTCGCAATGAATGCGACTGCTCTCAGTAGTTGCTCGGGGGTGGGGAAATGGGAGACGAATGCCGTTTTAAGGCTGGGTGGTTGGAAAAGCTTGGCGTGCATCTGAAATGATGCTCCTCAGAAGGCATCCTTCCTCTTCTCCCATTTCCCTGAAACACCCCCAAGGTCACTGTCTACAGGATGCAACAAGCAGCCAGGACACTTGAATGGGGAGCACCCAAAATTATAACAGTGCGCAATCATCTGTGGGAACAGCAGAAATCAGAAGGGGTAGAGGGACACCAGCAAGGAAGACCCAAACATAATAAACCACTAAAAATTGTATACGTACTTGCCTTGGACACAGATTTGGGATGTCGGTTTCCATGGAATTCAGACAATTTAAAGAATCCAATTGAGTTCATCGAATTGTGGGAAATTGTTAGAGATTTTCCATCAAAATATTTGCAAAGTTATTTGGTTTCTATCAAAACAAAACAAAACAAAAAAGACTCAAAAATATCATAATCGCAGAAATTGCTTCAAATTTTCCTTTGAAGTAGACAGGTATAAGCCCTACTCTGAAGCCCGTGGGAGAGAATAATGTGCCCCGAAATATCATTATCATGAGACAAATTGACACATCTGGAGGATTTTAACTTAAAATAAAATTTTTAGCATTTTCAAACTATCCTTTAACTATTTTGCAACAAAAGTACATTTATGTTTAACTTTTTCTGCTATCAATCCTATTGATATATTGAAATATCTTAGTTGGACAGAACTCTGCATGTGAATCAGATCTGTATTCTGTTATAAATGTTAAATAAAAATATTTCCCTGAACCCACAAACTTTCTGCTTCCTGAGGAATTACATAAACCTTGCTGTGAAGTTGTCCTTGGATATTTGTAAAAGTAAATAAACAACAAAATACTTCATTAACAAAACAGTTGTGTAAAAAAAAATCAGTTCATCAATGTCTTTGAGTTTGCACATATTAAAAGAAAAAGTTTCCTTTAATGATTTTTTTGGTATTTTTCCTCATTAATTTTAACAAATTTTAAATGAACGCAATAATGTACCAAAAGCTGCAGGGTTTTACAGTTCTAACAGAAACACGTTGCTGAAACCACAGGCTTTGCTTTCTTCTCATTTAAAGACAGACTTTCCGATAAAGAATAAAATTGGGTTTAAGAAGAAAATCATTCCAATGAGAAGGATATGTTGTTTGGGGTTGAAATCTCTATTGCTATTATAGATTCTTTGGGTTTTTTTATGTAAAACATAAAAAAGGTTTCCCCTCCATACCTCAGTTTACCCATAGAAGAAGGGAGGATGTGGCATCGCTCTGACATACCTGAAGCAGCGGCAACTTTGGATGGATTTTCCTTCAAATATCATTTTTTGGGGGAAGTGAGAGGACAGGCCTGGAGGGATTTATTCCTATTTTAGTCTAGTCTCAGCCCAGTTGAGCAGAAGCGTGGTCTGGGTGGTTTGCCAAGGTGGAGGGCCACTCCACCCCCAGGCTGCACTAGTGCCACGGCTTCAAGCCGCACACGCGGTTTGGTTCAGGATGGAGCGGTAAGGGAAAGTGTCAGCATGAGCAGAGATAACAGTGTTCAAACACCCACCGCCTTCAGAGATTATTTTTTAAATTGCTGATCGTGAGAAAAATTATGGGCCAAATTGTCTGCTTATGTAGCTCATCTCAACTCCAACAGAGTTATAGTGGGAGATACATCGACTGTATCCAGAGTGCGCCCAGCTTTCCGTGTTCAAGCAGCAGGAGAATAGCTGAAAAAATGCATGAGGTTTTTATAAGCACATTTTGAATTCTTGTTTATGTGCCTTCTCTATTTTAAATCTTTAGGATGTGCTGGGATCACGGGGTAGGGGAGCTCTGGTTTTGTTTTTGTTTTTCCGACTGCATCTACAGAACAAAAGCACTACATGTTTTATTAAAAAGAAGAGTATTCCTTAATAATTGTCTCCAAGAACTCGACTTAACCTGAAAGACCAAAGCAAGCTGGTGCCACTGTACGGTAGGGTGAAGGAGGAGATGTCTGGGATTTTTGTATACAGGGCAGTGATATGTAAGCACGTTCCTATTAATCCTCAGTACCACGGAGATGCTTTCGCCAGCTTCCTCCCGTTGGCACTCCCTTTTACATGAAAGTAAGCTGGAGATCTCCGTGATCTTACTGGCACGTCTCTTTTTCACAGCCTCAGAAGGGAGATGAATAGTTAATGACCCAGATTCTCACTTTCATCAGCCATTGGACTGGCCCCAGTCAGAGACGTGGACCTGGCAACCCCAGCCCCTTCATCACGTCATCGACTTGGTATTGTCCGCTACATTAAATTCATCAATAAAGAATTTAAAAGATCTTCTTCCCATCCTTTTTATTGTCATATAGGAACTGCATTATTCACGTGTCCAGATGTTTAAGCATAAACTGAGCTTTATGATCACTTCAATTCCATTTTGTAGGCAAACAGTACATCAGTGAAGGCATCATCATAAAAATATTGACCCAGTTCATACCTGGCATAAAACGCCATTGATTTCAGCGGGGTTGTGGAATTCCGCTTATGGCTATAAGCACTTCCCATGAAGTCCTGTTCAACAAAGCATCTGGAAAAAAATCTCCTTTCCCACATCTTACATTATCACGGTGTGGTGACAAAGCCATTAGGGCATTTTCCCCGCGGTGTCGAAGCTGCTCATTCAAATCTCTCTCCAGCCTGATGCAACCCCCCTGCTTCAGCTCTTCCTGGGGCGACAGGGCTGGAATTGGGGACGGGGAGGGCGCAATGGACCTGGCACGCAGGCACGGGGAGGCTCCTCCAGCACAGCTCCCTTAGCCCCGCTCCTGCACCGGGGATGCCTCATTCACACCCTGCACCAGGGGCAGCTAAACACAGTGCCAACTGCTTTGTCACTAGCTTTCGGTTGCAGAAAGCGGCCTTTATATGTAGTTTTATCCCCAGTCAAATTAATAATGACTAAGATTGGAGCGGCTCCGCCAGCTTCAGAGCTGGATGGCTTTTCTGGACCACGTTCAGCGCCTAACGCGCCTGGCAACAGCGTCCGGGTTTTAACTGTTGCGAGTGGAGGGACCGCTTGCCTTGACTCGTCCCGCACAATGGTTTTGCTGCCACTGCTAATATTTGAACAATGCGTTTGCCAATCACGCTAATACAAACAAGTCCCCCGGATCCCAAGGAAGAGGCTGGGCAAACCCAAAGCGAAAGAGACACTGGCGGTCTGGCTGCTCCGCAGAGCTCCCGCTTGAAGGCAGGCAGAGGCAAGACAAGGACAAGACAGAGTAGCGAGTTTTCAGCCAGAAAGGACAGTGTGGCTTAGCCAGGCTTAGCTTGGCTACGTGACGGGTGACTCCCAAAACTCAGGCTGGGCTGCAGACAGATGGATGGGATATCAGAGACACCCGGCTTGCGAAGTGCCTTCCAGGAGTCAAACACTGACTGCACTCCTTTGATTTCTCCAGTCACACCCTTTCTCAAATTGAATTTGTCCAGGTGAAACACGAAGATATTTTACACTTATTTGCCATCTTTAAGTGATCTGCTCTAGTGCCAGAAGTTGACATTCTTTTCCCTCTCTTAGCTCCTTTCTCGATTAACCTGTCCTCATAACCACTCGCCCGTGCCTGGTCTCCCCCACTGCAACCTGCCATAAGGCCCCGATGCTCTGCTGACCTCTAGTTTAAATAATCAGAAACAACTCCTTATCCGTGAGGAAAATGTCATCCGTGAGTGCCGAGAGCGTGAGCTCAAGGAAAAAAAGTTCCTCCAGGACATGGGGAAGCAGTTGTAGCGTCTGGGCCAGAGAGAGGGCAGCGTGAATTCGGGAATGAGGCCCTGCGCGGCAGGCTGGCGGATGGCAACGTCTGTCTCAGTGTCCCCACCTCTATGGATCAGGCCAGCAGGAGTTACGCTCTTCTTTCCAAGGACATCGTGTTTCCCGCTCCCTTCCTCCTCCCATCAGAGCTGCAATCAGAACGCAGCCCGGGGAAGCGGCGAGAGCTTTAGCGCACCGCGATCCCTCCTGGTTTTGCGCACACAGAAGCGTGCCCACACGCGCATCCTCACATTGGGAACTGGCATAGACCTTGCCGCTGCTGTTCTTCTGAAATGGAAAATACTGCACAGCTGGTTTAACAGCCTTTAGAAGTCCCATTTGGAGCCATTCAGGAGCTAAGCTTCATCGTTACAGATAAGCTCATAAAGCTGTCATCATTAACTGCCCCCCACTGCCACCACAGCGCCGAGGTCGTGTCTCCGGGAAGGGGAAGGCCAGTTTCACCCGGGCTCCATCCCACAGCTGGGGACGTTGTCGGCACCCCTCTTAATCCCCGAGACAGCGCTGTTGGCTTCTCTGAACTAGCATAAAGTCCTCCTGCTGCCCCCAAAGTTCGTGGTCTCCCTGTTCTTGTTTCAGCGCCAAATGCCCATCTGTCTCCAGCCATTTCCTAAATTAAGCCGGAGCAGCCTCCATTCGTTTCCTTCTGAACCTGCTCCAATATTGTGGGTTTGAAAGTTCACCTCCAACCTGGCCATTATTGGCTTTACCTTCCACTTAGGAGCAACTGTGAAAAACACGAGCAGAGAGAGGCAGGCGAGAGTCCTGAGAAAGAATAAACAAATTAAATGCCAGCTGAGCTCTGAAAGGCATTTTCTAGCCCAAATAGAAAACACAGCTTGCCCTTTCATTTTAGATCAGAAATAGGTGGCTATTGCTTTTCTTTTGCTTTTTTTTTACCTTCTTTTTTTCCTTTTTATGAGTCATCCTTAAGAAACCCGGCAAGGTGGCTGCGGGAGGGATAGATGGAGGTGAAATTACAGCAAAGTGACAAACTCAAATGAAGAGAGTACCAAGATCTGGCAGGCTGTCCCTGTCCATGGCACTACTCCTCCCTCGAGTGAATTCTTCTTGCCAGTCTTTCCCCTTGGCTGTCCTCCTCTCCCAGGCTCTCCTCTCTCCGTTAAATCAATCCTGCATCTCTGGGCTTCGGTCCTACATCCTTTATCCCTCTTCTCTGCCTCAGGCCCATGCTTCTGGTTCTCTCTAGCATCCCTGTGCAGCTTTTCTTTCTTCAGAGTCCTCAGTTCCAGTCCTCCTCTCGGTCCCCAAGATGCCCCATTCCTTCCCAACACTATTCACGTTTAGCAGCAACATCGCGGATTTGGCAGTTTTGCCTTTGCATTGAGGCCCTTCAGACACTCCCTCTGATTGCTCATTTAACCCCCTGACTCTCTTTTCTGTCATTCTAATGGTTTCTTCCCCATTTTCATCTCACACAGGCTCCCCTTCACTTTTAGCCCGTGGCCCTCCCTCCGTGAGCTGCCCTTTGCTGCAGCTTTCCCCCTTTTAGCCACTCCGTCTCAGTCTTTTCTATATTCCAGAGTAACACCAGCTTGGAGACACTCTTCCGCTTCAGGCTCCACTGGTTTGCTGGTATTATATGCACCATCACACCATGCTTTTCTCCCTGGAACTCACTAAAGGCATCTCCTGGGTGACCTCCAGTCAGCTTTGCTCTCCAGCGCGCCATCCATGCCGTGTTTTGAAATCCCAGCACATCCGTAAGGGAATTTCTCCCCTCACGCGATCCCTCTCCCAACGGCCAGCTCCTGAAGCGTGACATATGGGGAAAGGGAAGTCATAAAATCTCACTTGCGGGAGAAATGCAAACAAAAGCCAGCCCGGGTCAGGCCACCCCCGGCGTTCATCCCGCTGCCGTACCAGTGAGCCCCGGGACCGGCTGCAGCAGGAGGAGGGTGAGCGCTTCACCGCTGCTGAAGGACAGACGTCAGGGAAGTATGCAGAGGAGGACTGCACGGAAAGGCACTGACAGCCAGCAGGCAGGCAGCTAGGGATAGCTAGATGTATCGCTAGATCTAGATATACAAAAATTATTTATAGATAATGTATAATTTAGATTGTTTATAGATTCTCTTCCTTCCTCCCGCCCTTTTGCATCAATACCGTTTTCTGCGGGGGTCCAAGAACAGCACCGCATCTGCAACCAGACCTGTAACCAGATCTCAGCAGTGTAAGTGACAGTGGTTTCTGGGGACT
The DNA here is from genome assembly GCF_965231255.1 of Vanellus vanellus. Lineage (NCBI taxonomy): Eukaryota > Metazoa > Chordata > Aves > Charadriiformes > Charadriidae > Vanellus > Vanellus vanellus. The sequence goes on along the minus strand of NC_138923.1, from coordinate 5,057,638 downwards.
TAAAAATCTGCCGATGCCTCAGGAGATCCTATTTCCAGTTTATTTCCTATGGGTCTTTAAACTCCTGAGTGCAATGTGATGCTATATAGAAGGATGTTTCTATACAACTTGCTTACAGCGGTTAAACACCAATAACAAGACCCCTATGAAAGTCTACAGTGAGAGCAATTCATTCACACCAACACCATCTCAGGAGCTGCTTTTCTGAGAGGGGTAAATGGAAGGAGAACAGACTTTCCTGTAGGTCTAATTAGGAAATCTTCTGAATAAACTTCTGAATAAACCCAACAAGGCATTTCCTCAAGGGATAAATAACTTGCCACGATTTCCTTACTTTGAATTTACCCATTTTCATTGGCAACCCGGAGGAGGAAGGTATATACCCCCTCTTCCCCCTTATGGCCTGAGAACAGGGAAAGAAGGTAAAGAAATCGATGACACGAGCTGATTCCCGTGTCCTGCTTTGCAGCCCCAGGACGCCTCGCACTCTCTTGCTGCTGGTGCGAGACCGCCTGGGCAGCGCTGCGCATTAGCAGGGCTCATTACCGCACCCTTTAGCACTCAGAGCCCTGCAGCCATCCGGGAACCTCCTCAAGAGCCCAGTGGAACATTCAAAAGAGAAGCTGCAGCATTTCCTGTTAAAGAGCTGTCGTTCTGTCTCCAGCTTAAGTGCTGCTGTAGCTCACTTCTGGGAGGGAGAAGCCTTCTAGGGCTGTGTGACTATGCTGCCTCAGCCTGGAGTCCCTGGGGAACCATCAGAGACACACTGGTGAGACAGCCTAATAGCCCAGGCAGCACTTCTGCAGCCCTCCTGCTGCATGGGACGGGGACGGGGACGGCACAGGCAGGATACGGCCCTCCGTGTCCCATCGACAGCGCCCCAAGGGATGGCCACTTCATGCCTTCCCCTTCGGGACGTCTCTGAACTGGACACTGGCAGAAAGTTACTTCTCTTCCCTCAAAGCGTCAAATCCCCGAGCGCTCGAGCGGAGTCAGCCTGCAGATATTTTTCATTCAAGGAGCAGCTGAGGGACCTTCGCTGCCCTGTGCTGCCATTTGCTTCGGTGGCACCTGAAGAGGCTCCCGTGGCTCTGGCTCCTCGGCTTTTCCTTCATTCCCCACAGCCCCTTCCCGCTCCCTGCAGACCCCTCTGGCCAGCGCCTCCCATGCCCGCAATGAGTCCGCCGGGTCTCAGCAGCGGTAGAGAGGTCTCCTGAAAAACCAGACTGGGTGTCTCTCTGGACATTTTAAGTGCCTACCGTTAAAAATACCCACTCATTAAATTTTGCCCTGGATTTATTCTCTACTGTATGACAGTCATCTTCAACAGCCTATTTCTGACCTCCTTCAAGTTGACAACCGAAACAGATGTCTTTCTTAGGAGGACTGTAATCCTGGGTTTCCCTTCTCGGTAACACTAGCGCACAGACAGAAGGGGAGGGAGGGGAGAAGAGAAAAGTTAAAAGTTAAAAACAAACAAAAAAAAACCACCCTGAAGTTTTGCACACTACTAACCATAGCAACAGCATGATCTTAGTGCTGCCACCACTGTCCTCCCTGCGCGTTCTCCCCGGGGGAACAGATCCCTCATCGTGTTGTGCGTTGACTCAGGGACCAAGAATGTGCCGATTCATTATGGTGGCTGCTTCTAAATTCGGAGGGATTTGCATGGTATTTCTTGGTATTCTGAAAAATCCCAGCCCTTGGACCCATGATCAAATCAAGTTTTCTCATTCTGTCTTTTAAATAAATTAATATTTTACTTCTCGTAAAGATGATTCTTCCGGGTCTGCAATTTTCAAAAATTAGTAAGGAAATTTAAACAGTCAAAGAGACAGAGCAGAAATGTATAAAACCACTCATTATTTACTAAACTTTTCCATAAAATATCGTTATCTTTATAATGAGCTTTTGATTTTTTATGAATCTGCCACCTTATTATTGGGGTTGGAAGTGCAACTACCTGTTGCTTATAACAGTAAATATGAGCTGCAGTAATAAAGATTAATTGGCAGGATGGTATCATAGCCCCCACAACGGACTCGTTCAAGATACCATCCAAAGCCTCGAGATCTCGGTGGGTCTGGCAATGAACCTGAGGGCCAGGGCAGCGTCAGGCAGGGACCCCTCTCGAGAGCATCTTCTGCAGACAGGGCTGGTGGGGTTGAGGCACGGCTGTTTCAGTAGCCAGTAGCCCCAGAGAGACCAATGGAGACACCATGATATCAAGCCACCTGCTCCCTCTCTGGTAATGATTAATTAATACACTTCAAACTAGGTTTCATCTCCTGGCTTTGTGTCCATAGGAAGCCACCATGTGAGCCCTATTTGCGTGCTCATTGTCACACTCTAATCCTAACCAAAATGCAGGTAAATGACAACATCCATCAAATGACCACACAACGTAAAAATCCATTGAAGGCTGTATTTTTTTTTTTAACATGGCTATCGAATAAATTAACTAGGCAGCAGAGCAGTAACCTTGAGATAAATGATGAGGTGGTTTTATTTTTTATTTGGAAAAAAAGAGATGACACAGTTTTATCATATTTATAATAAGTCATTGACATAATAAAACACTCCCATCACATCAGTATTCATTTCTGCAAATAGAGCACTGACGTTTTATAATATTAACATGTGTTATAAATGTCACTGATATATTAAGATTTTTAGTCTCTCTAACCAAAAATATATAGAGATGACTGAGGAAGAGATGACTAATTCTAGGAGATTAAAGAGAACATTTTCTCATGCAATTAAATCATCTTCTGGTGATTGTGAGCTGAGGGAAACACACAAGAGTCCGGTTCTGTGATTGCAATTATTACCACCAGTACAGAATGACCTGTGGCACTGAGTTACTGGCATATTAGGAAAACTTAGACATGTTGGGAAACGCGCAAGCTGTTGAGCTACTGGGCAGACTGTGTATTGCACGGCAGTATGGCTACACCTACTGGGGCAGTTCAGACTGGCCAAAACCTTGAAAAGGGCCTTTGGGTGTCTCTCTTCTTGCACTGAGATACACGGCCTGGACCAGGGCTGGAGGTCTTCCTCCCATCCCCTGGGATGTAGGGCCAGCGTCCAAGAAAAGATCCCTGAGCTACCTCCTTTACTGCAGGAATACGAACAGCTGCCGGCAGCTGCGTCCTGAAGGGGCCGTTTGCTGGCCATGCTGCTCCTGGGAATGCCAACCTGCTGGCACAAGCTGTTCCTCCGGCTGTGTGGAAGTATGGCTTATGGAGTAGGGAGTATCACTAGAACGTGACAGGGAGATCCAGTGCCAGGGATGAGTTGTCAACAGGGCTCGATCCAGGAACGTGAGCTTTAGTTAATGACTAAGTGATAAACAATGAGCAAGGAACGAAGGAGTCCCTTGACACCATGACTAATTCTTTCTAAGAAAATCCTGCTAAAGTTCCTGGGTCTCACCAAGCTTTCACCTAACTTACAGATCCTGTCAGGCCCTGGGCTTACAACAAACTCTGTGCTAACCAACAAGTAAGTTTATGTTTCCAACCCAGCAGCCTCTGGGAGGAAGGAAATCCAGAATAAAAGACACTTATGAGCTCTTTTGGTCTTCAAGTTTGAACTCCCTACATAATCCAGTCTGAGAATTTCATCCCGTGATTTTTGTATTACATCAGTAATTTCTGTCTGTCTCACTATTTTTATCAGATGTTTTTTGTGTTTTGTACAAGGTCAATACGGAATTTTTACAACGGCACGGGTTGTGAGTCAGTTATGGGGACTTTTCTTCTTTTACCCGACAGTCAAAGCAGTGCAGCACCTGAAATGCATTGCCTCCCAGCTATCTAAGTGGCAATGATATCAGCATTAATTATTTTTCCTCCTACATGGAAAAAACCATATATTTATACAATAAGTCCTTTCCCTAAAAATCTTACAATCTGATCAGGAAAAAGAAAAAAGAAATAAAAAACAAAAGCAGGAGCAAGCAGTTAAGGGGCTGACCCAGAGTCACACAGGTTGGCATCGCAAGGGGGACAGCAAATAAGGTTTCCTGAGACACAGGCTGGATTCGAAGATCACTGTTGCTTTGGCTATCAAGATCTGATTACATCAATGCACTGCAGTTCCCCCCACCTAAAAAAGGTACTGACTGCAAAAGGGTGGGAGAAAGGAAGCAAACTGTAAATCATTTTTATATATCTATATCTGTATATGTATCTATATCTGTATATCTATATGTACCTGCCTGTCTATCAATCTTTCCGAACCTCCTCTTTTCCACTGAGATGCAGGCATCTTCACAACGTTTTCATCAGCTCCCCAAACAAATGTCACAGACGTTGCCAAATTTCAGTTCACAGGAGAGCAAACGAGTCTACTTTATATTATTCATTTATATTCAGGGAAACGGTGCCGGTGCAATTATGCCTGAATAGCTACAGGGATAGGGAAGGCCTAACTAAATGTATTCCTAGACAATTGGAGTAACGAGTTTTAATTAGGTTTGCAGCTTCTTCCAGTTCCATTTTGCCAGTGTTGCACCTCATGGTCTTTGAATGGGAGCAGGCGCTGGGAAACAAACCAGGAAACACGTCCTATAAACACCTTGTTGACCTTCGGCAGTTACATCCTTAGTTACTGCAGAAGCATTTGTTTAAGGGTAATTTGATCATGGGAATCCTCCTGGGGTTACTGCTGCTACAGGTCTTGAAAGGGGTCTGGCAGGGTTTATTTGTGTCACTTGCCAGGGTTTCCTCTCCCGGGAGTCCCAATTACAGCGGCGTCAGGGAGGTATAAATTTAAATCTCCAGGCTCCGCGCGTCTCTGCAGATGAACTCATTGGTGCCTACGAGAACTGTTCCCGTTACAAAATATCACGTAAAACGACAGAGACCTTGGACCACTGAGAGCAGAAAAAACAATAAACATCCCACAGAGAGGAAATGAATTTCCTCCCCCCGTCCGCCTTTCCTTTTCGCTCCATCGCGTACTAACGGTGAGTGTTTGGATTGCAGGGGGCTGCCGGGGCCACGGGAGAGAGGAGGAGGGAGAAGCGAAGGCAGCAGAAACGGGGATTTTGTACTTACTAAAGCAAGTTATTTTTCAACCTGTGCTCAGCTCTAAAGTTCACCACTGAATTATTAAGTGTGGCAAGCTTAGAATCTGCTTCAGCAAATAACAGCTATATCTCTTTGGGAAAGCACGGAAGCCCAAAACCCGGGACTGTGGGAAAAGCAGAGCAACTCCAGTGCAGGGACTGGAGCCAGGCACCTTTACACCCTCCACAGGAGGTGGTCCATGGTCCAGAGTCCTTCACTTTGTCGCTGTCCCTCCCCCGTTGCGGGCTGTTTGTCCCCAGTCTCAGCCCGGCTGCCACACGGCGCCGGGGAAGAGGAGGTAATCTCGGAGTAGGCGGCAAGAGAAGCAGAGAACAGATCATGGGATCTGCACTCGTGTGAAGATTCCTCCTCTAAAGCAAAGGTCAGGATTAATGGACCAATGGGGAAAAAAAAGAAGAAAAAAAAATCCCAGTTTGCAAACCATTACAAAGCATCTAAGCGTGCACATACACGTGCAAATGACTGAGGGGCAGAAATATCATCTTTTCACACTTATCCACAAACTGTACCCAGATTAAACAAGCGACTGCATAGTAACAGACCCTGCTGATCTCTACAGTCAGTCATCTCTCTGCTTACTCCTTGACTGCAGGTGAAATACTTTCCATTGCTGCCTCGCAAGAATAAAATCTTGAGGTTCCAGTGTGGTTACACCACTGGAACGAGGGAAAAGCTCAGAGCTGCTCTTCCAGACGAGCTGCAGACTCAGAGCAGCATCACTGAGAAGATGGTGTCTGATTCACACTGTGAAGGTTCCTCTTGCTACTGAAGTGCTGAAGACTTAATTACACTTTTAGACGATAGCTTAGATTCAGCAGCACAAGCTGTATTGTACAAACAAGGAAGCTGACTCAACGAGACACCCAAGACAGCCCAGCCCAACCCCTCCAAACGCGTTGCATAGATGATTGCTTTTCCTACAAGATTAAAAACTGAAGCAACATGAAGGTTTAGTATGTTTCTCAATGAATTCTGATGTATCAAACATGATTAGTGGATTATGAATATGGATGGGGTTTCTAAAACCAAAAGAAAGTTCATGTGGTTCATCCTTCTTTAAAAGATTAATTTAAACTCAAGAAGCAGTAACAGCAGCACAAATATATTGCGTGTAAAGTCAGGAAATACAGAAAAGGAGTGAGGGAAGAGAAAAATTGGAAAAATCAGGCGAGCTCAAGCAGGATCGACTATGTCCAGGGATTTACCGGAGTCTTGTACAGTAAATGCACTTTTAGGATGGAACAGAGCTGTCTAGAATCTATTCTGACATTTGTTATTAACCCTTGTGCTTTAATTTACTCCCAGAAAGCAGAAGCTTAAATTTGAGGGAGGGCGTTCAATCTCAGCCATACTGTTTGTCTTTTTCCTTTTTTCCCCAGACACAGCCCTGCGCTGCAAGGTTTGGCATCAGTTCCCATCTGCAGGAACCATACTGGAGGTTCTTTATCACAGCAGGCTTCCCAGAGGCCAGCAATCTTCTACCAGCTGGTTAAGCTGGCTTTAGAGCTGTGTTACATCAGAAGAAGCGCATAAAAGAGTAATTAGGGGACAAGAGAAGGCCCAGTGCAGTTCTAGCAGGACTGCCTGGAGACGAAAAGATGGCGGTTTTGGAGCGTGGAGCTGGATGCAAAGAATAACGTGGCACACCGAAGGCTGGTGGTAACAATGAAGGAACCTGGGAACTGGCTGCGAACCCCTCAAGGGCGTACACGGAGAGCTAGGACCTTGAACATTGTCGAGGTGACCTCCAGCCAGAGCTAAGGCCAAAATTCCAGGTTTTCTGCCTGAAAGGACAATGAGTCTTGTCTTCAGAAGAGCTTCCAGGTGCTCCTCATCAGGCAGCACAAACACAGCCGGTGACCGTGTTTCTACGCTGCGGACAAGAGCGAAGAGCTACCTCTCTGTTGTGAGGGCCTTATGCCTCTGAACAATATCGTATTTATCAAGATAGCACTCTGTCTAAACATACAAGGTCTCCCATGCTCATCACCATGGTATCTGAGTGTCTCATTTATTATAGAAACAAACAACTCACTTCAGAAACGAGTTAAGGTTGCTAAGTGACAACAATGTGCTTACTTATCACATCATTTGCAAAAACCCGCACACTTAAAAGCAAGGAAATGAATGATTAAGGACTCCCAAAACCCTATACTGCCCACATAATAAATATATATTTTTAAATTGAGTACAAAGAAGTGCACTTTTTATTTTGGCAAAACAACCTCATGCTTAACCTGTCGATTGTTTTCTTCTTTAGTTTCCCCTCTTTTATGTGATATTTTTATTTCATTGAATGTGGTGTACAAACATTTTCTTTTCAGGAACAGTCATAAGTGGCAAACATGGTTAGTTAGCAGAAGTATTCCCAAGTACCATTACTATCCAGTAATACGCATTTGTAATAGGTGAATATGTGCCCATTTGTATATATATAAAAAAAAGATTTTCATATTATTGTTCTTCAAATCAATATTCATTTTGTTTCACATTTTTTAAAAAGGCTTTGTTTTCTGTTTAAATTCTAGAAGCGATCATAGAAAAGTACCTGTCTTGGATCAGAATTAAGATTGTTGAGGTGTCTTAAGACACATATTCCTTTGTATTTGACCAAAAAAAAATTAAGTAAAATACAAGTTCATATAAAGTCAAGAAGAACTTTGACATTGCCTTTGGATGGGTCAGGATTTCACCCTTTATATGTTTTATGTAGCCAATAAAAGATGTATGATATTCTTAATTATTTATCTCCTGGCTTTTAAGCACTTTGTTTTGTACCTAATGCAAGGGAACAAGTGGTGCTGAGGGAGCAATGCTGTTACTTAATTGTAACTTTCTTGAGGAACAAAACTTCTGTTTGTTTCATGATTTCCTAGATCGCTCAGATGTTTATTTTCTGCTTTTCTACCTTTCATTTTTATGTGGATAAATTAAGATCCAGGTTCTGCCTTCACTTGCCGTAGACCAGAGTTCTGTAGCTTAGCAAGATGTGGATCTACATCACTGGCGGAACCTCCTACGTGCTGGGAGCTTGTACCTGAATGGGCCGGAATAGCTACCAGTTAGTCAAACTCAAGTTGGGATCAGCCCTGGTAGAGCTGGTAATAACAGGAACCCCACTTCCTTCTCCTCCCGCTGTCTTGCAAATTGCTGAGGAGGGTATCTCCATCGGGAACATGTGTAAGTCCAGATCCTCCTCTCAGTTCTCTGGGCTGCTCTCCGAGCCATGCCATGGTCCAGATGTAAAAGAGAGGACAGATTTTTAAAAGCACTCTCCTTCCCTTGTCCCCACCATTACTGCACTCGCAAGAAGAGTTTTGAAAGGACTCGGTACTCATTGAGCTGTACTCTCTTGAAAAATGTGGCCACTCGCTTTGAGGCCTAAATGGGACTGGGTAACGTCGCTTCGGTTGCTGGAAGAATCAGTCAATGACAAAGGGGCAGTCACAGCAGCTCTTCTCCATTAGCTTCCTCTTTCTTCCAACAATATCAATTATGGAAGCTCTAGCCCAAGGTTTCAAATAATCGCTATTTCTCTACAATGTTACTATTTTTGCACATAAAAATGCCTTTTGCATGAACCACTGTCAAGGTCTAATCTAATCTATTTATCTGTATTTACAAGGCACTTATCTTCCTCAGCATCTAAGTGCTCCACATGGATTAATAGACAACACTGTCATCCAAACACCGCATGGTTTCAGTGCTTTGCAACCCACTGAAAAATCTCCTGGGCTAAAAACTTTCCTCTTGGCTCCCCTGTAAAATGGAAAGCATGATGAAGATCATGGCCGTGTGGGGATCAAGAAAAACACCGTGGGCCAAAACCTGCTGTCAAAATCCTTGGTGATGGCAGTGGATTTGACACCAGCAGAGGTTTTTAAGTTGTGTCTCTCCTTGGTCCAGCAGAGGTTTGTGCCCAGCCCAGTACCGCTGTTTACATCACCCCTATTAAGGTAGGACCTGGCCTCCCCTTGGTATCACCTTCTCAGCATGGGTAGTGTCCCCAGCTTCCCCATGGGTAGACGTGGTGCACAGGGACGTGGTTTAATGGTGGTTTTGCCAGTGTTAGGTTGATGGTTGGACTCGATGATCTCAAAGGTCCCTTCCAACCCAGACGATTCTGTGATTCTATGCTGTCCCCTCCGGGCACAAGCACATCTAGCAGACAACTGTCTCTTGAGAGAGGGCAGGAACAGCAGGCCCTGAACCGCTGCCTCTGGAAGAGACTCTCCAGGACTCTGCACTGCGCGCGCCAGGGTTTGCTCGTGGTCGGCTTAGCCCTGCTGTGCTTCAACAGACTCAGTATCCACACAAACAAGGACTCAACTGAATCATAAATAAAGCCAGCACCCGCAAATTCCCCTTTCTCCTTCCAAAGGATTTGTCTGGTTTGTATTTCTAGGATTAGATTTGCCTCTGATGAGCAGTTATGAGACAGAATGGAGAGAAACGTGTCTTGTTGCTCAACATCTCCTTCTTGTCCTGTGCACTCCTCTAGCACAGCCAGCATTTTCAAGCCAGCAAAGGGCCCTGATGCCCCTGTCTCCTGAATTCTGTCTCTGGGCTGTCTGATAAGGTTGGACAAGAGAGAAAGAAGAGAAAAGAGCAGAGAAAATATCACCCTTTAACATCGCAGTAGATAGATATATTTTTAACACTAAACCAGAATAAATTTCAAGCTCTCCCTTTCCTTCATCCTTAATTTCCCTAAGTGAGACACCTTCTGTGATGAATTCTCCCCAGGCAAAATAAAACCAGGTTTTCCTCTGATTTTGGCTGGCTGGGTCAGGCCCAAACTGCCTGACAAGGCCCATACATCACCAGGCAGGCAGAAGTAATGGGGGAACTGGGAAGAGGGGGAGCTGGACGGCACAACACAAAAATGAAGTCCTGCATATGGAAAGGAGAAAATGAATGGATTTTGGTAAGGGAGAGATAAGAATGTGTCCGCTGCCAGATTCCTCATGAGAGGTGGCGTTGCGTGGGAGAGAGGAAGAATTGCTTAGCAAGAGGTGGAAGAAAAAGAGGTTGTTAAAAAAGAAAGGTTGAGACCCCCATGCTAGAAATGCAGGGGTCCAAACCCAGCTAAAGTGGAGGCAGGTTTCTCAGCCGCGAGAGAAGGCCCTGTTCAGAGCAGCTGTCACTACAATCTCCTAATTGGAAATAATTGGGATTCTGTCTCAAACCACAAAGCCCTGAATTAGCCAGCGCAGCCTCCACCAGGAAGCATCTGCTGCCATCTCCAATGGCAACAGTCCAACCCCCACCGCATCCAGCCCGCTCCCTCCACCCGCCAACTGGCAGGAGATGTACCTCCATCCCTGGAGGTGCTCAAGGCCAGGTTGGACAGGGTTTGGAGCAACCTGGGCTGGGGGGAGGTGGCCCTGCCCAGGGCAGGGGAATTGGAACCAGGTGATCTTTCAAGGTCCCTTCTAACCCAAACCATTCTATGGTACTACGATTCTATGCCCGTTCCGCCCTCAGCATCCTGCATCTGCGGGCGGGTGAGGGTGCAGAGGGAGCCCAGGGAGAGGCAGGAGGAGGGTGAGGGCTACCATTGGCCTTGAGAGCCAAGGCCACCCTGAGATGCCGGGGAGAGTCATGGTGGGAGGTGGCCGGGGGTTGCCGGGGTTGCAGGGGACAGCGGGAGGATGGGGGGAGAGGCGGCTTGGAGAGACAGCCCCAACTCCCGAGCAGCACTCAGCCGCGGCTGTTCCAACATCACATGCCACGAAGGGCCCTGGGAAAGATTGTTGGAATTAGCGCTTTATGCTGATTATGTTAATGGCTCCTTTGTGCTGTTCATATGCTCGTGTATAATTAAGATGGGGTTTATTTATTTATTTTTGGGTTCGCATGACAAGGGGGAATGGGAATAATAGCGACAATAGTAAAGAAAGATGAAAAGAACATTTGAGCCTTTTGGGGTGTTTTTTGTGGGGTGGTAAACTAGGAACAAATGATGAATGAAAATATTTGAAGCAGGTGGCGGGTGATATGCGGTGAAACGTTTGCTTGCTGAAGGATGTGCCTTCCAAGAGAGCTGGGGGACCACACCACCTAACCGGTCTGCTTGTTTTGCTTCCTCACAAGTCCCTGTGGGTTGAACGTGTCACATTCATCCCTTGAGGGTTACAGCTCCATGGTACCAGTGACACCCCAGTTCCCCTCCATGCCTGTTTGTGCCATTCAACGGGCCAAACTGAGATGGAGAGCTGCTGGCCTGGGCTTCCCCTGGTCCCTGAACGTCCTCAGCCACCACAAAGAGGGCAGAGCCAGCTGGAAAACTAAAGGTGGGATGGGGAGGAAGCCCATCAGGCCAGCGTGCATTTCGCAATGCACCAGAACCAAATCCTCCCAGGAGTCCTGGTCTATGTTTCGTGAGCAAGCAGGGGATGGGTGATGCTTTGAAAACCACAGGCCCAAACTTTTGCATAGACACTGCCCTGTAGGGAGGAGTGTGAAAAGACCATCAAATCAATTGATTACTACAAAATGTGCCATGCACAGTGCTTTGCACTACCTTCTCTTCTGCATGCTCCAGGCTTCCTTCTTTCCATCCACCAAAGTACCGAAGCCCTGTAAATGGGGACTGCAGACAGTGTGTGAAGTAATTTTTATTGCTGAAAAGAGATACAGAGTTAACAGATGCTTTTAAAGCACATTCATCCTAACCTGGGTGCCTTGGAGCCATCTTTGCTCTAGTATTGCACTTAGAGGTTTTTCATCCTGGCACCTGGGAGACTAAAGAGACTACAGAGAAGTCTGATGCAACTTGATAACAAATTGGATCAAATTGTCTGGGTACTCTGTGCCTGGGGCAGATGCTGCAACGAAGCTGGAAAACACTTGGAAAAACCTGCTTCCCCTCGCTGCGGTATCTGCGCGATGCTGGGCTGGGAGATGGAGGAAAGGGGGATTTTCCTCCAGAAATCATCCTTTGCTGACGTTTCTTTGGCTTAATAGAGTTTAATAACTGGTCGAGTTATTCTAGCTTTCCTGGGGAAGTTTCACTAGCACCCATTTTGCTTCCTACCTTGAATCTTAATTAGCTGAGCAGGTTCTCGTATTTGCCTGCCTAGTCTGTACTGTGTGAAGTTCAGCACTTAACAAACACAGAAGTGATTTGTTTTTCAAGCCTCTTAAGGATACCAACTTACTCCTCTCCCAGCTTCACACAAGAGGAGGGAGGATGGAGAGCCTTTCCTTCCCTTACTGGTATTCTCCTGGCACCCTTATACCTCTCCTGAGATCAAGGCTGCTTTGTGCACAGCACTGTGGACCCGTGACCAAAGACTTTGTCCCTGTCCTAAAATGTTTACTCAGCAGGGAACAGGGGAGAAAGGAAATGAAAAGCCAAGAGCAGCAGCGGAAGGGTTTGCCTGAGGTCACAGAGGCTGCCATCGCAAGGGGGGTGGGAACGTGTCTCCTGAGGCACAGGTTGATCTTTAAGTCCCCAGAAACCACTGCCTTTTAGGCTCAAGATCTACTTATAGCAATGCACCGCAGGTTTCCCCTGCCCGAGAGTGGTACTGACTGCAAAAGGGTGGGAGAAAAGAAGAGAATCTGTGAATCATTTCACTGTGTTTTGTACACACTTACATGTAAACCTCACTTTTTTTTCCACTGAGATGTAGACATTTTCAAAACATTCTCATCGGCTCCCCAAGTCAATATCAAACAAACTGCTAGATTCCTGTACGCAGGGGAGAAAATTCGTGACTGCTCCAAGTGCCAAATGGCCACAGGGCACCTCTGGGAGAAAGCTGTTATAGTCGGTGGTCTAGATTAGTGAAACGTGCCCACTGCGGATAATTGGGACTAATTTATGAGAGTGGAGGGGAAGCAAATTACCACTCTGTACCTGAACCTTCTCACCATCTCAACCATCCGATCTCAAACTGGCAGCATGAGGTTGTGTATTTATGCTCACGAGAATTCAGTGCAAAGTAGCGCAAGTCCAGATAGAAGAGCTCTTGAGAGAACTCTTCTTTTTCTCACTACACTAGAATTCAAACCCATTTACACCCTCTCTTTCACTTAGGGTACCTATATTTCCTTTATTTTTTTTTTAATTCCCCTAAATCCTAATCCAGTCTCCAGTTCATGTAGCTCAGAGTACCGCTTTCTATTCCTGACCTCTGTTCTATAGATCACACTAATCCTATCCATCAATTAGTTCATTTACAGAACATCAAGCACAAAACAAACAGCACGATGGTGCCTTTACCTGGCCATAATCCCGAATCAATACCATTTCATTCTTCTGTCTGAATCGGGGGTGATGGTCTGTACCACGTTTAAAGTGCTAATGGGCCACCTGTTAAGTCCTTTAAAGGTGGGATCTTGAGGTGGGTCTGGGGCATCTTTCTGCCTGTAAAAGCGATATTATCAATATGCCAACAGCCCTCCCGTCAGGGTCCCGCACACTGCAGACATTGTCAAGCCATCATGCGGTCTGAAAGTCCACATTGCTTGGAAATTGAGCTTTTCAGTCCTCGCTAATAAAAGCTTAAGAGGGAAACGTGCTTAGGAAAAGCCTGAAACAAATCTTGATAACTATAGCTGGGTATAATGTTAGAGGTCAATTTTTTGTTTGCTGAAAAAGTAATTTCAGGGCGCGGGAAGCTTTTCACAAATTTGTTTTGACTCCCTCAAATAGCTAATCTGGGAACAAGAGCAAATAAGAAAGATAATATCCCATTTTGGCATTTTAGAAATGAAGACTCTCTTCAAAAGAAAACAGGGTTTTCTATTATCCAAATTGTATTTGTCTTAAGCTTAAGGATTCCCAAAGATTAAAAGAATTTTTATGCTTAATGGAAAACAAAACTTTTCAATTGAGCCTAAGAGAATTTCCCCTTTCCATTTCTTTTCCCATGGAATGATAAAGGGGGGAGGGGGGGATGCATAATCCGTATTGGTTTGGGTGAACGCGCAGCGTTTGCTCTACCCCCTTGCTTTGCCCAGGAAAGCACAACAAAAGCTCTGCGGCTTTGCAGAGGGACACTACGCCTAAAGGATGTCCTAATGCAAGGAATCCTACTGAGTTTTGAGGCACGAGGGTCCATTTTTTTCTACTTTATCCCTTCACAAGCACACTGAAAACAAGCTTTATAAATCAATCAGACACCAAGGACAAGACTGTTTGCCGAGATACGCGTGCTTCACTCTTAGGGACAAGGCCTCAGCGGGTGCCATTCCGGTGGGGTGGGATTCGTACCCAGAAGGGATGTGGCGGAGAAATCGCCTTCCGTTTGTTAAGACACTTGCTTAACTGCACTCGGCAGGAGTGTGCGGACAGAGCTAGCGGCCTTGAGCCACTTGTGAGTCAAAGACGACTCCGGAACGCTACAGTGCTGCGAGCATCAGCAGCGGCAGCAGAGAATCGGCAGGTCCCGGAGGCGGCGCAGCAGCCCAGGCAAGTCATTCCCAGGGCGGCCGCTTCGCAGACACCTTCTGAGGAGGAAAATTACAAAGTGGGAAGACCTATTTTTTGTGCTGGCAAAATATTTCCTTCCTCCCCCCTGCCTGGTCTTGTTCTGTACCAAAATGATGTGTACTATGAAGAGCCCTGTGATCAGCTACGCAAAATTATAAACGATATCAACTTGCTTGCAGTCACTTGCATTATCCATAATTATTTCTCTTTGCTACCAGTCAAACTGTAAGGCCTCCTTTACTGCTGCTGCTGCTTCTGCTGCTGCTACTACTACTACTACTACTACTACTACTAATAATAATAATAATAATAATAATAATAACAGAACATAAATAAAGAATATCGCTGTTCATCACAACTAGCTACCAACAAGTTCCTGTTAATTTTAAGAAGTGCCAGAGCAGGAAAAGGTGATGTGAGACTGACGGGTGAACAGTGTCCTGTGCTCAGGAGATAGAGGAGCAACACAGGATTTTATTATTTTATAAAAAATCTTTTAAGCTAATGTACCCGTCCAAAGATTTCTGCAAAGCATCCAACAACCCCAACACAACTTTGTGGAACTTTCCCCACCTACATGCAGATACAGGTGGGCTCCATCTGCTGGTAGACAAGCCCACACTCCACAGCCAGGGAGCAAATTGGTGAAAAGATAAAGAATAACCAGGAAGAAGCTGAATTGTAAAGCAATGCTGAGCCATTGGTCTTTTGGTCTTCTTGTGTCTGTCGACCCACTGGGAAATAGATGAGCTTGTAGGAAACTGCAGTTGCCACCTCAAAGCGGGGACCACCTGAGCAGAAATAAGTACACAACTGGGAAGGAGTGCCAGTGGGTTGCAGAAAACTCTGATGGCAGCAATCCTGCACAATGGACATACCAGTGCAATGCAGGGCAGCAAAGGCACCTTGGTTTCATTCCTACCACACAGAGAGCCCTAAAGAATGCTCAAGGGGTTGTAACGTGGGGCTGCCAGAAACACTCGGGCAGATCATCTGCCAGGAAGCAGAGCACTCCGTCATGGCTCCTTCGGTGCACCGCAGAAACAGACTGCGTTATAAACTCAGTCATCTACTTGTTTGAATTTCTCCTGTAGGATTTCCTTAGGAGACCCTCTCGTGGCACACAGTCCTCAAGCTACGGTATGTGGCAAACCCTTCTGTTTGGCCTGATCCTTCTTCTTTTGCAACCCAAGCTTACACCAAAGTTGCCCATGAAGCAGTGACCAAGTTAGTGCCTTTGATGTCTTCCCAGAGGCAGGTGAAAGGAATATCTCATCCATCTGGCACCTTTTCAGAGTCCCTCAGCTGGAGTTCTTCATGGGTCTGACCAAGGTGGAACAAAGTTGACAGTCTTCTGGCTTCTTGTCCCCTCCTTCGCGTGATTGCTCCCTCCGCTTCAGGCCCAGGAATACCCCCGACTCCGGTGCTACCCTAGAAACTGGTCTCCTGGATATTTGGAGATGCTTTTTGGATTCCCTTTTTTGAAAAGGTTCTCACGGTGGAGGCAGAGATGTGGGAAGGAACACAAAGGGCTCTGACTCTATTCAGCCGTTATCCACCCTGATTAATTTTACAGCTAATGACTCTCCAGACATGGTGATGTATGGGGCTCTGTCGGTGACAAAAAAATTGAACTTTTACTAATTAAGTAGAACATCTTCATAGGGTGAAAGGTTTTGCTAACGAAAGTAACTCACAAAGAATTATGTTGGCTGGAGACTACTGCCGAGATCAGACAGAGAAGGGAGGGAGAGAGCAGTATAAAATATTCACTGCAGCTACCGGTCCAAGGTTTCCCTCCCGGGTTGTCTCTGCACAGAGACTACTCACTGCCATGTTTCCTGGGCTGCAGCCCACCGCAGCCTCAGAAGACCAAGGCTGCCACTCCATGCATGCACCCCCTGACTGCTTGAAGAGCACTGCTTAATGAGGTAGCCTTGGCCCAGCACCAGAAATGTGTTATTTGTTGCAATCGCCGTGCGAGGATGTACAGGACAGCATGAGGTCCACGGTGGTGCAAGGATGTGATTTTCTGGCTTGTCTTCCTACAGGTGCCACCCAGATACTGCACTGGGGGCACTGTACAACTCCCTCTCCTGCGCAAGAGAACAACCTCAATTGTAGATCAGGATGAGTGAAAATGTGGTGTTCACGAAAGTGCCACCTTAGGACTTACTTAACATCTGGCTGAACAAAAATAATCCCCCTTGGTACAAGAGAGAAGCAGCAGGAGCAGTGTCCTGGGGTGGGATGAGAGACGGCAAAAAGGTGGTGGAGCTGCTCAGGTCGACAACCACCCCATCATCTATTGAGAGTGGAGAATCACCACTGCAGGCTGCACCGCTGAAAGGGCAACGGGTCACTTATGGCTCTTCCTCATGTGCCCGTAGCAGTGCGGGGACTCTTGTCCCTGGGGAGCTGGAAGGATGGCCCATGAGCTGGGTTTGCGCCGCTCTGGCTAATGGCTCGCCTGAACTGCTACAGCCCCGTTGCAGCACACATGGGGGTCCTGATCAAAGTGACATGTCCCACCAGAACATGGAGGCGGAAAACTCTGCTGTGCCAGAAAGGATTGGTGAAGGGTAAACCAGCAAACGCTCTGGGTCTTTGCTCCCCAGTAAGCTCTGGAAAGGAGTGCTTAAAATGAGTCAGTGAGCCAGGAATGCGCGATCACAGCCCTGAAAGCCAACTATATCCTGGCCTGCATCAGGAGTGTGGCCAGCAGGTCAAGGGAGGTGATTCTGCCCCTCTTCTCTGTGCTGGTGAGGCCCCACCTGGAGTACCAAGTCCAGCTCTGGAGCCCCCAATATAGGAAAGACATGGACCTGTTGGAGTGTGGCCAGATGTTCTGCTGGGAGGACAGGCTGAGAGAGTTGGGGTTGTTCAGCCTGGAGAAGGCTCCGGGGAGACCTTATAGTGGCCTTCCAGTACCTAAAGAGGGCCTAAAAGAAAGCTGCAGAGGGACTTTTTACAAGGGCATGTAGTGATAGGATGAAGGGTAATGGTTTCAAAGTGGAAAAGGGCAGATTTAGATTAGATATCAGGAAGACATTTTTCCCTGTGGGGGCGGTGAGCCCCCGGCGCAGGGTGCCCCGAGAAGCTGTGGCTGCCCCATCCCTGGAGGTGTTCAAGGCCAGGTTGGACGGGGCCTTGGGCAACCTGGGCTGGGGGGACGTGTCCTTGCCCAGGGCAGGCGGGTGGGACTGGATGGTCTTCAAGGTCCCTTCCAACCTACACCATTCTATGATTCTATGATTTCCACCTGATGAAGATATGCCCCCGTGTTCTGCAGCCTTGCCTCTTTTCTTTCCCCTCCGCTCTCTTTTCCAACCAACTTCTCATTTGCTGCAATGCTCATTACTTTGTAATTCTATTGTTGCCCTTTCATAGAGAGATTTGTGGTGTTTTAACCAAGAAACCTACATTAAAATACTGAAAAAAGTCATTAAATATTTATTTTCTTCAGCTATTTGTAAAGGTAGAAGGAAATTGGGGAAAAACTGTCAGAAAGGAGCATAATATTCACATTTTTTGAAGAGACTGTTTATGGTTATGTTGCCTGAGGGACCTGCAAAGACAGGATCACAGAGGCCATGGTGTTAGCTTTTCCTCCTTGCACTCTGTCTCCCTCTCCAGTGGCCTTTTTCTATTCTAGGATTCAGCTTGCTGTGCTCATTTCTGCCTTCTCCTTCTCCAGTGTAAATCAAGGTTAACTCCATTCAGGTCAGTCAGTGCGGCAGCCAAAGACGTGGATTCTCAGCCGGAAGGAAATATGGGGGTTGACCCCCACCTGCGTGCCCTGAACAGTTCTCCTGTGACCGTCCCTGCTTCTCCTCTCCTCTCCTCTCCTCTCCGCTGATGGAAACCACCAGCAGCTCCACCAGAGGCACTGGGGCTGCATTGACATAAAACCAGGGGGTGTGGAGCCCAAGGTCTACGATTCCAGCTTCTGCACAGGCTGCTCGTTCCCTTTCCATCTGCACGTGAAGGAAATACGGAGATGGGGGAAGACGGCAGGAATTACCTTCACAGGTAGCAGGTGGCAAATCATCGTCAGACAGCACTTACTATCCTTGGAGGAAACAACCAAGGGACCTCTAATAAGGCCAAGCGCTGGGATCTCGGATGATGTCAAGTGCCAGCCCAGAGGCTGCTGTGACCATAGCTGGGTGCATTTTCATAAATCTGCCCCTTAGCACGGCTTTAAGGATTTTCCCTGGAATTCTGAATTCTTATAGCCACCATCACAACTCCATCTTCCACAGACCTCCTGCATGAGAAGGCTGAGACCTGCAGTCAAATCGCTTCTCTTTAGCCTCATAACCAATCTTTGAAGGTCCACAGGTGATGCCGCTGTGCCTGCAGTAGAGACAGGCTCGGCGTGTCACGAGCCCTGGCCACTGAAGAATTAAATTTCCACCTTCAAGGGGATGTGGTCTCCAGTTAGAAAAAGTAGAAGAACATTTGGCTGTGTGTCTCCACTTTTCTCATAAACACGCTCGCTCTCTCTCTCTCTCCAGTGTCAAGCACCCCATTTCTAGGCTGCTTCACAATTTAGGTACAGCAGCCTGCCTCGCTCCGTGCTCACACACACATACACATTCCTGGGCACGCTGGATCGTTGTCACCTGATTTTCAAGGCTTTTCATTTCATCTGCAGGTGACAGATAGCACCCAGGGAGCCAAATGATTCTGGCAACAGAACTAAAATAACCCAACAGTTTGGGAAGCAGCTGGTCAGCACAACCAGCAAACACAAATCCACTGGAGCTCGTTCTGCATGAATTCGGCGGGCAGCCTGGCTGCCGGCGGGTTAAAGAGCAGGAAAGGCTGGAGCCCCTGCTTGGTTCACCTATCTCAACGCACCTACGCATGAAGGTCGGGGAAATTTTCGGGGCGGGGAACTGGAAGACAAAGCAGGAGCACCTATTATCAGACCCTTCGCATTCGGCATCCCAAAATTCAGGACGGGGAGAGCTGTTCACGGAGAACGGCAGGACCCCTCACATATAGGACACTATGGCAGAGACTGTTGCGAGTTCTACCCCCAATACTGCATCTTTTTTCTGCACTACCTGGTTAAAATACATCCCTCCTCTGGAGAAAATATCAAATGGTGCTTACATATGTTAAGCGTTGATCAGATAAGAAAACAAAGAGAAGGAAAAATAGGGATCCCCAAAATCTTCTCAGCTGCAGGAGACTCAAAAAGATCCATTCACATGAAAGGTGCGAAACTTTTTTGACCAGCCTTGGTAGCTGCCTGGATGGGGACTCTCGCTGCGAGGAAGCCTGGCCACGGCCGTGCTATGCCAGTCTGCAGACAGCCGGCAGTGCCAGAGCAAGGGCTATTCTGCAGTTTGGGATGTGGGGAAAGCACTCCAGAAAACAGAGTCCTACAGCAGAGGCGGGAATATTTGGATTTTCCACCCCATTACGTCAAGTGCCCTTTTCCCTCTCCATCACTCCATAAAAGTGCTCATAATATGTAATTTGCCTTTAGAAATCATCATGTCCCAGCAATTTTTTTTTTTTCTTTTAATCCCTACTGAGGTATGACTGTATTTTTGGTGTGCAGAAGTTAAATATTTCACCCCCAAGCCCATACACCTCTGTTTCAAAAGAAGATTTTTCCCTTCCTCCCTCCCTCCCTCCTTGCTTGCTTCCTTTCTTTCTCTCTTTGCCTCTCTCTCTCTTTCTTTCTTTCTCCTTTGGGACTTTTTTTCAGTGCTCAGTTTTTTGACAAAACAAACGAGCCCAGAAACTACAATACCAAGCTGGCACTCCCTATGACACTTTGTAATAATAATTAAACGGATTGTTTTGAGCTGCTCAGCGCTTTGATGCGTTTCAGGTGCTTTTTCCCTTGTCTGTCTGGGAAATGGGGGGGACTATGCCAGGTGTTGGCCCAGGTACAGGGGAATAGAAAAAGGAAGATTTCTTTGAGACACAAATAAGACCCACATTATGCATGACTCAGCACCTCATGTCAAAATTTGGCCCGTATCAAGGAACACAAAAGGCTGATCACAATGAGCAATAATCCAAAAATACGCTGGCGAGAGGAGAGTACTGTGGATTTCAGAGCGGGGCATGACAATTAGAGCTGTGCAAGATAGTCACAGGGACAAAAATAGATCCAATTCCAAGTGGAAGGTGCCTTTGAAATTTGGGATTTGCATTTTTTTGTGTGCGTGCTTTCAACTCAAAAATAGCAACTTGGTTAAATAGAAAAGGCAAAATGGGAGGATAAAAATAAATATTTCTTTATTTTAACAATAATATATCTAAATCTGGATGAAACCCAGGAGTATCTCTTGTGCAGGAATTAACACAAAGGATTGTGCTTTGTTTTGTTTTGCTTTAACACATCCGTTCCTAATTCTAATCAAGAGAAGAGAAATACTGCCGCTCCTTTCCTTTCAGCAGGCAGAGAAAAGACACCTTAGATTAGGAGGATGCCGAGTGATATCCGGAACCCGTGTGCATGTTCTTGATCTTCCACCGACTTCTGGGGGAATCAAATGGCCTCAGTTTTTTATAGGTAGTTAAGTACCTAGCGGGATTCTCAGATGCACGTTAGCGCCTGACAGCCATGCACATATTTCTTTGCCTGATTCCCTCTTTCTGCACCACAGGTGATGGGGATGGCAGGATTTCCTCAACTCCCGTGAAAAAGACAGCGAAATGCTTAGATAGCGCATGGTGAAAATCAGAGAAGATTTAAAGACAGGTAGAACCACCAGTTTTGAAAGAGCTCGGTTAAAAAAAAAAATAAAAAAAAAATCCTCCACCCACGCCAATGCAGCCTTTTGCCTTTGTCCTACTGGCACTCGGGCGGGGAGGGAGACAGCCGCTTCTTGGAACAGGTTGTCCATCCAAAGCAATTCAAAGGCCTTATTTGCAATTCTCATTTTTAATATTTCAGACTGGATTTTAAAGATGCTTCCTGCAGCTACTATTTTGACTCTTTCAGCCCTCTTCTGAGTACTGAGCTCTTTTGAAGCTACTAGCCTTTGCTCTGCTGCGATAGCCCCACAGGTTCAACACATTAATCAGCTTTCTCTCACTATAAGGATAGGAAATTTCCTTCCCGCCGTGCCTTAGGAAGCGGCCTGTATGTGGGCACAAGCCCCCATCCTGGATGCTGCAGTCCCTGCCTGCCTCCCTTTTTCAGCCCTCTCGCTCTCCGCAGACAGGTTCTGCCTCAGATAAAAATGGCTTCACGCTTCTCCTGTGTTTATTCTGTGACTTGCCTCTAACAACATTTTCCAAGGTGTTTTAGGTGGCTAATACACCATTAGGACACACAGCTGATGCTTGAAATTCTACCATTTTCCACATTTTGTAAAACAGCTCATTACCGAAAGGCTGTTCCTATGCCGACATTCCTCTTGTAACTTTTCCTCTTTCTCACACTTTTCTCCCAGACCTCCAGATATATCTTGATACCGTATTGGTGCTTTAACATCTCTCACGCCTGGTTCCTTTTCTGCATGGAGGGGGTGAAGCAGAAGAATTTGTTCATAAGCACAAAGGGGTCCTGTGTCTATTGCTCTTGAGACCATCCCGCTCAGTTAAATTTTTTTACTGGACTCCGTCAGTCCAGTGATCTATTCAGTCTTGGACACAATTCGATACGAAAATCCTTTAAACGCATCCCAGGACAGCAGTAAGGAAGATCATACAGGCAAATCTTAGTGCTGACAACATTCATCAGTTTACCAGCTTTCTGGTGAAACAGCGGAGAACCGGAGCCCACACTTTCCATCACCTTTCACTGAAAAAAAAGAAAATCCTGCTCTTATCAGACTTTCGATTTGATTTCATCTGTTGGAGCGGGTGGGGAGGCTCTGAGGCTGATTAAGATGAACAGCTCTGCTCTCTCCCTGCTCTTCTTTGGCTCTCTCACGTTCTGACATTTATTTGGAGAAATGAGGTCGTTCTGGGGTATTTTGGAATGAGGTAGCTGGCACATTTCACGGCTGAAAGGAAGCTATGGCCAGGGCCATCTCCAGTGGCGATGGATTTTTGCAGAGACCCAAGGACGTTGCCGAAAATTTGGCCACAGGCGCCAAGGTCGGCCTATGACGAGCAAACCTGACCCGAGTGCTATTTGATGGGGCCTGCGAAACAATCCCCCTTCTAAAATAACCGGGTTTAGGCCAATCAAACGACACTGCTGCCGAGCGCAGCAGCATGCCCAGCTCACTGCAACACTGCCTGCCTCGCCAGCCGTATTAACGCCCTCAGAGCTTTGGGCAGGGATAAGAGAGGAGAGAGAAAGGGTTGAACAGAGCCCACGAAAGCATCGCTGACCAGCCCAGAGCTGTCTCGTGCCCTCACCTGCTTCGCATTTTTCTCCTCCCCATTTCCCGGGGTTGTGAAAAAGTCTCAAAAGCAAAGAGTTCACCACCCTGAGGTAGACGAGGGTAAGTATTCCCAAACTGCCTCCTGCAAGGATTCCTGCATTTAATTGCATACAAGATCGGATATCTCACTCATTGCCTTAGAAATGCTGAAGCCAAGGTGAAGTCCATCCCACCCACAACGTAAAAGGCAGTCCAGGGAGCTGCTTTGGGCAGTGTTTCTCCCAGGGATGCAGAAATCTCAAGACAGATGCTCTTTGTTGAGCATCTCTGATGACAACTTCTGTCAGACACCTCTGCTCTGAGCAGTCACTGACCACCACACCACAGAAACCTTCTCCTCTGCCTCTCCAGATCCCATCAGCAGACAGACACACTAGTCATTTTATTTAACACCTTTTTTTTTTTTCCATCTTTCTTGGGCGACAAATTGATGAGACACAGAGAGAAAGGGTGTGGTGGTTAAAGCTCAAATCTGAGAGATGAAAAATGTCAGTGGCTATTTTTACCTCTGCCTCAGACAAAAACACATGCCTCAGAGTGGCCATTCACACTTTTTTTTTTTTCTTCAGCTGTGTTTGTAGCACTTCGGAAATGCTTAGGTAAAAAGGTGAATTGTCATTACTTTCTACACTCCCACATTCACCTCTGGGAAAGTGGACCACTTGGACCTCAGGAAGTTTGGCTTTTCAACTTCTATTCCTATGTAATTCCCCCAGGAGTTCTGAATACCAGGAAGCTCAGATAACCCAGCTGACTTCTCTTCAAAACTCTGTCTTTAATTTAATTGTCCATACTGAGAAACTCTGTCCTAAAGGACCTCCGGTATTTCAACGATCAGACTCTCTGTAAGCCAAGGGGCAGTGGAAAGTCTCTAAATCCTTGTATACTCTAGAAGCGTGGTGGGAATTATGGACCATTTTTCAGAAGAAAGATGTTCATTGATATAGCGAAAGATAGAACCGGAGTTAATCTGAGTTAACCTTGAATTGAGTTATCTGGGAGAATAAACCCAAAGGTACAGCTACCCTTACTTTGTGAGCCACCACTATTTTTTTCCCTCTTTCCTTCTGCCTTCCAAAAGGCATGAACTTGAGAGAATGGCAGAAAAAAAGATCAAGAAAAAACGAGTCACCACTACCACTACCAAAACCCTCTACCGCAAAAGCCAGCCCTGAAAGTTTGTTGCGATGTCAGCAGGAAAAGCAATATCAGCCTCTGAAAAATTAATATGATGCTCACTTGCTGTCTAGTTCCTCCTCTGCTTGTCAATAATTCTGTTCATTCCACGAATATTAAACCTGTTTGCCAGAGCCCTTAATGTGACAAGAAGCTGATGCCTGAAAGCACGATTACTTTCAACTACACATCATATTTAATTTATTACATAACTTGGTGTTATTGCTTTTATTGATGAACTGTACAGTGTAAAATGATTATTTGTTAAAGATTTCACTGTAGTAAAGGAAAAAAAAAAAAAGAAGAAAAAGAGAAAAATCTTTACTGCTCCCAAAAAGGTACTTGTAAATGTTTATCTGAAAAGATTCAGGAATAGGACTTACTATTATTACCTGACTTTTGGTTTCACACATTCTTTGCACTGCAGAACAGATCCACCTTCCTCCACCGCTTAATTCAATCCCCTCACTGAGACAGGACTAAGCAGCAGAGGGGCAGAGTGAAGCTGTTCCTGATGGGGTGATGTCTACGTAACTCTTCCGTGCTCTTTGTCATTAAATCCAGGTGGTCTGTTTGGGCTGGACAATCCAAGTCCCGCATCTAAGCTCAAGCTCCATTTTTTCCTTCCCATTACTGCAATGTGACAAGAGCTTATTGGTATCGGTCATTTATACTGAGAGACTGTCTTTTGGGCCCAGCTGTGACACAAACGTGTTATGACACTGCACATGGGCAAAACGAAGGATGAGATTCCTGCCTTGGAAGGACATATACTCTGATTTGAAAAGGTAGGAAAAAGTAGAGTTTGTTTTATGCACATGAGAAACCAAGGACCAAAGGCGTGTTGGAATTAGCGCACAAATTGCAACTCAATTTCAATAAAGATACCGTTTCTTTGGCTTCCACGCTGTCCCCTGGAGTGGCCTGTATTTTCCTGGACTCTAAAGAAGCGGGTATGTTAGGTGACTACTGTGAATGCTGATGGTTGAGTCACTGGATAACCCCCGCTGTCTGTTTCCCATTTTAGGCTTTTAGTTCAGAGCCATAAATGACAAGCCAATGCTGAGAGGCTGTGGGCCGTCTCTGACATTTCAGCTCCCGAGGACAGGACGCCGACTTGTAGCTCTGAATAGCCATCTGGACCTTTCATTGAACCTCTATACATCTTGCTTTCCTAATTCTAGAGCCAGAGACAGGGACTGTGAGTATCCTAACCAAAACCGATCACAGCAGGAGGCTGCACAGGAGCCAAGGCGTCCCCAGCGAAATGTCCCAGTAGAGTATTTTAGTCCTAATGCCATCTTCTTCCACATATCCATGGTTTCAATTTGTTAAGTCGGGGGGAGAGGGTGAAGTTCAGCTTATAAGAAAATAGATAAAAAATCAAAACACAAAGGAAATGCATTACTCAGTCCCAAGTTTTAGAAATGAATTATCTGCCAATTCCTGAAACCATGATATCAGCTGGAGTTTTATCTCTGGTTTCATTCAGGTAATAATACAGTATTTTGAGCGGAAGAAATGTTGACGTCTGCAACCTAAATAGAGATGTCCCTCCTGATTAAAAGGTGCATGGCATTTCCATAATGCACTGGGAGAAACGCAGTCTCAGAAGAATTCTTGGAATGGTTTGATATTGAAACAGATGTAATGAAGAATTCAGCCTTCTGCTGAGAGACATTTCTCTTGCTAATTGGTTATAAACAATGCTACTGATGGCATCAATACATGACACAAGAATTAAGAAATAAGGAAGCCTGGTTTTGGACGCATTTCTGCCTCGTGGCTGATTGCAACTACCAGTTGAAGACCTTGTTGGGGCTTTTCTAAAAGAGCTCTTTCCCTCTAGACTTTTTCTTTTCTGAAATTCTTGGACCTCATGCTGCAGCTTCCCTGTTCACCACGAATGTCATAGAGTCTGCTGGTTCCATCCAGCTGCCTGACTCCAAATCACAGAAGCAAAAAATGCAATCATTTTCTTTGTAGGGTTTTGACCCAAGTTCTATTTCCCTAGGTGAAAGGAAAATTTGGGGGGAAAAAAACAGAAATACAAACCCAAATGGTCCGCATTTCCCGGAAAGACTTAAATAATAGGAATGATTCAACTTGCTGTTACATTGCCTTCATGACCCCTGCCGCATTCTGCCTTCCAGAAGCCAACAAGATCCTAACTGGGATTCTGGGAAACACAAGAGACCTGCAGCCTCTGATCACATAGAAGGAATAGAACAAGAAAAATAAAAGAAAGGGGAAAGCAAGATAGAATAAAGCAGATGAGCAAAAAACTAAAAGAAGAGCTACAGAGCTGATAAGATTTCTAGATGGCCCAGAGAGTTTTGTTCATCCCCAAGACGTTGGGTGTTTATCTCCATAAGGATCTTCCCACTCTGTCATGTGAGAACAATTTTCCCTCCTTCCCTTTCCCTGGCTCCATTCCCTCTTTCTCTTTTCCCTTCCATTGCTCTTCAACAGCACTGCCTTCCAAGTGAGGTCTCCTGCTTTCCAGAGAGACTACCGAGTCACGCAGGCCACCGAGGTGAACGGATGACACAGTGGTTCACAACCAACTTTGCCAAGCTGGGTTTGGATTGTGGGTCGATTTTCCCCCAAATACGCTGCTGCTCCTGGCAACCCCGCCGCTCCCTCCCACCCACGCGCTTATATGTACAAACTCAGGTCTCTGCCAGGAACAGCCAGGCTGTCACCGATCCCCTGCTCAAGGGCATGAAAGATGCCTCACCGTTACCTGGTTCCCTTTGCTTACAGGAAAGGAACGTAGCTATGGGAGTTATGGGCTTTTTTGGTTTGTTTTTAAAGCTCTCCCTCATCTCTGAGGAATTTAGCAGAGTTAATTTCTCGATTTCTTTTTTTTTTTGGTTTCTTCTCTGATGGCTTGCTCTGTGCCAGGGATGTGGCACTGACCTCCAGCAGCAGAACTTTTGCTTTGTTCCCAGCACCGTCTCGAAGCGCTATGCAACTCATTGAAAACCCATTAATTCTCTGTCTGCGCCCTATCAGATTAAAACTTCTCTTCAAATAACATTTCAAATATCAGTTGCTTCGCCTTAATATCTTTCTTCCATAACGTTTCTCACAGCTCCACACACACACTCCACTCCCCTGGGTAATTCCCTTTTCTATGCGTATTGTTGATTCTGTAAGAACACACAGTCTCCGCTCCCTCTTTTTGCTGATGTTCTCTACGGCATCTTGCTCTCTCCTACCTCATCCCCTCTTTCTCTCACCCTTACTCTATTTCTTTTATATGATCAGAGGCAGCAGTTCTTTTCTACCTTTCCCAGAGTCCCAAATTACAGCCCCAATAGAGACCTACAGTTACCGGAGGCTGCCTACTCGGCCAGCCTGCAAAACGGACTCAGCTGCACGTTTGGCAAAGCAGCAGCCACTGGATGTGCTGGGGCCGTGCGTGCGGATGCAGCAAAAGGTGTTTCTGAGCAACCCTGGAAGACCCACCCCAGTCATTTCCCCACCAACCATCTGAGACTTCCCCATCTCCACCGAACTGACTTCCAACCCCTCATGGCCAAACTGCAGCTCCAGGGAATGGGCAGGCTGTGAGGTGTCTCACATCCCACCAACCTCACAGACGGGCCTGGGCTGCGACTCCACAGCCTCTGTCACAAGGCTTTTGTGGGTGGTAGCTCATTTTTGTTACCGTCACCGAACCCTAGAAGCTACGGATGCAGCACGGAGATCGTGACGCAGCACATCCTCCCCGTGCTCAGCCAACACCTTCCAGATTTGGAACAGCAAAGTTTGGATGTAGGTTCAGTGTTGGTAGACATGGGCTTGTGTAGGAGAGAGGCAAAGAGAAATGACAAGTGCTTGACGCCGTTAGAAACTCTCTCCTGACGTCACCGAAGACCTTCCAGCCTCTGCCCAGAGGCAGAAATGATCCTGGGCCCAGTGGAGTTTGTTGCAGTTTCTCCTTTCTGCGTTAACACTTGTCAAAGCGCTTATCTTAACTTCCCCGCTCCCTTAATCCTCCTCCTCTCTCCTGCTGCTTGACTGGCAGAGATCTCTACCTGCTCCGGTCGGGGCGGCAGGAGGCTGGGACGCTGCTGACAGCCAGGCTTCATCCCAGGGAAACGAAACAGCGGGAGAGGCCAGGGAGCGGAAGCAGCGTAGGCAGCGGGTTTCTCTGCAGAGGAAACGGTGATAACCCATAATAACCACCTCCCACGCAGGCAAGACGAACGTTTACCCAGGAAAAAGAGTGGAAATGGGAAACGTGGTTTTTTGAGGAACTAAGTAGCGCAGGGGTGGCAGAACGTAAGGGCTGGGCCTAGGCGCGTCTGCCACCGTCCCGCAGTCCCCAGCGCCGCGGGGAGCCGGGCTGCACCCTTGGCCGCCTCACAAAGGCCGGGGGGGACGTGGCCATCTCCAGCCAGCCCGAGGAGCTGGCCCGGGGGGCCCGAGCGGCATCAAACATGGGGGGCTCTAAAGCTGCTGCTGAAGAGCTCTTTCTCAGCTCTCCTTCCCCAATCTTTGACTTCTCCCCGCAGCCGGAACACGCACCGGTCCTTTTGCTTCATTTATGTGTTCAGGAGACTTTCATCCCCACGTGGGCTGAGATCCAGCTAACCTCCACGCTGATTTCCAACTGACGTCTCTCCAACACCACCCCAGGTTCCAAACCCTGCTGATTCCACAGTATTTTAGGATATGGCGCATCCAAGCATTAACACAGCCAATTTTGTTTTCCTGGGTGACTAACGCAAGGGAGTTTGGTGGGGCAGAATTATCTAACGTGGTCTGAAATATTCAAGAGAAACAGACACAAATCTCTGCATAAATCTCATTCAGGGTATTTGGGAAGAGGCTGCCCACAGAGAGAGGAATATTCCATGTGGACGTAAACCTGTGCGAGGTGGAACGGACTCAGCTGAGTGAGTAGTTTACAATAGATTATATACCTGAGTAGTTTATCTTCTATTTTCGCTTACGGTATTCCTCAGATCATGATTTTTTTCTTACAGTCCTTCATTATTCAAGCATAGTTGGGGATTTCTGTGTGTGTGTATATGTATCTGCATACATAAAATCTGCAAGGGTTTCTCAGGAGAGGTTTTAGTTGGTCTCAGGGTTTCGATTGCAGCGGGTGAGTTGAGTCACATGCCCCTGGTCTTATTGGTAATAGGAAGTTGCAATCACCACTGAATAGCCGTGCACATCAATCTTGAAATTCGTGTTCATCTGGAAAAAATTCTGTGATGCAAATGTTTATTGCTGTTGTTGTTATTATTGTTTATTTTATAATAGCAGGAGGAGCTCCATTGTCCCTGGCCTCCTGGTGGACACAGAGGGGTGCGAGACAACTGAAGGAACTTCATTATATGTTTGGAGGATGCATTAATACCAACAGCACCATTATATGCTTTCTGCCTGATACTTTTTTCCTGAACTGAATACTTAATTCTTCTTCAAGGACCAGCTTTAGCATACGCAGGGCCCGTGTGAAACCAACACAGCGTACTCAGAGAGGCAAATTATATGGAGGGGATTATCGGAGGCTGGAATTATGAAAGCTATATATATAAAAAAAAAAAATTTGGACCCATGCTGACTCTTTCCTACTTCTATGCTTTTACCTAGACCTGGTCTGGTGACACAAACAAAGAGAGAGTTAGCTGGATCTGCTCCGTTACCAAGTGATCTTGAACGAATTTATTTTGCAATTTCCTAATCAGGCCACCTTTAGTACCTCAGTCAGCAGTCAGATTGTGCAATCTGCTTTCACATGGTTTTGAGATTTGAAACAAGTAGAAGGATCTTTCATGCTAAAACTGCCCCCGAAGGCTGGTGATGCCCTAAAGGGAGGTGTCTTAGCGGAAAGGACAGCACCCTTAAAGCCAGCTGGCCTCTTCCCTCGCCGCTCAGAGCATCAGGACACAGGGAAGTATTTCTCAGCGCTTCTCCTAAAGCCTAGTCCCCCGATCTTCACCATTTTCGGACCAGACACTGAAATCCTGGCCCTGTTCAAAGCAATGGCAAAACTCAGAAATGTCAGTCCCCTACTGATGTCTACAGTTTCAAAAGGAAAGAAAAGGGTGAAAAAAAAGGCGGAGGGACTTCCTATGATGACCAAGAATAAAGCAGCCGCAGACTGGAAATAAAGTCCCCTTTGAATGAAAGCTGGGATCCCCAGAATTGCAGGCATACTTTTTAATTAGTCTCTTCTGCAAAATATAGGCAACAAATGCTATCTTAAGGCAACTCGTGGGGTTTATTTGCTTGTTTGTTTGTCTGTTTGTTTCTGAGCAGCCAAAGCAAACTTCTCCAGGGACCTGTTTGATTCCTCTCTGCAGTCTGGGCTGGAATATTGATCCTGGAGAAGAGATGTGTGCTTTGTATATGCGTGTATGGGAGTACGCGCAGGCTTGTAGGAGCGCAGAAGAGAAGAGACAGGCTCCGAATTCACCGAGCAGCCCCATCCCCGCCCCACTGCGCACCTCCTCCTCCTCTCTCTCAGTCCCAGCCCAGAGAAGCTCACGTATGGCCATTGCTTCAAAACCCCGCCGTAATTTTCTGGCTAATGGAAGACGTATTGACAAAAGTTGACATTAAGTGGAACTAATTACACTGTAACTGTTAAATAACTAAGAAATAACTACCCTGTAATTTATGGTGCAGCACGGACTCTGCCTAGCAGCTTTCCGAGCCGTTACATCCGCGCAGAGCTCACTGGTGCGCGCGCTGCAGAACTTCTCCCCTCCCAGTAGGACCCAGTCGATGCAAGATTACCAGCTCTGCAGACACGCACTGCCGTGATCGGAGCACAAAGCCCACAACCCACCGCAGCCCACGGCCAGAGCAACACGATAAATGACTGCTAAGGTACTCTTCCCAGACCATTAATTTTATTTCTGGTTTTCACTTAAGAGTCCTAATCCCACCTGGGATGGCTTCTCTCCCTTCAAAGTGTCTGCAGGAGCTCATGCCGCCTTCTGCCTCCCCAGACGGACAGCTTTGCGTTGTGGCTACCAAGGACGGGGGGTACACGAGAAGGCTGGTGGCCGGGCAGGTTTGCTGCTGGCTGCAACTGTGGCAACCAACCTCTTTCCTCTACTGAAGTAATTTGTCGAACGAGGCATTAACCGTACAGCTGGGAGCAGGGGAAGGCATGATTCTCGTTTTCACAAGGAGGACGGGGTACGCCAAGGGACAGGGGGAATCTCTTCCATACATCACTGTCACGCAGCAATATCAGCATCCAATGCAGAAGATACGTTTGAACGTGCCGTGTTCCATCTGATCAAACTCAGGATTTCTTAAGGCTCATCATTAAAGTCGATGAGAAAACAGGCGTTCTGTCTCCAGAGAAATCTAGCAACTAAACATTTGTTTATGTCTCAGATAGGACCGCATCAAAAAATATGTTTTGAGATATTTCTCTTCAGAAGTTATGCCACCACCTACTGAAATGCTTCATTTTGATACTATTGAAATGCAGTTTAGCACTGCAATACTGAATGGTATATAGACATGTAAGAGGATAAAATTAAGATTCTAATATAGAAGGGAAAAACAAGTGGGAAATGGAGCAGGAAACAGCCGAAATAATAAAAAATTTAAAATCCATTTTGATTTAAAATTGATTCAATATTTTGCCTTCGAAACATCACTGGAATTAGAGTACTCCAGTGAAGCATTCACATTTTACCTATTACCCAAAGAACAACTCTTTCCCAGAGGGAAAATGTTCCCACAGACCAATTTGCAGCCAAACGCAAACCACAAAATTTTTAGCCTGGAAACTCTTCACTGCAGAAGTGGGCACTTCGCCCTATGGTTGTACAGCACCGAGCACGGCGGGGCAAGGACGGCAGACACCACCTCGACAGAAAGCCCAAATAACAGAGCTGCCAGCCAGGGGCTTTGCTGATGGGTCCCGGAGGAGGTTACGTTGCGCATAGGAAAAATGGAGAATTTGTAGGTGATGAGAGAAGGGAGAGAGAAGAATCAGCCTGTGGTGGAGACGGGAAGATGGACAGGGAAAAAGAGAGGGAGATTGCAAAGATAGACAGTGGGGAAGAAAGAGAGAGAGGGGCAATTCAGCACCTGCCTCTGCCTGATTCGTTCCACCTCCATTATCATGCACCAGAACAACTCATTCTTCTTTTTTCCAGAAAGCGTAATAATGTTCCACAGGTGAAGGAGTTATCTCGGCTTTTCTCTTTTTCAGCAAAGCTAACACTCGGTACATGAAATAAAGGTTATCTTGAAAAATAGACGCTGCAACTCGCATACAAAGGAGCCCTCTCCTGTGACAGGGAGGCTTTTCTGAAGGGGTCTGTTAGGTTTCGTGCTTGGAAGAAAAAGGAGAAGGAAATGGAATTGGCTGCTTAGTCCCGCTGCCAGGTTTCCAAATTGACTTTTGAACAGGACCTGGGAGACTCCCTCCCGCGCCATGAAGAGCGGGCTGCCCTTGGGGAGATGGCGAGGATGGGCATGCCGAGGAAAGCGGTGTTGCTGGCCACACCGGCGATGAGGACAAAATTTGGGAAATCAACGAGGTCGGGGATGCTCTGAGGGACAAAGACCCTGCGTGCTTCTACAATCCCACGTGCCCCATAAGGGGAAGGTGAAGACACATTTTCATGCGTGTCCTTGTACGCTGGCGTGACTGTACGTACGAACGGCCAGCCGGCACGCCGAGGGCAGCGGGGCACCCCCGGTCCTGCCTGCGGGTCGCCCTGGGCTGCGCTGCCCGCGCGGGCAGAACGGGGCTTTGTGCCTCTCGCTGCTCCCCGTTTATGGCATCCGTCACGACGGGGCCACGACTGGGGCGGTAGGAGTCTTTTAGCTGCTGCTGTTACTGGGATAACAACATAATGCCTGTTTTGATACATTCACTTTGCAGCTGAATCTGGGCATTTTTTAAAACAAACCTTAAAAGGATATCTGAAGAGAAGCAGCCCATTTAAATGACTAAATAAAGGTCTGGCTGTAGTTTTTAATGAAAGACCTGTGTGAACTAATACACTTTGCATTGTGCCCTGAAGCTCATTAAATAACGTGCTAAGCCCTGCAAAGTGATCTACAAAACACTGCACTGTGATTTTTCTTTTTAAGTGTCACTGCGCCGATCAGGAGGAAGGAGGACAGCTTCTGGGCGGCATCCCCGGGGAGCTCAGGTGTTTATTTAGTATTCAGCTGGAACAGGTCTAGGTGTGTTCCTCCCTAATTTCCTTGCCACAGCCGCCTGTCACGTTTTTGTTCTTGGGTACCTACAAACCCCCTTGCAGAAGGGATCTGCTTATTTCACTAGCAGCTCCTGTCATTGTGATCAGCACTTGGGTGAAACGTGGATTTTTATTTTCATTGAATTTTGTTTTTAAAGAACCGACAATAATTTTTACAAAGCTCCAGAAGTTTGTCTGTCTTTATTTCCCTCAAATTGTTGGAAGTTTCTGAATCGCTCTCGCGCTTGCTAAAAACCCTTGAAGTGTTGACATAGCACAGAGCGCTATCGCACACCTCGGGCTCGCTCATGCCGCTTCGTCAGTCAGATATCCTCTTGTTTCGAAGGGACGGGACACCTGTGTGGATGTTGGTGAAACGCTGCCGTTTCTGGACTAGAAAACGGGGCTCTTTCAAAATCCTTTCCACCCCTCTGAGGAGCCCTTCCCATTGTCTGCCATGAGCTGCAGTTCAAAGACTGTCAGAGCACATAAACATGACACAGTAACTGAGAACATCAAAGAGCATTATGTTTTCCATACATAAAGAGTGACAAGCTGCCTAGCTCTTTATATTAAAAATTCAGACAAAAAACAATTCAAGAAAAATCAAAGCGAAGTCTCCAAGATAGAGTCAGATGCCATACGCTTCTGTTACTCTTGTCTTTTCTGCCCTGCAAAGTGGCCATTAAACTCTGCTCCTAAAAATACATATAAAACCCGATCTGCAGCAGTTATGCTGCTGTCTGTAGAGGAAAGGAACGGTATGTAAGCAGCGCAATATTTGGAGAATCGGCTTCTGGAATGGAAACCTCTGCCACCCCGGTAGATAAAGTCGGAAGGTATCCTTGGGGACAGCGAAGTCCCTCACCGCAGCCAACATCCACGACTGAGTCCCTTAAGGTCGGATCTATGGACTTAGCTCTGGTGCTACGAAGAGATGATCCAGGCACCACGGAAAGAAGAAAGGAGGGGTGTTAAGGACAGAAGACCTGAGACCCTCTATTTGGCAAAATAACTGAATAAATGATATGTAGGAACAATGAGAAGCAAAGCAGCAAGTCTGTTGGTGGAAGGTAGACGCGCGTTGAAAGAGCAGAAGCAGAATAAAGCTGATTCTCTGCCAGAGAAGGCCTTGGCACGAGCGGGGCGCACTTTGAAAAACAATGGAAACACTAATGGAAACACTCAGTTTCAAAGAACTGAAAGTCATACTGAATTGGGATCAAATTTAGTGAGGCATTTTGGACCAAAAAAAAGGCAGCAGAAAGGATTTTGGAAATATTTAAACATTTCAAAACTTTGTTAAAAGATTTTTTTTAAAGTCTTTTATACTAAGCTTTTCTTTGTTTCACATCCGCATTTTCATTTTAAGAATCAGCTTAAAGGAAAATAGGTGAAGAGGTTAAATAACTTTGAGAACAGAACTTCATTTCTTAAGCAAATGTAGTGCTCCAGATTAAACAGGGGTTTGGCCTTCTCTTTAAATTGTTTCTTTTCCTTTCATTCTCCTTTCAAATATATTTTCAAACTCTAAATTATTTGAAGTGGATTTTGCCCTTTAACACTTCTGTTTTAGCTTCTTTTTCAAATATGTAGTTAAAAATAAAGTTCTTAACTTAATCACTAATAACTCTTGGAAAAATATACGGTACTAACCACTGTTTGTACGGTACTTGAAAGGGCTTCGATAAGACACCATTAAGAAAACGGCTCAGGGACAAACTCTCCGGTGAACCTCCACTGCAGCACTGCAACTGGTTCATCACATACCTCAATTTTCTACCTTCTCTGCACACCCTCCCGCCCAACCTCCCGAATGCCAACGCAGATTCAAATACCACCTACTGCCTCTTTAGGGAAGCAACGAAGCCCCAGGTAACATTTCTGCGCACAAAACGACTACCTGGGGATGGCCTCAATCTTCCTCTTTTTGCAGCTCGTACTCCTCCCTCCAAATCCAGCTGCAACTGCTTTTCCGGAGGTTATTGAGTTTGCTCCATCCTTCGTGCCCTCTAAGCTGTGCCCAGAAAATCAAAGCCTTTGGGGACTGGCACGGGAGCGACCAAAGCTTGTGCACAGAATGTACCCGGCTAATCCAAACCAGAGGCAACTGCCCTGTGATGTGACTTGATTCTTTTTTTTTTGTTGTTGTTCTTCTGTGGGTGGTGTTCCTCTATCTGTTCCTATTTACAAGCGAGGGGTTATTTGAAGTGGAGTTATTTATTTATTTATGCGCTTCTATTATCACAAGAACCAAATCGCAACCTTCAAAACAACAACAACAACAACAACAAAAGTGTTTGTGAAGGGTGGCGGCGGGGGGAGAGGGGGGGGGCAACAAATTGGAGTCAGAGAAAGGGGGCTACATCTTTATCAAAAGACAACATCAAATTAATTTCTCTCTGGTCTCAGGAACTCATGTAAAATTTATAGGCTGTTTGTTAATTTTCCTGTAGTGCCAGGGCGTGTGTGAGTCAGAGGGGAGGGATGGGGAGGAGAGGGAGAGGAGGGGAAGGGGGAGGCAGCAGAAGCGCGGCAGCCTTGGCCGGGCTGACACGGGGCCGTACGTGGGACGGCGCCGCTCACGTGCCAAACCTCACCCGCAACACCGACGGGAGGGATGGGTTTGGATGGGGACCCGCTCAGCCCCTCTCCCCGGCACAGCACGGCTACTTCACATTCCGGCGGTGTCCCCAGCGCTGGGTACAGCGCTGCCCTTTCAACACCAGCACAATGACTTCTCTTACATAACCCAACAGGCAATTTAGCAGGTTCACAACCCAAAATAGAAGGAGGATTAGTTTTGTATCAACGCACCTTCTTCCGCCCTCCCCTGCCATCTTGTTTCTTTATTTTTTCCTTGCGTTCTGGAGCACCTCCGGGGAAGCATCTGGAGGATTTCTGCCTTTTCCATCCCCTCGGCAAGACCAGGCAGGACAAGGGGCCAAGGTCTAAGGTGGCTGGAAAAAAACAGGGAGGCATCCCCAGTGCCTTAATTGAGGTGAGAGAGCACGGTCCCCACCAACGCTTTACAACGGCAGAGTCGATTTTATTAATGTTCTCGAAAGCCTCTTCTGGAATTTGGGATTTGCAGCTTTCCGGAGCTTTTCTGGCTTTAACAATCCCCACGTTTCTGCTGGAGCCAGCAGGTGCTGCAGGGAGCAGCAGGGCTGGGGGTGGGATGGTCGGTGCCCTTCCCGCAGCTTAGAGCCCGGCAGAAACGCTTTCAGAAACACTGAGACTTTAAAGGATCCCCTTATAATCGCGTCTGTCTCATAACTTAGCAAAGGTTTGTGTTTTCCCCAGCAATGCTTACAGGGTGAAGCCTAATGCTACGTTAGCAGCACAAACCAAACAAACACAAAGAGCTGCAGGAAATCATGTGGATTTCAGTTTCGTCCCAAACTTTCGAGCTCTCGCAGTAACGTAAAGCATCTAGTTCTTTATTTTAGAGACACAAGCCGGCAATACTGCAAAAATTCCCAGCTGAACGAGAATACATCTTTTTAAAAAAGGCCTCTAGTCTTGATTTAAAGGCTCCAGCAGCCCACCACTTCCCTTGTTAGCCGTCCTAATGTTTTAAGAGCCCTGCTAAACAAGCGACTTTTTCTTTTTTTTTTTTTTTTTTCCTTCCTTTTTTCCCCTCCCCTTTTCAGTTTCAGAATGTGTAACTCCAGCTTCCAGCCCAGGATGCTCACCTGGGGATGAATGCTCCCACACTCTTTCATATTCTTGTCCCCAATCTCGTATTTCCTCACCAGCTACAAAACAGGTGTGCAAATCCCATCCTACAGATGTACTGGAAATGATCAAACCAACAGAATCCAGAGGATGGATTAGATTAGATTAGAATAGAGATTAATTTAAGAAATCATCCATTGTTCCCCACCAGACTATTGATTTTACGTTTTTTTCTAACAAGCTACTTTATTGTCAGACATAAAGGAGGATCATCCCTGCCTGGGATTTAGTGTGTGTCTCCCTCCACTCCCTCCCGCCAGGAGAGGTCCGTAGTCATCCTCGCAGCAGTTAGCGGAGGGGAGGAAGAGCGCCTGCCAGCCAGGGGCAATTTCTTCCCTC
This sequence comes from Vanellus vanellus, assembly GCF_965231255.1. NCBI lineage: Eukaryota > Metazoa > Chordata > Aves > Charadriiformes > Charadriidae > Vanellus > Vanellus vanellus. The sequence continues at coordinate 5,020,263 of NC_138923.1, read as the reverse complement.
CGCAACTATGGAGAGGAACGCTGTGCTTCATAAACACACTTCAAAGATGCCACGCTATTAAAAATACATGGACATCATGTGGATCTAAGCTAAATACATATGGCCTTTGATTGCTTGGCATTTCCAATTCATACAGGAACATTACTGTGATGCATTATTGATGATCAGTAGCGTTTCACTGTCTCAGACTAAGGACACCTCTTCCCCCTTCTCCCTTCCTCGCATGCAGCACCCTTCGCTCAGCGACTGAGCAGTTTAATTAAGCCGTGATTAACTGTGTACGCAATTCTGACTGTCACCTATTTAGTTCTAGAAATGCTACGGCTGCGAGCTGAGCGCTGCGCCATCGGGGAGGGGGGCCCCCCGCTCGCAGGGTACTCCCCCCTGCGGGGGGCTCAGCTGCTCGCCACGCGTGCCAGGGCACATCTGTCCAGCTGGGTTTGGCTGGAGGGCGCCGTGGCACATCTGTCCAGCTGGGTTTGGCTGGAGGGCGCCGTGGCACTGCCGGAGCCGCTCACCAGATCGACGCACCCAGAGGATGCTCGGCGGTGGGGAGTAAGGATGAGGCATGCAGCACGGGGACAGCGGGGAAGAGGAGGCAGTTGTTCAGCTCGAAAGGGCTTGAGACGGCTGGGCTGGGCCACCAGCCGCCGGCTCGGGCTAGGAGGGCAGTGGTGGAAAAAACCTTGCCCGGCTCAGCACCGTGGTGGCGTTGGTGTTCGCACCCCCGTGAGCTCCCCGGGGACATCGCGCCCCACGGGCACTGCCTCGCGCTGCAGCTCGGCTGGGCTCTCCCACACCAGGTGCCTCGAGTTTTCCTGGACAAAACCTACATCCCTCCTCTCTGTTCTGCTTTGGAAAGCTCAGGCATCTTCTTTGCTCTCTCCCTGGATATTTTGGCCACTCCTTGCTGGTCCCCTGCATGTCGCATGTCCCCCGCGCACCACATACGTCACGCCTGCTGCCCACGTACCGTCCCCACGCGCGTCCCCGGCTGCTTTGGGGAAATTCCACACAAAAATGCTGGCGTCTCTCCAGCTGTCATTTTATTAGCAATTCCTCACTCTGACTCAGTCTCCCTCCCCCTTTTATTCTTTTAAAAAGGAATTCTCCAGAAGCAAGAATTTGGGAGGAGGAGGAGAAGATTTGGAAAGAAAAAAGCAGAATCATTACAGCTGAGAAACAGCTCTTGAAACTTATTAGCTCATGACTCATCCCTCTGAAAGGAGCTAATACCTTAATTTCATATTTCTCTGCTCAAATGGAGACCAAAGCATAAACTGAAATGAAACTTTACACTAATGGCTTCTTAATTACACCCATCTAAAAGCAATTACCTGAGGTTTAACAGATACAAAGTTGGGGTTGATGCGGCCACTGGAAGGGAATTGTGCGGCAAGGTTGTCGGGGGGAATTTTGGGCTGTGGGGAGGTGTGACAGCAAGGTGGCACGGCCAGGCTGCTCCCGCTCCCTCCTGGCCACTCGCCCCAGCACTGCTCTCCCGCAACCACCCCGCGAGCACGCACGTGGCACCAGCCAGGAATCCACCGAGAGGAACATTCCTTAGGAATCCGCTCACTTTCACTGCATCAGAAAATAAATCCATACCATAGAACTCCAGCCTGGAGGACCCGGCAAACGTGGTGCCGGCAATACACGGGAGATGGGAGAAGGGAAAGGGCACGTCTCTAGGAAAATCATTCTCCCGCATCCTAACTCCTGCCTGATAAACCTTCTCTCTGCCACTTTCGCATCTGCAGGAGGAGAATCATTCATACCAGTCTCATGGTGCATTTTAAGAACTTCTTAATACTTATTGAAGGTTTTGAAATGATCCACAAAAAGTCGCCACAGGAGATCAAGGTGGTGGCATTGCTGTTATTATTGGGACTATTATTACCACTACTGCGGGTAGATTTCAGCTGTGTTTTGTTCACAGTTTAATGGTTTGGCACTAACAAAGGCACTTCGGCAAGCTGGTGCAGTCCCGGACGCCGCAGTAGCTGTGTAGGTTTCCCGTACAATGTCTGGGAGGAATTAGCTGCCAGGAATGGGATTGCGAACGGGCAGCGCATGGCGCTGAGCGCCACGTTAGCTGGGAAGTAATAACCATCCTGGAGGTGGATTTTAAATCCCAATTCTCTCTAGAGCTTTAGTCTGAGCTGCAAGGAAACAACTCCCCCCGTCCTTCACAGATTACAGCCCAGAAGTCTCAGCTGGATTTCAGTACCTTCTTTCCCCTAAAAAAAAAACAACAAACCAACAACAACAACAAAAAAAAAACCACAAAACAAAACAAACCCAAAAACCTGAGGAGTCGTCATTTCTTTCCTTCAGAGCATTGCAAATGGAGTGCTAGGTGGGGCATCCCACCTCAAAGGTGGGTATATGTTTTCTTTGGTGAGTGTTTTATATCAAAAGGAAACATACTGCATGCAGCAGGAACTAAAAACGACATCTCCTTTCCCACAGGCGCTCTAATGACCACGGACATACGGCCTACGTCCTTGTTCTTTCATTGTCACGCTGCTCCTGAACACAAGTCTCGGTGAGACCTGCAAAAATGAGCGCTATGGGACTCTGAGGCCAGCCAGGCTGGCGAGCTGGGCACCTCTTTCTGTTCCAGAAGGAGCAAGCAAAACCTCCTCCTCCCTGCCGTGCCCTGGTAGGGCCATGTCCTGGGAGGCACAGGAAATTTATTTGACTTCTCACGAGAAAGAGTAATAACTGAACCCAATCTTCTGTGCATCAGGAAGATGCTGCCGTTATTGAACTACTGGCTAAACAAGAGCGGGTGAAGCTGTTTTCTTCCTTGGTCACAATTTTGGTTAGAGCCCACAATGTATTTGGAGCAGATCTGATGGCTCAGGCCTCTGCAGCGCCCTCAGGAGAGACCTGCCCACTTTGCCAGCAAAGCTTGGCCTTGCTGTCTCCCTGGCAGGAGGCTGCCGAGGCTGGGCACATTTAGGACACGCGATCTGTAACCATCAGCAGGAAAGAGATCTTGGAGCTCATTATTTTTGTCTTCTATGCACAGCGTGGGGCAGGACAGCGGCTCTTTAGTTGTGTCCTTCCATCACTACCCATGTAGAGGAATGACCCTAAAGAACAAAACCTCATGGCAAGGCAGGGTTCAGGTGGTAGTTTTACAGTTCATACAGAAGCGGTGACAACAGCAACCCCTCCAGCCTCGCAGAGGCCTGGCACTGGCTGGTGGCTTCATGGGGGAAGAATAAATTTTGGAAGGAACAGCCACTGCTTACTGGCCCGTAGCCCCCTCGGTGTAGCCCCCATGCCTGCCCAACCCCGCTGGACCAGGTGGAGACCCCCCCAACAGCTATACCCAACAAGGTCCCCGCCAAAGACTCAAGCGCCCACATCATTTTGCAGGGCCTTGCACTGCGTCGCACCACTGAATGAGATAATATAATTATTGGATAATTAGAGTCATCAGAAAGCGTTCTGCTATGGCAGGCTTTTAATTGACTTCCCCATTAATGGCTAATGATCAGGCTCTGTCTCCTGCCAGGATGACCCCCCCACTTCTCTTCCCCCCCAGGGACGAGCGGTTGACCCGAAAGGGAAAACGCGCAGCTGTCCTGAGTTCGTTCATGGCTAACGTACCCTGCCAGTTTGGGCAGGGAAGCAACAAACTGAGACTAATAGAAGGGAAAGAGAAGGTGCCTCAAACTGGCTGCGGGGATGGGGAGGCAATCCACCCAGAGCAGGCTCCGATTCAGCAGCCGGACGAGGCTTGCAGCCCCCTCGTACCAGGGCAGCCCCTGCGGCAGAGCTGCTACAGCCGTACATCCACCAGCGGATGCGGTTCCGCAGCCCTGTTCTTCTCCCATCAGCAAAAAGCCCTCCCCAGCCCCAGCCCGGGATCCTGATGCTTTCCTCCCCTCCGGCCTGTTTAGTAAAGAAGTCCAGAGAACACAAATTCAATTTCACAGCTCCTTTCAGGGTGCCAAACACCTGGTGTTTCTTTGCACTGGAACTAAAGCTAAACATTTCCATCACATTTCGCAAAACATAACTGGGCTGAAAGCTCTTGTTTTGGAAGAAAAGGGTTGAATTCCCTTTTTGAGTTGTTTTCTCTCTGGTTAGGAGCGATTTGCTGGCCTCAGAAAGATACCCGTCTGTTGGCAACTTTCAAGACACGACGCACCCTACGATACCTTGGTGTAACGGGACCCTCTCATGAGGAATATTTAACCCACGTGCTGAGCTCTCATTTGGGTACTGAGCGCTTGGGGAAAAGGCAGAAGCTACCGTATCCAAGCTCAAGCCTTGGTTAGGATTTTAAGTGCCTTTGTGATCCATCAAATAAATCAGTTTTTCCAGCAGCGGCGGGAATAAAGCCAAGTTCCCTTTTCTTCCTGTAGCCCAGTAACCTGGGTTCCCCACCAGTGGCTCAGAAAGACCTCCATTCCTCTTGACTCTAAAGCAGTGATGGGGCAGGAGGCAGCAGGCTCATTAGCTAAATGGCACCCAGACACAACTGGTAACTGCTGAACTGCATCAGTCAAGAGCAGCACCGGTTTCAGGCTCTTTTCCCTGCCAGCTTCACAAAAGGGCTCCGAGTTTCATAACTGTTCCCTTGCCTACTGCATAGAATGCGCTTGGAACTGCCTAATTTATGTAAAAGTTACTTGGGAAGGACTGACAGACGAAGAGACAGAGAACATGACTGTGGAAACTTGGTTTCCTTAGGAACCAATTTAAAAATAAACCAAGTTTCTGCCAGGGATGCGATGCCATCCTCAAGGGTCCAGTGCTTTCTACGTCTGTAATTGCATTGTGTTGTCTTCACATGGTTTAAACACAGTAATAATCTGAAGGAGGGGATTTACTAATATGCAACAGTTGAGCTGTTCTTGGATCGGATCGACTGCTAAAAATCAGCGCTGAAATCTGCGGAGCCTGATTTATACCAGCTGAAAACCTGGCCTTCGATGTTTCTGGAAAAAGAGCAAGCAAATATCTTCTGGTGCATTGATTCACTTTCATTTCAGAGCATTAGCTGGTAAATGGAACTCAATTCAGATGGCTGTAAATGCAAATTTGAAACTTAAGCTAAAAGGCTTTGTGGGAAGATGCCGCTATTGTGAGTTCCTGAAGCGAGCCTGTCCTTCGGAACCGCCAGGAAGGAGGCGATGGGGCAGGCAGCCAGCCCTCCAAACTGGCAGCAACCGGGATCTCAAGACATCCTCGGATTGTGTAATTAATCTAACTGGAAATCAGGTATAGCGGTGCTATGCTGACCACAAGACATTATAGGAGCGCAAAAAAAACCCTAATGTTGGCAGAGAATCTTAGCGGTTCCTCATGAAAACCAGTATGCAGAAGCCTGCATGTTTCCGCTGTCTTCACTGCCATGGTCTTTTGTTGTAGTTGTGGGCTCAGTTACAACTCAGCCAACACATCCAGGAGGACCGGGGGTACGCCCCGACAGTCTCACACGAGCAACTGGTGCTGGGAAGTGAAAGAACATGAACTGTCAGGATCTGTTTGTGGTTTTGGTATTCCTTTTTCCAGACCGGTGGATAAAAGTGGAAATCATCCCAAGCTCTGTCCTTGCTTAAACACAGGTCAGCAGATAAAGTGACCGATCAAAGCAAAAAGTCCCAGTTGAGCAATAAATTAAAAAAAGGAAGTAGTGACCAAACTGTGTTTCTCTGGCACATTATTTTACTGCCTAGTCTGGTTTTCAGACATTCTCTTGCTGTTCTGTGTGCCTAGCGGCCACACCAGAGCTGGGATCCCCACTACAGGCTGCTTTGTTTAGTGAGCCACAATCCTCGCCCCCGGGGCTCTGTAATCAGAACAGGCAGGACACACAAATGGAATAAAGTCGCTGTCTTCATCCCGAGTGTACCTACACAAACAGGACCCCAAAGAGATTAAGTGGCCTGCCTCAGGCCACCCAGGAAACCTGTGGCAATGCCAAGGGAAAAAAAAAAAAAAAAACACAAACAAACCACAAACCACACAAACACACACATTCTCTGAATCCTAATACCCAGATTTTCTGCAAGACTGATACGTCTCCCTGTTTCCAGAAGAATCCAGGGAGATGCCAGTTAAGACAGTGCCGTTGTTCTCCTACAGCTGCATTTCTTCACGGAGAAATCCAGCGCATCGGATTCCTCCCTCCTTACAGATGGTTTATTACCTCTCTGGAGTGGGCGAGAGATCCTTCCCTGAAGGCACTGGGAGGAGACGGCTGAAGGGGGGGGGGGGGGGGGGGGGGGGGGAGAAGAGAAGTCGCCAGCCTTTCTGACGCTGAAATGTAAATAGTGTTTTGCAAAAGAGCCATTTATCAGTGAAATTATAGAATCTGTTTGAAGATTCCCCTGGAGGACGCACTAAAAAATGGCTTGTGTGGAACTTAACGAGAGGTTTCCTGCAACACGCTTGGGCTTCGTGTAGGCAGGAGCACTTTGCGGAGAATTAAATCCGCGTTGGAAATGTTAATAAATGCAGACACATGTTCTTGTTTGTAGGACGCGCTGTGCCTCCTTTATCTATTTCCTTCATTTTATTCTTCTGGCTGTAGCTGCAGTGCAAGCCCCTTTGCCTGACACATCCCTGGGGAAAAAGTTGCCCTCTCTCCCGTTCCCATCCCTTGGGCCGCTCTGCAGTCCTTTAAGCCTACTGTGCTGCTGCCAAGCCCCCGGCCGGGAAGCACAACGGTAACCGCAGGGTGATTTAATTTCTGGGCAGATATCAGCTTTCATCAAGGACCGAAACAAAGAATGAGAGGTACAGACTCAGGAACAGCCGAGGCAAAACTTTCCGTCTAGTCAAGGCTGCGGAAGGGATTCCCCATCTGCTCTGCCAGCGGAGGGACTGGAGGGAACAAGGACTGGTTCCCAAGCAGAGATGTCCACCTGGATCGAACCTCCCTCTCCCCTGGCTGTGGGCCCAGGCGCATCCCGTACAGAACAGCCGATGAGGTGTTTCTGCTGTCTGGAAGGAACACAGGATGCTCTCCAGCACAGGAACAATTGGAAAAAAAAAAAAATTATTCCCCCCCCCCCTAGATTGGAAAAGACCTGTGAGATCATCCAGTCCAATCATTAACCTCACACTGCCGAGCCCACCACTGAATCATGTCCCTGAGCACTATATCTACACGACCCTTAAATCCCTCCAGGGATGGGGACTCCCCCACTGCCCTGGGTAACGCGTTCCAATGCCCGATGACCCTTTCAGTAAAGAAATCCTTCCTAATATCCAATCTAAACTTCCCTTGGAGCAACCTGAAGCCATTTCCTCTTGCTCTATCCCCTGTCACTTGACCAGAAGAGGTCGACCCCCACCTCTCTGCAGCCTCCTTTCACATAGTTGTAGAGAGCGACCTCCTCACTGGAGGAAAACCTAAACAAAGCCATCAGTTCTTCACAGCCCTCATCTTTGCCGTGACTCAGACCGGCACCTTGGCCCACTTGTGCCTTCAGACGCACCCTGTGACCTGCCTGCATGGCATAAGCCACCACCAGAAGGTGGCCCGTCCCTCGCACCTCTTTCTAAGAGCTGAACGCGTCCCACTGAATTCACTCAAATATTATCCATTTATCTCCTCCTTTTTCTACTCTGCAGCCCCACTAGGAAGGGCTTTGGCCTGATTTCTAGAACCTGGTAGGTGCTAAGAGCTCTGCAGGTCTCTGCTGCGGTGCTCAGCTTCCTTGAGAAATCGGGTATTTCTATTTACCATCCCAAAGCAAGCATTCATAGGAATCCCTTTGTTCTGTAGGGGAATTCAGAGCCAACTGAATCAAATGTGCCTTTAAAAGAAACAAGATATAGTTTCTAAGAATCTATAAGAATGATACCTTCATTTCGACCCGCAGTCTGCCGGGGGGCCCTTGCCCCCTCCCCACACAGCAGCGGATGGAGTAAAAGGCTATGAAAAGCTCACCTTGGCCACTCTGTATTTTTTAGTATTTTTATATTTTTGTACAGTATTTTTGTTTATTTTTTGTATTTTTGTATAGTTGTGTATAGTATTTTGTATAGCTTTTAGCATCTACCTCCTAATCTGCCCCTCCCCTACAACTGCATTTGGGTAATCTTCCTTCACACACGCTACTAATCTGACCGACCCCTCCCCTATCAATTCCCCAATTATCACCTCGCCAGAGGTTCATGTTCTCCCTTTCCTCCCTCCAGCGCAGTCCTTCAGCATCCCCTTCCCCACAACCCAGATTTTAAGGGTGTCTCTGGGCAAACCCCCTCACATACCTCAGGCTTCAATTTCTCCCCCCCCCCCCCCCCGTTTTTCTTTTCCTCTTTGTTGGCCCTATTTATCATAGAAGGAGGAAGGGATTAATTAACCAGACCCCCACCCCTGTCTGAGGGCAGTTCAGCGCGACTCACGGGCCTGCCGAAATCCAGGAAAGCCCATGATTGAAACTCAGCCTTGGAACTAATCTTTTTTTCAGTTCATATTATTCTCCCTTTCTGTAATTTAATTTACCACATAATTTCATATTTCTGCTCTAAAGCAGGAGAACTTCTCTCTTTATATGTACATATATTTTTTTATCCTGCCAGGTTGGATTTGTGTCCGATTTTATTTTATTTTGTTAAACAAGAAAGCTGAAGTCACTTTGTTTCCTTGAATAGAGCAGGAAGATAAATCATTGCTGGAGATGTGCTGAGGCACCTTTCCAAACTGTGGAACTTAAGAGGGGATGGAAGAAAGTGTTTTAATCAGGCATTTTGGCACCTGAGCCTGAACGAGGAATTGGCCTTTGAACGTTTGGAGTATTATATCCATTGAAATATATTACACCACATTAACGGGTATTGATTTGATTGTTCCTTCTAGAGCCGGGAAAAATATTTACAGGTGTATGAAACTGCTGAAGAGGTCAGAGACCTTTATTACTTCATTAACTAGTTCTTTTCTAATGAGATTCTGGTTCATAACAGGGAATCAGAGCCCACAGCAAAGTACAAATAATCAGCAATAACAGCGACCACAAACCAGCGGCAGGCAGATGCTGAACAGGGGGTCTTGTGGCTCTGCCCAAATGGCTTTTCATTGCCCTTTCCAGGTCTTTCACAATCCCAGTAAGTTTTGCAAAGAAAAGAGCCATGAAATCAGCTGGTGTGCCACGGATGAATAATGGAAAAAAAATAAGCCACACACCCCCACCTTCCCCCCCCCCCCCCCCTTCTGTTAACACAGTATCAGACAAACGAGCCTCCAACTAAGTGAAAAATCCACTTTCATTGTATACCACATTCTGCTTTGCCTAAAGCTTTGCGGTATCTGCTTACTGTTCAAAATTAAGCCTAATCCCCACCAAAAAAAAAAACACAACAAACCACTAAAAAAAAAAAAAAAAAAAAGAAAACACACCACAAACTTTTCCCCCCATTAAAACAATGCAATGGAGAAGAATCATGGCTTTTTCAAAGCAATCCAGTGCTTTAAAAAAATAAATGTTCCCAAGTAAGCATGGGTGGTTCAGGTGAGAAGTTTTCTAGGAAGATTTTGGAGAGGAGATCACACAATCCTTTGGCTTGCCCTCCTCCTAACAGCCCTGGGACTTCCTGTCTTGCCTGAAGATCTCTTTATTACGAAGTGATGATTCTTCTAGCAGAGGCCAGCTGGGACATCGTGGTGTGTGAGCATCCCTAAGCCCCCGTGGTACAAACCAGGTATTCGTACCTAAGAAATCAAAATTCTTCTTCTCGCTTTGATGCATGTAATAATCATGCCTACTGGTGAAAGCTATTTATAAATGCTCTTCTCGCAGCCAGCAATACTGCTGCTTCCATTTTTCAGAGGGAATCACTAAAACCATCTCAAACGAGATGGTTGTAGCTACTACCAGCCTTAGGAAAACGAACCAAGAGCATCTTCGTGTCAGCACCGACACGTCTACTGTAGGGGACATTTTCATACCACTGAGGTCAACAGTAATTTTCTCTTTTCCAGTGCTCTACAGACTTCTTTGAAGAGACATCTTCCCTACAAACTGAAAGTTTTAAGTGTTTGGAATTTTGTCCAGGTTTTTTTCGTAAGCAAATTTATTTACCGCTGGCTCACTTACATCTAAACTGTTATAATTTATTCTTGAAATATCAAGAAAACTGGGTTACCAGGACTGTTGAAGGAAGAGCAGGTTTATCTCTGATCCATATCTCAGTATTAGGATCGTCCCTTGGCCATCCTTTTGCCTGGCCACAAGAATGCAGCTCCAGTTCTGTGACCGTGTCGCTTCTAGTGCCTCTACACAAGAGGTCTACAAGCTCAGCTTTCCCACCAGATTTCATTTGGTGGACCCCACCTCAGGTTCTTGCATTAAACTCAAGATGGGAGTTAATGCTGTGCCAAATGGCTTCCATCTCTATTCCACCATCTAGACAATTGATTCATCTCGGGCCAAGCCAGCGTGACAGGTATATCCATCCATACAAGGACATTTCCCAGGTAGGATGGGCTGCTAAATGAATGCACCAGATTGCAGCTGACACCCGTAATGCTGATTTTTCCCCTCTCCTTATAATCATAATGGGATCTCAGCAATAGAGATGGATTTGCTAATTTCCATCTCCTCTCACTTTCTCCTTTAATCACTGTCAGGCATAAATTAATTTCTGCTTAAAGAGCTTTCAGGTAGAGATTCTGTCATTGCATAGAGCACTTAAAGGTCGTAAATCAGGGTAATCCCAGAACATTTCCTTTCCAATCTGAGACTTCAGAGCATGTAAATACGAGTCACCCAAGCAGCGCCGCAAGCCTTTACTCGGGGTAGGGGAGAGAAGAATGAAGTTAAACTCTTAGTGTGGGACTTCCAAAAGCAAGGTGCAAACTGCTACTACGTCAGTTGAGTGCTGCTGCTTAAATTCCCTTCTCCGGCCTGTCTTTATCCCACCTCTGTCAAACAATGAAGCTCACAGTACAGCATCGTACTTGTGTCCATTGCAACTGGAGAGAGCAGACAGCCCAGAGGACAGTTCAGCCCTCGTAAGACCTAAATTGCCAACTAGAGGAGGCCCATGTCTTCTTCCCTGCTGCCGAGGCTGACCCAAAGAAGGTGGTTTGAAGGGATCCAGATGTAGACAGGGGGTGTCTGAACTCCGGCACGCTGCGCTGAAGATACAGGCTGGGGGAAAGCACGAAGCTCTCTTAACTAAACCACAAGGAGTAAAGTCATTAAGAAAAGATACCATTTTTCTAAAAAAAAAATGCTAGTGAATAAATTATCATTCCTTTTCATTAAAAATTCAGTGGAGATGAAACTGTGTGTGGTGATAATGAGCAAATGTTTATATTTGCAGAGAAGTGTAACTGCATAGATGGAAAGTTATTGATTTATCCGCAGCTTTAACACATTTTGTGCAGCTACTTGGATGGATGTCTGTCCAGCTGGCTGCACAACTCGCAAAGGAAGACTTGTCACATCCTGAAAAATGGGTACAACTCATCAAAAATTATTTCCTGAGGAAAATCAAGCTTTTTTTTTTTTTTTTTTTTTTTTTTTTTTTTTTTTTTTTTTTTACAGTACAGTGTCCTATAGAGTTATTCTTCTAAGAGAAGCAAATCTAAAGATAGTATCTATGCCATTTTCTCCTATTCCTGAGTTTCCAAACAACAGAAAATATAGGGGAAAAAAAATCCCACAACCTTTCCTCAATGTGTCAGTTTGTTTGAAAGTTACTTTTCAGCAACAAAAATATTGACAGATTAAAAATTGCTTTCCAATTTTTTAGCTTATCTTTTTTTTTTTTCTTCAATTCCCACATAGATAGGTTATTAATTCACTTACACCATCACCAACCCTTGCTAGCAGGAGGTTGTAGGAACACAGAAATACCCGAGATGATTTTTTCCCCCCACTCTCTACACCATCAGGTTGGTACTACACATCTCTCCTCCAGAAGGCATTTTTTTCCCAGCCCAGCCATCCTTGGTTTCCTACCCTCTGGATTTCTAGCCCTTCCCTCGCAGTAGACCCTTTCCCTTCTTCTTTCCCCATCCTTCCCTTCTCCATCAGCATCTCTGTCCACCGAGCATCCACGGCCCAGGCTGCCCTCATCTTGCAGAGCACGAGGACACTGGCTGAACCTCCCAAGCCATGCCGGACGGCAATGCCCTCTCCCTTCCCCACCAGTATTGTCTTCACGTGTTTTCAAACGACGCAGTTTCCAGGCTCCCAGGCAGCCAGTTGGCACTTTTTCAAATGAGCCACTGAATGGCAAACGCAGAGATACACTGGGATAAAATGAGCTCCTCTTATTGATTTTCCAAACCAATATGGCACTGACGCTGCCTCTTTGTGCCATTTCCCTCCTCTGCCAGGAGGCATTCACACCCCTTCCATCATTTTAATTAGACATTACACCTGACACAAATGCCGAGTTGATTAACCTTAAAGGAGCTGAATAGGTTCTCTGATCGTTAACACAGGGCCCCTGACATACTATAACTCATGCTAACATGTGCCGTTGCACAAACTCACAGCTTCTTCAGCTCACTCTCCAAAGCCACAATGCAATGTAATAACATCTACAGAGAGCTTTTTATGAGACTGTCTCACATAATAATGCTATAAAAGCGAGATTTAAAAGATGGATTGCCCTGGACTCCACAGACTTCACTTTTTAATGTTTACATAAATGCACCTTTTTGACGGTGTTTTCAGATAAGAGGCCTTCCCAAGTCATGGAAGTCAGGGCAACCATCACCTTCCCCTTCCCCCAGAAGGGGCTCTGGAAGCAGAGTGCTCCGGTGGGATTCCCGTGCCACCTCCCCAGTCCCACCAGTGCTCCACGTGGGGGACAGGAGGCACGAAGCAGCGAAGACTCATTTGCTGCAACCATAACCCTCCCGCGAATTCCTCATTTGTAGGAAAAGGCTCTGGTGCCAACAGAATCCATCCAGCCTTAATGCGCCTTTGTTATACCACACCACAGTCAAAAAGGAGAATCATTAAGTTGCGATATGTTGAAGAGTGCTGCCAGAGGAACTGTTTCCCTGCTCCGATGCGACTCCCCGCTCTGTGCCGCCACACACTTTGCTTTGCCCGCGACTAAATCTGCTGACACAGCCCAAGTACAACTGAATCACTGCAACCTTGGCGAAAGAAACCGTTATTTCCCCAAATTCCATTTTTTTTCCTGACAGCCCCAGAGGAGGAACGGAGTCCCAACTGCACCAGCGTGCGGCTCCGTGGCTCAGCGCTGCCATTTGGTGGGACACGAGGGCTGACTCTCGGCCACGGGTGTGACATCAGCCAGGATTTTCCTGCCCTCATGTCAGCCAAATCAGATTCCACTTTTGGAAACAGCAAAAGGAGAGCTGATCCTTCTTTGCCGGCAACAGAAAGAGGAGGGATAATTGTGAATGTATCTACCTACCTGTGTTGGAGGGGAGGAGCGATTTGGTACAGCTTAATTGATCGGGGATGAGGAGATACTCCTCATTCAGCAGGCAGAACTCTGCCGAGATTGAGAAATTGCTGGAGAGGTATGAATTCTGACGAGATCCCCCGTTAGTTAATTGGCAGCACTGATTTTGCTGTGCCTTCCTCTTTCACTTGTTTATCTTTGCCCTGCATTAAAACCTGTCAGGCCAGGAAAAAAGACTATGTTTTTTGATTAAGCTGCTCAACTGACAATAAACCAGGTCTGGGAGAATTCCCACCTTCAGTAAAGCAGAAAGAAGCTGTATCTTAATAGGATCACACACCTAAGGTACATCGTTAGGAAAGGAACTTTCTGGATTGCTTGAAGACGTCCACAACACCAGGTCGATGCTGCCTTGAGCATCATTTTAAGTCCAGAGTTCCCCACCGTCCATACAGTTCACACAGGCTCGGTTCGGAAGAGCTCTGGAGCTTCACGGAGGAGCTAGCGGTCTCCACTGTGGGTAGAAAGTGCTCAAGCCATGGATCTCCTGCTTCAGCCCAGCCCTGACTTCAGCTCCTGCACACACACAGAGAGTAGCCCCAGGGCAGCAAGGACTGTGCGTTATTCTTTTGTGGTTTATCTGCATTTTGGAAATAAAATGGCTTGGTTCATGCCTTTCAAAAAACAATCCAATCTCAGACATTAGCAGGCGAGACAGGCTGCTGCTACGAAGCCTGAGATGCGTAAGAATGAGACAGAGCGAATGCATTGTCAGGATCTCCTCATCGTTACTCCACGTGCTCTCCCTGGCACCGAAGGGACTTGCTGGACCCTTTTGCCCAGCACTCCACCTGCTAAGCAGTGGGGACACGGACAGGAGATGACAGTCTTCTGCTGCTTTCACATCACCGGCTCCTCCAAGGTCTCTCCAGTTCTACCTCCTGGGCAAGGAAGCAATGCATCACACATTTCAAATCTGAAAAACGCCGCTGCCACCTCGCACGGCAGCCCGGCAGAACAGGGGGAGAGGGCAGCCACAGCTGGCTGCTGAGCAGCTTTCCTTTCAATTCCTTCCCTGCACCAGGAAGGCAGATGTCTCACCAAGCTGGAGAGCACAAGTGGAAAGCAGTGAACACAAACACATCTGTGGCGGTGTCAGACACAGGAAGGTGGTGTCGGTGTAAGATGACGATATCGCTCAACCCTCTTCCCACTAAGAGTCATGGAGCTACGTTCTCCAGGCATCAGTAGAGAGGGAGAAAGAGAAATGGTCACGCAGCCTGGGGGACAGCTGAGCCTGGTACGTACCACAAGGGCTCAGTTGTACATAACAGGGCTCTTGCTGCACCGACCTGCCTTGCCACCAAGCTGGAGCCCCACCGAGCAGATGGAGAACTCGAGGGATGGACATGAGTGAGTATGCCACAATGCTGGTGTTGCACAGGGGCAGCGAGAGACCTGTGACACAGGGGACAGGAGGGGTTGAAGAATAACCAGTCGTAGAATTTGCTTGCATTTGCCTGACCCTCCTCGTGCACCACAGGAGAACAACCAAACTCTGACCAGGGAACACTTGTCCTGATGAGCTCCCGATTGTGCCTTTTCTGGAGAGAAGAAAAGCATGACCACCCATCCTTTGGGCAGGACCGGTATTTTCCTTCATGGAGAACAGCTCCATCTTCCTGTTCTCGCCTCCCCTCCGCCAGCCTGCTGCAGAAAGCCTCCTTCTTCCCCCTATTTGCATAAGTGATGATGCAGCCATCCTAATTATCAAGGGAATCCACTGCTCCCCGCTTCCAGCGCCTCCCCCCTAGCTGCTGCTCTTTCCCTGCTATGGGTTTTGCTGGCAGATGGAACTGGAGCCTCCTCAGCCCACTGGCTCCTCCTTGAAGAAGAAGAAAGTGACAGCCCTGCAGGCAGCTGCAAGCGGCCAAACGGCGGCGGCGTGACTAATCCGTCCGTCGGTAGCATCCCGAAGGCCAGTACCGAGGTTGTGCTCACACAGCCAGCCTTGCTGGGGAGGGGAGGGTGCTGAGTATGGGCCGGGGGGCATTGCATTATTGCCCTCATAGGGATCAAGTATGCCCCACGCACACTGCCGAGCTGCGCAAGCTGCCCCTTACGCCCCTCCTCCTGTACCGCAACCTAAGGCGCAGGGGAAGTTAGCTCTGAAGCACCCAGTTGGGGGGTAACCAGCCAGCGAGGATATTAGCAGGCTCATACATATGGAAGGATGACCTTACCAGCTCCGCTCAGTGCTCGTTCTGCAAATCAGATATGATTTGCAATCAGCCATGGCCATGCTTTTCTCCGTTTCACCCTCAAGTCCTGTCCTTACAGCACTGCCTACATATGTTTTTACCCATGTTCTTTGATTTCTGTGTCCTACTTCTACCCCCATAACCCATCACCTCAGCACATTAGCAGTTACCCGCGATGCCTTTTCTGCCAGATCTCTCTTGCTCTGTTTGCGTTAGGATTGGGTCTTTCATGCAGAGGAAGACGTGTTTCGTAGTGTTATTTGTCTGCCTGTAAGCAGGTTGCTAGCAAAGTCCAGGCAGCACTAACCGCAGCCATAGCAAGGCCTGTTTAGCGCGGTCCAGTCTGTATATAGCTTGGTTTTTACGTACATAGCATCAGATGGTCTACCCATGTGATCATCTTTCCCTGTATGTCTGGAAATGCTCCAAAGAACTGATGAACCAATCGGGATTATAGACAAGAGTGAGTTTAGTTATAGTCCCCGGGGGAAAACGAGGCCCGTGTGGAAGGAAGTAGGACAGGGGAGATGAAAATAGTCTATCACGAAAGCAAGCCAAAAACCTGCCAGAATACCAAGCAAAACGCAAGACAGCCTTCTCCCTTACTCCCAACCCCATGGGCTCCAGCAGCCCACAAGCCATCAGCTGAGCTGTCAGTACACAGTCAGCAATTCCGGGACATCCATCTCGAGAGCCAGTGCTGCAAAGCACAGAAGCCAAACTTGGGGGTGTGGAACAGAATGGGGGAGGACAGCAACCGTGTCCGTTTCAGATGGTGCAAGGAGAGACTAAGCACCTCCTCCTCCTCCGTCCCGGCCACGACTTTCCCACATTGGGCTCCTGGTTCCGCTCTGAATGGACACCAGCGGAGGAAGTCAACTGCCCCCTCTCACAGCAACCTTCTGCGCATGGACTTTCCTGGGCATAGATCCAGGGCTGAACTGAACCTAATTAATGTTTTAAGGCTGCGCAGAGCTCGCACCTCATTTGTGTTTAGACCTGGCAACGGGATCTGCGCTCAGAGATCACCCTCTGTTCTACCTTCTTGTTAGATCTGTTTTGTCATTTTCTCCTCACTCACTTCCTTCTCCCAGCCAGTATCTCAGTTGGATCTGACATGCCCCATCTGCAGATATCCCCATCCAGAGTGGACACGCAAACATTCGCAGCTCCAGCCAGGGAAAAGGTAAAATCCCTCCTGCGGATGGATTCCACAAGAGTCTTTCACCGGGCCCTTGTGCCACAAACACTAGCCAGATGGCCTCACCACACGGTGTCCCACCACATTTTGTAAGTAACAAAGGTGCCAATTATCTCTTCCTTCCCTGCTTTGAAATCCTCACTCTCCCTGCAACACATACACTCTCAGTTGTCCTGCTTTCCACATTCCAGGTTGGCAATTAGAATCTGCAACCTCTGAGCTTCTCCACAAACTGATGAGCTGCTAAAAATACAGCCCCTACAGGCACCCATTCAACTTCTATTTCTGTATTTTTTATTATTTATTTTTTTACTTTTACTTTTTTTTTAACCAATTTAAGATGAACAAAGCACTTCAACAAAGGCAAGGAGAAAATGCTGTGATTGTGAAGATGGATTGCTGCCATTTACTTTGTTCATTTTAATTATACAAAGTCATCACTTAGTGGGGAGCCTCAGGATAGGAAAAGAGAGCACAAAGAAGTTACCACATCCCACCTGCTTACTTCGCTATGCTCCATTTTAAAGCTTCCTCCGACATCCTGCACAAACAATACCTGAACTAGTACTTCCATACTCTTAAATCTTTCCACATTTTAGAGGTTACTCACCCGCTGCGTCTTCGCCCTGGGAAGCCCCAAGGGTCCCGGTCCTCCTTGTAAAACCATAGTGGAGCAGGAGGAACAAGCAGGCTTCACTCATCCCAAAGCCACACCATCCCCCTGCAAGGGGCACAGGTTGGGTTTTTTATAAACTTCTAACCAATCCTCTCTTGCCACCTCCTAAATTGGCTCCAGCTGGGAGCTGAGGTTGGAGACAACTAAGAAGCTTCAGGGCAATTAAGAAGTTCGAGACAGAAAAGTGCGAGTTGGTGTTTGGGTAAGGCCAGGAAGCGGGACTGCCTCCCTCCGTCTTTGCTGGTAACCCACTCTGCCACCCGGAGCAAATAATATTCCCTTCACTGATTGATTACCTGTTGGCAGACCACTAATCAGTGAATTCCCCTGAAGCACAGTGTGATATTCAGCCGGGCATCCGCCGCTCGGCTAATGCCAGGCGTTCCGGAGGAAGCTGTGGAACTGAAGCATGGCAACCCACCAGCTGGAGGGTCCGAGGGAGCTGCTGCCCGGCCGCCTGCTCGGCTCGTTCCCGCGGCCGGCACGGGCAGGAGCCACACGCTCGCCTCCCGGCCGCTGCCCGTCTCAGCCTGCCAGACACCGATTTCGCTCTATCTCGGTGGTCTTGCAGAGGGCGAGGGCAGCTGCTGCCCTCCTTGTCCTGCAACGGGGCAGCCACATCTGAAAAATGACGGCGTGCCATGGCAACGACCGGGCAGAAAGCCCAGCAAAACCCCTGTCTCGCTGGACGCAAAGGCATCGAGCACGGGCTTGCCACCAGGGCACGGCTTCCACCAGTGGCACTTCTGCCGCTCTTTGGGCCTTTCTTTGCTTGTCTGAACCGCTCAGCCTTAGTTCAGAGGATCAAGACAGCTCCTTGCGCCCCATCCGAGCCATTGTGCGGACCGCGATGGATTCTGGTGGGGTCGTTTCTGACGCCAGCAATCCCGATCCATGAGCCCTCTTTTTACTCTCCTACGGTTGCAGCAAACTGTCTGGTTTGGGGGGCTGAGGGGAAGCAGCCCTTCCTCCCTCTTAACCCTGCCCTTCCTCAGGAACCACCCCAGCTCCTCGATACAAAACGTCATCGTTCCTCAAATAAATTCTCTCACTTGTGGCTCCCACAGCTGCCCGAGACGTTTCTGGTGGGCTGAAACACCTTCATCGTCTGGGCCCAAGATTTCAGCTCCATCTTTGCCTTCCTAAAAGTTTAGACTTTCCTCAAAGGTCTGATTTGATGTCATCCTTGCAGATCCCCTTAATTTTTGCGCAAGAGCTATTTGTAAACACTTCCTGGCCGCTGCTGTGAGTTTGCAGCTTTTTTATCGAGCGGTTTTGGTTTTCACTCAGGGGTTTCTCTGCCCATTTTCTGAGCATTTGAGGCTCTCTGTTTAGATATTCTCTCTTCTCACACCAATTGCCACCTCGTTCTTTGTTTGACATAGATTTTCTCCCTTGTAGTTTTATCTTCAGTAAGCTGTTGCCTTTCTTGTTTAACCAGAGGGCTCTCGGGCATTAACCATGTGTCCTTTCCCTCCGGGGGCTCTGGGTTGCATTTCCATTTGCTCTGCTGCTCCTGGCGTCAGTATTAGCTTTTTTGCAGCCAGGACCAGGTCCTTACATTGTGGGTTTTTTTTCCACATTCCTTCCTAATATTTTATATATACTCCCCCCATTTTTTTTTTTGTAATTAGTAACATTGTCTAACCTTCAATATTTGCAGGCTTCAATTTTTTAATTCTAAGTTCGTTCCCACACTCCCTTATTACCCCCTTTCTTTTTGGATTCTGTTCAATAGATAGATAAGACTTTCACAGACAACATGCTGCTACTGTTGTTGTGGTTGCTGCTATTTGCCTTCAAATATTTACAGCATTTCTTCAAAGGTTTCTTTCCATTCCTCCTCAATCTCACTTGGTAAAGATTTTGCATTGACCTTCATGAATAAAGTTCCTTTTTTTTTTTTAATCATTCCACTCATTTTTCCTTCTTTTTTCATGCACAGGTAGAATTAGATTTGGATAAGAGTCAGAATTTCTATTTCTAAGAGAGCTCTTGTAATTTTGTTTCAAAGAAAATTTGATTCCTGAAGATATGCCAAATTTTTGAAACTCTTAACAAAATTACTTCACTGGAGCAATTATTTAAACAATCGAAGTGATTTGTTTGGAAAACATCGGAAGTAAATTCACCTTGGAGGTGGATGGAAACATAAAAATTGTCACTATCATGAAAGTTGATCCACTTGGTTATTAAAAATAGCACCAAGAGTGATAGAGCTCTAAACTTTAAAGTAATGCTGTTAAGAATGAAGGTTGTAGAGAAGAGGTGAATGTGACAGGATCCGGCAAGGCAGCGCTGCAGAAAGATGTGTCAATCCCCTCTCCACAGCCCTAACCCCATCCTTCTCTCCGCCTTGCTCTCCAACAGCTTTACTCATTCCTTGATCTTGTCCTTTAGGCGGTATGAGCTTGTGTGAAGGTCTAACACGGCTGCAGGACTGCTGACAGCTGCACCACCTCCGCTATCCGAAGACATCCTATCTACGTAGATGGCCCCACTCTTCATCTGAATGACTCCTCTGAACCTCTCCTGATCCAAAGTGATGGGGTACAAGGGAGCAGTGGAAAGAAATTAACCCCTGTAAAAGGAGATGGGATGTTTTTACCCAGGGAGCGAGGCAGCCTGGTCAGAACAAGGTTGCCCCCCTTTGTAAGGCCAGAAGAGTGCCATGGCATTCATTTGGGGTCCTGCAACATTACCTTTGGAATTACTTGCCGAACAAAAGTCTCTTTGGCTGACGTAGATCAGATAAGATACTGGGGACCTTGACCTAAAAAAAAACCCATAAATCCCCAAACATAACAGTTGTAGAACTGGAAGGCGATCTTTCACATAGCGGATGTGGGAAAAGCTCTCTGTGTGGCAAGCAACCAAAGACGACCGGAAGGAAGCGTTAAGGACCATTCCTTCAGACACCCTGCACGACGGACCGCAGACAAGCACGCACATCCCAGCTTTCAGAAAACAAGTGACTGTGTACCTACTAACACCCCCACACTCGTTTATGTCTCAGCATGCTCCTCTCTGCTCAAACCCATCGGCTTAAGCGTTCACAAGAGCTTGTTATCCTGGTGATCCTTCAACTCACTGCCCAGCCAGCAGAGAGGACAAGTTACAAGTTAGGACCGTGGAGGAAAGGGCAGAGGCAGCCTGGTCGGCGGCTCGGCGCAGGAGGCTGGAGGAGACGGCACTTCGACACCCAGCCTGGCTGGTGGGAGGCTCAGCCAGCCTTGGCAGGCTGCTCTTAGCTCTCTGTGCCTCAGTTTCCCTACCTGCAATAAGGAGAATACCACCGACCTCCCACGTGAAATGCTTTGAGAATGCTGTTTCCCAGGGCTGTCTCGTGGCACTTTCTGAGGCTATGCACAATTTGGGATTTGCTCTTTCCCCTACTGTTTCTTAGGGTTAACAGCAGCATTTTGGGAGGTGATTCTCCCCCTCTACTCTGCTCTGGTGAGACCCCACCTGGAATACTGCGTCCTGCTCTGAAGCCCCCAACTTAAGAAGGACATGGACCTGTTGGAGCGAGTCCAGAGGAAGGCCACAAAGAAGATCAAAGAGCTGAAGGCCCTCTCCTATGAGGACAGGCTGAGAGAGTTGGGGTTGTTCAGCCTGGAGAAGAGAAGGCTCCGGGGAGACCTTATAGCAGCTTTCCAGTATCTGAAGGGCACCTACAAGAAAGCTGGGGAGGGCATGTAGTGATAGGACAAGGGGGGAATGGCTTCAAACTGGAAAAGAGGAGATTTAGATGAGATATCAGGAAGATATTTTTCACTCTGAGGGCGGTGAGCCCCTGGCGCAGGGTGCCCAGAGAGGCTGTGGCTGCCCCATCCCTGGAGGTGTTCAAGGCCGGGTTGGATGGGGCTTGGAGCAACCTGGGCTGGGGGGAGGTGGCCCTGCCCAGGGCAGGGGGTGGAACTGGATGATCTTCAAGGTCCCTTTCAACCCAAACCATTCTATGGTTCTATGATTTTGTGTTATTTCGTATCACTCAGCGCTACTATTAACACCATTCTGGAGATGTGAAGTGTGTCTACCTGCACCTCATAATTAGACTAAAAATCCTACTGGCACTGATGCAGCTCTTGCAGAATATATTAGCAGTAAAGCCAATGCCAAAAAGTTTTTTTGGGACTCAATAAGCACACCTGAGATCAGAATTAGAAAAGGCCAGACAGAGGATTTTTGCTGCACAGAAGGCGGGCAGGGACAGGCGGGAGCAAGGAGCACTGCGTATAAGGACTCAGCCTTCTTCCCTACGTGCCTGTTCCAGTCCCTCGTGCCCAAACGCCCCCTCCCCACCAGCATTCGATTGCCGTGAGCCGCGCACTGTCACAGCCTGTACCTGCTTTCACAGCATCCCAGACTGGTGAGGGCTGGCAGGGCCCTCTGGAGCTCCCCCAGTCCCACCCCCCGCCAGAGCAGGGGCACCTCCAGCAGTGGCACAGGACACCTCCAGGCGGGTTTGGAATGGCTCCAGAGGGGGAGACTCCCCCCCTCTCTGGGCAGCTGTGCCAGTGCTCTGCCGCCCCCACAGGAGAGAAGTCCCTCCTCAGGTTGAGATGGAACTGCCTTTGGTCAAGTTTGTGCCCGTTCCCTCTTGTCCTGTCACTGGGCACCACTGAGAAATGCCTGTTCCCATCCCCCCGGCACCCTCCCCTGAAGGATTGATAAGCGTTGATAAAATCCCCCCTCAGCCTTCTCTTCTCCAGACTAAAAAGCCCCGAGTCCCTCAGCCCTTCCTCAAAGAGAGATGCTCCCGCCCCCTCAGCATCTTTGTAGCCCTTTGCTCACACCCAGAGCTGCCTCTGGTGGGAAGTTAAACCTGAAAGAAGTCACATCCACTCCGTGACTCCCAAAGCCGCGCAGGGCACTCTTAGCAATCCTGACAGGTTTAGCTCCGCTTCGCTGACCTCTCTGATTCCGGGGCAGATGGTCAAACCTTGTATATTTGAGGGGGGGAGACTCCGAGCTGGCTCTGCACCTCTTTTTTTTTTTTTTTTTTTGCAGGGCATCCCTCTTGCCTCTCCCCCGGCGTGGGGACCCCATGTCTCCGACACGTCTGTTCTTAGCGCTGCTGAACAAGCGCTGGTGGTGCCAGAGCGGGAGTAGGACAGCGGGACTGGGCTGCTGGGAGGGAGCCAGCCTCACCTCCGGAGCCCACCTCCCTCGCTCACAGCGTCTGCATCCTTTTCCTTGCATCCTCCCCCCAGCGCACTCTATCCACGCAGGGCCAAGCATCAGAGGTGAGGAAGAGGTCTTTAGGGAGAAATAATTTGGGTGGGAAGCGTGGAAAGTGAGGGTGGTGATCCCCCTTTTCCCGTGGCCGCCCATCACAGCAGTGTGGGTCTCCCGTGACACGGGCAGATGAGTGATGCAGTACAGACGGCGGAACGCTCCACTCTTCCCACCCCACACGGCAGCCGCAGCGCTGCACGTACCGCCTGGCCGGGATACCGCGGGCCAGAATCCTTGAAAGAGAGGTTATGCGGAGGCAAATGACATCTATGAGTGAAGAGCAGCACTTCACTGCTTTTCAATCCTTCTGCTGACGCCAGTTCACAGCCTGCAGCGGACTCCAGAATACACCTAAAAATAAAACAACACCTGGGCCCTCTGCTGCTGGAGAGAACAGCCGCGGTTCACAATCAGCGGCGTTTGTGACAATGCCCCGAGCACGAGGGAGCGGGCAGAGGGTCAGCCCGAGGCCCACCGGTTCGGACGTGGATTGCAAACATGGGCGATATCTCCTACGGCGCACGTCTCCCCGCTGCTCTGCCCGACACATCGTCATTCCGCTGCGGATCTTCGCTTCTATCGTAATCATCCACAGACGCAGAAGAGGAAGGTCATGTTAATGCACCAGCATGGAAAAAGTGCCTGGGAAAGCGGGGTCCGTTCTTAACGGGCAGGGCTTTTTTGCCGTCTTCTGGATGTGGCTTCTGCGAGAGCAGCGCAATATGAACAGCAGAGCAATGGCAGAGTCTACACTGACGTGCAGGCGGGATGGGATTCATCTCTAATCCCCGGGGAGAGGGGGATGACTTGTACCCGTGCCATGTATTTGATTGATACCTTAGACAACTGACTCCCAAACCTGGGGTCGCGGCGCTCACGGTTGCTATAAGGCTGCACGGCAGGAGGATCTTCTGTGTTGTCACGCTCTGTTTGGCACGTGTCACGACTCAGAGGCCAGAAGCAGGTTGAAAACTACTCTTTTAGCAAAAACATCAGCATTAGCAAGGACTTGGTGTTTGTGGGGATGAGTGGCAGAGAAAGGAAGATCGGGGAGACTTCTTTACACCTTGAAACCTCTCCATGGCAGTAGAGGTGAGCACAATACTCTCAAAACAAATAAAATGCACAGATAGGGAGCAAATACTTTTCAACAACCACAGGGTGGCCCACTTGGGACACCAGATGCAAGACCTGGGTCACAGTCGCATGAAGTGACTGTGGTGCTGGTGCCAAGCAGCCTAGTTACATTGGGACGGTATAAGGGAGCTACATCTTCCACTTGAACGTTCAGTGGTGTTCATCCTTGAACCACGCATGGAACAGCACCACGTCTCAGATGGATTTGAGAGACTTCTTGCTTCCAAAACAGTTTGGGTGAGAACTTTAGAAGAAAATAAAAAAAAAAAGAGTCACAGGTCTATCTGAAGTCAATAGGAACTTTCTTCCACCTCCAGTGGACCTCTGCGTATGCTGAAGTGCAACAATTGGTGCCCGTGAAATTTATACTGGGGAAATCAATTTCTGGGAACCCAAGATTCAACCAGGCAACGATATTCCAAGGTTGATCAGCTACCTAGAAATTACTAGATAGAAGAGCCTGTTTGAGGCTGTATTTTCACAAGTGAATGCGAAATCAGATTTCTGAGACCTCTGTGATATTGTTTGCAAAAATGTCCATGTGAAAGGGAATAAAATATTTTGTTTCAAAAGATCACAGGATAATGGCAAGAAGAGAAGCAAAAAGGTTGTCTGATCTGCTACTGCAATTCTGATAAAAAATTCACTACTGGGTGATTCAGACGAAGGTTTAACATACCTGCTCATCAGCTCAGATCTAACACATTTAATTGTGCATTTTCTTCCCATGGGAGGTCATTTTTGCCTAACCCTGTCTGATAATTAGATTATGTTGTAGAGATTTAGTCATTATAAATTTCAACCCGTATCATGTTTTGTCTGGACATCGCTCTCAATGAGGTTGCAAACTCTTTGATTCCTCCTAAATTATTCATTTCAGTAATATCCTGTGACAATAAATTCCACAGACTCAGTTCACCACATACATGGAAGGTTTTCCCATGCTGCCTATGCTATCTATGTTTTGTCACCCTCCTTTCCTTCTACTGAGTGATAGACTGCCAGGTCTTTTGGGCCGGATTTCTCAAGAGGAGAGTATTTTTGTGGGCTGAGATGATCACCACCTTCGTGGTACCACCCATCATTATGGGCTGCTGTTTGCAGAGCCAATGTCCCAGGGAGAAGGCTCCAGGGAGCTCATTCTCTGCATATACCGGGCAGTAAACGTGCTGTTCATCTTAGCTCAGAAATGGGTGAAGAAAAGGGTGGAGAAGCTCAAATGCAAGGTAGTATATGATGGCCCTATGGAAGCCAGGGTGAGCGGATGGATCTCATCTGCTCAGGTACAGTGATAAATCTGCCAGTCACATAGTGGCTTACCAGGCAGTGTTTAACTTAATTTTAGCTAATAGGCAGCGATGTTTCTAATAACAAGCTGTCAAAGGAGCCTGGGAGTAGAGAGGAAAACAGACAGGGGGGAGAAAGAGGAGGAGGATGGGGAAGGAAGCGTGAGAATAAAGAGGTCAAGTTGATGGTGAGCCCTGGGCTAAACCCCCGTTCCCTCGCACTCCCAGAGCGACCTGCCCACCCACGGGCACAGGAACACGCAAGCACATCCCACCTCCGTACGCTTGCTGGCAGCTAATTCCAGACCACGGAGAGACCCCAGTTAGACGGCACCCAACGCACCTCAGGGGACAGATGGGAACCGCGGATGGCGCAGCCCTGCGGCTCTAGGGAGGAACGACTCCCTGCCACAGAGCACGGAAAAGCTTGGGGACTTCTAGAAAACACACAGAGGGAATGCCACGATGACCACCAGCAGCTGCTGCTGAGAAGAACCGTTCCTTCAGATCTGCTTGGGCTGGTTCCCCCCCCTCCCCCCGTACCCCTGACCTGAACCCCTTCCAGGAGCATTGCTCCCCCATAGCAGCTTTCACTCCATTTGCTCTATCTCAGTCCCTCTCCAGCCCACGCTTCAGGCTCAAATACATCATCTGTGCTCTGGCTTTCCCTCCACCTTCCCTGGCAAGTGCTTCTGGATCTAGTCCATGCCACACCATCCTCCATCCTCTCTGCTTCCCAGAGACCTCTCCCAGCTCTGGCGCTGCAGACCCAGCTGACCTCCCTACCGCCTCTGGGCTTTCAAAGTAAACCCAGTCCCTACTCCCTGACTTGTCCCTATCAAATCCCCACTCGGGAACAGACAGGGGCTGCTTTCACCATTAGCTGCCTCCCTGCTACACGCTCTCCTCTTCTCTTCATTTCCTCCTCCCCTCGGGATATTGATGCTGGCTGAAGTTTCCCATTAAACCAGCCACTCTTGTAGAAAGGGGAGCTGACATGATTAATGCCGTTCGGTGGGGAAGGCAGAGAGTGCAGCCAGAGAACGAGGAGACAGGCGCGTTCCCATCAGCCAGTCATTAGCATTTGCCCCAAAGAGGCAGCAGGCACGGGATGGGCACAATTTTTCCAACTCCACAGCATGCTGGATGCGAACTTTTTAGGTCCAAGAGGGAAGAGCAGCTGTCTTCACTCTGTTTCTTTTTTAATTTAACCCGTACCCAGACTGTGCTATCTTGGCCCCAGGAGCAAAGGAAGAAGTGTCCCAGCCTGGTGGCAGCACGGAATACACAATTCAAGCTTCAGATTGGTCTCAAGGGACATCAGATCCATTTCCAATCTTGTGGATTTTTAGCAGCCGTATATTTTCTCTCTCTCTTCATCCTGTTACCTCTTCCCCTCTCCCCCTGTTTTACTCTGCCACTTCCAGCAGGTCCCCTGCGAGTAGCTCTATTGACAAGCCCATTCTCTGGGATTTTCTTCACTAACCCAGAAAACCCCACGAGGAGAATCGCCGTCTCCTGACACTGCGCTACCCTCGTCTGCGAGGCTCAGGAAGAAGGGGATGGATGGTAGTCCCCAGGTAACGCTCAGCTGAGTGAAGCTCCCCTTATACTCAATGGAGAGGAAAAAAGATCTCTCCACGTGATTATCAAACGCAGGAATTTGGCTTATGTGAGCTGGAGGAGTCAGTTTCCCTTCATCGACTAGCAGAGGCGGCTATGGTGATTAACTTTTGGCCTTTGCAAACTTCCCCCACCACCATCACAGTGCGAGCAAGATCCTACATCCTCCCGTAATAGTGTGCTCTATTCACCCTCACTATTTAAATAAGCAAATCAATGAATAAGTAAAAAAAAAAAAATGAAATCTCCTAGTTTTAAAATTGAATTTGTTGGCTTCAGCTTCCAGCCATTGATTCTCCTTATCCCTTTTCCAGCTTGAAGAGTCTTTCAGCATCTAGTACTGACTCCTCATGCAGGTCCCTATAAAGGACTGCGATAGTTTCCAAGTCACTTTTCCTTCCCTAGTTGGTGGTTTTATAACACTTTACAAATCATTCATGAAAAATATTGAAAAAGAGCAGTTCTAGTACTGATCTCTGTGTAAACCCTTAGAAATATTCTTGTTGGCGGTTTTTTGTTTGTTTGTTTCTTCTTTCAGATTAGCCATGTTTTTAAGACCAGCAGTTATCCAGCGTCAGATGTGTAAATGTTCTTAATCTATAATGAAATTAGCACCATAAGGTGCCAGGGGGCTGGGAATTACTTAAACAAAAGTCAATCCATTATGCTTATCCACACTTTTATCAAAAAAACTGCAGTCTCAAAGAATAAAACTAATTCTGTTTGAAAAGATCTTTTTCTACAAAATCATGTTGACGAACCTTGATTTTCTTCCTACCCTTTGATTCTTTATTGATTGGCATCGGCTTATGCAGTCCCATTATTTTGGCTAAGACTCATACCATGGTACCTATTACACAGCAACAACCTTATAGCCTATTTTTTAAATGTTATTATATGATACTAATGTTTAAATGTTATTATATGGAGCGTGTCCAGAAGAGAGCCACGAGGATGATCCGAGGGCTGGAGCACCTCTCCTATGAGGAAAGGCTGAGAGAGTGGGGTCTGCTCAGCCTGGAGAAGAGAAGGCTCCGGGGAGATCTTATTGCGGCCTTCCAGTCCCTAAAGGGGGCCTACAGGAGAGCTGGGGAGGGACTTTTTACTCGGGCATGTAATGATAGGACGAGGGGGAATGGCTTTAAACTGGAAGAGGGCAGGTTCAGATTGAACATTAGGAAGAAGTTTTTCCCTGTGAGGGTGGTGCGGCACGGGGACAGGTTGCCCAGAGAGGCTGTTGAGGCCCCATCCCTGGAGGTGTTCAAGGCCAGGCTGGACGTGGCCTTGGGCAACCTGGGCTGGGGGGAGGTGGCCCTGCCCATGGCAGGGGGGTTGGAACTCGATGATCTTCAAGGTCCTTTCCAGCCTAAACCATTCTATGATTCTATGATTCTACAATACTGACACAATTACTTAGCACACTGTAAGTTTTATTAGAAACTAAAGTCAGCAGACCAAAAGGAAGTTCAGCTAATTCTTCAAAGGGTCTCAGTGCAAGTATTCCAGTTCCCATCTTGAATTTTCATATAAAATTCTTATATATGGATACAGATTTCCCATTGCTCTTTTCCTTTGTAACAGAGCAAGGCTTGGATTCCGGCCAAAATTGTCTTCTTATTTCATGTGAAACTGTGGTGTTTTGGGTTTTGGCTATCTAATAAACTCCTCTTACAGAATCCCCAATTTGCAATCAGCATTTTCTCTGCCCACAGTTTCTCTTCTAATCAATTTTGCTTGTAATTTTTCTCAACTTCTGAAAATTAATGCTTTTGAGACAGCAAACTACTAGTTACGATCCTCTGTTTGCCCATATTGAATCCCTCAACTATGCAAACATCTGGTAAGTAAAGAATAGAGAAAATTGTCCAGAAAGTTCTTACAACACATCAACCAAGAAGCAAAAAGAAAAAGAAGAAAAAAGAAGAAGGAAAAAAAAGAGAGGTAAAGAAGCAATTCCTTAGTAAAGGGATTTGGGAATTAGAATGGAAGAGAGTTTGAATTTGAGGCAATAATTTCATGTCTTTGGAAGAAAGCAAGAGAAGACAGAGAGCAAACTGGTATAGCTCACTTCCATGGCAAATACCATGACTCCTCCACTCAACTCAGGCTAGTGCTTTGGCTTCAATTGAGTTTTGGGTATCACCTTACAAAAACTGTAGTCACAGAATCATCCAGGTCTAAAGGGACCTTAGAATCTCCTTCAATCCATCGTCCTGCTCAGAGCAAAGTGAATATTGAATTCAGAGCAGGCTGCTGAATTCAGACCTGCGTTTTGCCCACATCCAAGAAAAGAGATTCGGGGATGGATGGATGGATGGATGGATGGATGGATGGATGGAGGAGAGTTTAATGGTAATGTTGGAGTCCAGAAGTCAGTCAAGGCTGAGAGAAGTGGGCTGGTTAACCCACAGAGCAGAAGGCAGAGGGAAGATGTCACTGCCTTGGGAATGACACGTAAAGTAGGTCCTGCCCTGGGGCACAGACATAGACTAGGGAGCCGCTCAAGGTCCCTGCAAACTCCTTTTCCTGTGACTCAGTGAACACTGCTTAAGCAACCATCAGCTTCCAGTCTAGTGAGTAATTTATCTTTATTCCACATAATAGTTCCTTTTGCAGAAGAGTTAGAAGAAGTGTCACACACGACAGAAGCTGTTAGAAAACTGCATTTTTATAAGTTATTCTAACATTGTCACAGAGGTTTCAGGAGATGGGCTTCGCACAGGAGGACCTCTTGTGCCTCTCCCCCTACACGGTAACGCAGTTGAGGCTGCATGTGAACAGTGCTTCTGGAGAAACCCTTTCTGCTCTCTGGACCATAACTGAGGTTTGCCGAAGATAACTCCCGTGCTCCATCTGGGCTCAGGTACCATCTGAGGCAGTAGTGATATTCCTCCACCAAAAAGTATGCACTAATTTTGCTGCCTTAGTTAAAAGCCAGTCTGCCGTAGCTCCCTGTGTAGGCGACGGAGAGAAACATTGACTTGCCACTGCCTATACATACTCCTACAGGAGACTAATTGTTTTAATTAGACTTTTTATTAGTATCTGAACTTAGGCAGTTTGTATATTTCTCCCTTGATCTAAGTGCACGCCAGAAGCCTGGTTTCTGTGTCATCAGACACACCAAAGCCAGTATCTTTTCAGTTCCACCTCCCTCAATTTTGCCTATAGCTTTTTCTCTACATTATGTGATTCGGCCACTGGATTTCAGGTATGCCAGTTACAAAAATCCTCTTTTCTCTCTGAACTTTCACTTCTTGTTTGTTAGCTAGCAAGAGAACCTAGAAAACCGATGAACTAATTTTTGGTAGTTACTCCAGACTGAAACACTCTCACTGCGCAGTCCGTACGAGTGCTTCCCAACTAACCCGAGTTGGAGCATCGGCCCCGGTCTCTTCTCCCTTTCAGTTCCTCCACTTTCTTCTTCCTGTAAGCGCATTCCGAGTTGACATTCAGTCTACTTTGGTAAGAAACTGAAGTTCCCTCAGCTGTGAAGAATGAAACTCAGTGACCATTGAGCCTGGTCCTCCTTTCTTATGCAAATTACCTTTGAGGGGATCAGGAAGTGGCCTGACAGATACACCAATCAGACACACAGATGAAAAGAGATCGTTATCAGATCTGTGGTCCTGACTTAGAGAAATAAGCATTGGACATGATTCTCCACTCATTAAAGCGTCTTTCTCAGGAGATGGCTGACAGTTCATTAAGTAAGATGAAATGTTATTATTTAAACTCAAGACTGATCAGACCGGGTGGAAACTTAGTCTACTGTATTCATAATTTCCTGCATTGACAAGTAAGTTCTTGAAAATATTCCTCTGAAGTGGCTGACCCACATAGAATTAAGATCCTGCTCTAACTGATAACTGAGGGCAAGTCCTGTGGTTTAAATAGCAGAGTTCTGTGCTTGGGGACTGGATTTCAAATATTTATCCCCCACTACCAAAGAGGACTGGCTCAGCCTGTGCAGAGAGCTCCCCCACTCAGTGCGTACTCACTAAGCTAAGCCAGACCCAAGTCCCAAGCTCCAGTCATGTGGATTTCCATTTTCTCCATCCAAATAATCACGTCTTCCAGGCACTTTTGCCCCTTCCTCCCATCCCCGTCATCTCTGCCAATTTGCAGTCAGTGTGAGCTGCTCTACAGCCCGTCCACAGAGCAGGACTCAACAGTAACTGGCAACCCCATAAACTGACAACCCCAAATGGCCATCCCTATTAACGTTACTTTATGCCTCAAATTCCGCTTTTTAACTTCCTCTCCGAAGAGGCCCTGTATCTGACACGGGGTCATTCATCTCCAGGACAAGTGCCTATCGATCAGCTGTTATCCAATTTACAACAGGCGTGTCATACAACCCGAACTCAGGGGGCTCAAGAGGGAATTCAGCGTTCGACCAAGGGAAGCACCTTCTATAAACTCTCCAGCACAAGCAGCAAGTACAGTAGCAGATGCTGTAGCTTTACAGCAGAACCCCCAGCCTCAAGCACAGGGACGACGTAAGAGCAACAGAACCATCGCCAGAAATATCATCCCCACCTGCAGTGCGGTGTGGACATTTCTGACCATGCTTCGACAGTCAAAAAGGAGGAATTTGTGCCCAAGAAACTTTACAGAGAGAGTCTGTTAATGCCTCCTAAACCCTCTGCAATATGCAAGGGTTATACTTTTTTTTCGCCCCCTGAACACAAAGAGCAAATATCTACTTTCATGAAGAGTGACCTTTACATTGCACCAGGAGAATGAAAGAACAAGGCAAGAATAGAGGCAGATCTGTGTGAAAGGGGATCCACACAATGCGTGCATTGACTCTCAAGGTTGGTGTTGGACTCAGCCCAGAGAGGGTACTTGTCTCTACAGACAGCAGAGCTCTTCAGAAAAGGTGTACTACCTTGAAAACACAGGTGCACTGACAACACGGTTCAGCGACAGCAGAAAAGCTGCCTGGGTACTTTTCAATAAGTCTATTATTCTTTGGAAAAGTCCATTTCTTTGAAATCAGAACTGTTTGCAGAAAAGGGTCTGTTTTAATAAATCCTCTTTTTTTCTTTCTTTTTTTTTTTTTTAAAGAGAAATTGCAGTCATTTTAAAGTTTTCTTTTAGCTTTTTTTTTTCCTCCAGATTGAAATATGGTTTCTTACAGCATTTCCACTAGTTAAAACTAAGCTAAAATGCCAACATGACCAGAAAGAAGAAGACACAAGAAAACTACTCAGAAATACTTCCGTTGCCCTAATCAGAATGTAGCTTCGCAAAAACTTAAGACTTTCAAGTTTTCATCTGGATATTTTCCCTGGGACAGGAAGATCTGTTTCACGCACCTCAGTATCATGCTGTTTCTTGTAGTAATTTTGCAGGACATGAACACTGATGTTACGGGTAAAGTAAGTCTATTTTGCACCTTCCTCTGATTTCCTTTTTCCTCTTTGATGTTCACCTCCTACTAGAACATTTTCACTGATATCATTCTCAGGCTGAATGCAACCTGATTCACATCTCATGCCAATTACTCTGACATTGTCAGAGCTAAGCCAGTTTACACCAGCTGAGGAATACGATTATTTAGCTGTCGTATCAGTCCTCTGCCTCCTCCTTCAAGATTTCTGGCATGGGTGAAGGCTTTGAATGAACGCTAACTCCTTTCCACCCCTCCGAAAAAAAAAAAGGATAAGCAACTGCTTTAACACCTGTATTGGTTAAAAAGAAAAAAAATGTGTGTGTGTGTGTGGAAGATTAAATCATAACTGAAAAGAGTGGATTTCCTTTATGTTATTCATGACGCTGAAGAAGCGAACCTGTATCCCTCCCAGACCACATTCTCCTTTATATTAGACATGCAGAACAGAGAGGATGATGTACAACTTGGCAAACCCCATTCCTCGTAGGCCAGGTCCCAAAAGTCACAGTGGCAAATAGAATTAATTGACTACATTGGTGGCAACCACTCTCAAACCTGCTCATGACTAGCAACGATCAGAGCTGAGCAAGATGGAAAAATAAACACAAAACAGAGTTGGGAGGCTCAGGGTGCGCTGTCTGAGTGTTTCATGGGTGTGGGTTAGAAGAGCTCATTTCACGGTTACCAAAATAACTACAGATGTAACTTTTGCTGGAGATTCCCGAAAGGGGAATAGCGGCACTTGAGTAATGCTATGTGGAGGAAAAGCACCATCCTCATCAGGGGAGAAGAGCAGGGAGAAGGAGCCAGGTTCTTGCAGAGGAACAGGAGATAGCAGGAGCCCGGTCCCAGACACGCTGGGTCTGGGCTGGCAGCAAAAAGGAAAGAGGGTTGCCGGCAATCTGCAAAGCAGAGGGCATAGTGATACGAGCCCTGCAACGCGAAGGCAAGAAGGGACTTCCTTCACACATGGCAGGAGCTGGTGGCAGCCCGCTTCACTTGCTTGGGATGCTATTCCCTGTCACAGATTCCCTCCGGTTCTCAGCTCACAAGGGTAAAAGAAACGTGCTCCCAACTGACTTCTCCAATCACGGTCCCCAACCTGCAAAACCGCTGCGGAATGACAGGGTCAGAGAAGGAGGCCGCTCCTGCGCCATGGGCAGCTGAAGTCAGCACAGTTGCTGCCCTGTGGTCTTCTTCCTCCTTTCAGTACTTTCAGGTGTCACAAGAAGCACCATGAATTCCTTCCTCCCTTCAACCTGCGAAGAGCCTTTCTTCCTCCATCAGCATTTGCCTTCTGCCACACGACCCTCAGCTGCCCCTTTGTGCTACAGGTCCGCTCTTAGGGATCCCCCCCTCTCCTTTCCCATCTCCAGCTCCTGGTAGAGAAGATGCGGGTTGGCCCCAGGCTCCAACAGCAGGCCAGGACAACAGACTGCATCCAGAAAGGACCCGCACCCCAAACCCAGCGCCACGCTTACCTGTCTGTGCTGAGCATCCCTCTGCTTCCTCCTGAAGCCACCTCTTTCCTTCTCAAATCCCCATCTCGATGGCCCCCTAAATCACTATCTCAACGTTCCCTTATCATCTCCCAACCTTCCGGCCACGTTTTTATTCTCGCGCCCCCGCTCCCTCCCCATTATCCCACCTGTATTTGCAACAGCCGGAACGCCCCATCTCGCCGCCCCCCCCGCCGTGGCCAGGGCTGGCTGAGCCCACACACTACCGCATCGTAACTCCTCAGGGGCAAAACCAATTCAGCATAGCTGCCCACCCCGGCTGCGCTTTCCTACGTCGCAACTCAATTTACTGCTCCAGATACACGGAGGCAACTGCCTGAGGGCTGTACTGACACTCGACCACATTTAAGAATAAATCTTTTAAAACCGATCCGCTTGAGCCCCTACCCAGAGTTGCACTGCCGTATCTGCCGGGAGAGGGGCTCGCAGCACGGAAAACAGGAACAATTGGCCAGAGAAGGGCAGGATCCTCTTAAGCTGCCTTTGCTGCCAGAGAAATTGTAATGCAGAGCCATCCTCCGCCTCCTGTTCCGTCTGTCTCGTTTACCTTTGGGCAAGGACTGTGTTTATAAAAAAGCAAATAATCGGCATATGTTAGATACGCGCCCAACAAAAATGACAATCAGGGGGAATGAGAAAGTGGATTAGAAGTTTTGTACTTAGATCTGCACTCGTTCCAAATTCAGCAGCGGACTCGGGGATCCGGCTTCGCTTTTGTTTGTGCATTTGTTTGTTCACCTTTTTATGGGTTTTGTTTCATCTGAGCTAATAAATACAGACGCAGATATGAATGATATGAATCTTCCCAAATTTCAGGATATAACTTTAGCCTTTTGATCCAGGACCCACCTGAACTCAAACCCAAGTAAACGGACTTTTTTCCTTGTAATAACTACGTTAAAAAAAAATACACACAACCCCCAAACCAACAGCGCTGCCCTTCTACCTTTTTAAAGTACAGGGCTGTAAATACATCTGATTCGAGGCCTAACATGTGGCAAGATTCACAAACAGCGATAATATCTTCTATTAAAGCAACGGATATTGTTAGAAAGAACTTTAGCGCACCTCATTTTCTTTGAGCCTCGCATCATTATAACCACAACATGTGTGGCACATCCACAAACCCGGGGGCTCCCAACCACCGGCGGGTCCTACAGGCGCAAATCCATTATCACAATATCCCAAACCTGGGAAAAAAAATTGTCGGGGGGGCAGCAGGGAGGGAGGGGGTTTTCTTTGTCATTCCGCTATGGCCTTCACATTGAATCTGCCACACACTATCCAGATTATCTGCTCAGTGTGAAAACAAAGAAAGGGTTTTTCCTTTTTTCTTTTTTTATGAAAACAGAGGTGCGTGCTAATGTCTCGAGGGCTGAGAGGGTTTCAAACACCTATTGCTATAAATTAGCCCTAAAATATTGGAAGCTGGCAGCCGTGCAATCACCCGACCTCTCTTCCCCAGGTTACAAACCAAGCAAGGAGGGACACTGGTGTGGATGCTTCATGCTCCCCACTGGACTGCATCCTTTTGTGCTGGGGGAAGTCTTAGCGTGGCCTCTGGAGAGGAGGTTTTGTTTGTTTGTTTGTTTGTTTGCACACTTATCTGTGCCTGAGCCAGAGAGAACTCAAACATCACCTTCTTATCAGGTGAGAGAACTCAGTCTGGTGTTCTCATCCAAATATTTGAAGCGGGAGCCTGGGAGAGGTGGGGGAGTGGGGGATGGAGAGGAGGACGTATCCAAAATTGAAGCGTAAAGCCTTTCATTAGAAGCCATCCCCTTTTCCTCGTGGATTTCAGCCACGTGCTCTTTTGCGAGTCAACTGAGATGCTTCAGAGAACTCTTTTGGACCAGACACCTTTCAGAAGCCTGCAAA
Organism: Vanellus vanellus; assembly: GCF_965231255.1. Classification (NCBI taxonomy): domain Eukaryota; kingdom Metazoa; phylum Chordata; class Aves; order Charadriiformes; family Charadriidae; genus Vanellus; species Vanellus vanellus. The sequence goes on along the minus strand of NC_138923.1, from coordinate 4,984,668 downwards.
GCTTTAGGGCCATCAGGGAAACCTGTCCGATTGTCATGTCTTCAGCCGAGGCCAGCGACCAGCGTGTACACAGCCAGGTCCGGCCTGCCCAAGGAGAAACCTGCCCGCAGAACCACTTCTTGCCAGAGAAACGCAGACACGTTCCCCCAGTAACCCCCAGCGGGGGTGACATCAAAGGGACTGTCATCCGAGGAGCCAATATGTCTCTCTCAATCCTTCATCCCAAAGATGTTTTGCTGTTATTTGGAAGGTGGTTCGGGTAGCAAGTTGGCTTCATCCTCTGCGCAGAGGTGCCCTGTAGCACATTTACACTGCGCAGGTGTTAAACACACATACACACACACACACACACATAGATACGCTCCAGAAAAGTCTGTGATGCTTCTCCATCCCCAACAGTGAAGGTTGGGTATAAATTGGGTGATGTGGCAGCACTTTACATCTACATTATACCCACTTTTTGCCTTCTCAGAGGAGAGGGCAAGCTCCAGCCCATGGTCTTTAATGGTCCTGAGCCATTAACGCCTCTAAGAGTGTGTGTGTGTGTGTACGCATACAGCCCGGCCGGATAACCCTCCCCGCCGTTAGGAACCATGCCGTAAGGATACATGCCATCTTCTCCGCTACCTGGGTACTCTCAGAGCTCTCTAATCCCCGTCACCCACCAGGATGTATTATATCCGTACTAACTAATTTCACAGCCCGTAAATTACAGGCATACCCTGCGTATCTTCATCTCATTAGAGAAGGTTAATTTAAGCAGACAATCAACAAAAATACAGAAAACTAGTTTGGAAAGAGGATTTTGCTGTGTCTCTGGCAGACAATGAATTCGCAACCCCAACATCTGCCACCACTAGAGAGAAAATGCTGGAGGAAAAAAATAAAAAAAAGAAAAAGAAAAGAAAGAAAGAAACTCATTGCTATTTCCTCTGATGAATGGTGAATTTCCAATTAGCATTTTAATTACTCAAGCCAGACTTTCAGCTGGTTTGATGATCACAAGAAACTCCACAAGCAACAAGTCATCCTGGTTTGACAACACGTGCTGGGGTAATGCGTAACTTACCAGGGTTGGTGTGCGAGACTTTGTTTCTCTCCTGGAAAAATCCTACAGCATTAATTGCCCTCAATACACCCTCGTCCCACTCAAGAAAATCCTACAACAAGATTATTGTACCTGAGGCCATGGGTACAAGCACTGTAGCTTGTAAGAGGGCCGACAGGGTCCACTTTACATCATCTTCAAGAAGATCCTATAGCAGATCCATCAATAGCACCCTACAGATATGAACCCGTATCACCTGCCTGAGCAAATCCTGCAGCAAATCCATCCCATAACATTACAGACACCTCTTCTGTGCCCTTCACCTACAGCAGACCTGTCCCAGGGGACTGATGGATGGGCCCCTCTCTGCAGAAGGTCTGGTGCTGAGAAGTCAGACAGGTTTTTTGTTTGGATAACAAAAAAAAGAGCAGGGCATTCTTTGAAGTACCTGTGCATCACTAGAAACTGCCTTGTCCTCTGGGGAAGGAGGGCGAGCAGGGTTACGGTTACCCTTGCAGATGAGAATTGCAGCTTATTTGCCCTCTGTTCCTGTGCCGCAGCGACACGCTTGAGTTTTGCATGGGACAGGCTCTTAACACAAGCTGGGATCGCAAGAAGCTTAAGAATTTCATTGCTAATAGAGATGCTAACACAGACTGCTCCAGTGACTCCAGGCACTGGCTTATACACCCCATGGTTTGCCTTGAGGAGAAAAGCCAGTAGGTGCAAAGATGCACTCAGCCTTGAACCCACAACTCGGTGCTGAGGGACCACAAATATTTCAATGAATGGGGAACCGACATAAGCAAAGATCAGTAATATGTTTTAAGAACTCAGAAAGCTCTGAGACATAGCTTTAAGACTCAAAATCATTGATCCAGGGATTTGGGTTTTTCTAATCCTTTAATTTGACCAGATCCTGACGTGGATCATGCTGAGGACTGGGACTTTGTAGACCACTGTTCTTCACTTTGACTGTCAGCCCACTTCAGCAATTTTTTTTCTCCCATTTTGGTTTACTGGTTGTTTTTTTTTCCCTTGGGAAAATTTCCTTTCCATTTTTTATGTACTTTCTCAGCCTTACAAAGACATCCACCACACAGCAGCCTTCTGTGGTGTAAAGCCACCTGCACATCATGGATGAATGTACGTCATCTGTGAAAACATAACCCTCTCTCCCCAGCAGTAATAATAAAATACCAGAACCAAATCTGTTTACGTGGAAAAAAATTACATATGGGACAATTATTTATTCAGAGCAAAGATAACCAAACCAACCAACCCAGCAGCGCCCATTTCATTAACGGGACAAATGTGGCTTTTTTTAAGTTCTTTGCAGTCTAATGAACGAAGGTAAGGTCCCTCCCTTGTCAGAAGGTCCCTTCAGACAGAGTTACGAACAAAACAGAAGGAAAAGGTTGGGAAGAAAAGCAGACTTGTGGTTAGAGAATAAGCGGGTCTGACTGGGAGCTCTGGTTTCTGTGTTTCAGTTACACAAAGCACAGACCAAGCACGTGCCCAGACACTGATACAGGATGGACACCGGTCCTCTGGACTCCACCAAGTTCTTTTCTTTTTTAAAGCGATCTTGTCAAATAAATCCCTCACTGCAAGTGAAACCTAGTCCTTCTTCCTTTCCACATCCCACTCCTGCATTCCCACCCCTTCATCCTGAAGGAGGGTGTCCAGACCCATTCCCTTCTTGCCATTTATGTCATTTTTTCCCTCAAAGGTCTAAACGTGAACGCTGCTTAGTCACTCGGAGAAGCTCTGCCAGCACCAGGAGCGGAGCCGTGTCAATCCCACAGGGAAGCACATGATGCCCAGTGAAACGAAAAACGAAAGGATAGAAATTTTCTCTACTTCTCCTTTCTGCCCCAGCAGCGTCGCTCCCCCCGGGTGCCCTTTCCTCCTCCCAATTCCACCCCTCGCCCCATCCCTCTCTCCAACCCCTCCTTCTCGCCAGCAGGCTGGCAGGGTTCCACCAAAGCGTGTGGAACGCCTCACTTTCAATCCCTGAAGGAGGCCAGGGCACAGAGGAGTTTATTATGTCATAAATTAGAACATGAAAAGCTAATACGTTTCATACATTTGTCAGAGGGAGAGAGAGGAGAAAAAAATCTTTGCTGCCAGGTTCCTCATAGCAAATCTGTCACGTTGGAGAGAGGCTGCTGAAACAGGAGTATTTACAGACAGATCGAGCCCTGGTGCAGAATAGCAAAGCTTGCCGCTGGACCCTGCAGGGCTACAGCAGGAGTCGAGATAGAGTTCTCAAGCCAAACCGCACGCGGCCCCGCCGTAAGCACCTTAGCTCTTAGAATCATCGAATCGCTGAGGTTGGAAGGGGCCTTTACGATCATCAAGTCCAACCATTAACCCACCCTGACAAAACCACTTCTAAGCCACGTCCCCAAGTACCACGTCCACCCTTTTTTTAAACACCTCCAGGGATGGCGAATCCACCCCCTCCCTGGGCAGCCTCTTCCAGTGTTTGATAGCCCTTTCCGAAAAAAGTGTTTCCTAATATCCAATCTAAACCTCGCCTGGCATAGCTTGAACCCATTTCCTCTCGTCCTATCGCTTGTCACCGGGGAGAAGAGGTCAGCCCCCACCTCTCTAACCCCTCCTTTCAGGGAGCTGTAGAGAGTGATAAGGTCTCTTCTTCTGGGGGGCTAAAATAACGCGAAGCAGAGCGCTGTGGCCGTGCCGGCTGTGCCTACGGCTGGCTTTTGAGCGCGCATCCAAGGACTTGGGGGACTCCACTGGTGTTTGCATTACAAGTCTGAATTTACCTGAAGAAAGGGGGAAACAGCCAGATCCCAGAGAGGATAATACAGAGGAATCTTCTGGGAAATCTGTCCTACCCGCCAGGCAGCCAGCCCCATGGCTTTCTCGCTCCGTGCTCATTCCAGGGGGATGGTCGCGTTTGAGCTGAGCTCTTCCCCAGTCCCGCTGCGCATCCAGTCCCTACGGCACAGCGTTTCTGCTGGCGGGAGGATGGAGCTGCCTGGCACATCCACTGACGGTGGCCTTCATATCGCTCCTTCCACAATTCAGAACTCAAGTCAGGAAGGCATTTCCCAGACATAATCTCCCTTGGAATAGTCAGCAAGTCAGACTTAATTAAGGTAAAGAACAGCAAAAAGCTACCGTAATTAAAACTTAGAGTTGCCTGCACAAATGAGACAGTAAAAGGAGCTCGGTGCTGGAAGGAGCGCTGTGTCTGAAGTTGGCATTCACCCACAGCCGCGTTGTTTATCCAGAAGGATGGAACACAGAAGATGGCAGTGGTGGTGCCTGACAACAGTTTAGTTGCAATTGCACACAAGTGACCTTATCCGGTGCTCGCTCCAGCCCGGACAGTCCCTCATGCAGCTGCCGAACTGGTTAGTAAAACGCAATAGGTGCTGCTTTGGCTTTTTCAGCTTTCGCCACCTCCAGCCCTCAGCCGGAGGCAGACCTGCGAGTGCGTTGCTTTTGGGAACATTTATCTCCGTAGGGGTAGAAGTGTGCTTGAAGGCAGCAATGGCAGAAGGATGGGTCGTAACAAGACCAGCCATGGAAATCCATCTAACCTACTCCCCTGTCCTGACAGCAGCCAACAGCTAAGAGCAGCACGGGAATCATACAATCATAGACTCATAGAATGGTTTAGGTTGGAAAGGACCTAAACCTGAAGATCATCTCATTCCAACCCCCCTGCCATAGGCAGGGACACCTCCCCCCAGCCCAGGTTGCCCAAGGCCACGTCCAGCCTGGCCTTGAACACCTCCAGGGATGGGGCCTCAACAGCCTCTCTGGGCAACCTGTGCCAGTGCCGCACCACCCTCACAGGGAAAAACTTCTTCCTAATGTTCAATCTGACCCTGCCCTCTTCCAGTTTGAAGCCATTCCCCCTCGTCCTATCGCTACATGCCCCAGTAAAAAGTCCCTCCCCAGCTCTCCTGGAGCCCCTTTAGGGACTGGAAGGCCGCAATAAGATCTCCCCGGAGCCTTCTCTTCTCCAGGCTGAACAAGAAGGCAAGTATATCGGGATTCTTCCTTCAAATGCTCTTCCAGCCACTTGGAAAACTGTGTGGCGAGCGGCCCCCTGAGTCACTCGTGCTTGTCAGTCCCTCATGCATCTTCTTTCCTCAACCCCCACCCAGGCTGTCTGCGCAGGAGTCACCGCATGAATGGTTTTCAGATCTATGCTACCAGCATCCAGACGTCTTCCCCCTAAACCAGCCCCATTTTCAAAGAATTTTGCCCTCCCCACCCTTCAAACTCTTTACTTTGCTCCCCCTCCCCTTTGCTCCACGTGGGAGAAAGAACGTTTGTAGTCCCCGAGCACGGGGCAGAGATCAAAAGGCACAGCCGTGGAGAGGAGCCAGAGGGGTCTGCTGAGCCGGGCTTCCCCACGGCTTAGATCCATCCATCGGCAGAGCTCCGCTCCGCTCCCAGCGGTCCGTTCGGTGCTCCCAGCCAGGGTGGCGCAGTCAGGCACTCGGGGAAGCTGCCAGACGAAACACTCCAGATTAATTCCACTCTCTTCCTCTCTCTTTTTAGAAACTTTTAATTAGTCCCCAACTCAGTACCATTATTAGTATTTGTTATTAAGTATTAAAATCGCTCACCCCCAGCTCCCTCTCCCCTTGCTTCCCTCTTCCAGCCCTTTGTTTTAATTGTTATATTTTTTCATCAGTGATCAGCCAAGCTTCCCTAATGATCTAGACTCATTTAAAGGGTTTATAACTCCGGCACAGAACTCCAATAAAAAAGCGGCAGACTTGCTGGGAACCTCCTGGGGCTATTCAGCAACCAGCAACACAAACTCATTTATGACTCGCCTGTTCCCCCCTTTTCCCTAGCCACCATCACCCATCCTGTCAAAATATCCTCCTTTCCACACACAGGAAACCCTCACTTTTCCTTTTCCACATCTTCTCCCCCCCTGCAATTCTTTTTCCCTGAGGAGCAAGACAAGGGAACTGGAACAAGCCCTGACGAGGCACGTGGTGAAGTTAACAGCGAATAGACTAAACCCACTATTTCTCCCGGTTTTCCCGCTGCCAATGCCAGCCTTCCCTTCTCCTCTCCAGAGGAAAAACACAAAGCGCCGTAGGGAGACCGAGGAAAGAAATGATCTGCCTGTATTTCTCCTTGAGTATATTCAGCAGTTGCAAGTTACCCCACCGGAGATCTTGAAAACCTTTTCTTCAAACCTGCAAGTCAGCACCGTCTTTTCCTCACTGCTTTTCTGGCTTTGCAGCAGGTACAGATTTAGGCAGCAGAGAGAGGGCCACGTGGCAAACCTGCGCTGTCTTGGCCCAGCTGCCCGTCCGGTCCAGAGGTCGCTTCCAAACCCGCCTTTCGCCTTGTGCGCCGCCAGAGGTAAAATCACGTGGACGCACGCAGGAACAGGAGTGTTCCTGCTCTCCACAGCCACCCTTGTGCTCAGGTCTACCCTGACCTGCTACGCCTCTCGCCCGTGGCCTCGGGCACTGGGCAATTAGCCCGTTTTAGGGGGAAGCCAGGAGGATACATCTTTCCTCCAGTGACCTCCCTGTACCAAGCTTTTTGAGGGAAACGTCACAAAAGCTAATTCCCTCTACGCAGACAGGCAAAACCCATCTGAAATGGAGAGGACGGAAGGGAGCGTGAACGGTAAAAAGGAAATGGGTAAATCGAGGCAAATGTGGAGGAAGTGGGCTTGCACAGGGTGGATTTATGTCACCTGCCCTTAGACACCTGCCATGGGGATGCTGACATCTGAGCTAGTCATTCCGGGCTACTCGCTGTGTGGGCAACGGGGAAAATACACGCTTTTAACATCCTGGTTATCCCGCCCTTGTAACCCAGCCGAATTTTGACCCCTTTACACTGAAAACCCCAGTTCCTCCAGCTGCTGCATTCGCCAAAGCCTTCCATTTCAAAATTATGGAGCAAACGATGCCATTCAATGGTCTTGCTTTGAAGTCACTGTTACTCCCCGAAATGTGCCTGACAACGTTACAACTGCAATGACCATCTGAGTCACAATTTTATTGATACAATCTACAAGCAGTCTTTGTGCTCACATGAAAGGGGCTCAGCTGAAAGGCCCCATCAATGTGTTCAGTCATCTTCAAAAAGCCGGAATCATTTGGTGGGAATAAACAGTCGGAGCTCTTCATTTAGTCATTTGAAAAGGACAGTTTCCCAAGGAATTGTAGGACTATCCCCCCTCGTGTGCCTGCTGGACTCCTCTGAGAGATGATCTGGGGACTGGTTGAGCTACTTTGACACAGATTTCTCATCAGCCGTTCAACTTTTGGGGAGAGAGATAAATAGCAAAACAAAACTAAACCACCCACCACAACATTTCATGACAGGTGGAAAAAATCAGAATGTTTTGGGGTGTTTAAGCAATAGTAACAGGTTTTCAACTTGGGCAGAAAGTGCAGTACACTAAGCAGGGTCTATGGAGGATGCCTGCAATTAGAGAACTGGTTGGTGATACAAAGCTGTCTTCTCCTTGTTTCCAGCTGCTACATTTAATTAAAAGAAAGCTAAACAATCCATTACATTAAATTACTTTCTGAACATTACTTTTCCGCATAGACAATTGCAATGGTTGCCACAGGGATGTTATCTGACCACAGATTGGAAAGGAGATAACAATTCTCCAAATGATTCCATTCTTGCCTGAAATATCACCCAGACGACCTGGTCAGGAGTCACTCCCCGCTGTGTGAGGGACGACAGAAGCTGGTGGGGATTTACCAGGCACATGAGGGGCATTAATGAAGTGTAACCCCAACCTCATCTTGGTTGTTCCTGCATCATGTCACATGGTGATGAAGATGCCAAATCACTATAAAGCCCTGGCAACCAAAAGGGGCTTCTTTCATGTTTCCTCCTCTACTCCATCATCTTCACCATTGAATCTGCAGTTAATAAAATCGTACCACGAGACAGTCCCTACCTCAGTTGCTTCCTGAGAGTTTCTCATCAGTACCAAGCAGTTCATATATCTCATTTCAGCTTCCAACTAGAAGAAATACTTCATTGATATTAGAAGCCAAATATGCCAGGGATATCTTGAAATACCACTTGGAAACAGAATTTGTAGAACAGTTCCTTGTCCCTGGGGGCATGTTGTTTTCCCTCCACTTCTCATTCAGAGAAGGACAAAAGAGACTTTGAGTCCCCCTCACTTCCTCAGCAGAGGATGGACGTTGCAGTGGGCCTCAGAGCGGACGTTGCCTCCTGGAGAGGAGCTGCAGCTCTTCCCTGGGAACAAAGCCAGCGCCCAGACTCCAGCAGGGATGGAGGAGGTGGCGGTTAAAAGTCCTCCTCCGACTGCTGTTGGGCACTGCAGGCAAGTCACCAACTTGCAACTCTGCCATTTTTAGAACATTCAGTTCTCAAAGCAACTACCAAAGCGTAATTGGCTTGTGGCAACACCAACCTGGATTGCCTTCAGGAGCAGAACTGAACAAAACCAACATACTGCCTCAATTCTGCTGCCACCGTTACAGCTATGCCCTTATTTTCTGGACTCTGCACCATTTTCCCTCTGAGAAAATTGTTGCCAGGTGGCTATTTTGAACACGGTTGAGTGCAGATTGTTACAGTGCGACAGGCTTCTGCTTCTGTCTTGCGGACTATTTTTGCTTTATTCCCCATCTCAGAGAAAAACATTCAAAGGGTAAGCATCTGTTTACTGTTTGTGCATAATGTATTATGGTATGAAATTGTCTTTTCTTCCCTCATTTACAGCATTTGCACCTCATCCCGTGATGACCTCACAGCAGCAACACAGACCTTTATGACCACGAAACTGCATTACTGTCATTCCCTCTTTTCGCTGCCCTTCCAGAAGCGAAATGCCATTGGCTTTGGTTTGTTCGGGACACAGCGGGAAACATGTTCACTGGTTGGATGGAACCAGTGTGATAGTTTCACTCTGCCTCACATTTCCCCTGTTTGAAGCCTAAAAACTGCTGGACTGCATTTTCAGTTACCAAGATCCTCTCAACCCAAGCAGCATTAGCCAAGTCATTCAGCAGTCTCATCCAGACAAGCGTCTTACTCAAATACCAGACATCTTGTGAATGATCCCCTCCACTCTGAATTTGAGGGCACAGGGACCATGAGAGAGGAATCACAGATTATGTTGCTGGTCTTGAGAGAGGGGACATTGTCACAGGAGGAAGAAGGAAGCTCAGGTTCCATCTACACTTTATCACGGTCATAATAAATAAAACCAGCAAGCTTTTGGTTTCACAAGAAAAAAAATTACCAAATAATCACCCACATGAATAGCATCCAGTTACCCCTAGCTCAAGCCTTCATACAAATAACTTAATCCTACAGATTTACGGAAACAAGAAAACCACATCTAACACTGGGTACTACTTCTTTACCGGAAGCCAACCCAAAAGGCAGCAGGTCGACTATGTTAACATCTAACTGGTTGGGTTTTTTCCCCTCTCTGCCTGTCTTTAACACACGCACCCCCCAGCAATATAAGCTATTCCTCCTCAAAGTTTTCAGCCTCTTCTTAAATTTCAACGGTCATCGTACTTGAATCTGTAGTGCCCCGACAGGACAGGACCGGGCAATGACGGAGTGAAAAGAATGACGGTTTTTAAGCCCTGCAGTCAGGTCCTCAATGTTCTCAGCAGCTGACTCCAGCCTGCAGAGGTGTGAATCAAAGTCTGCTTTCCCATGTGGTCATGCCAGATGGTTGGCTCAAAACCCATCATTTCTTTACAGCAAAACTCACTAGACACAGACAGTAACCATAAGATATATCGGAAACTTGAATCTTGTATAATTTAGACTGCCAACACCCATGGAAAAGATACTTCACCCTACTACTTATGTCAGCTCTTCAAGGATGGTTTCTTTGCTGAATATGTCCTGAAACATTTCAAGGCGTTGATAAAAATAAATTCTTACAGTTAGCCTGCACCTTCTCATTCTAAAGGATCTTGTTGTTACTTCTGAACTTTGATTGTCAAATTACACTTGAGGATCACTTCACATGCCCTAAAAGGCAGCACCGCTTCCACGGAAGGCTTGAAAAACAACAGATCACATGCGAGTATTGTCTCATTGTCTGTGGCTGTATGCGGGGTGTTCTGGAATTTGTTGGGGGTGGAGGTCTCCAGCTATATCACACTGTACCTTCTACAAAAGAATTAGGAATGCCGAGTACACTTCTGCCCCCACGAAACTGTGAAGGGAATGCTGGAGATAACGTTATTTGGTAAAGCAAATAAAAATTTAGGAAGGAGACAGTGTGTTGAAAACAATCATATGCTTGGAAAATCTGGCACTGTATATTTAGTGACCACAAGAGGTCAGGGCTTCGGTTTTCCATCGCATCTTAAAAGCGACAAACATCTCTAAGAGCCTGGAGCCAGAATACTATTTTAGGTATGATTGTTCAGTTAGGAAATGTCATCTTTAAACATTCCTCAACAGCATCTGTATATGTTTTTTCAGCAGCAGGGGTTACCGCAGGAGCGACAGTCCCCCCCCCAGAAGCAACTGCAGTTGCTTCTAGCAGTATAATAGTCAGGTTTGTCTTTCTTCATGTTCTAGGTCTTGCTCCTCCGTTTGAAGATATACAGCAGCATTATATTTTTTTACTAAAAGCCACAATCAATGCTTCCACTTCCCCGGGACAATGAGACCCCATTCATCAAGAATAAACCACGCTAGTGACAAAGCTGGCTCAGGTGCGACCCAGCGCTGTAGAGTTTCCTCCCACAGAAACTCTTAAGCACCACAAACCTCCTTTCTCTCTGCCAAACGCACCTCTCCAGCGTGAACAAGGGTCAGGATATGAGACAGCAAATACATTACATATTTCAACCACAAATTAAGACATTTTGATGTAAATGCAGCTCTCAGTCTATGAGTGGTCTACATTAGAGAGACAGAGGAAAAAAGAGGTATATAAAATAGTAATGTATTATATATATATTTATATTGCTATAGAAACTATATAAAACCCCACACATCCGCCCTCTGAGAACCACTTTCTGCAGCACCTCTTTTTATTAATGTACTACTTCTCGCGTGTGTCCTGCCCAGGCACTAACTGGGCTCGACCCAGTTCGGTCTATAAAACCAGACGAGATTACTGCCCGTGATCTTAGGCGATGAATTTTTCATGTGCAGGCTCCTTTCACCGGGAGGCCCAGCCCTGGTCCCCATCTCTGGCTGCAGCACGTCCCGTTTAGCAGGTCCTGCTTTGGGAAATTGCAATTTCTTTGTTTACTCTGTATGGTGCCAAGAAATGCCTTTTTTTTTTTTGGTTGTTTCTTTTTTTTTTTTTTTTAAGTGAAAATTATTAAGCTACTTCTAGTGTAATACCTCTAAATGCCGAGTCCGTGAGAGGGAATTTTAAGTTGGTTAATCTGACACAAATGAAAAACTATTCAAGGCTTGAGATGACTGTAAAGTTTAGTGTCATGGCTTTTTCAGTAGAAAAAAAAAAGGGTTCTCAGCAAAATTTCATTTCAACACTTGAAGTTATTTATTTCCTTTAAAGTAAAGTGTTGGGCATGTTTTAAAGACACAGTAGCAACCGAACCAACAGTCCTGCTCAGCGTTGGCGGGTACATGGGGCCGAAAGAGGAGCAGGAGGGATGGAGAGTGTTCTCTTTACTGAAGCGGGGCAGTGGGTGTCTGTTCCCACTGTGTGAGACAGTTCCCGTACGCTTGCCCGTGGCTGAAATGGGAATGTTGTCATTCTCTTAAAACCTAAATTTCAACTGAAAAGACTGCCATCATTTCTGTGACTATTGCCTGCAGAGGGAAGTGGGAAGGAGAAGCTGACCGCCATAGAGACACCTCAGCTGTCCGAGATCACTCCTTTGCTTGTTCAAAACCATTACATCTGAATTAAAGATGTCTTGGGGATTCTCCTCATCCTAAAACTCTTTTTCATTTTCTATTTGCATGTCTGGAGGCAAGAGGAAACAGGATCTGCCAGAGTTAAGTTACGCCAGTGCTCAGAGGGGTGGCCCCAGGACGGCGTTAGGCCGGCAGATAAGCTTCAGCGTCCAGGGAGACAACTCATCAGGAGGTTTGAGGACCATTTTCAGAAATATGCTGGGATCTGGTGGAGCCTCAGCACCTTTTTCTCCTTGAAGGGGGGGGGGGTGTTGGTTTCACTTCTCAGAGCAGCTGGGATAAATGGGCTGACGCTTCCCTCTACTTTTTGCTCCAACAGTCATGTATCAGGTTCTCCACAACTGAACTGAAACCCATGACTCATAATCAGTTTCGTTTGCGAAATGTTCTTCTAATTGATCAGACGGAGACCAATTTCAGCGTGGGAAACTGAACCCTGAGAAAATTAATTACCCGCCAGGCTAAACCCATTTCCTTTGGCCCAAGTACAGCTTATTGTATGTTCCTGAGAGATGACCTAGCTGCCGAGAGAAAGGCACTGCTATAATTCTTTCTGGGACACGCTACATTGGAAGCAGATAAAGTGCGGCAGGCTGAGGGCACCAGCTATGCTGAGTGGGGAGCTGCCATAGGGAGAGGGGTAAAGGGACAGCAAATACGCTGCAAAAGGCTCAGAGAGGAGTAGAGATAACAGAAAGTAGAAAATATACCAATTTTTAAATCCCAGAGTCTCCTAGGGATTGGTTACTCCAGAGCTTGCCTTTGGGGACAAGGGGTTTTAACACTCGCTGTGCATATTCGGTATTGGCTTTACACCTGCGACACAGGAGGAATGTCACAGACCCTGGGCAAAAGACAGAGATGGAGAGAGATGCTTTTGCCGTGGTGCCCTGGTAATGAGGCCGGTGCACTTCGCCGGTCTCCACAGCCTCGGGGCGGGAAGGCTCGGAATAAGGAATACGGAATAAGGAATAAATGCTGTAGCTGAGCAGAAAGCAGCAGGGAGCAAGCGTGGGCTCTCTGTCCTCCTTTAGGCTGAAAACATGCAGAAGATCCAGGGACGCGCCGGTGGCTCCACACGGATGCGGAGGGGAGCGCTGTGCCTGGGTACCGCACAGCCCGTGGCACGTCGCTCCCCGCGCCCACGGCTCACTGCCACCCCCTGCGCTTCCAGGGGCCCCGGACGTTCGGATACCAAACCCAAAGCCCTCCGAGACAGGAGGGTTACAGGATCTTTTAACTGAAGTCAAGTGGGTAATGAAAGTAGCAGGAGTACGTTCCCGCTCTGTGAATGGATAAATTAAAGCTCACAGCAAAGACGACAGACACGGAGGCTGAGAGGAGAGCAGATTTTAGATGGAAATTCTAATGACTGCCATCTTTAAGCTAATGACACCCTGCCCACGCCACTCTGCCAGCTTCCAGGCGAGCAAAATACCCGCAGCAGGAACATGGATCTCCTTCTTTTTAGTCTGGGGCTTCAAGAGAAAAAAACATTAGCGTTACAGGATACTCAGGCCCGCAATTCCCTGACAGCAAGAGCCAGCTACTCCCCAGCTGCTCCGGGTTAATAGAAATACTTCCCTGGCCAGACCCCAGCACAAAACAAAATAGGATTTGTAGCCAGAGTAAAGCTAATCAAAGAAAAAGGACAAAGGTTTATCAGCAGCCAGAACTTTTCAGAAGCAAAGAAGTTAGTGATGTCTGGGTCAACGATGTTGCCTTGCTTCAGAGAGCCCTCAAGGCGGATAGCTCGGGGAATACCTCACCTCGCTGAAAAGTTCTAACCCTTTGACTTTTGTAAGGACAGGATTTAGATTCAGGTGTATTTATTGGAAAAACCTTAAATTCAACCAAAATAATCTCTCGGTAGCTGCCAGCCTTTTATCAGCATCTGTGTGGATGTGCTCAGGAGCTCTGTGTAAATCCGATGTACTTAAGAAACAAAGGTTGAGAAGAACGACCTCTTCAAATGCAGATGTTAGGCTTCTTTAAAGCCCTGGGGTTCAAGGGCCACAAAGCTGGGTTAAGGCTCCCAGTCTTACTTCCTCCCCTATCCACCTTTTTCTTGCCCCAAGAAAGAGGATGACATAGCTGAGAACTGGGCTCAGTGTTTTTCTCAGCGGAAAATATATTTCTACAGCAATTCCTAATGGTACACTCTGGAATTTTCTTCCTTTGCACATACACTGCATCAGAGACCTTCAGGGTTCCATCTCCCCAGCGGGTGCCCTGGGAGCAGGCAATCAGCTGCTATGGAAGAGGGGGGGGAATCCTGTGTGTGAGTACCGAAGAGGTACGGAAATAAACACATACCAAAGAAAATTGAAAAAAAAGTTTCCACCAAATTAATAGTATCAAGATAATAACTATTCTATTTGAGACCTCTTATTTTGGCTGCGACACAGCCAAAGTGTAATATAACTGGAAATCAAAATGGATGGAAACAAATCCATTGATGTTTATGGCTATTGTTAGTTTCTGATAGATCCTGATAGTCTACTAAGTGAACACCACATTATCTACCTCTTAAACCAGATTTCACAGCTCCTTGAGTCTCCTGCAGCATGAATATTTTTCTTTTTTTAACCCTGTTAGTGCATTTGAGTTGACTCTTCTCCTTCGTTGGGTACAAGAGGAATACTTCAAAAGTCAGAGCTCTCTGAACTGAAATACCAGTTTTGAAGGGGGCAAAAGCCATTTGCATCGTGGCTGTGAGCCCATGCTTTTATAGGCAACTTTGTGTGTCTATGCAAGTACAAAAACACCCATGAGAATATTGGTGATTTATGTCTGTTTAGTATGCTAGCACCCGTCAGCTGAGCTACTATAACAGAATTTGTGTCCACATTTGCCCCTTAGCCCTCAGACAAATTGCAAAACCATACTGCTGGGCTTCAGCTCTCCTATGTTTCTCTGCCCCTCACCTTTTCTATTTTTCAACAGGGAAAGAAAAATAAGAAAAAAAAATTTTTTTTGAAGCTTCCTTCAAAAAGATAAAAGCTATTTTCTAAGATCTCGGTAATTTTAACATCCAGAAAAGACTGATAAAAGATCAACGTGCACTTACTTAAAAGAAATTCAGGAGAGCAGCCTGAGGTGAACGGTGACTCTTGTGGAGAACGTTGCTGGTCCAAGCGCAGCTCACCTGGCCATTCATCCGGTGCCCATCCAGGGGGAAAGGAGATGAGATATTACTCCATTATAGTCTGGAATTTATAATTCATACAATGCCAATGAAATAATGATAAACGACTGAATTGTTCACAAAGGCCATTCTTCATACTTTAGCCCATTTAAAAAAAAAAAATCTTTTTTTTTTTTTTCTTCTTTTCTTAACTTTCTCTTAATGACTCCCTGTGATGGTGTGCTCCCCACCCCCAGGCAGCCACCCTGACCTTTATCTCCCCTAACCCTGCCCAGGTGATGACCATGTGGTGGTCACAATGGTGCGTGTAGTTGTGATGGCGGCACTCGGAGCTCAACGTGGTTTTGGGGAGCCATCTCAAACCTTGTTAAAACACAGTCACATTTACCATCAAACTTTGTTAAATCCCTGGTTTATATCAATAAATACATTGCTGCTTCTCTCTACGAGTATAGCGCATCGCTCCAGCTGCAGCAAATTGGCACAGTCGGCAGGATGGCAACTAGCATTGTCACCAAAATCAGGAATGAACTTCTTAATGCCAATGCAGTCTTAAGAAGCAGGCAGGTCTTTATTCGGTGCTGGGGATGTGGGGGATCTCTCCACCCAACATGTCCATTGAATACGAGATTCACAAAGACTTGTATCTATACAGAATACACATAGTCATTACATCTCCCAGAACTCATTTCCATACTCATTACATTTCCCAGAACTCATGATAATATTTACATCACCCTGGCACACGGCATTAAGTCTATCAGGGGCTTCATGGAAGGTCTTGGGGTGATCCCTACTGATGTCTGGTGGTCACATAGGAATGAACTCTTGGTGAACACTGCAGTGTCGTTCTTTTTGCCATGCTCTTTGACCACTATGGCTGGTTTGGGCTGATAATAGAGGAGCTCTTTGTGTGGACTGGGAAGATAAATGCAGAAGCCTTTGCAACTAGCTGATGTGGCATGATGTGGAATTCTTCACTGTTTGTTCTTACTCATCATCAGCCTGGAGAAGAGAATGCTCTGGGGAGACCTTATTGTGGCCTTCCAGTACCTAAAGAGGGCCTAAAAGAAAGCTGCAGAGGGACTTTTTACAAGGGCATGTACTGATAGGAGGAGGGTGAATGGCTTCAAACTGGAAGAGGGCAGATTTAGATGAGATATCAGGAAGACATTTTTCCCTGTGGGGGCGGTGAGCCCCTGGCGCAGGGTGCCCCGAGAAGCTGTGGCTGCCCCATCCCTGGAGGTGTTCAAGGCCGGGTTGGACGGGGCTTGGGGCAACCTGGGCTGGGGGGAGGTGGCCCTGCCCAGGGCAGGGGGGGTGGAACTGGATGATCTTCAAGGTCCCTTTCAACCCAAACTATTCTAGGGTTCTATGATAATTGCAAAAGGTGCATTTAATCGTAAGGTGTTCTAATTACACATTCACATATTCACCAGACTCTTAGTTTCTAGTTGTAACAGCATTACCCGTTACTTACGGAGGCCAAAGAGCGAACCCGAGTCCCAACTTGTCAGAACCAGGGGCTCATGAGCACTGGCATAATTGGGAAGCCGTCGAAGAGCGCCTAAAAGTAACTGGGGGCCGCACAAAGGCAATGTTAAAACCACTGACTGGAGGAGCCCCCGGCAATTTTTAAAGCCCGTTTAACTGCAAAAACGAGGTGAGCCCGGGAAAGGAGGAGCGGGCGGTAAGGCTCTGAACGCCCATCAGCCGCCCCCTCCCGGGCAGGGTTACGGGCCAGTGGAGCCCCGGGGGGAACATGACAAACTTCGGGGCCCCGCGGGGCCGGTCCCCTCCGGCAGGAATCGAGAGAAACCGAGCGGCGTCCCGGGGGCGGTTGAACCCGCCCGGCCGCGACGGGGGAGGGGGGGGGGAGGGGGCTCGACGGTAGGGGCGGGATAACGGCCCCCGCGTTTTGGTTCCAGTCGGTCTTTGAGGACAATTGGGGAAGTTAAAGGTTTTTGGTTTTTTTTTTTTATCGATACGGGATCACAGATTTCGCTACTAACACAAGACGCCAAGATGGGCGTGCAACGACGGTAAAGAGTGAAAATCACCGGTGGGAACGGAGCGACCGTTCCGTGCCGAGGCGGATTTATGGCTCCGGGGCGAGAAGCGCACGTCGCCCACTCGCTTTGCAATTAAAATTCATCATGAAAATAATACGCAGGTTTCGGTGTTGTAAAGGGCCGACCCTGGCGCCTGCCGACCGGTCCTGCGGCTCCGGCGGAGACCGGGCGGCTCCGCGGAGCCCCCGCGCCCCCCCCCGGTGCGGAGACCCCGAACGGAGCCCGGTACCCCGCTCCTGCCGGGCGCCGAGCGGGAGCTCCGGAGCCGATTCGGAGAAAAGGCAAATTCTCTCCAGAACCCACTCCCCGTACAACTCGCCCGTCTGGCCGCTTGGGAAACCGCTTGGGAGGTGGCGCTTAACCGTCGGGTTTTGGCACCGAAATGCCCACCCAGCCCCGCTACCGGCGGCTGCTCTGCCGGCAGGGAAAAGGCAGGGGAAGGGGATAAAGAGAAGTTTGCCTTCACCTGGGAGGGAATGCAACGCACCTCTAAGACTCCCACAGGGGTATAAACACTCACCCTCGACTGCTCCCGCCGCACCCGCTGAACTTTTGGCAGTCTCGCTCCCCCGAGACGGGGAACTGCGCCGAGATACAGCCCATGGGCTGATTGGAGGGACTTCCCCTGAGGAAGAGGGGGGGAGGGGGGGGAAGCAGCAGTGTGGCAAGCACTAAATAAGGCAGAAATTGAGATTCCACCTGGAAAATATCAGGGATCAAGTAAAGTAAAATTTTTAGGTGCTTAGTGGATAATGGGCAGTGCTGTGATTCCTCCAGACACCTTAAGCAAAAAAAAAAAAAAAAAAAAAAAAAAAAAAAAAAAAGAAGAGCTGCAAATACCCCAATCAAAGAAGGAGTTACAACAATTCATGGAAACTTTAGGGTATTGGAGGAAGCACGTGCCTGGATTTTCTGTCGTTTCCCGTCCATTATCCTCGCTCTTATGGAAAGGCAAATCCTGGGGGTGGAAATTAGAACATAACGAGGCGGTGAAAACTCTAATTGAAGAATTAAAAACACATCGGTCACTGGGACCAGTGCACCCCCAGGACCCTGTTATAGCCGAATGGGAAGCACATGGACACAGGAGGTTCTCGCATATGCGCTGCTCTTTTGAGTCCATAGAAACAAAGCACTGCTGAATGAATGACTCCTTGGGCTAATTCACCTGGCCCTGCATGGGCAAGAGTTGTTCTTTATCCTTGGGAAAGGCGAGCAGCAGATGAGCTGGAAAGAGGAGTTGGTAAAGAAATTCCGCCTGGAAGAGCCGCAGCTCTGTTGTGGGATTGATGGTGAGTGGCAGAAGCCTCAGTCAGCCCTTGCTCTGAGCTGCTGTAAGGGCGTAACCTAAACCTGAAGAAAAACCTGTAGAGATCATAGCACACGGATAGGTGGATAGATATATCACAAGCAAAACTAACAGTTTAAAATTACATTTCTATTTGTGACCTCATTTTCAAAAGCCCCGAGTGTTGGTCCCAGTGGGACAGGCTGTGGGAGCCGCCGTCTGGGGAATCACTCCAGAGGTGGGTGTCTGCACTTGCAGACCTATTTTTGCAAATCTTCCTTATGTATATTTGGAAAGGTGAGAAAGCACCAGCCAAGGATGTTTTCTAAAGGTCGAACCTTTTGCTGGAGCTTTCCCCCTCTGCTTGCTTTTATTTCGAGGTACTCCCCAAGGACAGGTAGAAACTCCATAGCTCTGAGCACATCCTTTGTCCTGCTTAATCGTTGTCAGCAGCCCAAAAGAGAAGATAATGGCGACCCATCTTGGGGACTCCAAGATCCTGATTGTTCGGAAAGGTCAGAGAAAAACTAGGCTTTTGATCTTTGCAAAAGAAGAGATTAGCAGGCCGTCTTGCTGAGATGTTGGGGGGAGGGGGGGGGAGCAGGGAGAGAAAAGGGAAAAAGAGAAGAAAGGTGATATAAGGCTGTTTGGATTTGATTTCGATACAAGGAACTAGGAACCATGAAACAAAGCCATGACACTGAAAAGAAAGCAGGGGAAAAATTCCTCTGCAGAATACACTCCTGAATACCCAGGCAGCGTGAGGAACAACTGGGAAGAAGTATGAAAAGGCAGGAACTATGAGAAAGAATGTTCTCGGATAAAACTAGTCAGGGTGTTCTTTATTTCTCCCACATTCAAGGTTGTTGGCCTTCACCTCTGATTCCTACGGGTGGCCAGTATTGTAGCTTAGTATTGTAGCTGTTGTGGCTGAAAACAGGACTAGGGCAGATGGAAAGAATGGATGGGATTTCTCCCACATCAGTCTATCCAACTGAAAGCTGATTGACAAGACTCAGGTCGTTGGCTGGGCTTCCTCGGGAGTCCATAGAGAGATCATCACCCGTGAAAGGCAATTCCACCCATCATAAACGAAGTGACTAATGCAGAAGGAAGAGATGAATCAACTCTAGAGATGCTCATCTGTCTTCCCTGGTTAAAGAAAACAAAAAAAGAGGGGATGAGTTGAGGACAGAGGGTTAATCTCACCTCTCCTGAGTGAGAAAAATCCCACCCAAGAGCTTCTGATGAGTCCCTTCTGGCTGGAGCAGATGCTGGAAGCACAAAGGGTCCTGTCCCATGGTCTCATCTCATCTGTTATGAAAGGACTGGAAAATAAAAAAGCAGAGCTCAAATGTGAAAGGCTGTGTCATACACACCACACAATCCCCTTGTCCGGCTCTGTTTTGTCTCTGTAACACCCGAATGATAAAGGAATAAATTAGGGATTGTGATTCCTGTTCCAGTTTTGAGGACATTCTGGCAACAGATGAGAGAAGCATTTGCGGCCAAAGGCTTAAAAAATTCAGGCCCAGATTTCAAGTATTTGAGGTTTTTAGTTATTTTATGCTGCAAGTTTGGCTTGGACACATCTTTAGTAGCTGCTAGAATCAGACAGAATCTCCAAACCTTTGGAAGCATTCCTAGTGCAAGAAATTACCAATTTCCATATTTTTGTTGCTCTTGATGTTTTTGACACTCAGGAACAAACTGTCTTCATTTAAATGAGATGAGAAAAGTATCTCCTGCAAATTATGCCATTTCTTTTCTCCATTATGTTTTTCTGCATCTTCTGGCAGCGCTGTTACAAAACCAACAGCAAACGGTCGAGTGGAACAGCAAAGACAATAACTTTAATGGAAAGAAATTGGGAACTGGAAGATGACACAGATTGCATTAGGAAAAAAAAAGTGAAATAATATTTAATTTCCCTGGTCATAAATAATATGTCCGCCCACATTACAAGCACATCAAAGATGACAGGAAAAATAGTCAGTGACATGAGAAAATATCATTATTTCTTCATTAAATGTTTTATATATTTATAAGGGGGAAAAAATTAAAAAAGCACCCTGACAAGCAAAAGTATAACAGCTGAAGGGCCATTGAAGAAATGAATTAGGACTATATAAGTGTGCAGATGCGTAAATCAAAAGGAAAGAAAAAAATCTGCCATAGGCAAAACTTTGACTATTGTTAGAACCAAGTTCCATTTCAGAAAGGGAGAGGAACTGCTGCTGGTGGACTCTGCATTGAATTCCACAATTGATGCGCACCATATGTTCACAACAGGGCGGCCTTTCTAGGTGAAGAAAGGGGGTCTGGACTGCTTCGTATTCTCGTGTAGTGACGGCTGAGCAAAGAGGGTTCTTACACAGCAGCCGCTGTGCCGCAAAGACCTTGCAGAGCGCAGGAAGCCAAGCACAGAACTAGAGGCATCGGGGTTTTGATGTTGGTTTTGCAGGAAGCTACTGGAAATTTGGGAAGGTCACGGAGGCTGTGGCTGTAAACTTAAAATTAGGGTTAGGGGCCAGCAGGTGAACATCAGGGGCACTGCAGGTCCAGCTGAGCTGCTTTATTTGTGAAGGGATTTACATTTTGTGTGTGTTAGTAATCATCTCAACAGATTTCAGTATCTTTTGCACACTGTCACACTCTCTGTGGAGCTCAAAAGTACCAACAGTGGGTCAGTGAGGGCAAAAAAGGGTCAGTATGAAAGATAACCTTTAGGGGAAAGGGGATACACACTCCTGCATGGTTTTTCGCTACACTTAGGGATAGTGCTTCTGTAAGAACTCAACACCGAGATGCTGATTGTTTCTGTCTCTCTAATGATCCATCCTCTTCATCCCTCTCCAGCCCTGGTGACCACAACACATCTATTCAGAGAAACATTACCACCGTCATTTCTGCTCCAAGACACACAGCATCACTCATCAACAAGAAGTCAAGGTCACGACACCTCCAAACGCGCAACACACAGACTCATCGCTTCTGCTCTCGGTGCTGCTGAGAACCTCCCTCCTCACACAGGCACTAATGGCACCATTACTGCTCCCCTCCAGATTGTTTAACAGATGCTCTTGATAAATACCGAAGCAGCTGAAATTCCGTAGGAAATGAAGCGCGGCTGCCCGACCGCCACGGTTGATAGTGAAAGATAGGAGACACTTACAAGGTCTTTGTGACGGGTATCGCACCAGCAAAGGTGTTTGGCCCTTTCACCAGGACTGAAAGGTCCAGAGTCGGGGAATGGAATGGGCCTGAATAGTATGAATTATATAAAGTATATTCGGCTCCCGGGTTACTGGCAAGGATATGTTCTCCTAGAGGAAATATTATGAACTCTGCCAGGTTATAGGGCTCCCAGCTGCATCTGCACAAGTAATGAATTCACTGGAAGCTAACAAACACAGAATTTACAGTTTGAATAAATATAGACAGAGTGTGTGTATATATATATTTATATTTTTGTGTGTGTTTGTTTATATGTGAATGTTACTGTTCTCAAATAGCTATCTAATGTATTTGTGAAGACAAAGTGTAAACAATCTATTCAGGGGACAAGAAGTTTGTTGCAGTCCTTTTCAGCTACGCAGCCAGAGAAGTTTTCCAGGTGTTCTCTCCACTGACATTTAGTACTCCCAAGTAATGGATAGATCGAAGCATTAAGATTTTTTTCCCCTCTTTTGACTTGCAAAAGTAAGGCAACTTTGCAAAACGCAATGGCCCTGTGAAATCTGTATTTCATCAAGAGAAAAGGTTTTGTTTAAAACAACATCCCTATTGCAAAGCTTCTGCATGTCAAGATACAAAGGGCTGAGTGAGCGCAAAGACGTTCCTTGTACGAAGCGCAAGTCCCTCTCCCTCCTTTTCTTTGTCTCTGTCCCGTATTGCTTCACTTCTAGGCTGATCTAATCTACCCTAGTCTTCACAGATTTTCATCAACTTTACATTTAAACTTTTTTCACCATACCCAACCAACCTGTCGAACCTCTCTCCTGTGCAGTTTCTCTCCCAACACACTTAAGATTTTCCCTCCTCACCCCGTTTCTTATTTCCCTGGCCCCATCTGATCGCTCTGACTGTTGGCAGACGTGAGACACCCCGGTGCGAGAGCGGTGCGGGAGAGGCTGCTGGAGCTGTCGGCTCCCCAGTAGAGAGAGAATAAGGTGCGCGAGGGTGCCTGCGCCGCCTGAGCCGGGCTGGGCGCCGGGGAGAAAACGGAGCCGTGGGGAAGGGTCTCGCCGGGCCGGAGAGGCGGTGTGTAATGGAATGGAAATAAGAGAGGTGAGAGAAAATGAGATGGAAAAACTGAGGTGTACGACATGGAGGAATTTAGCTGAAATTAAATTGTCACTGAGTCTGGCGGGCTTGGGGGGGGGGGGGGGGGTGTAGAAGGGAAAAAACAAAGCTGCCACCAGAACTCCTTTGTCACCACCAGCAGTGTCTTCCAGAGTCTGCATCCCCGTCCCACACTACGTACGCGTGTCTCCTTCAATCCTCTCAACCCGTCAGAGGAGATTCTGTCGTTTGTCCCTTCAGCTTCTCATTTCACCTCATCCACTCTCTTTCCCTCTTGTTACTCATAGGTTCCACTTCCACCTATTTTCTGTTGTGGGCGACATCATCACGGAGCGAAATTGCGGCAACACAACAAGGATGTTGCAGGCACGAGTGCATCTTTCTATATAAATACACATTGTGCGAGTGTGTGCATATATATGGACTATGGGAACGAACATTTGTTGCGCTGGAACAAAATCTACCCGTGCTGTGACCACAGCCTGTTTTGTCGCTTCCTTATACACTGTGGTTTATATCTACACCTTCACTTTTCCTTTGAAGTACAGGAGATTTTTACTGAGTGTACTAAGGATAGGAAGGAGAAAAGAAGAACGAGAGAGGAGTGCTAAAGACAGACAGAGGGAAGAAGGATGGTGAATGTTTTGAGAAGGGAAAGGATGAGCTGCTGGGGTAGCAGCTCTAGTTAGAAAAGGGAACTTTCAGTTCTACACAAAATTCCTTTTCTGGATTGGAAGCAGCAGCCTGAGTCCTCAAACCTTCCCACAAAAGGGAAATGGTGTGGGGAAGAAAAAAAATCATATGGCGACATCAAAATGCCATAATGTGAAGCACTCTATGCTACTACAAGCTATTTAAAATTAATGCCTTAATGTAATATAAAATCCATACAAATTAGATTGGAAAAAAAAAAATGTGGAAACCAAGGGTTTTTCTGTTCTCAAAACAAAACATTTTGTCATTACCAAAATGAAATAGGAAGTCAAAACAATTCATTTTAACTATTCTCCGTCAAACATTTCATTGCAATTGACTTGCTCCTGTGAAACCCTGTAAAAAAACCTTTAGCTTCCAACAGCGAACTGCTCAGGTTAATAACAGTTAAACAATGGGGAAAAAATTAGTTCTTAAGAAACCCTTGGCTATCCAAAGAGGAGTAAAAGGGAATAGACACCGCGGTTCCCTTGGTCTGGACTGATAATTGCTTTTGTATTGGACTCTTTGAAACCCACAGATCAGTGTGTCCTACCCGTGTCAGGAATATCTTTGAATAACATCCCAGCCTGTAAATTACTCCTGCTAATCCTCTTCAGCTCAGCCCCGTTCCTCCCGCTTCTGTGAAATCCTGCAGCAGGATTAACAAACGCCAACAAATTGCCGTCTTCGGACGGCATCAAATGCTACTGTGTACTGCGAAGTGACACGCTAAGAAGAGAGCACCTTTCCTTTCACGGGGGACGGCTCCGTGCAGGGCCCCGGTGCGCAATCCGCGCCGCCGCTCGCGGCCAGGAGGACGCGGTACGGGTCGGCTGCTGTTTCCCTCCATGGTGGTTCACAGCCAGGTTCACCGCCTAGAAAGCGCAGTTGACTCCCGGTGAGTTCACAGATCCGCCTGTCCGCCTCCTGCCTAAATTAAATTAGCAAAGCCACTGGGAAACTTATCCTAAAATACTTCATCTTAAAATGCATGAAAATACACTAAAGGCCGCAGTCACGTGCCGGAGTGAGTCTTTTGGGTCCAAGGACTACGCTCTTCTGGGAATCTGGCCATTAAGCGTGGTTTGAAGTGCTTTGCTTTAGGCACTCAGATGTAATTTGTTTTTGTTGAACAGTTTTCGGTGGGCACTCCTCACGCGCTTACGCCGCTGCCCGGGAGAAGGCGATGGGCCTCGGCCCCGGGGGCTGCGCTGACGGCTCTCAGCCAGCCCCTCCGCAAAGGCTCTGCCCTCGTTTTTGCACTCACCAGAGCTCCGGATAAAAGGGCATGGTCTGATCCGCGCCGTGCCTTTGGCGGCTCTCCGCACCCCCGCGGCCCCCAGGCCTGCGGCACTGCAGGAAGGCAAGGCCGCACGGCCGCGCTCAGCCAGTGCCACCACCAGTTGAGGAGGCACGGGCATCCCGACTACTCCGGAGCTGTAATAAAGATTTTAGGCAGTGAATTCAACCTGTTTCGCTTCATTTGCTGCACTGAACAGCTCACATTTTAATTCATTGCAGGCAGGAGTGGGCAAACCCTGCAGATCTCAGCTGATGGTCATGGGAGGGGAGAGGCGCTCCCCTCCATAGTTTACCTGGCGGTCATAGAAGGCAGGTGGCTGCCTTGCAGACAGCCCTGGGCATTAGTTTGTCCCTGTGATAATTTGGTTTTCCCTTATGATCATAGAATGGGTTGGGTTGGAAGGGACCTTGAAGATCACCCAGTGCCACCCCCTGCCCTGGGCAGGGACACCTCCCCCCAGCCCAGGTCGCTCCAAGCCCCGTCCAACCCGGCCTTGAACACCTCCAGGGATGGGGCAGCCACAGCTCCTCTGGGCACCCTGCGCCAGGGGCTCACCACCTGCACAGTGAAATATTGCTTCCTGATATCTAAACTAAATCTCCCCTCTTCCAGTTTGAAGCCATTCCCCCTTGTCCTATCACTACATGCCCTTGGAAAAAGTCCTCCCCAGCCTCCTGTAGCCCCCTGGAAGGCTGCTATAAGTTCTCCCCAGAACCTTCTCTTCTCCAGGCTGAAGAACCCCAACTCTCTCAGCCTTTCCTCACAGGAGAAGTGCTCCAGCCCTCAGAGCATCTTTGTGGCCTCCTCTGGCCCTGCTCCAACAGGTCCATATCTTTCCTATACTGGGGGCTCTAGAGCTGGAGGCAGTACTCCAGGTGGAGTCTCACCAGAGTACTGATGGACTGCAAGGAGCAGCAGGGCAGGGCAGGAGCTGTGTGCTCGGCACTGGTGATCCCACACCACTGGAAAAATACCTCCCTGCTGGAGTCAGTGTTTCTTGGGCGCTGCTGTGGAATCGGTTGCCTTTGCTCCCCACGTTCCCCCTGCTCCAGGCGGCAGTTCTCCGTACAGGGACTTTGTTTCCCTCTGCCTCAAGGAATCACCACGCGGCTTTGTGATAGGCTTTTGGTTGCAATTAATGAGGTTAGTCTGGCCTGTTTGCCAGAGCATAGTGAGCCAAAACTCCCTGGATACCATTATGTTTGGCGTGCACACCCGCATCTTGCATTCGGCTTTCAGAGCAGCTCGTTTCTTTCCCAAAACGTGGGCTACTCCAGGATTTAAAAAAATATCTCAATGACTTATTTTGGTCAATTTGCAAGTATGAAGACATCTACTGATCCCACTGCTGCTTGATACTGCAAGAGCCTTGAAAATCAATAAGGATCTTACTGCAAGATACATCCTGTAAAGTGTTTCTGGTCTTCAAGACAGAAAAGGGGACCCTCTTGAGAGGACAAGCCTGTCAGGCATTGAGTTTCTAGAAGAAAAAAAAAAAAATGTATGCAACTGATTTCCCCTGGTAAAGCAGATTCACTAAGAACAAGGGCAGGAGCCCCCGGCAGGGCTGGGGAAAAAAAAAAACCACCAAACTTTCCATAGTTTTAAAAGCTTCATGGGAGAACCAGAGAAGTCCAATTTGCACTGAGATCTGCTCTCACACACACACACACACTTGCTTTTGTCTCCAGAGGTAGTTTCACAAGCTTTTGGTTGGAAAGCCTCAGACGGCTCAGCCATGTTCATGTCATAGCCTGGAGAAGCAGCGTGACAGTGAAGAGGCAGAGATTAACATGAGCTTCCACCCGTGGAGAAGCTGCAGCCTCAGGGCCTGGGTGTAACGGGGAGCTGTGTTCTAGCTAGAGGTGATGCTGTGTGTTCTTTATGGGACAGAAATTTGGTTATGGAGCCAAATCCTCAACTGCTGTAAATAAACAGCTCTCTTTGGAAGTTAACAGACTGCATGCCCGGGTGGCGTAAAGCAGCCTGGCTCCACTCATGTCAGCCAACTGGATCCTCAGTGCTAATTGTCTATTGATTCTGGACAGAGCGATACCCATTTACTCTGCAGCCAACTGGGCTCTTGCTCCCCATCATTTACTGCGTTTGTGCGTCTTCCTTTGTCTCTGCCTTTTCTCCTGCCCATCCCCACATTCATCTTTCTTTGTATTTGCACCATTTCCCAGTCTCTCTCTCTCCTGACTTTCCACCCTTTTCCCCCAAAGACTTTGTTGTCCGTTTGCCTGTCTGCTTTTCCTCACAATGACTTCTCTCTCACATACCTCCCAGTTCACCCACTGTTTCTCCTCTATTTTTTCTCCTTCTCCTTTCCTCCACATCTTCCCCGCATCCCTATTCCCCCTCTCTCAGCTTCCCCCCTCCCCTTCCTCCATAAGCTCTTTCCTCCCCATGCTATGGAGGGACGGCGGATATACCACTGTCGATAGCTGTGATTTCTGCTAACTGCTTGGCCAGGGTCAAGGAGTTTTTTTCATTATCTTTTTATTGCAAACAGCCTCTGCATACAAGAAGCTCCATTAGTAAATATCGATGCACAGCAGGCTGGGTGCACATAGATTACCACGACACATCAAACAGCAGAAATGACAAATAGGCAGCTGAGCGCAGGCAGTAAGAAGAGCCGTGTTAACGTAAGCAAGAAAACAGAGCGAATGCAACAGGGGAAATAATTAAAAACAAATACATCGGCGGCTTCCCACCGCCGGAAAGGCAGACGGGAGACGGAGGCTTCCAACTCAGGAGTGGAATCTCCCACCAAGAGACTGCCGAAATTCTGAGTGTGCCTTTGCAATTTCTGCAGCTGCTGCTGGTGCTCTGCGGAGCCTTGCAGAGGAGGACTCAGCAAACTTACTTCCAGGCAGAATTTGCTCCCGAACACAACATTATTACAGAAACTTTGGTGCTTTCCACTAGGGGGTTGAGCAGGATTGTGTTTGCACTGGGATCTTAACGGCTTTGACTACTGTCTTCGGGGGGCATAATCTCTCCTCTGTGTGATCATATACCTGGTTTGGTTGAAAATACTATTAGACGCACGCTAATGTGAATGGACCCAAACAGTAAAGAAAGAGAAAAGAAAAATATAAGCCAAAGAAAACAGAAAGGAAGATTTTAGGAAAGGAGAAGGGGACAGAGAAAAAACACTGCAGGCAACAGAGGGAGAATGAAGGAGAAAACTGGAGAAGTGGGGGCAGAGAATGAGATGCTAAGGGGAGAGATGCAGAAATCAACAAATGTGTGATTACAAGTTAGAAGAGCAAGACCCAGGTTTCTCGTTGGTATACGTCGGTACGGTTCCATCAGACCCTACTGATTTATGTCACCCAAGAGTCCACTCCACTGACTTTCATGTAACTTTATGGATTGACACCACCTCAGCATCTGGCGAAGGCACTGTGGGCTGCAGTCCAAACAAAGATACATGATACATAGCATGATTCCTTTCTAGGGCACAATCTCTTTATTGTTCCCAATTCCCCGGACTATTAGCTAAATATAACTGGCAGAAACTTATGTTATTGTCAGCAGGTTTCCCATTCCCATCACCTCTCCAGACCATGCCCTGTGTCAAGCACCACAGCCAGTACTTCAATGTCTGTCCTGAAAGATCAGATTTACTCACCTCTACTTATTCTCTTTTAGACCAATCTGAAGTTATTTTCTAACCTGTTCTGCACATCCCACTTCTTCTATTAACTCTCCCTTACAGCTTTCAGATACGTCTGAGTCTTTAAAAACTCACTTCATGAAAAGTCCTATTGTTTCTCACAGAGATTTTTTTTTTTTTTCCTGAGAAACGGGTGAATAAAACTGTCGTAGAACCATTTATGAAGACAAAACTAAGGGGATCAAACCTTCCTTGATTTTGCTTAGATCTTGGCCCAGGCCTTCATTTAATCCATGCAATGAATACATTTCTTGGTTTTAGCACTATCAGGCAACTGTTTGGCCCTGTACATTAATCTCAGGAGGCAACACAGAACTAATTAGAAACTGAAAGGAGATGGAGCAGGGCGTGCAAGACTAGTATTAAGTAAAAGAAGGAAAGCCTACTCTCTAAGGTACCTTTTCTGCACTGTATTTGTTTCTGAGGCCTCATGAATAGCATCCCTCTTCCTTGCGTGTAGTTCCTTAACTTCTGAGTTCTGCATGACTCATTGCCCCAAGCGGCAATGAATTGTCTGCCAGGTTGCTACTTCTGGGGTATTAACAGAATATTGAGAATCTCATTTCTGATCTCCCTTAAAACCACTTGGTAAATGGATCTGGCTCAGAGAAAAGATGAAAATAATGTGTGCAATAAAAAGGCCCCCAAAAAAGGAGGAGAAAAAGAAAGAGAAATGAAAGAAAAAGATGGGATTTCCAGAGAGTCCTGACTGATCTCCACTTCATTATTGAAAGATTGGACTATTAAAGGGACACAGTAGGCCTGAAGGAATTGTGTGATCATTTGTGCAAATGGTAATTTCAGTGTTCAGTCTATCATATCCATAAACATAATGTGGCTGGGAGTGACATGAGTTATAGCAAATCCCTTTCCCAGGAGGCTCCATGCCACTTTGATGCAATGCCTGAGAACGCAGAGAGCCGGAGAGTAAGAGATGCTTCCTCCCTCCCATGCTCGCTCTCTCGGCTGAGCTGATGGGTGAAGCCACTCTGATTACAGCAGATTTGTGGAATTAAATGGAGGAGCCGTAGTGCTGACAAAGAAACTGTTCCAATTCCGGAAAAGCTCATCTCTGTCTTGTACTTACCCGCTCACACAACCGAACATGCAAAATCTGCTCAGTAAATAAAGATGTGTTACTCTGGCTCAACGCACTACTTTGCTGAAGTGCTAATCCCAAGGGAAACGCGTGCCAAACACTTCCCCCGCTTTACAGATGTGCTGCTTGGCCGTGTGTGTCCTCACACGCTTGTAGGTGGGGGAATACACGTCCTAACATTGAGACATCACTCTTCTGCTCTTTGTGAACTCCAAAGCCAGCAGTGCAAACTGGGATTTTCAACCGTGCCGAGTAAAAGATGAACGCTCTAATCCCGTTGACCTTAATCTCAATCTGTTTGTAAGAACAGAGCATCCTTTCTCTGCTCTGTCTTCGTACACTCCTGGGCATAACCTGCAGCGCTGCCGAGTTGCTGCGCAAGCTTGTGATGTATAAATTCAGGTTAGGCGCTTTCTGGGATTCCCGTGGAAAGGACTACATCTTCTGTCAGGGTCAAGCGATGCATCTTCCCTGTGTTATCTTCATCTACCCTTGCTGTGCCTGTGGCTCAAGAGGCAAACACCTTAGGGTCTTGGCTCTACTTAAAGAAAGCCAAAATAGACTGCTGTGACATCCAGGTAGGAGAACCGATAGCTCTCAGGCTGCCGAGACCCCATCAGCAGTACTGTGAATTCACCTTAATGCACTAAACCACCAGTTAATAAAACTCCATCCTGGATGGGAATAGCCTTGAACTCAGAAAACAGTCTTGTTCTGTTTCTGACCCATACAGATGAAGCTTTCACACAATTTCTGCATTGAGATAAATAAACACACACTGTCCCAGCTTTATAAAGGCAAAGGGCAGAAATTTGTGCTTTATATTCATTGGTTCTGGAAAAAACAAAAAAAATTTAAATGTCACAACACCATGTACGTATTCATATAGAATTCAGTTTCTTGGATTCTTACTCGTGCGGAATTTCTGAGTAACTTTTTGAAGAAGAGGGGCAACATTGCATCAAATCCTGTGGCATGTTCTGTGATTGGGGTAGTGGTTTACTCGATGAGAGACAGCCCCACTGGATTGCACAAAAAAAGTGAAGGCTTTGTTGGGGAGTTTCTGTGAGTAGTGGACCCCAAAAGCATTCTCTGCTCACTGGTTCTTCATATGCCTACACTTGACTACCCCGCATATCAGGATCACATTTCACCTTAGCCTCATATTATCATAAAAGTACCCAAGATACCATCCATTTCTCTGCAAAGGGATGAACTTCATCATTCTTATTTGGTCAAGCAGCGTTACCTTTGATTTTTCTATTATTTCAGTTCAAAAACTGGTCTTGCTTTGTTGGTTTTCTTTCTTTTTTTTGCTTTTGTTTTGCATCTTATCTTTCACAAGAAAGAACAACCAATTAAAAGGAAACATTTCCTTTGTTCAAGGGAACGTGACTGCAGTAGCTCAGGGAGAGATCTGCGAATAGGAGAACGTTTCTCATGTCCCAGGTTCCCCTAGCATCAGTGGGTTTGAAGACCTTGCACCTCTGTGCTTCTTCCTCGCTATCCGATTGGAAGGTTTATGACTTGCAAAGAACAAATCTGTGTCCTACAATATGGCTGACAATACAAACCCGTTAAAAAGTAAGAAATGGTCTTCATACCTCGGGCCTTCCTGCATGGGGTGTTTCTAAGGAGGGTCTGGGCTTTCTAGAGCAACCAGAACAAAAGATTTATAATTCCTGCCTCAGCCCGCAGAGGACATTTAGTGATAGGCAAAGACACGACTCTGCCTCCGCCAAGACATCATCCCCATGTCTGAGCTGATCTGTAGATGACTACAATTTGTTGTTTGCTGTAAACAACAGCAGGTGGCTTCACCAGAGAGCAGCTACTACAGATAAGAAGTTACAATGGGATTTGGATAGATGACTGGTGTAGGGAAAACTCAGAGGATAAACATTTACTTCTGCAGGGCCTCCTGAGAGCTCCAGACAAAGCAAATCTGGGAGCAGATACGAATGAGGGACTTGGCACCGAGTCTGATCCAAAGAGGACTTTCCTGGGGCAAAATTTCATGCAGTCTATGATAAGGACTGCCAGAAATCCCTATCAGCCACGAAACTAGAAAAACAGATTGGGTAAAAGAGTGCTGGAGAAAGCTGCAGATCATTAGTCTGCTTTGCCTGATTGCATGTGGTTTCTCCCTTGGCTCAGCAAAGCCAGCTCAATTCCTTTCCCTGTTAGACATTGGCCCAAATTACAGAGTTTACATCCAAACTTTACAAAGCATTAATATTTAGATGGTGGGTTATGTTTCCATCTATAATGCCTTTAATTTTATGGGAAAATAACATACATTCTAGTTTAAATGTCCTGGTTTTCAACTGCTTGGCTGGTTTCTCATCTGATTTCCTGCTGGTTCTGTTCCACCAGTGTAATTTCCTGACTCGATGGAGTAGCACCTGATCCTTGGCAGTCGGAGACCAGAATCGGGCCTCTTTTCAGCTGGACGGTGTGCTGGCTTTCAAAGTCAGGGGCACAAAGGACCTGAGCCTGGTGGCTCCTGGGACCCTTCTTCTGGTCCAAGAATAAAACTGAAACAGTTCCTGTATTTGAGGACAAAAATCTGCCTTTAACTGACTCCCTTGCATGCAGGAAACCAGGTAGGCTTTTTTTGTGGTTTTGTTTTTAAATGTTCGATGGATGAAAACAAAGCTGTCCTGGGAGATGAATTTCAGTTCCCAGAGACAAACTCTGCCTCCTTTGCGTAACCCCATGAAAACAAAGGTTGGGAACAGGAAATGTTGCTATAAACCACAGTGTCGTTAATGGGCGACTCTGTAATAATCAGGTGTATTTATAAACCAGGAACAACTTTCCCAGCAAGACTACCTTCCATCACCTCCCACTGCATTATTGTTCCCTGCCAAATCTGTCAGCTCACACTTGCATTGTTAATTAGGTGAACCACTCAAGGCAGGTGAGCAGTGAGCAAACAACCAGTAATTTTCCCTGTGATCGTTTCTCTCTTTGGGTCCCTGCGCTTGGCTGCCTTCTTTCCACATGACCCGCTTTCCCCCCGCAGGGAGGTGAGCCGGGGAAAGGCACCTGTGGGGAGAAAGAGGCAACAAATAGGGGGGAGAGAGAGAGAGAGAGAAACCAAAAGTGA
The DNA here is from genome assembly GCF_965231255.1 of Vanellus vanellus. Lineage (NCBI taxonomy): Eukaryota > Metazoa > Chordata > Aves > Charadriiformes > Charadriidae > Vanellus > Vanellus vanellus. Next base: position 4,952,013 of record NC_138923.1, on the reverse strand, counting down.
AAGGACAAAATTTGCTGAAAGCCTCATCTGTAGCTTTCAGCATCTCAGGCAGATCCTTTTACTGACTTCAGAGCGAGGGGGATGGAAATGCTGTAAGTAAAAGGATCAACGGGAAAAAAAAAAAAGCCCCACTTCTTTTCCACTTCCCTCCTTCCTCACCTCTTCAACCCCCCCTTCTTCCTTCCTCCGCTTGCTTGGGAAATTGCTATATGACCGAAATCCACAGGCAGCTTCAGCTCCTTCCCCTCTCTCTTGACCTTTTCACAGTTCTAAGGGTTATTTAATGAGCTTAGAAAAATAATGCATCAGTTAATGGCAGAATCCCTGGAAGGGCAGCATTATCGAGTTTCCCTTTCCTCCTCCTCACCCTCACTGGAGGTCTCATCACCTTCAAACCTCCACTTCCAGCTTGCTTTCTTGCGTACTTTAAAATGTCTTCAAATTAGTACCACTTTATAAAATGGAGAAAGAGATCCACGAGAGGCCGGGAAAGGGGCATTTAAATGTTGCACTTTGAAAAACATAGTCACAGAGGTTTGATCTTCTTAAGCTAGTGAGAATGAAAAGTAATTTCTTTAAAATCAGGGTATAACAACTGATGTACATCAGGAGACATACTAATGTAGTCACACTATTGTATCTCATAGAAGAGGCCACTATACACGGAAAAATAGAGAGGCGATAGGATCACCTATTGCCAAAAGATTGGTACAGCCTCATCTGTGCCATAAACAGCTCAGCAATCCACACAAAATTAAGAAAATTTGTTGTAATAAATCTAGACTCGGTTTCAAGAGACTGGAAGTCAATAATTCAGCCCCTTCTCCAACAGAGACAAAACCTACTGTCCACAGGCACTGTGAACAACTCATCTGTCTTCCCAAAATTAAACTTCCCATGGTTTCCAGTGACACCTGAGACCATGTTATAATTCGATGCAGAATCCAGAGGATGCACACAGTTCAGACGACAAGACAAAGGGCAGCCTAACCCTCCTTCTGAAATATTTTTGGGCCTTAAATGCAAGAAAAAGCTGGCTGTATCTAAAATGGTAGGTATCTAAAATGATATCATTACGTAGGAACTTGAAAGTATCAGACTGATCGAAACCAGTACTGAGTCTTCAAATCTATGAGTTTGCTCTTGCAGGTAGCCGCTCCACGTGATATCCTTAAAGTAATCATTCTTCATCTAACAGTTAATCAGGCCTTTCCATTTGTAGATTCACCCTTTATACTATAAGGATACAACTGAAGAATCACCAGTAGATACCAGTTACCTTAGATCTCAGGTCAGCATAAGGAGAAACATCTCCAAGCTGATTCAGTGCACCCAAAATCTGAGTCACTCTCTGGAGGAGGCTCTTTACAATAATTATAGGGGCGTCTAGTATGACTAAATCCCGAGGGTAAGTACCTTCATTTAGTGTCTATAGTTAGGTGGGATGAGTCTCAGGTTTTTCTCTCCCCTTGAAAGGCTTTGCAGAAGAGCTCTCTCTTCTGACTTTGAGAAGCCCGCTTATATTTTTCAGCTTGAATTTAATCATGGCTAGTTGACATTCATCTCTTCTTGTGTCAATGTTACCCCTGAGCTTAACAAATCATCTCGTTCTCTGGCATTTTGAATCCCGTTCATCTTCTCCACATACCCCTCCACACCCTGTGTTTAGCAACGACAATTGCTTATTTGTCTTAAAAATTCGAGTCTCTGACTCTCCATCCACTTGATTATCCCATCAGTCCTCTCTGAACCTGCTCTTATCTGAATTAGTCTTCATTGGACACGGATGCCTAGAACTGTACATAGCATTACAGATGAATATGTACCAGGCTCTTGTACAAAAACATTTCCATTTCTCTTGCTTTATTAGACACACGTTGCCTTAGGCATCTTAGACTTTGCCTTTTCCACAGTTCCATCACATACTGATACCTCGGCAGACTCTTCTAAGCTTGTCTGACATAGCCAGGTATTTCTCAGGCTCATAAACATTGTTTTTCCTACACAGATTTCTCAGTTCACTTGTCCAATAGTCATCAGCACTGTGGTACAGGCAGATTCCACTCAGTTTACACCAGCTTTTTCTATCGTTCATCACCGGTATTTTGTGCTAATTTCCATTATTAATGAATACAGGACTGGTTTTGAAGAATTTTACTACTAATCGCCCCCACTGAAATACTTCCCTTCTTGGAGAAGTTATCTCTTTTTGTAACGCTCTTCGGATCATATTTAACTTCATTTTGCCTACCTCTGCCTTAATGAGTATTTCTTATATTGCACATATCAAATGTTTCCAGCTTATTTGGATACAGATCTAAATTACATCAAATAGATAGAAATTAGTTAGCTTCTCAAAGCAAGATACCGCATTATTCTTTCGTGGTATTTTCCCAGAATAAGTGTTGTGATCCATCTTACACCATTTTAATTATTCTGCCATTCAAAGTTGTTCTTGCATACTACAGAGGTTACACTAATAGACTTACAAAAGCCTTGATCAAATTTTTCTAAAATACATGTGCTTACTGTTCTTCCATCATATAATATCAACCTGCTACTGAACCAACATTCTGTAAAACAGCTCTTTCAGGTACCAGAAATGAAAGCAATTTGTTCCTCCCATTATCGCCATATCAAGCAGTTTGAATTTTACTTCTACCTCAGCTGTAGTAATTTAAATGTCCATACACTCCTTCCCATTCATGTCCTGCCTTTATGCCATGGTCATTATCAACATCCTTACTGAAATTGAAAGAAGATTATTCATTTTGTTTTGAGGATGACCGCAGATTACTTTTAAACTTGGTCCCATTCTTCCTGCATGGTGCCAGTATTTCTTCTCTCATTACATCCTCCTTATTTCTATGGGTAAGGAATTTCTACCGTTTGTTTTAATTTCCTCTGCAAAGAATTTCCTTTGCAAGGAAATTAAAACCTTGACATTTTGCAATTCTTACTTTATCCCCACAGCTCATCTGAGATGTTGTTCTCATTGCTGATCAGTCCCTTTCTTTATAGGTCTACTCATAACCCAAGTGGGCATCTGGAAACCTTTCATTTTTCTGTTGTCACAGGACATTTATCCTTTTGACTTGCTGAATCCACCAAGTTGTCTGATGGTTTTAGTCTAGAGAATTACACAATAAGCACTCTTTTATCCTAGAATCTCCAGCTATTTCCCTTGTGTTAAAATAGCCAGTTACATTCAAAAAAATTATTTAATAGAGTTATTTCTAGAGTTAGGAGAATGATCTTATTCCTCAGAACTTCCAGGGAGAGAAAAAACAAAGTTACTCACTCTAATTAGAAGTCCATGTGCTGCCCAGAGTATTCGATAGAGCTGGAGTGATTTCTCCAGCATACCCAAAGGACGGACGCTGTAACACAGGTCAAGTTTATCTGAAAAACATGGTTTTGAATATTGAGGTCAGATTCACTCCTATAAATGGAAGCAAGAAGAAATACTTTTGTCTATGCATTACATAAGTTTACTCAAAATACATTTGTAGCACGTAGAGCAAAGAATGTTTTTTTCCCCCCTAGTGTTCTGCACAAAGATGACTTCACTTTAGTAGATAAAGCCGTGTCTTTCCTCTTGGTCTTAAACTGAAATATGCATCTGAAAACTAGATTTAACTGCGGTTGTCAGTTGGGAAAAAATCTGAGAAGCATAGATTTTAATTCAGGCCTTACGGATCTGAATCCCCATTTGCTTTTATACTTTGAATATGGTTTAAAGTCAGACCACTGAGCGGTCAGTCAGCTCGCTGCCCGGATAAGCCATTTTACTTTACCTTCCAGTACCTCCCATCTAACCCAACCCAGTCATTTGGGACCAAGTGTTGTAGAACAGAAATTGCACGGAGCAGCAACATCACCACTCAGCCCCTCTCATTTTTGTGGTTCCTGGGTTCCCCCTGTTGGATGGTTGTACTGGATATTTAGAATATGCATTGTCACTCGTTCTGCAGAATTCCCTTTGTATCATATGTACTAATACACAGCGTCTGCCAGTATACATATAGCTGCTCCGTGGAGGCCGGGGGCTTTAAGGACTGCCAGATGACTGGAGCCGAATTACCTAGGGGTTCCTTCTCCTTGAATTATTCTGCTATGAAATTCTCATCTGCAGGCTGCAAAGGGGAAACGACAGAGAGAAAAGAAACAGCTTCTCCCTGTCTAAACTTTCTGAGGAGCCTGTCGTGCAAAGTACTGGCCTGTCTCCTCTCGTTTGCGTTAACAGTGTCTAAATCAGTCTTTCAACTCACTGCCTTCCACAGGAGGAGCTGAGCCAGCAGCACAAATGGACCCTTAAGTACTAGGGGCTGGAGTGAGCTATTTCCATGCATACTTGCAGGTAGACCAGGGAAAAAAAGGAAAAAAAAAATAAAGAAGAAACAAAGTACTCTTAGCTTTATGTTTCCATCTCTCGTTTCCATTAGTGCAAGCCTAGAAACCCCCCAGCCCTTTATTCTCATACTAAATCCACCTCAAAATAGCTTTAAAACTGGTCTCAATCTTAATATTAAAAAACAACAACCTGCTTCCATCCACCAGTGACTGGCTGATCTGGTGGTGCTTCAGCTGCTGCTCTTCCGAGTTCCTTGCTCTGGTCTCAGAAAGAGCAGCACAAGACTTCAGACACAGCTAAACAACCCAAGGTCCAAGCACACATAGAGGTCGTCTGGCCCTTAAGAAGGTTGTCTCCTGAACCAGCGTTCAGTGACACCTGTGAGGAGCTGCCATTGCCCTTGACCTTGACTCCAACTGGCAGATGAGCTGTGTCCTTCAGGGCTGTTAGCTCAAACGGCCTCCACCTATTTCCCATTCACAGGGGAAAAGAAACCTGGGGCTGGGGATGCGACAGAGCTCTGGGGCTTTGATCTGGCCAGTAAGTTGATCCAGCTGGACACAGACACCAGGAAGGCAAAGAAAAGCCAATCTTTGGCTCTCGCAGCCTTAGGTGCTCAGTGACACAGCTCTGCCTCAGTGTGCCTCTCGCTGCTGGAAGCTCTCTCTTTGCAGCCTTATAGTCACCAAAAAGGAGAGTAGGGCCGCCTGCGGGCTCTCTTGCTAAAATTGCTTTCATTTAGAACTATTTATCAGCATTTTCACACCATTTTTCAGCCGCTCTCCTCAGCAGCGCCGTGCAATGCAAATACCTCCAAGTCATCACTGCAAGCCGAAAGAGCCCAGCCTGATAAAATATAACACACGAGGCAGGGAAATGCAATTACAACAGGCTGGCTGTGCTGGCCCCAGCTTTTTGCTGGGCTTCAAAGGGGGAGGGATAACAGGTAGACAGATTTTGTAGACATGTGTGCGCAATCATCGTTGCTGCTCAGCTCTCAGAGGCAAAGGGATGGGTAGGTTTGCCCAAGACTGGGAAAATTTAACTCCTGTGATACGACCCATTGCAAAAGCTGATACTTCATTTCAGTCCCACCTGAGCTTGGTTTTGAGGACTTACATTAAGCAAATTTCACCCTTAAACTCCGCTCAAAGTGTTCAGAGATGAAATTTGAAATGTTTCTTTGATTTGAGGTTGGAATGGTTTAAAATATCTTCAATCATAGCACCAGGGCAAGTAAGGACATTTGCACATCTGCCTTATCAGTCATTACACCCAGGTAAGTAAAAGGCACACATTCTCTGTGCATATTTCTCTGCATATGTGAAATTAATCCCAGAAAATTGAAGACCCGATAGAAGAACTATTCAACATGATATCAGCAATAGGCATTAGCTGGATGTGATCAATCCTCCAACCGTATCGTACGCCCTAACAAACTGGCAGGACACTTAATTTCTTTTCATTGCATGCCAGAATACACAAGTGTCATGAAATTCCAGGGCAGAGCTGTGATCCCGGTGTAATTTCCAAAACCTGCAAAGTCCCTCTTGTGGCAATTTCCTAATTCAGAACCTTCACTGTACAGCAAGAACAAAGCTGTCTCCCTTACGATATTCCTTTAAAACATAGTACAGTCCTGGGGCACACTTCAGAATTTTTTTCCTCTTTTCTGAATACACATGTACATACGTATGCATACATACGTTTTTTTTTTTTTGCCTGTCCTTTGAGTAATTATTTTTGTTCCAGCAAAATCGGAACAAGCAGAGCAGCTACAAATATCTCCGAAGCTTTTAGAGAGCAGGCAGCAGCCCACACACCAAGCTGCTTGGAGAGAAAAACTTGACATGATGAAATTCAGATGCCTCTTCCCGACAGAGAAGTGCAGGCTGGGCGGGCGTTGAGCCGGGGCGAGCACCGCGCCTGGTGTCACCGGCTCCATCGCTCGCAGCCCTGCGTCCCTACCACCGACACGGGCTGCTGGGTCCCTCCCCACTTCCCTGCATTGCGATGGTTCCATGGGGGAATACGGGGAAAATTGCATTTGGCTTCCAGGATGTGAAAAGAAGGAGCTGACAGCATTTGCTGCACAAGCCCGTGCTCGGAATCACACGGAGAGTATCCGTTACTTCTGCTGCCATGGGACCAAGAAGCCTCTGGCACGGACATACGTGTCCGAAGTCTCTGCGATGTTCCAGCAGCACATACAAGAAGTTGTAGCATATTACAGCAACAGACCCTCCGGCACTAATACGTACCCCTAACAGCCCAGCCGCATTCCAGGATCCAGGAACCTCCTCTGCTGAGACACGTGTCCCTTACCTCAGCTTTATTACCAAAGAGCAGCCCAGAATCTCCCATTTTGAAACATCTGTGAATACCCTGTAGCATGTTCTGCCAGCAGCTCCCCCAGCCAAGCCGCACCGCAGTTTGTCAATTCTACCCGTACCCTCCAGAAGCGCAAAGTCTTATTACTACTATCCATTACCTTGGGTAAATATTGGAGCAGCAGCATTCAGAACACAATGCACCGGGATGCAAACGCGTTCAGCCTCAAGCCCTGAGGATCCTACTGAATTTTTAGGCAGGAAAACTACTCTTTGAGCCCAGGGGTCCATGGTGATGCAAGGAATTAACTTGGCCTCACCTACAGAGATTCAAGGACATTGAGATGTGGCTGCATTGTCTATTTGTGACAGGGCTTAAGCACCTGCTTAATTTTAGGCTGATTCTTAAAGCTCACAAAAGTGCTTTCCTAAGGGGTGTTTTCCTGTCCTGAATGCCAATGCACTTACAGCTACATAAAATCAGTATCGGTGAGAGAAGAGAATCCTCTACGGGGAGAAAAGTTTTGGAAAAGCAGATGTAAAGGATCCATTGCCTCGCGCTAATATTCCACTTTGGAAAGGCAATTATTATCCCTAAGGATTTGAATATTCTGTTATGGGAAAGCAGTTGTTTGAATGGATGTGTGTGAGGGAAGACACACACACACACACAAACTCTCACACAAAGGATATTGATTCAAACTGTATTTATGATTCCTCAGACCTTTAAGAAATTGATTTTAGACTGTTCTCCCTCTCTGTCTCGCTCCAGCTGAAAATCAAAGCTCAGTGTAGGATCCCTTAAAGAATTTTTCTGATAGAGAAAAAAATAATAAATTTTCCTAAAGTTTGTGTGAAAAAAAAAAAGAAAAAAAAAAGAAAGTCCAAGAATCCTGTGGATTTAGTGTTCAATATTCTGACAAAAGTCTTTTCAAAGAAACAGAAAACTTAGAAATGGCATTTAAAAATAAACAAGCAAACAAACACAGCTCCACTTCTTTCTCTCCTTTTTAAGTACTGTATTTATTTTCTGTAAGTTCAGACAACAACTTGATTTTGCAATTCTTCTTTCTCTGTCACCAAAGTCTTTCCTGGAATTTAGTGTTCTCATTAAGACTTTTTCTTTATTTAAAGAGACTTTGGGACGGCGTGCTTCCCCCCGGTGCCACCCTGATCTTTACGTCCCCTGACCCTGCCCAGGCGGTGGCCACCCGCGCTGGTCACTGTGGTGCATCTAGTCCTGATGGTGGCACCCGCCTCTACAGGGGTTCAGGGACACAGATAACACCACAACAGCCAAGGGCAGACTCGAGCAATGCTGGCACTGTGGTCAATGTGCACGTATGACCGTATGTCAGTCATCCCACCCCATAACCAGCGAACAGCCCCAGAGCCCGTGGAGCTCTCCTGCACGGCCGCGGGCTGTGTGCCAGGATGTCCCCTTGGGCCGGGACACCGCACGGTCCTCGAGGTTCAGAGGTTCCCTGCCCCAACAGATCCTCGGTGAGCGACTGACAGCACGCTAAACTCTGAAATCTTAGCTAAGCGATGTAAAGGATTGATTGCGCATATATAATCCTTTGGGCAGAACCCGCTGACCAAGTGTGGGACTAGGGCTGGATGCGGGTGCAGCCCAGCTCCTCTCCGAGAAGGGGTTCGGCGAGCGAGGGACCCTCTCTCAACCCCCCTCGAGGGGAGGCTCTCCCTGCCGGTTCTGTCTGACCCTGACCTCTATGCCCTAAAGAACCAAGTGAGCCTTGCCAGCTCGGATCTTGTTAAAACACCATCACGTTTACCGTCAAACTTTGTTAAATCCCTGGTTTATATCAGGGATATATTTATGTATTGCTGCTTCTCTCTACGAGTGAAGTGCATCGCTCCATCCGCGACAGACTTACCCAAACTTAAAGTTACAAAATAGCCCCTGCGGCAGCCATCTGCACTGCCACGTATCTGCCAAATTGAATTCAGGCTAAAATTCAGGCTTTGGACCTAAATAAACAATCCATCTTTATTAAGCAAAGCACTGAAGAGTTTGCTCAACTTTTAGCTCAGTTTTAAAATACAGACTGCAACTGAGTTTTAAATGTTCTGGTGAGCAAATGCACAAAGCGACCGCTTGCGCTTTGAAGGGGTTTGTCCTGTTAGCTCCTGCCAGAGCTCCTACAGGCTCCAGCAAGACCCACGTTACTACCAAGTCACCACAAGCTCAAGCTTCAGTGTCTGACCACAAGAAAGTCTTACTTGAGCACAGAAAGACATACCGCATGAGAACAGTTTTTCCGGTATGGGCCACTGACTTCTTTTAGCTCCTAGCATCTTCTTTATTTTCATTAGCCCCTGTGCTTTCTGCCCAAGTCAGTGTCTTACCCATCGAGGGGATCCACTTCATTTCATTCTAAGCACCAAGCACCAGCTAATTATAAACCAAACACAAATTAAACCCATCTTCCCATCCTCCTCTCTGAAACCCCTAATTGCCCATTACCCTGTATTGTGCTCTGACACAAAAGTAATTCTACTAAGTGGGGAGTTTTGTTGTTGTTTTTTCTTTCATAAAAACTGTTAATTTGCTATTAAATCTCTTGTTGAAAGACTAATAGCTTAATGAATGCATTAAACATGTGCAAATTAGTTTTTTTTTACTGCATTACTTAGTTGAAGATTGAAAGGGTATGATAGATCATCGTTGGCTCAGTAGGATTTAATGAGGCATTAGACCATCTTCTGTCTTGGAGGCCAGACTTATGAATGATCCCCAGAATTGCACAGGCAACACTTGTCCCAGGTCCCTCTCCCGCTAGCGACATATATTTTCCCCTTTCCTTTTTCTTCTCCCATTGCCGCTGATGTACGTGAAATAAAAGTGCAGTTTCCAGATCAGTTTTATAATGAAAAGTAGCCCATTGCTGATGACAAATGTTGTTTACAGTCACTAGAAAAGAAGGTGGAATGGTGAGTGAATATATTAGAGGAGAGGATAGCTTTTATATTCATTATACTGCCATTTTGGGCCTGCGAAGACACATAACCTTTCCCTTTCTCCCTCCATCATACAGTCACTTTCAGATGTCTACATTAAAATAAAAAGCTGCAGGCGGTGTGCTTTGCATTAGCTACTATCAATGAAGAAGACATTTTCCACCAGTCAAACAGAGCTCCTTGTGGGAATACCATCCCTCGAAACACGCTTACTGAGGTTTTCCTGGATGCTTTCCCCACTATGCCTCTCCCCAGGCTCCTTCCTGCTCCCTGCGAAAGAAAAACTGTGTAAGACAACTAATAACAGCCAGTGCGAGGTCCTGGTCCGTATCAGTTACGGAGGAGAGGCCTTACCCCATCAGGGGGATGTAGGACAGCAGCAGTCATCGGTAACTACTTGAGAAGAGGGCAGCCTCTTCAGAGAGGGTTATTTGGGAAGACTCTGAGAGCTCTGGGGCCTGAAGCGAAAGGCACAAGTCCCATCTGCTGAGGAGAGAAAGGAAAGACCCTGAACTCCACCAAAAATTGCATTTGAGCTGGGGGAAGCCGGGAGGATGGCCTCAGCCGGACACGGTTTGCAGAAGCTTGTGGGCTTCCAGCGTGGGACCAGGAAGACACCGCGCCTGGAGAGGAAGATTTTGAGGGTGGAAATTGCAGATGCGAACAGATTTAGAGGAAAGTCTCTCCTGTGAGGCCTGGTAAACTTTTGCTGCTCAGGGAGAAGTGGAGACAAAAGGAGGAGGATGGGGTTTGTGGAAAAAAGAGGTTTTTCTTGGCAATGACAAAAAAGAAACTGTTCGTTTTGAGAAAAGTTAAATAAATTAAATTCCAGGAGAGGGATGCATAATTTTAATACTTCTGAGGTTGTGTCTGTCAATTAACAGAAGAGGAGGTCTGTGGAGAGGCGGCTGCAGGACAGCCGTGAGCTGAGATGTTCTGGAACAAACCCAGAGTCAGACAGGCTGGCACCTATCCCACCCTCACGTCTTTACTTATAACTACTATATGCCATGATCAAAAGGCTGTCAGATACTAATAAAGTCTTAACGCATCATCTTTCATTCACACTGACTCATGCGAGACATTTTGGGCATCCAAGTTTACTGGGTCATATTCCTAGGCTCCTTCTGTAGCCAGCAAAGAAGGATTAGCTCTTTCAGATTTGGAACAGATAAGTTTGGATCCTAGCATGAATTATCATTTTTTTTTCAAGTCTTTCTCTGCTGATTCTACAAGGAGATTTAGGGGTTCCAGCCAGTTATCTCTGACGCCCAAGTCAGATGTCTGAACTTAGGCAGTGAATAGCTTTGTAGGACTACGATTTTATTCATCTCTGCAAACCCAAGTATGTGAAAAGCAGCAGGGCTCCGCTGCTGCAATTAACGGCTTGTGGTTAGACATTATCTAAGGGCCAAGAAGAGCCACAGGGCATAGAATTACCGCCATACCTGTGCATTTCCATCTGAGCTGGTACTCTCCACTGGCCTGAAAGGAATCTCCTGGAAAGGGCAGGTAAGGGAACATCAGAATTAAAATGAAGCTCTGATTGCATGGAAATCTGCAATAATGTGGCCATGGTATCATCGCTGGTGCTTTCCGACTGTGTTTATATTGGGTGGAAGCTCCTCTGGTTTGCACTGAAGCCGAAGCAGAAAGAGTCAGGCAGTTCCTTTCTGAGGGATCTAGCTTTTAGGGGAACGTGCAAAGACAAGAAGAACTGATGTCTGCTCAGGAAACTTTCATGTTCTACTGAGTACTAAGGACATGCCTCATTTGGCCCCAGTCCACTGACACTTTCATTAATTTGTTAATTAATTGGAGCGTAGCTTCTGAGCTACATTTAGCCAACTAACATACAGGGCTTTAGTCTCGTCATCCAGGTGCATCCAGAGGGTGACTGGCATCTGTAGAAGACAGATTATTCATCCCATTTATCTGGATATCGGAGTTGGTATGAGAATAATCATTCTGTGCGATGTATAACGCTGTGCACAGACTTTAGAAAGATCCTGAACGACCAGCCTAGACAAGATATCTGACTCTCAGGTGGTTAATGAAATGAGGTGGATCCCATCCCACTGACGTTGGAGAACAGTTCCATTAGCGCTCTCTATTAATACACTGACAGTGTAGAATAATACCATCATAAGTTCAGCTAATCTTTTTGCACCTCATAAGTTATGAAAATGTTTTACAGGTTATCAACAGAACTCAATTCACATATAATTAGGAAACACTGGATTTAAAAGCCTGCATGAATGCTGATTGTTGCTCTTTCGAAATGCGGCTATTTCCGCAGGGAGAAGGCAGTCCATGTACCTTACAATAGAGCTGTTGGTGAAAGCACATATATCCATACACAAAAAGAGGTGGAAGCTTGCTGTTTTAAAATATTTAAACTCAAAGATTCCTGCATGGGAGGTTACAAACAACTTTTTTTTTTTTTTTTCCCCAGGACAATTAGAAATCAGAGGTATTCATTCAAACCTTTAAGAACTGTGAATAATTGTACCTTATACACAGGCGAACACTGGCACATGCGCTATGGAAGAGGATGTGTCCCCGCTATTTAAACTAAACATTTCTGCGCTCGTATTGCCTGTAGTCTGGGCTCACATTGTTACCTGCATACAGCACAGCAGCGATGCACAAGGTCAGTGGTAGACCGCACTCCTATTGTTAGTGTTTGAAGAGGGAACATTTTATCCTTCACAACAAATCTACATATAGGCTATTGAATGAAATACAATAGCCTCACTAAATTACTTCATCCATTAGCTAGATGCCTGTAAGAAAAATAAAACAGTGTATTTTTGTATGATCCATTATGGATTGTGAGGTAAATAACTTGCATTCAGGGGAAAAAACCTAGTATCTGGTCCCCAAAGCAGCCAAATTTTGGCGTTCAAAGGGAGGTGGGAAATGTCTTTCAGCATTATTTAGTATGCTTTAGGAAGCCAAGAAGATCTGAAGTATCAGAGCTGTGTACACACAACAAGGGAGAGAGTCTCTGTTCCAAGGGCTCTGTGACTTGAATTAGTTGAGCTAACATGCGCTCCTCAGCTTGAAAGAGGGTATCTGGGTGCAAAGAGAGCTGGGGGCTCCCTGGGGACTGGGCAGTCAGGAGGGACCCCCTGGGAGCTCGCAGGGCAGAGTGTCAGAGCGTGGGACCCATCCCACTGCCCCAGCAAGGGAGCAGGACAGCCGTGGGGCAGCCAGGGCAGACCAGCGTCCTACAGCGTCTCTGGGGCAGGGACTGACATCCCCAGGTTGGGCTGGAATGGGGCTGCGGGTCCGTGGGGCAGGCTGTTGTGTGTAGGATGGAGTCCCTGCATTTAGGGACACCAATCTCATACCGTAAAGATTTTCCAGACTTTCTGTGAGCAAGAGTGATGATGGGAACAGTGGCAGGTGAGCATCACCTCTAGCGTTAGCCCAAGCAGCAACCACTGCATTGCTGATAGCATACTACCAGGTCCTGAGGGTTACCGTGCAGTTCCTCCACCTCATTTTGTCCCAGAACAGGTAGTGATAACGCTCCTTGCTCTTCATTCTGACCCAGTGGCTCCTAAGCACTTCTCACACTACGGGCAAATGTGCTCCATCAGGTAAAGAGGCAAGAGCCTTGCTGTTGAAGGGAGGAGGTTGAGACAGATATTTTCCTTTCTCTTTTTTTCCCCTCTCGGACTCTGCTGATGAAGCTTCTCTTTTCCTCCCCAGTATTCCCAGTCTCCCTCCGAGCTCAGGACTCAGCTGCCGTTCAAAAAAACCTGATGTGCAGGTGACACTTCAAGGATGTAATCAGAAAATGTCACGGGGGATGGAGGAGCAAGAGATGCTGACACGGAAAAACTATTCTATTTTAAGCAGGCCAAGTGCATGCCTACTCCCGGCCTTCGAATTAGCAGGGCTGCCTGCTCTGTGTGCCATGAATCATCCCAGTCTGGCTGGGGGAGGTGGACTCCTTTCCCCAGGCTCCGCAGCAGCGGGCTGACAAGGGTGCAACGAATCCCCCGTTGGGGTTAAGGCAGCTGGGTGGGTTTGCCGGCTCTGCTCGGAGCAGCAAGTGGACTCTCGGTGTCGTCGGGAGCTGTGGCACAGCGAATGGATGTATCTGGCAAGTTCGTAACTTGTGAATCTCCTGAAGATGTCACTGAAGTGGCATTAACTGGCAAAGAGCTCTCATCACAGCGAGCACTGCAGCAGGGGTGCGGGGGGGAAAGGGGGCCGATGGGAAACCTTTGAGGAGAGGAATGAATGATCTGCTCTTGGCATAGGCCTTCCCTTGCAGCTAAACTCATGCCATCGTCATCATCACAGAATGGGTTAGGTTGGAAGGGACCTTAAAGATCATCTAGACCTCCAATCCTTTCCCATTAATAATTCGGGCATTCTCCGGTGAGGAATACCACTGAGACTTTGACCTGTGAGAAAGCACCACTGTACGGACCAAGGAGAGCTGGGACTGGGCTAGCACCAAGGCTACCCCATCCCTGATCCTGCCATGACTGAACTGGAGCGGTGCGCCCCGTATTTTGGAGCAAACAGCAAGTGAGTAAAACTCCATCTATCTTGCATAGCGGGGAAAACAGATATTTGCATTATAAACATAATCCATAGGTGGGCAAAGATTCCACCATTTCATATGCCCAGAGATTATGTCAAAACAGAAGCTGAGACTGGAAGAGAAGCTCCCTGTGGCCTGTTGGTGCACACTGTCTTTGCCCCAGTCTTCAGAGCACACAATCTTATAGAGCCACCACTTTTTTCTCTCTTTTATTCAGGATTCAGAAAGCGTAGCAATGAGAAGGTGGTTGACCTTCCAAACATCGCACTCCAGCGACTCTTCGGCGTGGCGGTAACTCAGACCTGCGCCCAGTTAGGAGTGCTAAAACTCTGGCGCACGGTGGAGGGCAAATTGTTCGCTTTACGCCACTCATGCATTGTGTCACCATCTAGTGTTTGTCCCTGCAGGTCTTTGGGAACCACTTCTAATTCCTAGAAAGGAAAATAAGGGATGTTCTTGGAGGAAGGATGGGATAGGTAGCAACCTGGGTTACTTATTGCCATTGTAATTATTTGCACGCTCCGGGCAAGGAGTCCGAGGAGAGTAAACAAAACCTGAAAGGAAAAAACGCAGAATTATCACAACAGAGCTTGTTTCGAGGCGCCCAGAATGTGATTGCTTTTCTTACAGGTAGGAGACCAATGTGAACCTGATGTCACCAAGCGTGAAGCAGAAAACATTTGAATGACGTGCCCCATACCGAGACACAAATTCCCGTGTATCGGCCGTATTGCGCATTGCTGAGGCAGCGCAGCCCTTCGGCACGTGCTTGAGCCTGACAATTAAATCTCAAAGCAGGTAAAACCAGGAGGAAAGCTCACTGTTTGTTCATCAGACGTAAAGAACATGTATAGTCTTCGGATTACAGCCTGGCGCTGCGAGGGCTTCTGCCGCCCAGGCCCTGCTATCATGGCAGCCTGCTCCGAGGCCAGGCTGTTAGAGAACAATGCCGCAGAGCGGATGGGCAAAGCCGCATCCCGGTCACAAGGCAGGAGGCAGGGATCCCACAGGCTCATCTTGGCTTTGAAGCTAATGAGTGCAAGAAGCGGAGAGCCACTAGAGCGTGAAAAGCACGCCTTCCAACTGCAGCTGAATTAACTTTCCTCCCGCTGTCCGTGAGTCGGGCAAAGCCCATTTGGTGGCACCTGCTTTGAATAAACTCTCGCTGCCCGTGAAGCTGCTGCTCCCCGCAGCCCTTCCCTTAGCGCCAGGAGCCCAAGCAAAGGTGAACCTCACTGTCAACAAAACTCTTGTCATTGCAGTCGTGTTGACTAACATTTTAACCAAAACTTATACGCCGGTCATCACTGGACAGCCATACCATCCTATTCACCCACTGACGTACCCACTGTCGGATTCATTAAGAGTTGCCCTTCACTTACCACCTTCGCTGCAAAATACTTCCATGTGTCCGTTAAAAATTTCACTGGAAACATCCCCCTCACTAAAATCATCTCACGTCTCCGATTTAAGCCATCGTTTAAAACTCCTCTCTACATTAACACAAAGTTTTCTGCACTACGTTAGAGTCATGTTCTGCTCCACAGCTTGCTTCACCACCCTCAGCCTATCTCTAGTTTCTGTGAATCAAAGCAACTTTCATGGCATCACATTCCCCGGGGGCAGCTTGTCTCCTGAAGCTTTTTCCACTGCCCCAGCGCTGTCTCCCTTTCCGTCTCTCCAGATCTATTTCTTCTGCTGCAAATTCAATTAAAGCCTCTCTGGGAGCCTCACGATCAAGTCAATACAGTGACCAACGGTAGGATGGGTTAAACTGAGGTTTAAGGCGAGGAGGTACGTGAGGGACTGATAGGAAGGCAGGCGTTGTTGTTAAGACACCGGAGAGGCAGGATTCATCACTCCTCACTTTGGTATGTACAGTCTGGGAGGCTACTTTTAAGGTAAGTGTCTATGCTCCCAGTACAGCCATTACAGACCCAGCCAATGCACTCGCATCCTCAAATCCGCTGACCGCGCCAGCAGATCTCCATCAGTGACAGCAGGAATTGATAAGGTGCAATAGCTCATACCCCATCCGATTGGGTACGTGATTCCGGATGCATGAAACAAGCTCATCTGTATGGTCTGTACAGCCTTTTCTCCCAATTACCCTGCAGCTGTATCTGTTCCAAAAATAACAGCTAGCTCCTTTGCATTTCGTGCTTGTGCCATCATAATTAAAACAAATTCCCATCTCCAAACAGCAGTTGTAGGAGCCCATCAGTTTTATGGGGGAGAATGGACAAACGCTTTTTCCAAATTATTTTTACTCCAGCCTACCTGGTTTCGAATCTGTCTTGGATTCAGTTTGGTTGCCGTGGAAACAGGCATGACATCAGAGTTGGGAGTCGTGACATCGTCGAGTGAATAATCGTGTGCTGGAGAAGGCAGCAGGAAAAATGAAGTAAACAAATGTGTTTATCCACAAATGCTCCTACCATGAGGAACTGGAATCTCCAATAGTAATTTACCACACATTGCTAATGTGTTTGTTATATTATATTTCTTAATTCTTTTTTCTTTTCTTTTGGCTGAATATGAAAGTTCATCAGGGCTGGAACAAACCGGGGAAGCATATTGAAATGAGCATTACAGATCTGTCGTGCTCTAGTTTATGGTCTTTTCTCAGTGATACACAGTAAGTAAAACAAGCGCTGATTGAGTCAGCTGCCTCCTGGGTGTTCATTTGCTGTAGTGTAAGGAATATTAATGCTAAGTACATCCGCGTGCATCGGGAAAGGCAGGAGGAGGCAAGCAGATTACCCCGGCTTAGGGGTATTATACACGCGTCTGCAACTTCCAAAGACACAGAGAGGAAACATTTCTGTGGGTTTTTGTCTCTTATCTTCTTACAGTCTTATAGATTTTGGAGATGCATTGCCCTGGAGTTTTAATACTCAGAGTTTTCAGGGGGGATTGTGATTATATTTTTTTTTTTTAAATCCTCCTTTTTACGGGGAAAAAAAAAAAAGCCAAAAAAGCAAGCACTGAATTTCATCAGGATAAAGAAAAAGCAGATTCCAAGAGAAGAAAGAACAGATGAAAAAGAAAAGTTTGATTAAAATCCCCTCTTGTTCCGTGTGTTTGATGTAAATATCTTCACACCTTTCTCTTTTGCTTTGCAACCTCAGCAGAGGGTTCAGCCCATCACCAGGGGATTGAGTTCCAAGCTTAGGGCTTTGTAGTTGCTGCTGCTCTTGCTGCTGTTGTCTAAAGGGATTAGAAGCCTTTGTAAAGCTTGTGTTAATACCCTGGAGGGGAAAAATGAGTTTCCAAATAACCTTTCTTGTGTATATCCTGTCTAAGGTACCCTAGGAAAGGAAAAATTAGGAAGTGTTTTGGCTTCAAGGGTAGGTCATTTAAAGTTCAGAAGCGAGGTCTCCAGCCTCTCTGCCCCTGTCTCACCCCGTGCAGAGATGGCCCTCGGCGTTGTGCCGCTGACACCGGGACCTGTCGGGAATAGCAATGCGCTCCTCCGTTCACCAGGGAACATGTTCAACCTTAGAATGGATTTTTAAAAAGCACCTGAAGAAACCGAATTAGGTGCTTGGCTCCCGCTACATCCTTTGGTGATGTTTGGGCACTGTACATCCTATACCTTCTCTGGAAAATCCTACCTCAGGATCCAACTCCACAGCTTCAGACTGACTCTCTGTATCTTTTCAAACCCCTTTTTTTTTTTTTTTTTTTTTTTCTCCTCCTGCAGGAGGATTGGTTTCCCTTCAGATGCGGTTGCCTTGCGAAGGTGCAGAGCTGCTTGGTATTCAGGGAGCGTCGGTGGCTGTGGGTCATTCAATATTCCAGTGCGAGGAGCGAATTGCTCGGTATTCCAGGTGTGTGCCAGCGCTCGCTGTCCCTCCCTACGCAGAACCGCACAGCTGTGGATTGCTCAGTATTCCTGAGGTGTGCTTCAGGTGCTTAAAGGCCGTCACGGAGCACTTGGGTGCTCGCCAGGGTGAGGGTCTTTCAGCATTCACATGTGTCTCTGCAGCGAGGGGCCAGGCGCGCAGCCGCCCGCGCCGTTCTCCGCCCTACCGGGCTTCCAGAACAGAAACGAGAGTGATGGCCAAAAAGAAAATTCTAACGGAGAGGAGAGGAAAAGAGAAGCGGGGGAAGAAGAGAAGGGAGAGATGTGAAATGGCGGTTCTTTAGAAAATGAGACCTTTGAGCCCCTCACTTTGCAGGAGCCGTAATTTAGGTTTAAATTAAAAGGGTAAAGGCAACACATTCCACCTTTGTAAGACTGACTTAAGAATCCAAGGCAGAGCTGTCCAGAGACATTCCTTATCACAGTTTTTGGTACTGGTCAGCGTTAGGTTATGTGATAAAAGGCTCATCCCCACAAACACAAAAGATCACAACGGGAGGTGGAGGAAACCCAGTAACCTAAGTAGGGAAATGCAGCCCCCGACACGGCTCTCACAGGGCTGTCACAGCGATCGGCCCCATCCCTTGGGGGTGAAACAGTCACAAGAAGTCCACGGGTCAATGGGAGAGGCTGTTCAGACCGCCCTTCACACTGGGTGAGTATAGGACTGAGTATGGGACTCATCGTTAAACACAGAGAAGAGCCTTTGGGGATTGTACAAAACTTTGTAAAAATCTCTTTCTAAAAGTTTTCTTAAATAAATTTGTAAACTTTCTTAAATAAATTTTCTTAAGTAACTGTCAATAAATTGACATGTGTTTGAGGAAAGCACAACACCCCAGTTGTTTGGTGGGGTTTTTTTGGTCTGAAATTAAGACAATTGCATAATAATATTGAAACATGATAATAATGACTAACATAAAACTTTTTGATTCACTCAAATAGATTTTCTTACAAATTGTCCACTAACAATTTTGCCTTTTCAGAATAACGTTCAGATTTGGGACACAGAAAAAAGAATCTGAGGTTTTGGATAGGAGAAAATGTTTCCAACACAGTTCTTTTCATAAAGACCATCTGCTCCTTTGTTACCAGGTATGAGTTTGTAGGTATATATGCCAGCTACTACAGATGACAAGCCAGCACTGTGTGCAGGTACTTCTGAGGATGCCTAGCGCAGGTCTGAACAAATGGGCTGGCTACGGAAGTGGGAGAAAAAGTTGTGTTTTGGAAAACCGAGGATAAGAATGGAATCTAATATCTGCTTTAAAGCGATGTCATCCTGCAATGAGAGTGGAAGCGACCCGTAGCTAGAATGGGCACCAGTTAAAGCTCACCCTGTTTTCAGAAGGTATTTTTACACAATTAGAGTAAGTCTTAATGATTCTCCAGCTCTCTCTTCTGCAAATCTGTGCTTCACAGTCTCCTTCTTCCCTTATGTGTGTGCCCACTCATCTGGAAGGCTTCGCATGTATCTTTTCTTTCTCCATCAACCCTTGGTCTTAAAGCATTAAATCAGAGTTCTCTGCATCTGCTACACCGTGAAAATATTTAGTGGGTATGATGTTTATTCGTGATTCTTGATTCACTCAACCCACTCTCTAAAGGAATCTCTCCCAACGTGCCCCCCAGTACTCAGCTATGAAAATCACATTCCCTTCCCCATGATTTTGTCAGTACAGGGAACATCACAGCCTGCTTCAAAATGCTGCACTGCACTTCTCAATGGTATTTTATGACACATTTTTCAAATCAAATTTAAAAGCATAACTGAGTGGAATTAAATTAATGCCGTCTGGTAATGTCAGCAGCACCGGAGCTGTGCATGGCTGGCTTAGCTTCTAAACCCCTGGCAGCTTCCCGGGACTTAGTTCTGACTTCAGGGAAATAGTGAATGCGGTGATGTGAATTTTTTTTTTTTTTTTAAAAACTCTATCTATGGAAGGGAGTGTGTGGGAGTAAATAGATGGCAGCTGAGGTCTTGGCAGCATTTCCTAGGGAAGCTATCTTTAAGGTTGGATGTAGGTATGTTCCTGTGTACAACTGGGGGAAGGAGGGTATATGAATTTAGAATAAGTATCCATGTGAGTTTTAGTGTGATGGATGCATATCCTAGAAGTCTGGGAATAATCCTAAATTACCCAGACAGACTTTATTTGGTCGGTTTTGGGGGTGTTCTTTTTCCCCCTCACACCTGTGCATATCACAGTACTGATTCTGGTAACGATGATAACGTAGAAAGGCAAAACGCTGCATCACTGAGCAGGATGCACAGTTTGTGCCTGGGTATATTTTTGTCTGTGCATAGTCAGGAGACACTGCTAGTAGCTTTTGAGCTGGAAAACTGTTAATACAACAGTGTTCACACGGGATAAAAGAAGTGTGTGTGCACACGCATGTGCTGGTGCGTGCAGGGTCATGGCCAGATGCAGACTAATGTATTTTGTGTCCATAGATATTTTGATGCTTATTCTACTAACACGGAGTCCACATATATCTGTCTGATATGGTGCCTGCATAAACACAATCTTGCTTATGGCCATCCAACTTTTTCCTTTTTTCACTTTCTATGTTCCAAATGCAATAATTCCATCTATTTTTCACATTGTGAAAACATCCCATAATAATTTTAGCCAAAATAGATCCTGATTGCTCCAAGATGATATAGTACAGGATGTACTTCATCAGCGCCCAACAATATTTTTTTTACTCCTCAATGACTTTACGTTTACTCATCCCATTCAAAAGATGTGTACTTGACTGTATGCATTGTCTGTACCTCTTTACCCTTCCGCACAGGCAATGCGTGAAGCGTTCCCTTGATAGAAAAGGGAGAAAACGTCTGCTGGCAATGCTGGATTAGAATTGCACAGACCCAAGTTGGATCCAAACGAGCTCTGCAATCTAGCTGGTGTACGAGTCTCCCCTTCTCCCCACCGAACGTGCCCGATGCCACTGAACGCGGGTTCACCTTGAGGAGGATGAACTGCGTTTCTTCTGGGTTAAATTAACACAGGTCCCAACTGCCACTCACTCCACAGGACAAGACTAGAGCTTGGCCAAAGTAACCCTTCATGAAACATAAATAAAATGACCGTTGGTCCTCAGCTTCTGGTTTGTTGTGTTTGCTTGCTTGCTTTTCACCTTTATGGCAAATACCTTTTCTTTAAAGCTAAAAAAATGTATAGTTCTCCCTTTCTGGAAAAGGTCACAAGCAAACACAAGAGTCCTCTCCCACAAAACACAGTATGTTTATAGTGGTAACCTCATCACCTTAACGCCACGGTGACTTGTCCCAGTTCCTACACTTGTACTATAGGTTTTGCTATCTTCTGCTTGCTTTTGTGAGAAGAACGCTTGGAGGTCAGGTAATGCATTTGGACTGGTATATAGAGCACCAGAGATATTTATGCTTCTCTATAAATAATAAAGCTCTCTTGGATCTGCTTGGAGATGCAGGAGTACAGGAAGAGGGGAGTGTAATAAGGGAGGGGGGAAAAAAACCCCACGCAACCAAAAACATCAATGAAAACTCATACTAAGCCTACTTAAGCATGACAAATAATGATGAAGCCAGAGGAATTCTGTACACGAGTGAGAGATCCGAGACTCAAAAGGAAAAGAAAAAAAAAATAATAGTAAAGCTGCATTGCTTGTTATCCATGGCCTCTGAAGTACTATTTCAGGAAGACTGTTTTCTTCCTGGTTGCCTTGTCCTAGTCTAGTTTGAGCATGGAATTTTGCTAGGATTTCCAAAGGAACTTGTGGGAGCTGGGATTACCCCAGAATTTCACAATTTTTTTAAATGTGGAAGTAAAATGGCTGCACAAATAGTCTTTTTCCCCTCTTTTCTTTCTCAAAGCTCAGACTCAATCAGTGCGCCACAAGGTTGAAGGAAAGTTTCATAAACTGTTCTTAACGCACAGGGATTTACGTCAGCTAAACTGCCAAAATTTTGTATGCTCGGCAGAGTAAGGCTCATTTCCTTAATTTAAGCATCTAGATGTTCAACATCTAAGCCCGATCTAGTCCCGTCAGGCTTCCTCTACAGCCAGCAGGGAGACACAGGCTCCCCTGGAAGACGTCTCATTTCGTTCTCAAGAACAGGGTCTAATCTGGGTCAGATGAATTGCCTCCGGAGGTACCCGCAGCCCCAGACTACAGAGAGGGATTGGGGTGATTATCTCAGACCTCTCACTGTTAGACTTCTAAAGAGAAGGGAGATGAATCCCAGCCTCAGCAGCTATTACATGGCTGTGGGTTAGGGTGCTTAAAAACGTCTCTCTTCTTTGCTAGCTTGAAAGACTCCATCCCTCTCACCAAGAGACAATTTCATGCTCTTAAACAAAGTACTAAGGCATGAAAGTACAATTCGAGTCTGTTCTTTCTGTAGGGCTGGTTAAAGAAAAGGGCCATATGATGTGCTTTGGGTTGAACTGAGGAGCTGACATTGGTATCTAGGAAATGTTCCAGTAGACTGAGCAAGAGGGCTGTGCTCAGTGCCGGCATAAAAAGATACAATTTTCATGGAGATGCATCCATTTACACCTGGTCTGCATTTGGCACGGGGAGAAGAGAAATTGCCCCTTGATCAGAGCGTATTTGACATATTGAGTTATCTCCCTCATGAGTAATGGAGTAAAGATGAGTACACGTTTGATATGTTATAGTGGCTTCCTATAAATATTAAAGCAAAAGGAAACTTCACAGACTTATGGGATGGAAGCACCTGCAATTCATCTACACAGACCATACTGTGTTTGAGGTGACTGCCAGCAGCAGGCTTCCCCGAGGGGTCATTAATAGCTCTCTCTGGGCTCTTCCTGCTTGCTTTGCTGCCTTTCCCGGGTCTTTGTGGCTGGAAGAAAAACTTTGCCTTGCTCAGCCTCAATTTTCAAGGTAGCTGAGCTCTCAGCGCCCTTTCTACTGCGCCTAGGGAGAAGGTGAAATCGCCATCACTGGAGGCTTTTAAAAACAGACCAAACTTGTGTCTTGAAAAGCATTGAGCTTCCTGACCCTACTGGAAAGCAAAAGGGTTGACCAGAGGTCATTCAATAAGTTGTCCCCTTCTGTTTACCACACATGTTCTCAAATGCGACGATCTCTAAGGAACGGTCTCTCAGTCTGTGCTCTGTGCGAAACACCTGAACGCGCCGCACCAAACGATCGCAAAAAGGCAACTGAACTAAGAAATGACAATGCACTTCCACATGCTACAGACAAGCAAAATGGCGAGGGAACAAATGAATGACTGAATACTCAAAGGTTTATCCTCATTTCTGCGTGGCTGTATGTGAAAATGGTGACAGAAGTTTCATATTTTTGTTTTGCTCTCAAAAAAGCCCAAACAATTCTCCATTTGAAAACAGAAAGAGTGTTCTAACGGCTACTCCTTTGGATCGATACCACAAAGGCTGAGAGGTGGAAAGCCCCACAAGAAGCTCAGCGAGTTCCCCATTATTAGTCACCAACTCACTGGTAGAGCCCCATGGCAGCCTGGTATCCCCCAGCCTCTCCTTTCCATGTATTTCTTGTGTCTTTCTGCTGCCGATTGCAGGGTAATGAATCAAATAATCCCATCAAAGGAAGACTGAACTCAGCAGGGTTTGCTGGTGTCATCTGAAGTCATCTCCCTCCTCTTCCTAACCTGCTCTCTCGCCGATCTCTAGCTAGATTGCTTACACGCCGGAGGTCTCTGCTGCGCCCCTTAAGAAAGGGGCTGTAATTGCCGATCCAGCCCTTCCACCTTCCCCTCAGCACAGCCTGGCAGTCAGTAAACGGCCGTCTGATGTTTATCATCACGCCGCAGAGGAACGGGGATGGGACGGCGCTGCCCAATTCCTCGCTGGAGGCTGGAGCGGGACGGGGGAGCCCTGCACACCTCCGTGCTCTCCTCTGCTGGCTCAGCATTTGCTTCCAAGTGCATTTCAAAGGCAGAGCCCGGGATTTTTCAAAGACACTTGCTGAAAGGAGCGACTTTGACAGCCACAGGGTTGTTAGCTGAAAGGCTGCTGTTGTGAAACTGGGAAAACGTTTCCTCTTGCTAGGAACAATGCTCGTCTCTTGATTTCCCTGGATGGTTTTGCACCGCTACCTGTCCTACGGCACAGAGTTAACCGCAAGATGCAAAGAGGTCACTAAAGAGCTGAACAAGAAAAGTAAAATGATAAGAAGTATAACTTTGCCTCAGTGGAGTTAGCTTCAAAATAGTTGGATCAGCAGCGACTCTAATTGCATCTACTATTTTGGTTCCTTTTTTTATTTATTTATTGTTTTGCTGTGAAGAGTGGCTTGAAAAAAAAGAGTTGAGATAACTCAGACAGGCAACTGAATGTGTCAGGTTAGAACATATCATCTGACAGAGACAGTTGTGAGAGCCATAAAAGGCTTCCCCCTACAGAGATGGGTAATTTGTCCCACCTTTCAATATGAATTTAGTAAAGAGAAGTATATCTGTGAGTTTCCCCTCCTATGACTTTCTTCTTCAACCTACGTGCACTTTGTTCACCCTGGATGAGAGCATAAAGGGTAAGTGTCAGAAGTTAGTTTGGGACCTGAGGATTCTTGAAAGACAGCACCTGTAGGACTCAACATCTGGCTGCTCCCGGCACAGAGCAAGTCAACTGCAGGATTACACCACCACAGAGGTAGGTGTGGAGGAAGAAGGGTCTGAAACCAAGCCAGAAGTAAGACCCCTGAAAAGAAAGGTATGTATGGTAACCTAGTAATACCAGGATATAAATGGTGTATGGGGTGCAATACCTAAATATTTCTACCTCGAGCTTCCTAGGAGTCCACTGACAATGGATGAAATGCGTGTCAAGGATGTGGAAAGGACATCCACTTCTCCAGAGTCACCCTTCTTTCTGCCAATGATTTTTTTTTTTGGCGCCAGCTTTCACTATGCTGATGTCAACCAGGAGTTGATAAACAAACTGACTGGTTCCTTCTCCAGGTCTGATCAACATGAAGCCAAGGTTACCGCTCTTCCACTGGGAAGAACATAGGGAGGTAGCTTCCGTAATTCATCCGAGAGCAGCTACCCAAGATCCATACCACCTCTCAAAAGCATTCACACCCCACCACAAGTACCTATTCTGTGGCTGAGCTGCAGTCAGGGACTGTTACGTCCCCGAGACCAGGCACCCCCTGCGTGGCCGTCCCGAGGCACCCGTGCAGAACCCCGGCGGCGCCGAACTCCCGCTGGGATGCAGAGCCACGTGCAGAGTCACTGCGCTGTGTTCTTGGGAGCAGGAATGCTTCTCCTCCCCTTCCCCTATTGTAGCATCAATCTTAAAGTCTTGTTCGCACCTCAATAAAATTATAAGTGTTCTTTTATTACTGCCATATGTATTGTCAGACACAAACCTCTTCAGGCTGCCATGAGAATCTGCAAACGGCTCTTGCCGGCTCGGCAATAACCAGCTGAAAGTCCACCTCTGCTTAGACCAGGTATGAAGCTTGAGAAACCCCATTTATTTCCTTACTCCTTTCTCCATATTTTCACCAGTAAGAGAGAAACAATCTCATTTTCATCAGTAAGGTGATTTCAGGTTTTAGTGCGAGACCTGGATGCGGTGGGCAGAGTCTCGGCTGCTCTAAGTCACTGTGTCAATTTACATCCAGCTCAGGTGCCGCTGTTTTGTTAAATCAAATCTCTGCATTCGATAGAATAATTCTTTATGAAATTAAAATTAGGTTTTAACATCTGTAGCAGACAGAGGGTGTGCTCACATGTCACATCTGCACCTGTGCAAATGCCAATTAACCCAGTATAATTAGTCACAATTTTTACTCATTACCACTAAGATCAGAATCAAAACCAGGATTTATTTCCTCTTTTTTTTTATTATTATTATTCTTTCTCTTCCAGATCATAATCTTTCTATCACTATAGCGGATTGGGGTTTTTATGTAGACAGCCATGTGGGGCCAATCTTAAAGGGGAAAAAAACCCCACCAAACCGAAAAACCAAAACACTACAACCAAACCCTCAGAACCAAATTCCCATAGACCTCAGCACCTGAAAGGCAGATGTGATTTTCAGCAGAGTTTGTTTCTTCCTTAACTACCCAAAAGAAGGGGTAAATCTCTGGACATTCTCTGCCTCTAGCAGTTTTTACCACTGTGCATATCATCAAAAGAAATCAATGCACAGAAAATGGAGGATTTTTGAGAAAATTTGGCTCCTGCTGTGAGCCTTGAACCCTTCTGAAAATGGTGACGGAAGTGGCTATTTCATCACTGCACGAGGCTTTCCTGCCCTACTTCAGCTTTTGCAACAAATACATGTTGTACGGCAAGCAACAATGCTCCCTCCCCATTATTTATCATTATTCATTAATCACACCTCAGCAATGATCTGTATTATTTATTGTTATTATTCATTACTTTTTGAATTAATAATAACCATAGCAGGGACTGCCATTATGAATAGCATGGGGAAAGACGGGATATTTTTGTAGGTCTTTTCACATGTAAAGCACTGGACTCCCACAGAGTTTATTTATGAAGAAGTATGCTGTGATGTATGAATAGAAGTATGATATGAAGAGTAGGAAGAATATTGTAGCTACTCTGGTTTAAGTGAGGAAAGGCTTGCGAGAAGTATTCCTTCTTATTATCCCAAATGATATAATTGAGGAGGGAAAAAGAAAAAAAAAAAAAGGAAAAAAGACAGAGTCAGAAAAGCTTTCAGACACTGAACTCTTCTTCAAAATTGAAATAGGAACAGCAAAATTTGCTTTTGGGGGTTACTATTTTATCATTGGATTGAAAGGAATGGATTAGCATCCATCGTTAACATCCTTGTATGTACTCACAACTCCCCTGAGCATTAAGTTTTTTTTAAATCTGTTCCAGTATTGTATGGAGTTGCATCGATTTTGATGGAGCTTCTGGCAGAGAGATTTATCTCCAGGATGGCTTTCTGATCACTTCCAAAGATAGAGACTGTGATCCCAGTTGAAACGGGAGTCACTCCTGAGCTTAAGAAATGTAACATCCCTGATCTAGACGTCCATCAACAGAAAGCTTGTTAAAGTATTCTTGAAAGAACCCAGTAAAGGATAGTTCATGGCTGTCCTTGCTAGTTGATTTAAGAGCTAAAATTTCTTCGTCTAACACAGATCTTCCTTCTGCTCAAAATTAAGCCTGGAACTCTTTGTCCGATACCCTCAGAGAACAACTGATCCTCTGCTAAAGTGTCCTTCAGCATATTAGAGGGCTGCACTGTGTCTTCTTTCAGTCTTTTCTTATTAAGGCTTAATTGCTTCAACTTTTCTCATAGGTCCTGTTTTCTGAAACTTTTCTGCTCCTTGCTGGTATTTGTTTGAATCTCTCCAATTTGTCCTCATTATAAAATGGGGTACCCAAAAGACCTCATGCTCCAACAGAAGCCTCCTCAGTGCCCAGCTAAGCAGAATATACAGTCTGCCTGGTGGTGTTACTTTCCAGAGTGAAATTTGCCTCCTCTCACTGCTAATTCATATTCATCTTGTGCAGTATTATAACCCCTTGATCCTTTTCCAGTGTACTCCCATCAAGGCAGTTATTCTGTTTCGCGGACATTGCCGTGATTTCTCCTTCCTAAGGAGTCATTTGCACCATTGTCCTATTGAATTTCATCTTGTTGATTTCCTACTGCTCCTCCAACGTATCAGAATCATTTTAAATTCTAATCCTGTCTCCCAAACTGCATGCAGTCTCTTCCAGCAAAGTGTCACTTCTAAATTTTATAGATGCGCAGCATCCACATGGATAATGAAAATATTGAAGAAGTGTGGGACTCCAATTCTAATGTCCTTCCAGTTTAGAGGAGAACTATTCATGTGTGACTCCTCAGCCAATTGCAGACCCATCCTGATCTAGAGGACTTCCTTAGATCATATTTTCCTAGTTTGCTT
The DNA here is from genome assembly GCF_965231255.1 of Vanellus vanellus. Classification (NCBI taxonomy): domain Eukaryota; kingdom Metazoa; phylum Chordata; class Aves; order Charadriiformes; family Charadriidae; genus Vanellus; species Vanellus vanellus. Next base: position 4,924,006 of record NC_138923.1, on the reverse strand, counting down.
ATACAAAAACAAAGTGGGATCATATCAAAAGCAAGATACATCACAACTACTGCATCAGCCTAAACCACTATGGCAGGTGGCTCTGGTAAAGAAGAAAATTAGATTGGCATGACACGATTTGTTCTTTGCAATCCCATGTTGACTGCACCTTTTAGCATTTTCTTATCGTCCAGGTGCTTACAAATTGATTGTTTAATAGTTTATTCTATCATTTCTCTGGGTTGAAATGACTAGTCTCTAGTCCCCTGGGTCCACCTTTCCCCCCTCTAAATGTAGGGACTATTTTTGTCCTTCTCTGGTCCTCTGGGCCCTCCCCAGCACCAGTGAGTAGTTGAAGATCATTATTAATCATGCAGAGACTGCAGCAGCAGTTTGCTTGAGAGTTTTGGTTGGTTGGTCTGCCTCACATGCAAGTCACCTATATGCTCTTTAACCCATTTGTCCCCTATTGTGGAAAATTCTGGTGCTTCACAAAATCCCTGTTATTTTTTTCTTGGTCACCTACACCCTATACACTTAAAGTCTGTAATTTTCCACCTGCATCACTTCCAGAGCCTTTAATTTGGAGGTTGAACTTCTCCAATTCTCTCCGTGCTTGTTTGCGCTATTCTTTTGTATCCACCTCAGTCATATATAAAGGCATTTGCATTTCATTAATACTTGGTTTTAATTTGTCAAGTCTTAAAAGACATCTTTGTGTGTCTGTGTTGGACTCTTCCTTTTCTTCCTGCGCTGCTGTAATTTACTACTGTGCCTTTAACACGATTGCTTTTATCAGCTGCCAACTACGCTGCATCTCTTCCCCTTTGTGAAGTTAACTTCTCCGTTTCCTGTATTTGCTCCACTCCGCTCTCTCTATTTTGCTGGTTTTCTGCCTTCTCTTTGAATTCTGAATGCAATAGGTTTGTGGTAACCGTTTTCACAGATGTTTATTTCCACTATCTAGTTCTAAGTACTTCAGGTTAGGACTACATTAAATAGTCATTTATAAAATACACAAACAATCCTGAGCGAAGACACCATCTCTGTAAGTCTTTCTCTTCCCATATGAGTCCTACCGGCCATTATTACCTATCAGGCCTTCAGGAGCTGATTTTAATTGAACGTGCCATAAAAATCAGGGCTTGTATAACCAGATCCTTCAAGTCTGGCAGGTGAATAATTCAGCTCTTGCATGTTTTCATCCATCTGTGATATTCTATTCCACCTATGGCTGCAGCAGTATGTACTATATGTTGCCATTCCCTATGGGGACCCATTACTTCATGTACATTTCTTAATGATCACATTAAGAAAAAAAAAAAATCCAACAAAACAACAACAAACCTTTGCAAAGAACAACGCACAGTCCTATGGCTGACTGCTCCAGGGTCTCCTGAAACCTTTCTCTACTACGCCTCAATTATTAAGCATAGGAAAATAATAGGAAGAATAAAAGAGGAAGAGGAGACTCACAAGTGCAATAGAAAGGGCCAGCTGCAGTCAGGCCACGGACCCGCGTACCAGTCCCCGCTCCTACAGCGTGGGCGACCGCAGGAGTTTGTGCGTCCCATCCCATTTCCCCCTGTACAGAGAGCGGTCTTCGATATTCTGCATACAAAATCCAAGACCACTTTGGGTCATCTCTCAGGGAACTGGCAGAAAGACTTTTTCCCATTCTGCCAGCACGTGCTGATCCACACGCCTGTTTCGCCTAGAAGGTAAATTACCATCAAGTAAAACATTTTGAAGCTTCCTTACCCCGTGTTTGGTGCTAACAAGCCCACGAGTGAAGTTTGCATCTGAAGATCTCAGCTTGCCAAGAAACCCCAATTTCTTATCGCTGCCTGTGAACTGGCATCTTCCCCAAACAACTAAGCTGCGAGACAGGAAGGGCATCCTCTCTTTAAACCATAAATCAGCCCCTTAATTGGTGATCAGATGCCGTGTGTGAGACCTGGCAGGTGTCAGTTCATGGCTGTGTGATTGACTGCAGCTTGCGCTGGTGCAGCCCCGCTCCTCGTCTCCACCACGGGTCGGAGAATCAACGCACGCCTGAAGTGTGACTTACAATGGCAGAGGGGAAAGAGAAACAGGAGAATGTAGAAGTTTATCTTTCTCCAGAGCAGCATCTGGGTGACAGCTGAGGCAGTCTGAGTTGAAAGGCATCTCAGACATGCATCAAGATGGTTATCTGACATGAGAGAAACTCCCAGTCACTGGCTGTCCTTCCTCATCACCGTCAGTGGCTGCAAGGAAACGGGTGAACGTTGGATTTCCACTACATGGAGTAGGAAACCAACAGAAAGAAACTTCTGTGACATGCACTCTCATCTCCCTCTGTTGATCTACTGTCTCCTTTAGTTCATATGGTTGACCTTTTCTTTCTTTCCCCCCCCCCCCCCCTCACTCACAGAGGGTATAGGTACACCATCACGCATGTTCAAAAAACACAGATTGGTGTAATCACTCTGTAAAATTGCTGAGAATTAGAAGAAACGTGATTTCCTTCACGATGGATATTTAAGCCTTAGATATTTTGGCTTTCTCAAGATATCAGTCATCCAACTCCTATTTAGGCAACTAACTCCTATTTTAATCAGCAAAAGCTAGGTACTTAAATATCTTTGAAGAGCCGGTCCCCAGTGTCTACAGGATCCAATCACTGATTCATCAGTCTCTGGATCCAATCAGCAGTGATTGATTTAATGATGTCAATATTCCTTTCCACTCCTCCATAATTTCCTGTCCCTGCCCTTTATGGCTTCAGAGGAAGCAACCCATTATGATAATTCAGTATTCCTCCTGCAGAAAACCATGCTGGAAATGAAAAACAAAACTCTGCAGAGACCCAAGAAGCATCCGTAGTAGCAGCACCAGTGTCCAGGCTGCTATTTATTGGATTGTTTATCTATAATGCAATGCCACAGTTAAAAAAATTAAATTAGTCTAATTATCCTATTTAAGGAGATAACTCTTCTGTTGCTACCACTCCCATAATTTTCTGCATTTCCATCTCCTAAATTATCCAATTCTAGGCTTTTTTCTAGCCCTTATATATCTGAAAAAAAATATCCTTCGAGGTATAATTAACTTTTTCATTCAGAATCCTAATTCCCTCTCTCAGACATTTTCTGCAGTGTTTAAACTATTTATTATGCAAACTTAGAGAAGTCAAACTATGAATTATGTACAAATCTACGTATTGGAGTTCTCAGCTAATCACCGCATCTCTGTGTCTTGTGGTTCAAGGTAACCAAAGTGCACAGAGTGGAAAATATCAGTCCAGCACTCAGCATATGAATTTTTTTCCTCACGTTAAAGACATCCTTTCCCCCAAATTAAATAACTTAATGTTATCTTTTTAATGATTTTTTTTTTTAAATTCTGTTTTCAGGCAATTTCTTATCACCCAGCGCTATGTTTGCCTTCTTTCATATCATACTTCCTTCGTCTCTTCTACAGTGCTCTCAATAAACTGCAATCAGACATGTGAAGACTCGCAATGACTTCTTACAACTGGTGAATGTCTTTACACTCGGTGTTAGATTTTTCCCCTTTTTCCTGATCTTGGTTCATTTGTTTATTCTTTCCCCTTGCGTTTCTTGGGTTTTACGTTGTGATTTTATATTGTCATTTTGAGGGTGGGGGCTGTCTTGTGTGCATCTTGACTCCTACTGATCTAAAGCATTTGTTTTCACACGTAATTTCAGCTTTGGCATCACCATAAAGGGCACTGTTGTTATTGTTGTGATGGAAGCTACGCGGGGCTCCAAGCCTCGACTAACACCTTAAAGCCGTCCAAAAGCATTATATTTGCAGTCCCAAGGATTTTTTCAACCTATGACTATTCTTTCTGCTAATTAATAGCACATCAGTGGCTATCTATCTGTCCTGTCAGCAGGAAGATGTTCAAAACCCCCTCTGGGTTTTCAGTGGCATATTTACTTGCGTATCTATTTTAGCCAAAACGGAATTATGTTGCTTGGAGAAACCTTTTCTCCCCCAGTGGATGCAACTTGAAGAAAATGAAAGGAAAAAAAATATGCTTTTATTTATTTTTGCATATGGGATTGTTATGATTCATTAGCACAGAAAGTGGACAAGCACCGTGGGGTAATGTCCAATGAGACAATTGTAAAATAAGTGAATTGTTGGAGCCGGATCTTCTGACGGTATATGGCTGCAGCGCTTCATTGAAATCTGTTCTGTTGGGCTGACAGCTGGAGCTGGATTTTCTGACATACAAAGAGTTCTCAAAGGGCTTTGTCCAAGAAAATGGGACTTACTTCCCCTAAATTGCCCAGGGAGGTGGTGGAGTCCCCTTCCCTGGAGATTTTCAAGACCCGCCTGGATGCAGTCCTGAGTGATGTGCTCCGGGCAATCCTGCTTTGGCAGGGGAGTGGGACTAGATGATCTCTAGAGGTCCCTTCCAACTCTGAAACTCCGTGATTCCGTGATTTAGCAGCCAAAACGTCAGGCGTTCAGTCCAACCTACCAGCCCAAACTCAGTCACCCCAGACTAAACAGCTATCAAAAAAGGTGGGATAAAATGTCACCTTGGGACTTTTCTGTATGTTGCATATATATAAAAATAGACTGGACTATAGATGAACATAGACCCGACACCCTGGAAAACCTTTATTTTGGAGGGGGGAGAGAAATACAGTCCTGGTTCAAGGGAAAAGAATCCCTCCTCTAGGAAAATTCTTTGGCGAGGCTTTGATTTATCAGGGCCTTGAAAGTCAGTGGCTTTTAAGCAGAGTAAATGAATGTGTCGCTGAAGCTGTTTTCACATTCAAGCCCAAAGACAAAGATGTATATGCTTCTGGAATGAAGCTTGACTAATAGATAAATACTATTAAACGTGTGCAGCTGAAGAAGGAAAGCTCCAGGTTGTTTTCTGGGAAGACTCTTTTAACCATGAGTGTGAACTCTGGGCTGTAGCTCATCTTTGCCACCTTGTTGAACGTGCATTTTATTCCGTGCCTTCGGCCACCAGCCCAGTGGACATAAGGAAAAAGCTGGTAGGTACAGAGGAACATGGAAAGCAAAATACTAAGGTTCTGTCTGTGAAATCAAAGAAGAATTTTAGAGGCTTTGGGATTTTATTCTGTGTGGGGTCACAGACCTTTCTCCATACAGATTCCTCTAGAAACTGGGAGGGAGACCAAGCCTGTCGTCAGGCTTCAGCGTGACTTTGTGAGGAAGATGGGTCTTGCAGCCCCCCAAAAAGAGAAGAAAATGTATTGTCAAACACTTTTATAACAGTCTCTCCGATATTTCGTAATTGGCTTTGCCTCATTACCAAAGCAGCCTCCACGCTCTTTTCACTCATCCACGCGCATGTGTGCATGAGGTAAAGGAACTTGTTTGGATTTTGGTTTCCTTCTCCAGCCTTTTGGAGGTCAGCAGCTCCAGAAGAGAAGGATGTTTGCGGCAACCTAGCTGTAACCCCAGTGAGCTTAATTTAACTCCTACGTCAGGCCCGCGGGGACTTAAACCTGCAGTTTCAGAAAACCTGGTGGGAATTACAGACCTTGTGATTCGGTCCCTTAAGCCACCCCTTTAGTCTTGACAGTTCAAACAAGCGTGCACCAGGGGGAGAAATAATTGCAGGAGAATTCCTGAGCTGGGGCATCAGATAGAGAGTGGAAAAAATGAAAACAAGTTAAAAATATCTCCTGCAAAGACAACTGCAGGCCAGCGGTTCTGAAAAGCTGCGTCCCTCATCAGGGATTCTCGCTATCATTTTTATTTATTGCTTTTGACACCTGGTCTATCATGTCAGGAATTCTTCTGGCTCTTCAGGCTCCTGAAAGATGCAGTGAGCAGCAAATGCCTTCCCAATGCATCTGCCTCTGTCCTAGCAACAGGCTCGGGACGCAATCAAATCCCACTGTGATCAGGGATGGACAATCTGAAGGATGGGTAAGACGGATGCAGTGATGGCTGCTGAGAGGATGAGGCTGAAACCTGTGTCTAGGAGACTTAAAAGACTGGCTCTAGCAAATAAAACATGCACAGCAAGCGGATCAGATAATGTCAGATCAAATCTTATTTATCTCATCAGTAGCAGCTCTGCGAGTTTGTTGCTTTCACTTTTCTACTATTTTTTTTTTTTTCCCAGGATGCCTCTCATTAACCTGCTTTTCTCTGGATTCGTTTGTGCCTCACTTTGGCAGCTGGCCAGTAGAAAACAGGGCTTTAATTCCACACACTGTAGATTTTGTCCCAGTTATTAAACCGTATTTATTTCTCTGTTTCCAGAGTTTTGTTTTAGGCTTGGGTTTTGTTTTTCCTCTCCCTAGCTCAGCTTTTTTTTTTTCTTTTTCTTTTTCTTTTTCTTTTCCATGCTATTTTGCTTTTCTCATTCCCACCAAGGAAAAAAGCGTAAGGACTTTAACTCTTGGGGTACCAGCAACCAAAGTGACTTTCCATGTGGCACGTGGGGCAGCCTCAGGCCCCCGATTCAAGGGCCAGATGTTGCTCTGGAATGAGTCCTGCACGCCGTAGTCCCTGTCCGTGCTGGGGGCCGTACGCAGCTATGCACCCATGCGGTGCCCGATGCTGCCCAGGGCTGAGCGCGCCGCTGAACCGCTGTGCCGGTGAGCGCGCTGCCCGTGGTTTGATGTGACATACCCGCCCATGGGGGTGAATGGCGCTTTGATAACGCGGTGCCCTCCGGATACTTCATCAGTTAACAGGTGAGGTTTTAAGACACGGGAAGGACATCCGTACTGCTAAACTTTAGCGCTCTGACTTGGAGTGGTTAAGTCGGTTGCTCAGCCCTCATGTGTTGTATGGTCAGTGGAGAAAAAGCCTTTTCCGGGGGACATTTTGAGAGGAGACCTGATGCCCCCCTGCACAAGCCTCTCTTCTTCTGAGGTCTCAAGAAAAACCTCCAAGACAAGCTATCCAAACTTCAGCGTTGTACGTCTTCCCCTCTCCTAACCAGAAGCCGTTTTTGCAAACGCAGACTCACAGTTCTGCATCTTGGAGTTTGAAAGAGGGTTTAGGCATCTGTGTCCTTATTTTAAATAGCCCTTGTGCCTGCTGGAGCATGGACCCGCAGACAGGAGCAGCAGAGCTGAATAATCCACATTCAAAGTTGGGCTCAGTCCAAGTTACCACTGTGACAGTTCTGGTTGCACAACTCAGGCAGAACGCTTAAGCGGTGCTTGGGAAAGGGGCTTGCATTTCGTAAGCTTCAGCAGTACCCAGTGATGCCCCTCCTCGCCTACAGCCTGGCATGGGACAGGTCCGAAACTAGAAGCAACATATGAGGAAGGTGCATAGTTCTGTCTTGCTCGTGACAAGACCCTCATGGAAATATAAGGAGACGTCTTTTATCAGAAGATATAATCAGAAAAATCTTTTTTAAATTGCCTATTTCTTCACTAAATATCATCAAAATTCTGTAATAACGCAATATCTGAAAATTCTAACAACCATCTTCTCACTTCCGCTACTAGCAAAAAAATATATCAATCCATTGTGTTTCACCCAGTGACGTCTCTTTTCTCCATGGAGGTGCTGAGATGGCTCTTTCAGGCAAGAGATATTACTCAGAGGTTCCTAATCCATCAACCTGGCATAGAGAAGATGGATGGCAGATTCTTTTGAAAGACATGTTAGTTTACACAAGTACTCGGAGAACTGTATTTCAGATCAACCCATCCAAAAAAAAGACAGGAATCATAAAAGTACCCCTCCAATTTTCCCTATCAGAACCGCAGCTGATGTTTCTAGCACAGCTGCTATCCTAATTAAAGCCTAGGGTGTTTTAAAGCACAGGCAGAAAAATGCCATTATGTCTTATTTCTAGTTTCCACCGAACACCTCCCAATCCCATGAGAAAGAAGAGACACAGAGAGATTTGGGCCCAGACATTAGGTAGGTTTTGGCTCTTAAGCCCCTATTGAAATGGTTTCAGTAAGGATCCAGCATGGAGGAAGTCAGAAGCTCCAGAAACATCATTTAGGAGCCAGACAAAGGTTTCGGTCGAAGGCCTCTCTCCACCTCTTACGAATTCCTTCTGTATTTTATGAGATGTTTGTGTTTGTCAGCCTTTCACTTCCCATTCTTTCCGAAGTTCTCCCCTAAACCGGCGCAAGCCAAGCCGAGGAGTTATTGGTGTCCCTTCAGCAGAGCGGATGCGGAACCAGATGGTGCATCGCTCTCGGGCTGGCAGGGTGTGCAAAGCTGAATTTCAATGTCAGTGAGCAGCTAAATGACTGAGGGGTCATCCGCGCGCACGGTCTATTCACTAGTCAGAAGACATCTAAACTCAACTGTCACAGACACTCAGTGCAGAAATGCGTCTGTGGCTCGAGACAGCAAACCTGAACGCAGACTGTCTCGAACCCGCTGCCTGCATGTGTTCACTAGGTCACATTTTACACAGCAAGTTATCAGTTATCCTCTAACTATCAGGCTAGCCCTTCTTCAAGTGTGCTTTTTGTTTGTTTCGTGGGTTGGGTTTTTTTACTCCTTTTTCCCTCGCTAGTGCTAATAGTATTTTTGAAGCACATAAAATGTTGTCATAGAGTTCCTGGTTATTTACTTTTTTCCCTTTAAATCCCTTTACCCAAATGATCGGGTTCATAAAAGCTTTCATCTTTGTGAAATCAGCCCCGTGTATGCCTGTATCTCTGTGGTTTGGACGTTATTCCATTTGCATGTAGCAAGTGTAATCAAGTCTATGTCACTTGCATCTAAACAACTCTCTGACTTTTAATTCTGTGAGTGAATTCTCTTTATCTGTCAAGATGATGAAGTCTAGCACCATTTTCCCTCCTGTTGGATAAAACACTTTTAAAGTTAGGAAATTTTCATTTATATAAAAAAAAAAAAAGAAAAAAGAAAAAAAAGGGTATTTTAGTTCTAGCAGCGTGAGATCTCCTTTATACGCCATTCAGATTAAAGTCTTTTTCTTCCTACTCATAATAGAGAGGTGTTTAAAGAGCCAGACAAGAAATCAAGTCACTCTCCGGTCTGCAAAGGACAGCAGTCAGGACCAGATTTGGTCTTCATTTTTGAGCACATCAGTTCAGATCGGTTGTTTCTGAGTTCTCAGAGACTCACAAACATGCAATGCCATTTCTGACATAAGAATACAGCCCTCTCACTTCTATTCGCCCAGTTTCGCTTGCTAAACAGATTGTAACCAGTGCTTTTAACATTCCGGTCATGCAAATTTTCCCATCAGGTTTCAGTAACACCAAAGTAGGTCGAACTTATGCTCATATGTGAGCGATTCCTATTCCTCCTTTACTACCCCAAATCTTCACATTGGTGTACAGGCAATTAAAGATTTTCTATTCCTTCAAGTCTCTTGGTGCCTCAATTAATCTGGTTCTCAACATCTTGATTTCGCGCTAAATTAGCACTCCCTGTCCCTCCATCCTCCCCTTTGCTCCAGTGTAATGCTCTCCTGCACCCTGACTGCTCTGCAGCCCCTCCTCTTAGACTGCCTTCTCTTCTACTGAAAGAGATTTTCTCCAAACGGCACAACCTCGTGTTCCCAGAGGATGACCAGTATTCCAGAGAAATAGCATCTTCTAGATTACACAACTCCACTACAACTCCACTTCCAGAATTTTCTGCCTCCTGTCTTACTTCAAAGGGAGGAAGGCTGCCTGGGAAGATTACTTGGGCTTGCCTGTTCTTCAGCTGCCGCTTTTGCCTGATCTCAGGAAGTCTTGTCTATTTTACAGAATCACAGAATGGTCAGGGTTGGAAGGGACCTCTGGAGATCATCCAGTCCAACCTCCCTGCCAGAGCAGGGCCACCTACAGCAGGTCGCACAGGACAGCGTCCAGGCGGGTTTTGAACGTCTCCAGAGTGGGAGACTCCACAACCTCTCTGGGCAGCCTGTTCCAGTGCTCCACTACCCTCAAAGTGAATAAGTTCCTCCTCATGTTAAGATGGAACTTCCTATGTTCAAGCTTGTGCCCATTACCCCTCGTCCTATCAATGGGCACCACTGAAAAAAGACTCCTCCCATCCCTCTGGCATCCTCCCTTTAAGTATTTGAAAGCATTAATAAGATCCCCCCTCAGTCTTCTTTTCTCTACACTAAAGAGCCCCAAGTTCCTCAGCCTTTCCTCATATGAAAGATGTTCTAATCCCCTCATCATCTTCATAGCCCTTTGCTGGACCCTCTCCAGCAGATCCCTGTCTTTCTTGAACTGGGGAGCCCAGAACTGGACGCAGTACTCCAGATGCGGCCTCACCAGGGCAGAGTAGAGTATTTTGTTTGTTTGTTTTGTTCAGAAATGACCAAATCAGTCCATCAATCCTCGGACGGTCTTTCTCTCATTTCTTGAGAGAGAATCTGAGAAAGGATTTCACTTCTCTTTGGCTGTTGGCTTTTTCTTCCCCCCCCCACCTCCTCGGTTTTTTTTATAGACATACACAATTTTCTTCTAATCTATGCTATGAGTACATTCTCAGTCCCATGTAGATCCCTACTCCCTTCTACTAATTGGTTCATCAGAGATAATTTCCAACATAACGGCCTGAGAGACTAGAAACAACTGAACATTTCCAGTTAAGTGAAAATTATTCTGTTTTCTTTCTGTTTGGGGCTCTCGTTCTCATGACGCTGGTCATGTAGTAGGTCACCACGTCCTTTAGGCGCTTTGGTTACTGAATGTCTGACAGGGCAATACTGGTCCCGGCTCTTCTGCTAAGCTCAAGGGAGGTTGTGCAATATTACTGTGATTTGCTGTGATTACTATTTCATTAGCAGAGCATCTACCTTCCCACAGGACCCCACGCGTCGTACACGTGCTGCAGCGAAAGGAAGCCAGATGTTCGCCACAGCCTGTGTCATCGTGTTCTCAGGACGTTCATCTGACCACCACCAAATCGTTCCCTCTCTTCAGAGCGGTCCCTGGTCACCATGTTCCCTTTGAAGATGGGCACGTTTGGCTTCATTCACACAGAGGCAAGACACCAACGCCAGCTCCCAGCAAAAGGCAAGCCCCAGCCCACGGCAAGCTGCTGACTCACCGGAGGGTTCCCAGTGACCCATACTTTCCTTAAAAACTGGTACTTTTAAAAGCAGATAAATAATGAACGTCAAGCCACGTTTCTGCAGCTCAATGGTGACATCCAGTGACTGGCTTAGTTATTCCCAGGTGTGTGTTCTGCGGGGACAGCCCGTTCCTGCTTCTCGGCTCCGGGAGTGGCTCGCGTGTCTTTTGCAATCACATCATGTTCATACTGGAAAATACTTTAAAACAAAATCCCTGTTTAGATTTGCATAATCACTTAATTGCAGCGCCTCACATCTCTTTTCTTCCTGTCGAGCAGCACCCTGTGCAGCAAGCGCTGTGTCCGTAAGCTCGGCTTATGTCCTAATATACCTGGAAAGGGTTTAGCTCCATTGGTGAAGGAGTTCCAGCCTTTTAGACTGAATTTCATGAACTGCAGCTGTTTACCTTCCTCGTGACCTGAAGTGACCTGAAATCTTTTCTAACCCAGGTCTGGAAATTATTCTTCTGCAGTCACGCCATGCCTGCCTGAGGGTGCCGGGTTCGGGGGTGCTCTCCGGGGCTGTGTGGGCAGAGAGACAGGGGGAGAACAGGGGTGACATGTTGGAAAGGATCAGGGGGGAAAAAAAAAAAAAAGACACAAAAGGAAAATGGAAAGAATGATTGGGAACACACGAACAAAAAAAAAAAAAACAAAAAGAGGAGAAAAAAGGACAGAAAAACTTATGGAGGGAAAGCCAGAAAAAGAAGCTGAAGGGAGAAGCGGGGATGAGGCAGGAGGAAGAGCTGTCCCGGTCTCAGCGAGAAATCGTGCCATTAAGGGATCTCAGTGCAGCGGAGATGGCGTGTATTGAATATACTCTGTCAGTGCAGCAGCACCCGGCTCTCCACGGTGATAAATGTCATATGTCTTTGCTGACACTTGATAAAGGTTCTGTCTATCAGCGGCGCCAGCCAGCGGGGCCAGCTGGCTCGAGCTTAACCTTCATCACTGCTCTTTCAAAGAGAAGTCCCAGAATTTTCCTCTGTTTCGCCACTCCCTCCTCGGAGATGCTTCCCCTCTTCCCAGCCCCTTCACCCAGTGCTTTCTGGCACTCAGCTTAAAAAAATACCATGAACAGCAGAAATAAAACGGTCTGACTTAGCCAGCCGAGGAGAGGCAGTCTGGAGATGGACTCGGCCAAGCCGGGCTCTCAAGTAGGATGGAAGACATGGAAAAAAAAAACATGGGAATGTTAAAATAATAGAAAAAAGAAAAGATAAAAAAGATTATAATAATCTCACCCTTCAAACTAGGCTTGCAGCTAAGGAGTCACAGTTCCTCAGCCTAAAAGAAGCGTGCCGATTTACCCCGAAAGGATTCGGCCCTGTGTGTCATATAACCACGAGGGGAGAGGCACGTGGTGCCAAAGGCAGTGTAAGACCAGATCAATGCAAGTGTCATTGTACATTTAAATATACTTTGGATTCAGCTCTGAGAGCCCTGGGAAGTACCTAGAGGCACAACGCTTCTCATGGGAAGGCCAAAACACCCTCTAAAAATGCAAAGAGATTATAAGGCTTGTAGCCATAATTGGAAAGTGTGGGCTGGCTACGTTGTTAGCTTCATTTTAGAGGTTAAACCAAAAGGGGAAGGTTGGTTGTCTAAGGTGAAAAATCAGCAAAATGCCCAAGTGCAAAAATAGTAAGGAGCTGCTGGAATAAAAACAGGCAGAAAACATCTCAGTTGCACAACAAAATGAACGCATCCAAACCACCTGAATTGCAGCTATTCAGGAAGTGAATTATTCAGAAAGACCGAAGGATAAGAATAAATCACCCATTAGCACATCAGGTTAATATGGCAGCAAATAGCAGGAGAACAGGGTTATTTAGGATGTATATAAATTCTTGTCAAGAGAGGTCATTTTTTTTCCTCCCTCTGGGCTCAACGAGACAAACATTCAGTCAGTTCTGAGTATCTCAGCGTCAACAACATATTGACAACTTGGAGGGAACTCAAAGAACATCTTCAGAGATGATTTAGGGACTGGGAGGATTGATTTACACGGAAAGATTTTATGATCTAAGTGGAATAGATTAATCTCTACTATAATTCCATTGATGTCAAAGGGCCAAATTTTGCCCTCAATTACAACAGTGTAGATGTGGTGAAACTTCACTAGAGTAAAAATATAAGGTCATAATTAGGAAAAAAAAAATATCAAAAATGAATATCTATTATACTGTGGACATATCTCTGTGGAGAAATAGTAGAAACTCCAGTGCTTGTGACATTTAAAATTAGCCAAGATGATAGTATTGAATAATATTATACAGAGACCTGCAGTGACAAGGGAAATAAAAATACCTAAGTGTTATTTTCCCATATTTTTAGTATTATGATGATTACTGTTAAATGAAAGGAGGAATTCACATCTGAATTTAAACTTCCTATTGGCCCTTTTAAACATAATATGTTTTAATACAGACAAAAAAACATCAGGGGAAAATCCATCCCTGGCAGAAAAGAAAATAAAGAGAGTTTTTACAGTATGTTAGGGATAAAGGAAAACCTAACAATAGTTTCAGCCTATTGCAACATGCTATGGCTGGTGATGATAAAGCAGAGATGACAAACTGTTAATAACGATGGAAAAAAGGCAATTCTATTCAATAACAGTTTATATACTGCAGTGTAGAGAGATGGCTCTGAGGAAAGATTTTAGAGGATGCCTGAAGTAAGTTTCAGGTTGATTTGTAATGTGAAGTATGAAGATGATATAGTCCTCACTACTGGAATCACAGAATTTTACCCATAGGTTGGGTGCTGTAGTAGGGAAGAACTATTACCCCTTCACTTTTATCTCTAAGACAAAAATAATGTCCATAACAGAAAAAAAACTGGCGATTTTGGAAGAAAGGAGAGGACCTGAACAGGTTTCAGAGTTTTTTATGTCTAGGTTTAGAAATAAATCAAGGCCGCTAATGTGCACAGAGTGTGGAGCAAGTCAGGCCCAAGAACAGCCATGTCCATCGCAACACGGATCGGGAAGATAAGAGGGGTCAAAACTCAAGCAAAAAGCACACTGCTTTAAAGCAGCTCCGTGTGCGAGTATTGCATCTGACGGCAAGGGCAGGACCTCTTCCAGAGAGAGAAACCAGAAGCGCTAAATGCACAGTCCTGTAGATACACGAGCTGTTGCTTCTCCCTACCCCACTGAATCCTCCAGGAATGCAGAACGGGGCCAGGAATGGTTACGGGAACCCCCTGCCCTGGCCAGGGGCTGATAGGGTAGGATTGATTAAAAGCAGTTCTAAAAAAAAAAAAGGGGTAATAATTAAAGAAGAAAATCTTTTAAGGAAGAGTGGAATGAAAAAGGAGGGGAAGGATGAGAAGACCACGCTCACAAGGGATGGAGATGTATCCGTGAGGGTAAATCAGCTGCAAGATTTGCATAAAGGACCAACCAAGAAGTTGATTTTACTGTGACACCTTTGAACTGAAGACTGCTGACGGCAAGGAAGGTGAGGAGGTCATTTAAATTCACCAATAGTTGAACAACAACTATTATAGACCAGAATGGACGCATTAAATCTAAATCAAGAGACCGTTTGGAAGATACCTATCCCGCAAATGCTAAAAAAGTCATAAATAATAAGAGAGTTACGGGTAACAGCTCTGATAACAATGTCACTTCAAAAAAATGCGATGCGGGACTACTAGTTACTCCGGATTGCTAATTTATCCTGACATAAATGCAGTAAAAGTAATGGAAGACCTAAGAGAGGAACCAATTAATAAAGAATTAAGGGATAGGAATGGAATTAATGACTGTCAACATGATTTTATGGAAAATAGATTTTATCAAATAAACCTGATTTAATTATTTGGGGAGATTCCAAGCTGGACTGATAATCATGTTGATGGACTTGGCTTTAGTAAAGCCTTTGACTCAGTATCGTAAAATATTTTGATGTTAAAAGTCAGAGCTACACTAATACAAAATACACTAAACAGATTAAAAACTAACTTTGTGAGTTCAGCAACTGCTAATTAATGGGGTTTTATCATAAGTTTTTTTTCCTTGGGGAATTTCGATAGATAAACGTATCTATGGTCAGTACTCTGCAATACTTCTAGCAGAGAACCCCAAATTAATACAGAATATACAATCACTGTTGCTAAAATGTGTCAACGCAATAAGGTTTGATGAAGTGGTCAATTAAGGTATTTCTAGATACTTCCAGGTGGTGCCGAGGTTTGTCTGACAGCTGGGTCCAGTCAAGAAAATCTCCAGCCCCGTACGGGGACTGTGCCCTGCAGCGTGAGCACACGATGCTCTTCTGGTGTCCGTGTGCAGAGCTGACCTTGGACGACCCGCGAGGAGTTATGAAAGGGTCTGGGACACATAATCCCAGGGGCTCCAGGTCCCCTTTTCTTCTTTTTCAGGAATCCCACTGCTACGTCCAATGCACTGTTGGAGTTGACTGCCCGAATCCTAAATTTTCTGATGCCTACTCTTTTTTTTTTTCCCCAGTGCCGTCTTCCAGGGCTGCCCTTAGATCCTATGGCCCTGGCTTCAATCCATGCCCTCTGCAGACAGCCACTTCTTTGCAGCCATCCGGCCAGCGACTGTGTTTAACTCATAACCTTAGAGCTTTAGTATATGCTATTAGAACTTGAAGCTTTCTCCTTATGCTCTTCGCTTGCAGAGCTAGTTTCAGATCACATCCCAAACCACTCTCCACGCTCAAACCCCAGAAACAGGCTGTTATTTTCCTGAACTCCAACAATCGGAGACCTTTGTGAGGGTGTTTTTCTTCCCCTCCCCTTTGCCATCCTGATAGATCTGTGTCAGATTCTGCAATAAGCAAAATCCCAAAGAAAAACAAGCACTTACATGTCTCCCTCTCCTCTCCACTTCCCCACCCACAAATAAGCAGTACGCTTTTAGTGCACTTAGTGTTCTCAGATTATGCTAAAATATAACAAACATACGCTGTTCTAGTCTTTCATGAAAACTTTAAATTGCTATTTCTGGGCTCGATTCAACCCTTGCCTCATCCTGTGATAAAAGGACTTAAAAGCTCTGCTCTAGAATAGAATAGGGTTTGGGTTTTATATAGCGTTTTTCATGTTCGCAGTATCCCAAAGGGCTTTACAAAGCACTGATGTAGATCCTGGAAGTACAGTAAGTGGAGGCAAATGCAGCATCCATTATGTGCTCCGGGACGGCTCGTGCGCCCAGCACCCAGCCTTATGTAAGAGCAATGGGTTTGAAAAGGGAAAGGAGCATCAGCCGGACGTGAACATGACTGTAATGGGCCACAGGGATGTCCAGGAGCCGCAAGTAGCGGGTGGAGAGAAAGAGGAGAGAGAGGAAAGCGTGCGCGCGTGGGGGTGTAGGTGCATTGCTCGAATGCACTAATTTGCTCCTGGAGGTGCACCTTCCCCGTCGCACGTGGGGGAAAGCTGGAGGTGGATGGGTTTCCAGGCTGGCGGAGCCACACGTCACCTGCGTCTGTGAACGCGCTGGCCAGGTGAAGAGCGAGCGGCCAGCGAGGGCGTGCGTGATGCGGTGGAAGAGCTTGCCTGCGGTCAGGGCTGGGAGCAAAGCGTGGGATGGAAAACTACACAGCGCACGGCTGTGGAAGGAGTCGGTGGGGAAAATCAGCAGGAAGGAGGCGATGCACACCCATGGCTGAATTGGGTGCACGTTATCTGCGGATTTGAGCAAGAGAAGGGGTGAGAAATTGCTTACGCTTTGCGTGCAAGATAAAGGATTAATACGCACAGATACTTATTCTTTGGAGAACAAAACGTTTCTAAGGAAAAACAACCAAAAAAATGGACTATATAAGGTATGGTGGAAGGGTAGAGGGGTGTTGGGAAAAGGCTGTACAGCAGAAAAGCAGAGGCGAGATTGTCAGGGGGCACAAACATCGGGCAGCGTCACAACACAACAGGAAGGGGAGGTTACACCTCTGCCGCGGGTCCTCCTCAGAGCAAGGCAAAACGATGAAACCACTTCCCGAAGAATACGTGCTGCGAAACGGAAAGGTTTTGTTTGAAATTGGCTATGGGATTTCTTGATGTTTGCGTCAGAGCGATTCAAAGAGAACACACATCACTTTACTTCCACTCCGTTATATGTTCCTTTCAAAATCTGGCTTTTTAGGGACCCAGCGTTAAAAATAAATGAGAGCTTCCTGCTAAAGAATGATTTTTTCAATGCATCGTAAGGCACGCAGAATATTTTTAAAGATGTAAACACCTAAAGGAAGTTACTCTGGTACAAGTGGACTTCTGTTTTAATATCAAGCTTTGTAGCTAGAAAAGGAGTTTAAGACAAATTGGGAAAAAAACCAAACCAGAACAAAAAAACACTCTGTAACGTCTCCTTAAAGAAAAGCAAAACAAAAGAATAAATTTAAGACACCCCCTCTTCTTTCTCTTTCCTGAAGAGATATGGTCCAAGCCATGTTATGAGGCGATGAGGACTAAGAGGTCTCGAGTCAGAGATTATAAATGAGACCTTACTGCAATGCCATGGAGGCGAGCGCGTCGGTCAGGAAGAGACTCGTGCAGGAGGCGCAGAGACCGTTATAGCTTTTCATGGGGGGGGTTGAAAAAACCCACCTTGTTTCAGACGGAAAGTCAGGGGAGGCTCTTCTATTTTAGCCCACTATAGCTCAACTCCGCAGACACAGACATTGGCGATGCCTATCACATAAATGCTTTAGAAAATACTCGGCCGCACTCCCCTTGCTGGTACCGACGCCACCACCTCCCTGACCCCCCAACAGCACTGGGGTCCGAGCGGGGCCCCGGGGTAGCGGTTTGGGTTTGCGAGGCTTCCAAAACCCGCGCTCGTTCTGGCATGTAAAAATGCCCAGATGTTCAGTTCGCAGCTCCTTTGTGGGGCTACACACGACGTTTTCTTTACCCTCGGTTATCCCGTGAATGACGAAGGAGCGTTTGGTGCCGGGCAGAGCGGAGCCGTGCCCGCGGTGCCGCCGGAGCCCTGCCGCGCTGCCCGCGGCTGCTGGGGAGAGAAGCAGCTCACGAGAGAGAAGACGACGGCCAAGGAGAAAGAGAGCGAGCCAGGGCAGAGAGGACAACTTCTGCCAGACATCTCTTCCAAGCCAGAACGTTATACTACTCCATTAAAGGAGTTCTCAGCAAGTTAATCCACCGACACTTTGTCACTTCACGTCGGCCGAGGATGAGAGCAGCCTACTGCTCCTGGGCTACAGGTATCGTCCTGCAGCAAAGCCACCCTTGCCCAGCACACCTTTCCCAGCGTCGTTTTTCTTCACTATCAACCGCACATCGCCGGCGTGTACTCCAGTGACCAGCTACAGAGCTCCTGCGTCCCGTGTGCCTGGGACGGCGACGGCAACGCTAAGCAAGAGAAGAAGATTAAGCAGTGAGGAATGGGCAGCGTCCCCGTCTAAAAGAACCGGTGGACAGAAAGTAGATGAGCCACAAAAGCAAAGAAATGTCTCCAGACTAAAGTAAATAGTAAGCTCTAGAAATCTACCGCTAAGAGATTACGTAGGTGGAACTTTACAAAAGAGATCTCTGGGGTTTACCCCAGCGCAGCCGCTGCTTTAAATCATTTGCCAGGCGCTTGAGAGTTTAATATCAGTTTCCGATGCAGGATTTTCCTAAGGTGGTTTTGGCGATTATATAGAGGGGAAAGGTAAAAATAAACCTGAATGGGAGGGGTTAGTTGCAATACCAGTTTTAAAGACTGACAGAAGAGTCATGAATGTCTTTTTTTAAGAACGAAGCCCTAGCGGTATAGGATATCATTTCTTCGCTTGCAAAGTTTTCAGTGAACTGTCTAAAATACCAATGTGCCGATACCGAGACAGGCAGATGGGAAGGAGCTGATAAGCCACAGACAAAGGAAATATCTTAAATATCCTTTCAAAGTGATAGCACTTTAATGAGCAAAGCACAGAGATGGGCTTGGATCAAAGCACTGAACCAAACATCTGTTGGAAAATGCAAAGGGTCTGTCTCACAAACTATTTGAAGATGTTGATATTTGTTCAGATTTCCTAAAAAAAAAACAAAACAAAACAAAAAACCATGACAGACTGGACAGGGTGTGGAAAGACAGGAAAAAAAAGCATGACAAAATAAGTTCCAAGAGTGTCAGTAGCTGACGGAGATCTAATAACCCGGCTTTCCTGAATGAGCGGTTAGAAAAGAAAAGATCTCATCTTTTCCTCACTTTGAGAACCAAAAAGAACACATCATAACCAAAAGTTTTCTCCCCAAATGTTGACCGAGTCAGTCTCTCCACAAAAAGTGAACAAAACCTCTAAAACATATTCTTGAAAATTTATCGACCTCTTGTAAACAGAGACCTCATGACGGCGCTGGGAGTATTTTTGAGCGGTTGAAATCAGTTCCCCCCCATAGCTGGGCAGACCCAAGCCCTGCAGATCATACGGGCAGCAGGAGGGAACCAATACCGCTCCATTCAAGTGATTTTAATGTCACTGATTAATGCTGGCTAAGAATCTGGATTTATTGCGCTGTCCGAAGTTTACAGATTTTCACGGTGTGCTGTGGATTTTTCCTGCAGTAACAACAGCTGTAAGATGAAACTTAAGAAGACTCAGACGGAGATCTGGGTAAAGTATAAAGTTTGTGGGATTTGCAAAGCACATAAAAGCCCATTTTCCCCCCAGGTGATGCCTTTGAAACAGGCGGCAGTCTCAGGAAAGAGCCACTTTTCTTCGAAATACTCTAGTTTGACTGCTCAAACTAAGAAATACTCATAATTCTGAAGGAACCTACGGTGGAAGAAACTACGCCAGAACCTGTAATCTGCATACAGAGAAGATCTTCATACCCAGGACCAGGCGCATTTCCCTCCCGTGCCCTCCCTGCCCGCTCGGTGCTCCACTACCTGCCCCTCAAAATAAAGTAATAAAAATTCAAATGAGTTTTCGGAAAAATATACCTGTGAGGGTGAGACATCTCCTGTCACTTTAATAACATACCAGGTTAATAATATTAAATCACCAGAGGCCAAGGAAATGTCACTGGAAATATTTAAGGCTCCCCACCTGAGAGTGATGAGACTTTCAAGCAGCTGGGAGAGAATCAGGATGGCGTAGCCAAGGACTGGCGAGGCCCATCCTGGCCCGTGAGGAAAAGTCATTTTGCAGGGGTTGGCTTCTCATTTAGAGAACATACAATATATTAACAAACTAAAAGTTTATGTAATCCTGGAAGTGAAATTTATGCCGGCGAAAAGGGGCAGGACAGCTCTGCAGACAGCAGTGCCCAATTTATCCCCCAAACCAGCAGACGACAGACAAGAGTGGGGCCAATTTCACAGAACCATAGAATGGTTTGGGTTGGAAGGGGCCTTAAAGGTCTTCTAGTTCCACCCCCCCCGCCGTGGGCAGGGACACCTTCATTTCCAGCCTTTTGCTCTGCCAAAAGACCAGTTCCTCAGTTAATGTCAGAAGCGAGAATGTTACTGACATGAACATAACCGTACCCGTTTGAGCTGGCCATTGCTTTTGTTTGGCTTTTGACCATACCTGGATCCACCCGGGTGTTTTACTGAGGCAACCAGGCTTAAAACAAACCTACCAACCAAAAATACAGACGCCGCTCCTAAAGACAGATGGGCAGCATGAGTTTGAGGCTGGCTGATACAAAGCTTGTTGACAGAGCTCTGGGATTTGTGTCATTTAAAAAAAAATACAATTTCAATTTTTTTTTTATTGATCCACAGATATAACCGGGCTGTGTGAAAGTGGCCAGATCCTTAGCTCAAAAAATCTTCTCTGAAGTTGTTCTGATTTATACCAGATAAAGGTAAAATCCTCTTCAACTAGGGGATAATCCGCATTTGTTTGGTTCCTGAGTTTGCTGGACAAACAATCCAGGAAGAAGAGGGAGTGAAGTGGGTCTGCAATCTGAAGGACCCTTACAGCTCCTGCTGCTTACGGCTCTGCTCCCCTTTCCGTCAGAAGGAAGACTCCAGCACAAATATCACTCGTTCAGACTCTGATTTGTCACACAACACGCACGGCAGGTAAAAGCTCAGCCTTAAAAGGCACACAATCTCAATTTGCTCAGTGTTCAAGGCCAGGTTGGACGGGGCTTGGAGCAACCTGGGCTGGTGGGAGGTGTCCCTGCCCGGGTCAGGGGGGTGGAACTAGATGGTCTTCAAGGTCCCTTCCAACCCAAACCATTCTGTGACCCTATATCTCTGTAAATACCACTTTTGCCAGGTGCAGTGACAAACGCCCATATAGGGATCGAGAAGGTAGTCACTGCTCCCCCCATAACCTAAAGATGAGCACGAAGAGAAAGCAGATCATGACAAATGTGAGGTTTCAGCTTCCAGTCAATGTTGATCCTTCCTCGGTAGGCAATCAGGCAGAGTCATGCCGGCCGCCTTCCGAACTCGGTGGAAAGCAGTCTCCAGACAGGAGGCAAAAGCGACAAATACAACTCCAGCATTAAACAAACACTCTCTGGAGCTGATGCCATAGTCCCGATCAACAGGTCTGATTCCTGCACCAGGCAAATTAGCCAAATTATTAGAAACGCAACCAAACAGAATTAGTGAATACATGGACATGTCGTTCTTTGGGAAGAGGCAATACAGCTGTTGTATCACATCATCGTTCTGGGGGTCTTCTGAGTAATTAGGTAATTAAATCATTCTGGGGTCTTCTAAGTAATTAAGAAATATATCAATAAGGATGATGTAGTCAAAGTAGTGCTTGGGAATTAAAAAACCAAAACAAACCTCTCATGGTAGCATCCAAAAGCCCTTGAAGAAGCTATAACCTAGCGGAATCAGAAAAAAAGGTGGTGTTTTTTTTTTTAACAGCTTAAAAGGACAGGAAGCAAATATATAATTCAACATATTCATAAATGGGCTGGAAAAGGGGATTCATAATGAGAAGATGAAGTTAGCGGAAGACACAAAATAACTGAGCACAGTCACAGTTGAAGCTGACTATAGAGAATCACAGGAGGCTCTCGAGATACAAAATGATTCAGTGATAAAACGACAGATGAAATTCAATGCTGATAAGTGCTAAGTAATGTACATGGGGAAAATAAGCCTAACGCTGTATTTCCAGTCAGGAATGGGATCTTGGAGTCCTTGTGGATAGTTTGATAAAATGTTAGTTTGGTACTCAAAAATGCAAATAAAATAGCAGGAGTTGCTAGAATATCAGAGAAGAAAACATGAAGCACAGTTGTGCCAGTGTATAAATCTACAATTCACCTGAATTGTGCGTGTAATTTTATTCTCCCTCTCTCAGGGGAAAAAAAAAACCCAAACCAACTAAAAATGGAAAACGTGCGGAGGAAGGGAACAAGGATCGAAGACCTGTAATAGTGTGGAAGGAGAGCCTTACTAAGCAAGGGCTCAGGAAAGAGAAAAATGGAGCAGTTGGAAGAGAGGTCCGTAAAGGTCTGGGTGGAAAAAAGGGAGTGCAGAACGGGGGCCCAGACCGTCTTATATCAGAATAACTATGGGGGCACTCCACATAGTCATTGTGCAAGTGGTTCCAAATAAATGAAAGAAGCCCCTTTTCAAACCACACACAATTCCAGTCTTCGCCTCAGGACGCTACGGGAGGTCGGGTAGCTTCAAAAAGGGAGCAGGGAAGCTCAGGCAGGGTACGCACATCTGGGGGTTTTTTTTAAACACCGGACACTCAGGAAACCCTCCAACCACCAGCTGCCAGAACCTGGCAAGGTTCTCCACGAGACAGGTTGGAATGGCACCTGCAAATCATTTTTGCGCTCAGCTCTTGCTCCTCTTCTCCTGGAGGTCTGATCTGACCAAGCTTGACGCGTATGGCGCTGTCACTCCCTCCCTCAAAGAAGGCAGAAGGGGAAAGAGCTGCTTTCAGGCAAAGCCTCTCTCTCTCACACCAGTACGTATTTAGCCCTCGTGGGAGCCACGAAGCCGCTGTAGAGTAAAGGAGAGTGGGATCGCACAGGTCAGAGGCGCCCAGCCCAGGCTGGGCCCAGCGGTGCTGAGGAAGGGCGGCTCTGCGTCCCCCCCTCTGCCACATGGCACAGCACCCGCAGCGCCGGGCAAGCGCAAAGGACAGGGGGACTACAGTCCACTCAGCTCTCCACCATACCCTGTTTCCCAGGAAATCTTGCACCTCGCCATGAAACAAGCAGTAATGCGTGTGTTTACGCAGCCTAAAGACTTCAAACAGGTTTTGTACCAACCTTTGTGCCAACGTTCTGTGTGCTGTATGTCACGGGAGCAACCTGCTTTCCTTCTCCACACGGTGCCACCAGCACCAATGTCCCTTTTCGTAATGATGGACGGGACTCTCGACAGGTGTAAATCAATCTCATTCCCTCTGGATCAATAGCGATAGGCCGGTTTACACCAGATCGGGCGCTAGTTAAATAACACTCACGCGGGAGATTTCTTGAAAAGAGCAGTTTTTCATCGCGTCTGAGGACTGAAGAACAGGATCATGTGGGTTTCGTGTTCATCAAAACAGGACAAATAAGGGTTTTTTTCAGTGCAATACAGACCTTTCTTTCAGTGAAAGAAAAGAAAAAACCTGTACTTACTTTTGTTTATTTGATGTTTCCCCTCCCTACATTGCCCCAGAAGAGAAAATAAGCTGATAAATTCTATATTAGCACTAACACATGTATCAACAATACTGACATGTTTTCAGTTGGATTTCCAGTTCATTCTATTTTCCGTCTCACAATGAAATTCAGTTCAATTGAAAGATTCAATAGTAATTGGAAATAGGCTCTGGAAATTGCATAATCTAGTTCTCAAAGACCCAGAAATTAACAAACAAACAAACAGAACACACAGAACTAAAGTAACCACATTCTGTAAAGATGTAATAAGTCAATTAAATTCATGCACAATGTGATTCTTGGCTGACGGGAGAATACAAAGAGAGAGGTCAGATCCTGTTTTCAAAAAGGAGCCTCATGAAAAGGGAAGCAAATGGAAATGTCATTATTGAACATTATGATGAGAGATGAAAGGAGTCTCATCCAAAAAAGCTCCAAGGGGGTGAAATGTAAATTGTTCAGAAAGGAGGCAAATGAAAGGGGATGTGATGAAGTCAGTGATGAGTAAACACGGGGGAGAGCTGCAACTCAGGTTCGGATGATAACAGTAATAAATAGTAAAGGGCCTGATCCGTAGCAGGTAGAAATCGGCACAGTTTCATCATCTTCAGTGGGGCCGCACAGCTTCGCTCCCACCGAGCCGTGTCCTGCACTCAGCAGTTAGGAAGCTCTTGGATGCACCGATATTGTGCACAAACTATTATCTTCACCCACGTACGGCCAAAGGGAGAGGGACACAAAGGCTTCGGGGCTTTTCATTTTTTCTCCTACCTGCAGTTGTGCGTTTTGGTTGTTCAGGATTCGAGGACCTTGTGGAAAGCCAGAGCCAAGTCATCTCCAGCAAAAAACACATGCCTGATATTTCTGAAGATTAAGATGAAATGATTCACCCCAAAACGGATGCTTCCGAAATGCCGAAGGCAGTCAAAGGACTTGTCCATACAACACGACTCAGGGCTGCAGAACACCCGTTAAGATCCTTCTTTGAGGCGGCTTGAAGATCGAAATAAAACAGAACAGCATTCGCTTAGATGTCTGTTGGGACTGCTTCACGGGTTTCACTGACAGACACTGAAAGGACATTCTTTCATAAGAAAACACCCATGTTTGGAAATGTTCATGCCTAAGAAAGGGGTGAGTTAGATCAAAAGGGTCAGTTTTGAGTTGCCGTTACCTAAACGTAAGTCGACAGGCACACCTAGGATGCCTGCAGGAGTTCTATGCATGGGCAACGGTGAAAGGGGAACCCGTATTTCATGCCCGCTCTGGCGCGGGGATCCTGGTGGCAGCTACGTGTGAAACGAAAGCCCTGCAGAGACATCATTCTCTTAGACAAGTTAATCATTCCATAAAGGTACTCCTTGCTCCCTGCCGCGAACTGCTGCGTAGCTCCGCTGCCTGCTGCTAAACTGCCGAGTGATTCGACTCAAAACTTGGTTGCCACTCATTTACGACGAGGTAATCCCTCTGCTTGGCACATGCAGGTTTGTTTAATATGTGAAGCGCCATGAGATCCACTGGGATGGAAGGTTCTCAATGGACGCTCGTCATCATCAAATGCAAGATGATAGTTAATTAGCTGGCATGTCTCTCGGTACCCCGTGAGAATAGCCATTCAAGCTCGACAGAGATAACTTGCCTGAGAAGCGAGTAATCCTGATAAATGTAACTCCAGGAAGGGACAGCAGAAATTAGAGAGGCAGAAGCGGTATCTGTCCATATAAGATTATGAAGTTTGATCCCACTCTTACCAGCGTGCGAGTTAACGCTGACACGCTGGCCGGCAGGTTAGACACGGGATATTTGGTGCTTAGATCGTCACCAACTATATGAGAATTGACTCTCGGCATTCACGGCTAACCCTGCTGTAGCAAGGGGACATAAAGACGTAGTTTTGTCCATTACGGTCCAACACAAATATAAGAAATATAACTTTTTTTTTTTTTTTTTTTTAATAAAAGTTCAGTATAAATACTCAGCACCTGCAACAGCCCGATCCTTTCCTTGGAGGCGTCTCTGAGTGAACGCAAACGCCTTACTGCGGGCACCCGCAATTAATAATTACGCCACCTGGCTGCTCTATGGCAAACCCAGAACCGACAGCAGTTTAATTGTGTTACCAAAGCAACATGTATATTTCCTATAGGCATTTGCTTACCACCGAGGATGAAACACCACAAAAAACTCCGTACAAAGTGACAGGCGTACGCAAGGCCAGCCACGCAGAAAGATGCTTTTCCAATCTGGGCCGCGGTTTGTGAAACCTGCTGAGCGGAAAGGTGTTCTGTAAGATATTATTATTAGGAATTTTATAAAACTTTGAAGGTTATTATTGCTCCAGATTAGGTTGAAATGTTTAATTATGAACAGAGAGAAGGGGTTTGGCCTTTTCAAAGGCTAGGAGCCTTTATTGATTTTATTAGTCAAAGAAGGTGATAATTTTTATATTAATAACCAGAGAGCAATTTCTCTGTTAAACAGTGATTATAAAATACTAACTGAAATACCATTGGAAAAGTCCGGGGAAGGTCACTCTTTTTTCTTATTTCCCGTAATCAATCTTAATCTATCAAAGGCTGCAGAAATACAGCAATAATCTAAGTTGAATTGTGGACACTTCTGAACTCGCGGGCAGATGTGGCAATGCCTTCCCTCTTAATTGAGGCTGGATCAAACGAAAGCCTTTGATTGAATGAACTATAATTGCTTGCTCGATCGCTGCAAACATGGTTGGCCGCCCGACGTGTTTGTTAAATGGCTGCACGCCCGACGCCGACACGTCTGCGGAAGGCCCTGGGCAAACAGAGAGATGGAGACCAGACAGGAGGGACTTCAGATCAACGGAGCGACCAGGTGCGAGTCACCTTTGTGGCTTTTTCGTGTTTGGGGTTTTTTGTTTTTTGTTTTTTTTTTTTTTTTCTGGGGTCACACATGGGGAAGATGGGGCAGGTTTCAGCAGACCCCGTCGAGGTGCCTGGGACACCCTGCCTCCAGAACCAGCGCTGGCAGCCTGTGCTGCCGCTGAGACCTCCCCGCCCAGCTGGAAAGTCGGAAACGACTGGACGCAATGCCAAAAAAAAAAAAAAAAAAAAAAAAAAAAAAAATCACAGTTTCGCTGTGCTATGGGCTACCAGACCGCTATGGCTCAGCCCCAGTCGGCTTGGTTGGACCTGTGGGTTTTATTTCAATTGTCACCGTTAGACGGCAGTTGCCTTACTGCAAGCGGGCAGAGGCGCAGGCAGCCCAGTGCTCCCCCCCCCCCAAGACAGCATCCCAGTTTCCCAGTACCGTCCAAGAAAACCTGTAGGAAACCATCACGGGATGTCCCGCCACAGGGGCACGTTTCTTTCCTAGCCCTCATCAATTAGCAGCTGCTTTATACCCCGAAGCATGAAGTTCTCCATCCCTCATACATTTTTTATTTTCTCTAATAGAATTTCTCATTATTCATATGAATGTCTAATCCTTTTGTGAATCCTCCAAAGCTCTTGGCTTCAATAATGTCTGTGGCATTGAGTGCCACGTGTTAATTATGCGCTATGTAAGAAAAGTATTTCTTACTATCAGCTTTAAATCATTTGCTTTAAGAAAATATTCTAATGGTTAAATAAATCATAATAGAATATAGCATTGCGTAGATAGGGCATATCTTGCCTTAAAAATTGTGGGGTTTTTGAACACTGGGAAACTGAGGCACGAAAGGACATACCTTACAATCGGTCATTTGCTGCCAGATATAAAGATAGAACCTAGGAATTCTACTTCTTATATTCTTTCTATGTAAAAAAAAAAAATGTTTTCCCACATACTGAAAGCTGATTTAGACATCTCAGGTTTTCATGTTCATTTTAAGGAACAATCTCATTGCCTTGCACTCATAAGGAAAAAACCCGGCATTCCTATCTAATACAGAGGCTGTGTTAGAAGAAATGTCAAGGATCACATTCTGCCAAATCAAGTTTACTGTGACCCACTGGGAACCAAGACAAACTTCTGAAAAACAAAAGCCTAACATGTTGGAGCTACTGGGAATTGTCTGTACTGGACAGGATTAAAGTCATTCTGACTCTTCTATCGCCAACAGTCTCTGAGAGGAAATTTGATTTTCCCTCACCATAAATAACTTCAGATATTTTACTTGCTAATATTATTGGGGTGGTGCGATGAACAAACTCATGCCAAATATACCCTACTTACCAATATAGAGAGAAAGGCTCTGCGATAAAATAACCACCCCCACGCCAAACACACACCTCATCCACATACAAAAAATAGCCGAGGACAGAGAATTGCATTCCCGCTGCTTCTGGCTTATGTGTTGTACATAATGGTTTCCAGATACATTTTTATCACGCAGGGATAAAGGAGATGGAAAATAATCATCCTTACTTAGCTAAGTATGGTATTTAGATGACCCTCATTACCTCCGTATTTGAGTGCCTCCCCACATTTAGTGTATTTATACTCTGAAAATCTCATGAAGCAAAGAAGTGTTGACAGCTCCACGGTACAGCAGAGAACCGAGACAGAGAGGAGAGGTGACTTATTCAAGATTAGAGAGAAGACCTGTAGCAGTGCAGAAACTTGAACCCAGGTCACCCAAGTTTTAACTTATTGCTCTATGCACCGCCGTAGCCTGCCTTATCGACCCGGCCTTCCAACCCCTTTCGTCCGTCTAGAAAACGGGGATTTATTAGTAAAGAGAAATGTCTCAGAAAATGCCACGCTCCACCCAAGAAACCTTTCCTGCTGGAAGTGATATAGGCAGCATTGTGCAAATAGTCAGTTGCCTTTTTTTTAGCCAAAATGGACTGATTTTAATCCCAGCAAGCACTCCACGGCATACGAGCGCCGTCACCTCCCGGGCTCAGACGGTCAAACGCCCCGGTGAGACCCAGCCACAGCCGCAAGAGATGGCTGATGGAGAAGATTTGGTAGAGGTTTCTGAAGACTCGGGTGACCACTGAACTGTCTTCTCCTCTTACTCTGAGAAGAGCTAGAAAACAGGGCCCGATATGGTTTTGATTCTCCTCATTTTAAAATACGCACATCCCATACCGTTATAGGTATGACATTACTCCAGTCAGAAGACGTTCTGCAATGCCTTCTCAGTCCTTACTCACGCAACATCTTTCCCTTGTTTACAGTTTGATTTAAATTAATGTTTTAATTTTTCAAACAAACAGTGACATTGTTTATGAATGCATTACCATTGAATAATCTCTCTTGAATATCAATTAACTTAAGCAATTCTCAACTACAAAGCCCTTTTAGTCAGAAGCACGTGCTCGCAGAAACAGATTTGTTTAAAACAACTAAATTTCACCAAGTTTTCAGCCGTCAACAGAAATCAGCATTTGCACGGAGCAGTAGCTCTATTCCAAAAAGGAGGACTCTGACAGGCGATACGTGCTTTACGGAGCAGTAGTTCAGCGGGAGCAGTATCATGTCTTACACCCGCTCCAAATGTGACCGAGATGACAATTAGATGCCGCAGAGGTCTATGATGAGGCAGGACTGGCTGCAGGGGCAGTTAAAGCTGCAGTATGTCGGGGGCTGAGATGCTGCAGAAATTAGGATTAGTCAGCAGTTCAGGAAACCAGTGAGAAATGGGGTCTGCCTCGCGCTTAATACAATATCTGTCTGATGGAAACTGGGAGATTGAGTGTATCTGTCCCTGTGCAAGGAGAAACGATGGCTCGGGGGTGAGAGCTCAAAAATCACGAATCTCAGACTGGGGAGGCAACTAAACCAGAGACACATCTATGAACTTTAATTTACCCTGAGAAAAGTGAGCCGTGACGTTCAACAGATAAAGTTCACGGCTGGGGTATGTTGTTAGAGCTGACCCAGCCCCAGGGAAGAAGTATGACCTCTGATGAAGCTCTCAGACAGGTGATTTGTTGGTTTTTATAGGGTGGGAGTGGGGAATTGGTGGTAGCAGTTTGGGTTTGGATTTTTTATTTTTTTTTTAAATTTTCCACTAAGATGGAAGGAAGACTTGGTTTCCACTGAATTCCTACTGGTCTGGATCACGCTCACGGAGCTGAGCAGGGACGGAGCTGGGGTGGCTCTGAGGACGCGCGTGCCACACAGCCCCTGTCCTCAAGGCTCCTTCGTGCTCTCAGCTTCATCTGCAGCTCTGGCAGCGGGAGCTGAGCCTGTTGGACTGGGACGGCGATCGGTCCTCGGAGAGGGTCTTCCATCTGCTGCTTCTAAGCACGCAAACAGGTTAGCAGAATTTCGGCTGCCAGGTGACTCCCCAGAGCCCTGAAAGCTCAGGCCTCAGCCGCAAAAGAGCACGAGCCAAGGAGATTACAAGTCGCGATCTGCGGTCAACACCTCCGTGATCCCAAATTAGTTCAGCTCCTCACATCTCGCTCACGGGGAAGAGATGCGCTGTGAGTGAACGCCTCGGCCTGCCTCGCAGGGGCTGAGCTAGCAAGCGGAGGCTGCAATATTTCAATCAATAGGGGGGGGAAAAAAAGTCAAAAAGAAGAAACGAAGCAGTCGGAGAAGACAGAGCGATTATCGACGCTTCTATTACCATCTGAAATTGGTCACTGTGGAGAAAAACAAGTAGCCACAGAGTGGACCTGGCCTGACCTTTCGCTCCTCAGCGGGCAGCAGATTGGTTATTCTAGTCACGGTCAGTGAAAGATGAGGCTGAAATCTTCTTTTAGTGGATGAGGGACCAGTGCTCCGTCCCCGCAGCAGGAGAGAATTCACAGGTCAGGGGAAGCTGTGGGCTCCAGAGAGATTCCCATAGGACACATCAGGACAGGGAATTTTGGGATTGATTTGCTGCTTCACATGAGCGGTGCGTGTTCAAACGTGAAAGGACAGACTCCTCGGAAAGGGAGAGGAGTTTAAGAGCGATGGACAAACCAGAGAAAAAAAAAGACGTGCACCCAGCAACGCAGTGCCGCAGGGAAATTTCGAGCCGGGCAGTGAAATGGTGAAGAACGGGGTAGAAAAAAAGCACAGAAGGGAAATTTTGGCTACACAGTCCAGAGGCATGACAAAGTGAACCGGGGCAACTCGGACCAAGCCAGGTACTTGTACAGATTCAAACGGATGGACAGCTTTGGGACTCATCCCCAGGGCAGGGGGCCTGCGGTAGCAATTTTGTACCGGTCTCTTGTACAAACTCCCATATAGCCTTGGATAAAGTCCTCTTGACTTTCTCAGTGCCACAACAGCTATAAAAATGCTTTCCTTGCCTACTGGGACAATAGAGTCTCCGAGGCTTGTATCTAGAGGGAGTACTTGATACCTTCTTAACACAAGTCATAAATAAAAGAGATAAGGTTTTCCAGCAACAGAGCAAAACTTGTCCGTTTAAGGCCAGTTGAAATCAGTCAGGCATCTGCAGGAAGCCCCACCTTGGCGCAAAGGAGAGCAGAGGACGGCTACGGGGGATAAGCCAGCCTGGCACAGAGCAGGAGAAGCTGGGCCAAGCGAGTTGCTGTTGGCCTGGAGAAAGGGACACCCTCTTCTGTGAGACCAGAGCGGTCCAAGGGGAGAGGATGATTTGTGTATCCAAAGGCATACGGCAGGCAAGCAGAGAAGAAAAAAAATGAATGAATGGTATGAACCTACAAGTGGGCAGAAGCTCCTGAGGCAGCATGCTGGGTTTCTTGTTAGAGGGACAGAAATTCAACGCGAACGAAATCAGAATCTTTTCTTTTCCAACTGTTTTGTTTGAATCATACCTGCACGTTCCGCAGCCTAAACGACCAGAGAGACCCCTAGTATCAGCCCATCTTAATGGGCTTGGCTCCCATGATGAGCTTCAAGAAACAGCACTTACCTTCCTATTATCACTCTGAGCTGACTTGGGTGGTGAACTCTAATGAAGAACAGACGTCAGAGAAGTGCTTTAGAAGAACAGGTCACAAACGCTCATAATAAATCTGTTCAGATGCACTTTGGGGAATGTAAATCACTTAAATTATTAAAGTGTTGAGCTGTTGGGACTTGGGCAGGTTGAAAGCTGTTGCAGTGAAAGCCACTGCAGCCCAAAGTGAGCAGGGCAAGAAAGGAAACGAGCGCATTTTAAATTCAAGCTGCTCCACTTGTGCTGCAGCGTGTAACCATCAACTGCAGCTGTATGTCTTTAGCTAACGACCGACAGGGCTGAAACGGGTTGGGGCTGCGTGGTGGAGGAAGGGGAGGAAATAAGGATCGGACAGTAACGGCAGAGAAGTGAGGAAAGGCGCTAAAAACACTCGACTGTGGAGCAAAGACTGGAAGAGAAGAAAGATATATGCGACGCAATGGCGAAACGACAGCTAGCTGCGCGATTTTAAATGCAGCCATGCTGTATGTAGAAAGGCGCTTCGAAGAAAAGAGCTTATCCTCTACGTTTTCCTGGAAGCGGAGTAAACCGAAGGAAATACTGAAATCAGTCGGCTTGCCCGAGCGTGAGAAAGGTTCGGGGTTGGATTCGGGTCGGCTCCTCCGCCCGCACCACTCGGCCGCAGCGTGAGAGCGGCTCCACCTTCAGCCTCGGAGCGCTGCTTCTCCCGCGCCCGGCCCTGGCTAAAGGCTGCCTGTAATCCAGCTCTTAGGATATTTAAACGTATTCTTCTAATTAACAGCTTGGATTTATTAACGGTCTGTTCTTCTTTCAGCATTGTCCCTTTGGTTTAACAGCGCTTCTCCTTCCCCGCGGTTACGCCCCAATCTACTTATACGCAACAATCGCCGCCTCTTTCTCAGCCTTCAGTTTTGCTTGGCTAAAAAAGCTAAGCTCCTTAGTCATCTCTCGTAAGAAAGGATCTTCATTCCCAGACCGTAATTTAGTATTCTGTTGTTTGAAAAACGCCTGTCAGAAGTTCATTATTTCCTCCTCCTTTTTCCTTGGCAAAAATTCAGAATTTTGAGCAAAACCAAATGTGGTACTTTTACTGTCTCCGGCTACCACCGGCAGCATGAGGACGGACTCAAGTCACTACAAGGAACGGCAAAGGCAAACTGTGCAAGCAATTCAGCCATCAGGGGAGTTTAATTCTATCAACCCACCTGAAACCCTTTTAATTTGCTTTTCAAATGCATTTTTAAAAAGCAAATCCTGCCTGTGACAAAACCACACAGGTATTATTTGCAAGAAATAGCGTTTATTCATCACAATCAATAGGAATTTTTCTGGTCTGTGTAGATCGGGTCCTATTCATTTACAGATGGTACAGTTCAGAGCATATCCAGCCACAGATAAACGCTGGACTTTGTTGATATGATATCTTGTGTCTCTCTGTACTTAAGGGCTTTAGAAATTGATTAACTGAAACCCTTATCAGGAAGGTAACTATTATAATACTCATTTTACTGACGAGGAAAACAGAGCACAAAAAAGCTTAGCGACAGACGCAAGGTTACACAGTGAATTAGCGGCAGGAATACCGATTCCATCTCCACCTCCCTGCTTTGACCGTTAGATACACTCCTTTAATCAGAATCTTCCCTCAAGCCCTCTGCCTAATTTTACTAGCTTTTTTTTTTTTTATTATTTAAATACATTTTCCCCTGCCTTTCAACATTTTCTAGTCTGGCTGGAAGCTATGGGAAAAGCACTGCCTATAGACAAAAAAGTTGGCCTCAGCAATATTTTAAGTATGACAAGGGAAAAAAAAAAAAAAAAAAAAAAAGCCTCTCTGAAAGAGCATATCCTCATAAGATTTTCAGCCTGAATTCGCAGCTTCAGAGAATTGAGCTAAGCCACCGGACGGCTGGGTGCTTTATACGAAGCAAACCTCTTAAGGCTTTGCATTCATGCATTATTAGTAGCTTCATTCTATATCTAAGTTACTTATATGGCTCCTAATTACCACAGTATCTTAATGCCTCATCTTAACGTATTTATCCTTACTGCAGCCCAGGGGCGCAAGACAGTGTTGAGACTGCTCCGCGGCCAACTCTTCTGCTGCAGAGGACTCCAGCAAACGCAGTCTTCAGCGTGATTATAAGCTGAGTCTTCCTCTACTTCCCACCCTAAAGGCGGACTTCAGGTTACGCCTGGTAATGCCTCCGTGAGCCTTTTGGGATCTGCCCGCTCTGGCCACGTAGAGATCAGCCAGGCTGGGGTGGGGAGGTCCCTACAACTTGCAGATTAGATGCATCCAGGCGTCTACGAATATTTTTGAGAGTTCGGGTTTAAGTGACTTGCCTGAGGCCACTCAAGAAGTGTGTGGCAGAGACAATTTCACCATGGTCCTGTGAGCGCTTTCGTAGTTCAGCAGCAGTGACCAATTCTGGCTGGAATTAGAACTATATAAGCAAGAAGAGGTGAAAACACCAGCACCAGGACTCCATTCCGGGGCTGTAATGTGGGAAAACTTAAAACTTGTAAGGTAACAATCAACATCTATGTTTTTTCATCAGCCTGAGAAATGTTTCTTATTGCTCTCGTCTCCTAACTCCAGTTTAATGATTAAAATGGATGTATGAGCAATTGGTGTTCAGGACTGATCGCCTGGACAAGGAGGCCATTTCCTTGTAAGTCTAGAGATTGCATCCTTGTGCCAAGAAATGTCCTCCAAGGCTTTTGGATACCTAAAACGTTGCTAAAATCTTGATCTGGCCCTTTTGCCCGGGGGCAAATTCTACCTGTAATTATTAGGACCGGGAACGCTCACCTAGTCCAGCAGTCTGACTACTTGGACATTTATCTCCATAAGCTTTACACTTTAATAAATAATTTACCCCCCAAATGCACTTAAATTAGATCTATAATTCCACCATGAGGCTCTGGTGGTGTGAAGAGACCTCCTGACTTTGCTTTGATCATTTATAATGCCACCATAAGCCATCAGTGGAATTGCAGCATTATTATTTATAGCACCGCTTATATTGTTCCTTATATCGTTTATTATACTCAATTGGAATGGCCCCAGCTAGTCAGTATGAAGAGATGCTGCACAGTTACCAGCTTAGGCTATTTCTGAGCTCAGAAATGCTACTTTCTGAAGGAAGCAGAGATGTTATCGGTGTGAGGATGGATCTAAATTGCTGGGACATCCTGTCCTCATTTCTGCTGGTCCTCCCATTCAGCTTGGGTAGTATTAAGGCGAACGGACCTGAATCTTTCGGTGGCTGCTTCTACCTTCCACCTTGAGGAGGGCACTCTGCACCCCTGGAACTGCACCAACCCGCGCAGAAAGAGGAAAGGGGACAAGAAATGGTCACACATAAGCACACACCTTCCCCCCATCTCCTCTCCTGCACTTGCACACACTGTTCAGATCAGAGCCAGACCTCTGCAAATATGAATCCCGTCCTCATTACTGTGAGAAGCAGGTTAAAATTACTAAATCAGGGATTCAAAAAAAAGAAAAGTGTCAGATTTAAGATCACCTAGGTATCCCTGATGGTTTTTCTTTCCAGATACATTATGATAATTTTTAATGACATCATCTCATGCTATTTTTATCCCAGTTTTTTTTTTTTTTTTAGATGGATAGAACACGAGAGTGATCTCCAAGGTGGCGGGGGGGTGGGTTGGGATGGGGGGCACAGTACTTCACTTGTCTAAAACTACTCTTGTGAAATGTAACTTGCAACAGATGTTCAGAATGACAAACCAGAGCCCAGATAATTAAAAGCAGTTCAAAGCAGAGTATTTCCATGAGAAAAGTGGCAAGCATAACCCGTAACAACCCACCGCACTGCCACTGTCCTGCCTTGCCCAGGGCAGTCCTAAAGAGGTAGGATAAAATCTCTTAAATCATAGAATGGTTACAGTTGGAAGGGACCTTCCAGATCATCTAGTTCCACCCCCTGCCCTGGGCAGGGCCACCTCCCCCCAGCCTAGGTTGCTCCAAGACCCGTCCAACCCGGCCTTGAACCCCTCCAGGGATGGGGCAGCCACAGCTCCTCGGGGCACCCTGCGCCGGGGGCTCACCGCCCCCACAGGGAAACATTTCTTCCTGATATCTAACCTAAATCTACCCTCTTTCTTAAGGAAATTCTGCCTCTTTCCCCCCCCCCCCCCCTCCTTAGCTTGTCTGAATTTATCCCGGTGACCCGCTGGTTTCCCTGCATCTCCAATCTCAGCGCTGACAGGTCTCCCACTCCCCAGTTTAGCCATTAGCAGTAGGGTTTAGCCTCGACGATTTGTTCCCATAAGATACGGCGCTGACAGTCGAGAGGGTACGGACCAGTCTCTGCAGACGCTCCTCTCCGGAGGCGGTGCCGACCGGTGCTCCCGCCGTCGGGTTTGGGGGGGCCGCCCTGGCTGCTGGCTGTGCTGCAGCCCCCAGGGATGCGCTGCCGGAGGGAGCAGCCCCCCGCGTCGCCCCCGGGATGCCGAAGGGACCCCTCTGTCCTACCTGCGATGCTTTCTGCATCCCCGTGTGACAGGCACAAGCACCCGCTGCTCCCCCATCTTTGCAAACAAATCTACCAAAAAAAAACCCAAACCCCAACAAAGCAGAAAGGAGGGAAGAGGAGGAGCGGGTGAAGGATCAGGGCAGCCGAAACCGGGAGTAAAGAAAACGAGGAGGAAGATTTCATATTCCTGTCGTTTACGTTCCTGCCCGGCCACGCAAGGCAATGAGAACGCAGCACATAGTTGGTGTACATCTCATGAACACCAGCCTGGATTTTAGGACGTAGAAGAATCCCACCAGGAAAGAGGGTTTAAATCTTGCAGTGGGAACATAGGAAAGAAGTCTTTTTGTAGCCCCCTCCCTTAAGAAAACCTATCAACACGTTGGAATTAGAAGGCCTTTCCAGGTTAATTTCAATTCTTTTTTTTTTTTTTTATGGAGTTTGAGAACATCAGAGTTCAATTAAGCAGAGCGCACCCCCCCCCCCCCCCCCCATACCCCCGAAAGCAGCAGGCGGGCAGACAGAACTTGGGGATTTCATTTTTCTCTCAAAAAAGAAAAAAAAGCCGAGGAAGGAGGGGGATACGACTGCGCTGCCCTGTGGAATCATTCATTTTACACCGATCCTCCTCAACCATCCGAAGCTTTGCTCAAATAAACGACAATGTGAATTGGCTCTTTTGCTTTTCTTCTGTATATTGCTGGGGAATTAGAAGTCAAACCAGGGACGTGAGGTAACGAGCCGGGCTCGTGGGGAAAGAGCAGCTGTCAGAGCCCCCCCCGTTTCTCTCCGTGCCCCTCGTAACACCCCGGTACAAATGCGCAGCGCTTCACGCTGGCCGGGACGCGCGTGCGGCTCGGCAAAGCAGGATGGGGAGGTTCAAGAGGCAAAATATACTTGTCTTCATTATGAAGGAATTGCAAGTAAATAAGTGACGGTGCCGGCGCCTCCATTTTACAGCTGGAGAAACCAAAGCTTGGGAAGATGGGGGTACCCAAGGTCAGTGTCACAGTCAACCAGATGACCGCGGGGTCTCGACTCTGTCACGCTGGCTGCCGAGCCAGGGAGGAGGTTTTGCATCCTTCCTTTCTCTAGCTGCCCCTGGGGAGGGCTGCGCAGGCAGCGCTTGTGCTGCCCTGGCTGTACCAGGACAGACCACGGACACCCGCGGCAGATGAATTGTGCGCTGCCTCCGTCCATGGCCGAGTTTCCCCCCGTGCCCAGCCGCGCGGCGCGACTGTGCTCATCGGGCTGCCTGCAGGTCCGACTTGCTTTTAACAGGGCAAAACCCTTCTGGGCAAACGGCGCATTATCAGAAATGTCACAGCAATCAGCTCGTGGCACGACCCGGGTTGGTACAGCAGACGGAGCCCGGGGCTGTTTTCTTGGGCAGGGGGATGTAGGGGGGGGGGGGGGGGCAAAGAGGGGCTCTGCATCTGCCTGTGGGGACAGCGGTGGCTGAACATCTGAGGCGACCAGGCCAGAGAGAGCTTCAGATGAG
Source organism: Vanellus vanellus (assembly GCF_965231255.1). Taxonomy (NCBI): domain Eukaryota; kingdom Metazoa; phylum Chordata; class Aves; order Charadriiformes; family Charadriidae; genus Vanellus; species Vanellus vanellus. Next base: position 4,886,580 of record NC_138923.1, on the reverse strand, counting down.
AGGGGGCTGTGGGGAGAAGGGGGAGGCTTTTTCCCCCTCTGTAGCTTTCTCGCCGAATATTATAAATTTGGTGGCCCGAGCAAGTGACCCTCTGGGATTTTTATGTAAAGATGCGTGTCATTAAAGAGTTATTCAACTCAGCCCTAAAGTTAGCGGTGTGTCATACTTTTGATGTCTTTTCTTCTGTCACTAAAAGGTAGTTATATTAAGAATAAAAGAACTTGAAAATGAAAAAAAAAAAAAAAAAAGTAAAAAATAACCCCTTTCAGTCTCCTGTATATCAAAGGGTTTGTTTTGGCCGCTTACCTTGGCTTTCTGTCATTGTCGTTTGCTGTGTCTGGTTCGGAGCATGGCAGACAGAAGTTTCACTAGAAGCCATTAAAGTCTGTGAAATCGGACAATTGGCTATGCAGACATCCCTCAGAAGTATTTCTAGCACTTTTGGTTCCTGGTTGGGTACTGAAAATGGGGATGGAAGAAAGAAAATCTCTATATATGTATCAGAGCTCTGAAAAAAAAAAAAAAAAAAAAAAGAAAAAACCGGCATTGAATGTGGGACATGAAAATATGAAACTTTCAGTTTCTGACAGACTCTGCTAAGTCTTTATCCCCTCTCTTCTTCTCACCAGCCAGAAGCCCAAGTAATTTTCCAGGCATGGCTCATACGACGCCCCTCAGCACAGGCACCGTATGAGATTGGGGCATGAGACGCTTAATGGAAAGGCAGCCACCCGCGTCTACAAACCTGAATTAATTCGCCCTCAGCAGACCTGGATTTAGGTAGTCCTGGCTACTCCTACTTAACTAAACTCCTAATGAGGTTTCACACTATGTCGGTATCAGGTATAAGGACTTTTTCTACACAGAACTGTAAAAACAGTTGTTGCCATACATCCTTCTTTCCTCAAAACTGAGAGAGCTTATTCCGTTTTATGGATGATCCCTGTTCGGAAAGACAAGAAAGGAAAAGCAGTTATCACTTTGCTCCTTTGCTGCCACTGAACCTTCCACGAATTTCAGTCTTCTCCTCCCGTGATGTATCGCTCCTCTTGAGATTTCAGCCCAGCCCGGGAAGGGACTGGTTGTGCAATCTGTGTCCTCTCTATATAAAAGGAACGGACCAGATTCATCAGCACTTCAGTGCTTTTACTCCATAGCCGTGTTCACTTCAGTGTTTTTCAGATTATGCTGTAGCTGTTTAGACTCTGCCCTTGCTTTGCAGGTGAACTTTGCTGTCAGGTAGATAGAAATGATTGATTGAAAAGTCCTGGTTATTTCTCAAGAACTGCAGACTTCTTTTGTCTATTCATCTGTCGATAGGTACATTTTCTCTCTCGCTAACATGGTATATTCAGACAGGATGACATTTTTTTTCCCCTGAAACATTACCAAGCCAAATCCTGCAATAAATGGCTATATCTTCAGAAGATTTTGAGATGCTGATTGTAGGACTCTTGAAAATCTCTCCGGAAGGAGGAAAGGGTTTGAAATCACCACTGCAATTAAGCAACCGACATCCCGCTCTCCGGATTGGGGTACAAAAGTGCAGGGAAAGAAGTACCATACCTTGTCATAAGAGCTGTTCACTGATCAGACCTCCGCAGCCTTTTTAAAATGACCTGAATTTATATTTAAATTCATTAAACTTCACTCACAAGATCAGACAGTAAAGGGGTGCTGCAGTACAGGGAGGCCACGCGATGGGCGCCGACACAAATACAGCTGCACGATGTGCCCATCAGACCACCATGAAGGCTACAGCCCAGAGCACGTGCTTTCCGGTGGAATCACGATTAAGGGGCTCGAAAGGCTTCTCTGTGAGTCCTGAGCCAAGGCAGAGATCCTTCCCAGCAAGAGGAGCCTGACAGCAAACTTTTCTGCCCACGGGAAACACACTTCCAGCCCCACTTTCTCATTCTGCAAACCCTGAAAATAGCGTTCACCATCCCCTCTTCCCCCCTCCTCCCCGCTTTTGGGGTTTTTCTATCACAAATCTCCCTTGGTTGACGTAGGGTCTGATTTCACTCAACCCGTTACCTGTTCTGAAGTGAAATTTCAGGTGACGAGGGTACCTTTTCCCGGGAAGGTCTGTATTACCCTGTAGTCAGCAGGAATGAAAGTGTCTGACTGTGCCCTCCCCTCGGGGACCCCACTGAAAATGAGACGTATCTCTCATGAGGACCTCCCAGCAAGCACAATTGAAATATCTTTGTGACTGCAGTAGCTCTGTAATGAATGAATTAATTGATTTCACCCTCAGCTTCTTCTTCCTCGACCCCGCTGGCCCCGCAGTGGGGAAGGAGCTTTGTTCCAGTTCCAGTTTCCCTCAAAGCCCTGTTCTATTTAAAGACAGATGAAATGGCTTCAGGGCTCAGGCTGGGAATCCCAAAACCTCAGCTTGGGATGGGTCATTGAGCTCCACACTGAGTTTGGATGGAAGGATGAGAACCTGCACCTCTCTGCCATCCCCAGGGTCCCCATCAAAAGATGGAAAGTGGGTCTGGCAAGTTTGACATCCTAACAGCGCATCTACCGAGATCTGCCTGTTGTCTGCACGACTGTTTAGGGAGTTTGTGTGGCCATCTCTGGGTCTCCAGGCCACCCGGGTTCTCCCCTCGCTTCTTAATCCAAATTATCTTCTGGGAAAACAGCCTGGGACTCACGTGTCTAACAAACCCCGTCTTTAAAAGCGTGATGTCTCCAGCTCTTCCAACCTCTGTGACCAACAGGGTGACCACAGACAGCGCACGGACGGGGCAGACTTCTCCATCTAACCTGGTAAATGGCAGGACTGTGCAGAAGAATTCAGGAAAAAAGGTGAACAGACTCAGTAGCGCCTGAAAAGAATGGGTCCAGTCCTCATTTACAGGCAAACAGCTCCCCCTCGAGTCCATGCCTGAGGGTACCATCTCAGGGTACTTTGTACCGGCCGCTCAGGCTGGGATAACCAAGCAATTAAACAGCCACAGGAAAAGCCTCTGGGACTCAGGTCACTGCGGAGCTGTGAAAAACCTGAGATTATTCTCGTACCCTGGAAAGCAAGTCACGCACTGCTGAAGGTCTTGTATAGGGCATCAGATACGACAGCTTCTACTTGGTGTGTTCCAGTCAACGCAGAGCAGCTCTAGAAGTTACGTCCTCATGAATTTTAACCACGGCTCTGAAGTGACTCTTCTGTATCTTTGAGCGAGTCGTGCGGCTTCTGCTGTGCCTCGGTTTCCCCGTTGCCTTCTCCAGTTCTAATCAAATTGTCCATTGCAAAACGTGTGGTCTCAAATATTTCTTCTGGAAAGTATTGCTTCTATTGTACCTCTATTTTGCATTTTAAAAATGGAGCATTTTAATTAGTTTTTCAAGGGAACGTTTCAAACATTTGAATGTTCAAAAGGCTGTTGGTTCCACCTTTAACGAAAGGGTTGAGAGTCTTCATTTTGTCGAGTGGACAGGGACATTTTGCAGACTTTCATATTTTGTGGAAGTTACGGTATTTCCTCTCAATTTGGGGATTAAAAACAGACATTGAAAAGCAAAATTTTCCTCCTGGGCAAAGTCTGCCTGATGGACACCTGAAATATTAATTCCTGAGTAGCCATAAATGCCACTGGCAGCATCGTGAAAGGGTTAAGCATGATTACAAGTGATCCTGAGTCCCTCTTTAGTAACGCTCCTATTATGGGCATTACTGGCTCACTTCTGGGTGAGCCGGTAACAAAGGATCAAATCCATCTCTTATGAGTAGATGCCACCTGCCTCAGGACACGACGTTTAAAGCACACAGCTGTATTGTAATCGTTTTTATCGTGGTGACATCTGAGAACCGCAGGTGCGGCTGAGATTTCACTGGTACTGCTCATGGTGAAAAGACAAAGCAGAAAGTCAAAGCGCTTGTGGTGTAAATACAGCGCGAGGGGATGCGATGATGGATTTACACAGGTCCGGGAAGGACACAGCAAAGCGTGCTTGGTCCAGCTCACGGGTTCACCCTCGGCCTCTTCTCTTTGGTTTATGTGTCCACCCAGTGCCCCGGTGTTCCCTGCAGCAGACGCTGTGGGCGGGAGGTTGGATGGGGCACCCGGGAGAAAGGGGTTTAGGTGGAGAAAGGTGTCCCATCTGCAAACGTACTCTGGACACACGAGAGGAATCAGGTACCAGGCTCCACTGCCGTGGGAGGAAAGGATGAGTATTAGGGACAATGTTTGAAGGACGCTTCAGATTTCTTTGGAGAGCTGCTCGCTATGTCTCAGGCCTGTCTCCACTCACGTTTTTCCCATGTCCTGTCCTCCAAGCCACCGGGATGGGCTGCATGGGAAGGCATGTCCCTACAGCCGCTATAGAGGAAAAAGGCTTTTTGCCAGTACAAAAGAGGTACTATGAAAGCAGTAAGTGGGATGTCCTTGTGAAGGAGGGAGAGGGGATGCCAGAACCACCACCAGCCTGCCCCTGTGCCCTCTGAGCTCTGTTTCCCGATCCATTCCAGCTGTGCCATCCTCAGAGATGGTTCGGATTCAGCATCCAGAACTGAGCACCCGGCGCCAGCTCAGCGCCCAGGGCTGCCCTGGGGGACATCTGCCTCAAAATAGGAAAGAGCTGCTCCTCAGCGCGACCGAAATACTGCCCGGCCTCCTCTCACTCTTTCTCCCCGCTCCTTTTTCTGCCGTGTTTCACTTTGGTAGAAGAGAATTGTTTTGACTGTACCTTTCCCGTAGACTTTAAGTACCTTTCGCAGCAAGGTCGTAGTCCCTGGGGCTGCGACCGCGCACGTGACGATAACGGTTCAGGCTGGGTTTGCTGGCCTGGCTGCAGGCAGGGAGCTGCTACGGGGGATGGGGGGTCTCTCCCGACAGCATCACAGCCCGGCAGCCTCAGTTTCCACTGGGAGGAGCAGACCCTGTGAGCCCTCTTTTCCCACCACGTGCCCACCTGCAGTAACGGCCGTGGCACATCTCCCGGGTAACCCGGGAGCCGGGAGTCCGCGCCCTTCTTTGGGGTGTTTAGTATGCGCCCGCGGATTATTGTTTCCAAGGAGAAATAACGCATCCGTGGCGTCGAGACAGCACCGAGAGGTACAGCCTTGAAAGAGCAACAACTGATGATCTGGGGCAGACCGGCAGGGCCCGGGCAAACCGCTGCACGGCATCGGACGTGCCAAGCGGGTTCCTGGCAGCTGGTTCATCTTCCCGTGTCACATCTGATGTTTGAATGGAGGAAAAACACGGGAGTTTATTTCCAGTGCCTCTCCCTGTTAGACGGGTGACCTTTTCGTAGCTCCGGAGGGCAAGGGAGAAGGCAGCCCGCAAAGTGTTCAGATGGTGCTCGACAAATGAAGATATGTAAACGAGGCGAGGGATGGACGGCGGCGCCGAGCCAGGGAGAGCCAGGCAGCGCCAGGCGCTGGGCAGCCTGTCTCGCTAGCAAGGGAACGTTTGCTCTGGCTCCCATGTTGAGGAACGGCAGTGGGGGCTAATAGCCGGGACGGGGCGGCACGCGGGTTGGGATGGAGCGCTGGGGGTGGTTTATCCCATCCGGGGGAAGGGAGCCAGCCTGGAGGCTCTCCCTCTTGCTGGAGCGCAGCTCTCCACACAAAGCACTCGGAAGAGGCTGGAGCCCCTCTGCGGGGAGGACAGGCTGGGAGAGTTGGGGGGGTTCAGCCTGGAGAAGAGAAGGCTCCGGGGAGACCTCATTGCAGCCTTCCTGTCCCTAAAGGGGCTCCAGGAGAGCCGGGGAGGGACTTTTCACAAGGGCATGGAGTGATAGCACAAGGGGGAACAGCCTCAAACTGGAAGAGGGGAGATTTAGATGAGATATCAGGAAGAAATGTTTCCCTGTGGGGGCGGTGAGCCCCTGGCGCAGGGTGCCCCGAGGAGCTGTGGCTGCCCCATCCCTGGAGGTGTTCAAGGCCAGGTTGGACGGGGCTGGGAGCAACCTGGGCTGGGGGGAGGTGGCCCTGCCCAGGGCAGGGGGTGGCACTGGATGATCTTCAAGGTCCCTTCCAACCCAAACCATTCTATGATTCTACAATTCTATGAAGAGCAAAAAGGGTCTCGCGTTGCTTCATGCTGCCCCCCTGCCAAGTGAGGAGCAATTTTTCCCCCACCGACCAACACCACCCATCACACTCCAAGGTCCCACCTCCCATCACCCATGTGTGACACCCACCACAGACACACCTGAAGGCCAGGTCCCACTGACATTCGGTGTTGTGGAGCCCGTACAAAGCCTGTGGTGGTCACAGTTGCCTGGTTTGGCGCCTTCTAGCCCCCTCAGTCATTGCTTTAGATAAGGCCATTAAACCTGGAAGGGCAGAACAGTTCCCCTTTGTTAGTAAACATCAATTTTGTGCCGGTGTACACGACCCACATATATACCTTAATCCTTGCTTCAGAACATCTCAGTCTCCATATCCCTTTGCGCCTCCTTTGCCCAGAGCAGGCAGGAGATCCCAGCTGGCCCCTTTCAGACTTCCCCAGTTGGCTTCTCACAGCCTCAGCCAGCTCCCGCATTGTCCCCACTGCGCCTTGTTGCAGCTGATACAGGAATCTGGGCTAGGAAAGGGCTTCCTGAAGCCAATGATAACTGTCTAACCCCTGACTGACTCCGAGAGGAACCATTCGGTTCTGGAGTCCACCTCATCTGATCCATCAGAAAGAGTTTTTAATCTGACCGATCCTGACTATACCCCCCCAGCAAGGCTTGAACGTGGTAGATGCAAACATGACTTTCCGCTGGGTGAGCTAAAAGAGCTGGAAGCAATGACTGCTTGGATTACACCACACAACAGCTTTGTGATTTGTACACAATGAGAAAATTGGACCTGGGTTTGGATTTGCAGCTATAGGTAGCTCAGATTCTTCCGCATCACTCGCTTCTGGGAATGGTCAGACAAGATGAGTTTTGGTTGAGTAGCTTATGTTTTCTAAAAGTTTTCTTGATAGAAAATGTGATTCATTGGTTGTGGATTTTCTAACTAGATAAAAAGTTTGCAAACAAATCTGTTCTCCTAGAAATCTCTTCCTGGATTGCAGTTGTTCCAAAATAAAAATCAATACAATGTTCAACCCAAGCTGCAAGGCACCTTTTCACCAGAACTCCCCCTGCCCCTTCACCCCTCCAAGTGGCCTTGAAGATAGATTTGGGTATCAGGTTTTTTTTCTTGAAACTTAAAAAAGAAAAAAAAAGGAAAAACAAAAGCAGTTTCTGCCAGTTTTCCATGGAAGATGGGAAACCAACAAGTTTTTTTCACTGGCTCTAAATAAAATGTCTCTTAATTTACACATGTGAACAAGGTGGGTAGATACTGTCCCCTACACACATTCCCCATACTGGATCCAAACTTGAGGACTCACAGGTTCTTTTCTCAGCAGTGAAAAGATTCAGTTGATATCCTCCTCCTATCCCTTTCATTGTCTCTCTGCCTTTTGGGGTGTAGCCAGCACCAGAAGGAGAATGAAATAGAGTGAAAAAAGCTATTTTGTCTCTTGCCAGCTCAGTTGGAAACAGGAAGTACTGGAAATCTCCCAACTAAGCCCGGCTTTGGAAGACCTCCAGCCCACTTTGTTGGGGCCTGAGGCTCCAGGGGTTCCGCAAAGTAGCCGAACTTCTGGGAAATGCCACATACAACCCAAAGACTTCAGCCGTGTGAGTAAAGCAGGGTTGATGGCAACTGGTGGAGAGGCTACACCTGCCTGGAAAAATATTTAGCCCAGAAGGTCTGCATCTTGTATGTTCTCCTAGGTTCATGCTCAAGCTCATGTACGTGAATGCTGATAAACTTGATGGCAGGTTTGCTCATGAATGATTTTGGGGAAGCCATTGTTGGCTCTCTGCTCTGAACATAGTGGTGAGGATGAGGAGGAACAGAATGCAGGAGGATTGACAGCCTGACCTACGCACCAACTCAGCGTATTGGACATTGCTGCATCCTCCATCTAGACATCCACAAATCTTCAGACGCAGAACTACAATTAGCACAAGACGTTACACCATGAAGGCTTTTATGGGCAGTAGGCTCCAAGCGCTAACCCCGTTGCCGTTCCAAATAACAAACCACTTTCTGACATAAAGCTCTCGGCAGCCGCAGACTCTGCGCTGGTGCCAGCGCACAGAGACGGAGCGCTCACAGACCCTTGAGAGACGCTGAAAAGGCTGCAGCTAGTTTTTATTCTCTGGCACCGTTAGCTAGATCGGAGAGTTAACAGAAGTTTGGGGGTTTGGTGTTTTGCGCTGCTGGCAGCTCCCGCTGTCTTTCTAATCACGGTCTGACTCCTCGCCCAGCCCAGCCAGGAAGGCTCAGAAGCTGCCTCCCGTCCGCAGTCAGGCAGGACTCGAGCACACGGCCGCCGGGTGCATTCAGAGCCTGGAGGTGACGAGGAATGGACGGCACGTGCACCCGGTGGGAGTTTTCCGTGCTGGTGCGGTGCCACCGGGAAGGCAGCTCCTACTCCCATCTCCAGCTGAGCTGTCCTTTAACGCCAGGATAGCTCATTCTAGCCGTGATTGCACACAGCGTTATCTCGGCGTGACAGATGCAGGCCATGTGTGAATGCCTCTGCAGCCCTGGACTGCACTCTCTGATGCCGTTAACGCTTTGATGCAATCAGGATAACCATTTGCCGAGGATGGCTCAGCAGAGGTGCGTGGCACCAAGTTCTTGCCCTCCACTGCTGTGGGAGACTTACTCCCGGTCCCTACCTGTGGCCATGGTAACAAACAAAAGCCATCCTCACCAGGCACTCTCCATCTTATCGATTCCTTGGGAGATTTATGGCAGAGACCTGATCTCAGTGAAGGAGCTAAATCCAATTCACTAAGGAATTACAAGCCTGTCCGATCAATAATCTATTTATCTCCTTCACTTTGCCATCTTTAAACACTCCAGCCCTATCAAAAGAAATTGAAAGCTTTTTGAAAATGAAATTATCGAACTCTGGAATGGCTCTGCTAAGGCTTCTGGAAAGGATCTTGAGACCAGGATGGATCCAGTTCGGATCCAGCACGTAGAAGAGAACTGTCATCGCTCCGGTAACTCTACAGGGATCCAGCACGCAGACTGGGACGGCGGGGGATGCTGGCACTCAACACACGGAAAGAATCCAGCCCAAGACATCACAGGTAGTGTGGACGCACAGTTTGCAGGAGATACCACTTGACATTACTGCCAAGAAGGAACATGCGTGTGGGGGGAACACAGCGGGGTGGCTTCTACTGCATTCACTTTGGCCAAGCTGGAGCATGGGGAAGGATCGCCCATCCTCTGCTGCACTGGCAGAGCCTAGGAAGGGCTCATATACCTATATACAGGTACCGGGAGCTAAGAGGAAACTGAGGCGTGAAGTGTTAATCCCACCTGAAAACGCATTACTGATGTCCCTGGGAGCTGCCAGCTGCATTGGTTCACGACTTGAGCAGATCATGAAGTTTAATTTAACCAGCACGTGACTTCAGAAGCAGTCATTATGTCTCCCAAGGGCGGAGGTGTGCGGCATCCCAGAAATAATGTTGTTTTTCAGCTCTCATGCAGCACTTCTAATTAATAGATTGTAAAATAGTTTGCATGGCAGAAACCCCAGGCCCGGGAGGAAGCAGGGCTAGCTGAAAGCCAGCCAGCGCCAGAACCAGGAGCAGGACCAGAGCCTCTTTGAAGAAGAACAGTTTCCATCCTTTTTGAGGCTTCATAGCTAGCTCTATCTAACAGATACAGGCCTTGACAAACACAGGGGAGACTGCGGGATCAGTTCACACCCGCAAACTGCCTTCCTAGTAAAGCTCCTTTTCAAAGAAATATTTTCGCCCGTGCTCAAGCCATTCTTCAGATCAACTCTTAAACAGAATATTATTTGCAGTCCCCGTGGGACTGAACCGTATGCTCTGTTGGCCAAAAGACAGGATATTTTCTTGGTTGTGTAGAACTGGGGAACCACAACCACAATTGTTTCGTGGGAACAACCGCGGTAGAGAGCGAGCATGGCGGTCAGAGCTGAAGCCAGAGATGTCCGGGTAAGTCAGAAGTTCTGCTGACATTAGTGATGTTGCAGTGGTGCCTGTGTGAGATTTCAGCCCTGGGTATGATCTTGCCTATGGGATATTTGCTCCCCAGGTTGCCCCATTTTTCGCAGGTCCGTGTACCTATTTTTCTGCACCTGGAACGGCAATGCTGAAGCTGGAAGGGGCTAAATTTCTCTGGAGATGGAGAGGGGCCAGTTCCTCTCACTTCAGAGGTTAATGAATGGTGTCATTAGGATAATTAATGTTTTACTGATGAATTAATCACCCTCTCAAGCAGTTTCTGCCTTTCGCTGTGCAGAGAGGCAGGGCCCTCTTGAGATCTAACACATCCCTCGCTAAGGCAGCTACCTTGTCCTGACAGCCGCCTGGTTTTGGAACAGGTTACCGTGCATCTGCCTCTTCAGCAGGGGAGTTGCTTTCCCGCGGGAGGGAAAACCTCAAAGCCAAGAGCTGTGCTGCAGTTTGAGAGACTCCAAGCTGCCAGCTGCTAGGATTAAGCTTCTCCCCCCCCCCCTCCCCCCCCCCAAACTGTCCTAACACTTCCAGTTCTGACTTGGGGCCACCTTGGCTGTTCCCATCCTGAGCCCGTTTCGCTCACCACCGACCCAGCCCACGCCACTCTGCCGATAAACATCGCTTTTCCTCTGAAGCACCATCTATCCTTGTCCTTCGGTTCCTTCTCCTTGATGCTTTTCCTGCCTTCTCCACCCCCCACTCTTACTCCAGCCCTGACCCCACGACCGTGTATTGATCCCAAGCCTGACTTGACTCACACTCTTTTTTCGGGTCCTGTTTCCGAAGAGCATTACTGAAGCACTCCACTAAAGAGCAAATGCCCTTGTTGTTTTCTTGTTATTGGAAGTGTGAGAATGTGTGTGGCGACCATGCCAAAAAAAAATCACTAACCTTTCTGTGGCAGTTTATACAGCGCAATGAAACATTGAAAAGAGCTGCCGCCACACGAGAACTTTCTCCCTTGGCTGCAGGCACATTTGAACTGTGATTTCCAGGGGCTGAAAAGCCGAGTGTGATTTCACAACATTGCTCCTGAAATAATCCCAGGAAAGTCAACAGGGCGCCTTGAACAGAGCCCCCCGAGAGGTCGACAGCGCTCAGAGTCACAGCGACATCGCCAGGCAGAGTCTCACGGACAGGTTAAGGGAAAGAAAAGGCATCCCCCCTCCTTAGGGTAAATCTGGCACCCTCGAGATCACAGACTGTCATTCTGTTTTAACACGAGGTAAGGAACTTCATCTCTGAACGGTTTTGGCAAGAAGTATTTTAGGCAAAGGGTTTTGTATAGACACCTCAGATAGGATTAAGACGTCTTGTAGAAAGTATGTGAGGTGTTGGGTTTTCTGGTCAGTTCTTATCAGAAGGAGAAAGCAGAATCGAAAACTTGACCTTTTTACTGAAAAATGAATACTACAACATTTTGCTGTTTCACAAGGGGGAAAAACGCAAAAGCAATTTAGAAATCTTGAAGTCTGGCAAAACAGGATTGCCATGCCACGGCTGCCTGTACTTCTCAAGACGTGTGCCTTCTCAGGGCAGCTTCTCCCCCCACTTACCCTGCGAGCGTTGGGCTCTGCCCTCCGTGCGCAGACTTTGGTCCTCCAGTCTTCCCTCCCCTGCCGCCCCGGCTGCCTCGCCTCCGACTTGTTTACGATTGCCCCTCGGACAGTCCCCTCGTCGGACACCCATCCATCTCCATGTGGCCTTTCGTCACGTCGGTTTAAATGCTGCCTGTGATTTATGGCCCAGCAGCTCCCCAAACACGTCTCCGGCATGTTATATGGCACTGGCGTAATGCGAACTCCCTTAAACCACAGAGGAAGCAAACAGTGCTAATTTATGCCTGGCTTTTTTTATTCCCCGGCATAACTCTGATTTTAATGTTCCATCTCCACCACATCAATATCCTTTCACTGCGAGCAAGCAGAAACAAAAAAGTAAATATTTCATTTCCCATTCTTTCCCTCTTAAAAGGTTTTGCTTAAACCAGCTCACCCGGCGTGCCCCCAGGTTAGACAAATAGGAAGCGACTGTGGGCTGCCACAGGGGTGCTTTATGGGAAGGGCACTGCCCACAAATGTCAGCGCTCTGGGACGGTCGCTATCTATTGGCGCATGAATATAACGGATGCGAGCATCTCCTGCATCAGGTTCAATTACTAGCCTGAGCTAATACAAGGCTCTAATACATGGCTAATTTATCAGTCTGGTATTACCATCTCCTTCATGTAGCTATATTCAGAAAGCACAAAGTGCTCCGGGAAAGGAGAATAAAAAAAGGAGACGGAGAGAGAGACGCAGAGGAAGAAGGGTAACAAAACATTATGCAAAAGTATTAAAAGGCTAAGATAAATCTCTGGCCAGGGGCACTGACAAAATGGCTTGGCAGCTGGACGGATTCGTCTCCTGCCGGATGCCGGACATCTGCCACGAGTCTTTGCCTGGCTGAGGAGCATCTAGCTTCCCACCGGTGTTCCGGCAGCCCCTCGGGGTTCCCCACACTAAAATACAAGCCCTGTAGTCCTGGGTGCTCTTCACATCTCCCTAAAACCGTGGGTCGGGGGACAACTACTTCACCATCCCTGCATTTTTCAGAAAGAGGACGGAAAGGCAGTGATCTTGCCAAAATCCCAGTCAAACCCAGGTTTCCAGAGGGCTCTGGCTCCTCACCTTGAAACACAGAAGAAGGTTTTACTGATGCAGCCACCCCAGAGCCCGTACCAGTTCTTAGCCTAGGAAGAGGTTTGAGGTCACGAGGCAGACGCTCTACAGACGCGACCTTTACGCGCACGCGGCCTGTTGGTTACGAAACTTCAGCCACTCCAAAGGCAGCGTCTGTACGGGCCGAGCACTACTGGTCTGCTGCCGCTTGCTTGCTCCCTCGCCAGGCTGCCTTCTAGGTGGCCACCACACAGCCTCCCGGTGGAAAGCCGGCCCAGGCGGGACCCCTGGGGCACACGGGTGAGGAGAGGTGCAGAGGGTCTTCCCTCCAGCACTTGCTTCCGTCCACCACGTGCACGGAAAACACGTCCAACGCTGGTGTCCAGCACCCTGCAATACCTTTGCCTCACTTCGCTCTACCTGGTGATGTGCAACGCCACCGCACTGGGGTTACCTCAGGGCCAGAGACCTCCCGCATCCCAGCGTACGTCGCTGCGGTGCTGAGCAACGCTGAAGGGGGTTCCCAGCCTCCCGTGCCGGGACAGGCCCCGGGATCCCTCCCTTCCCTGCCGAGCACAGAGCAACAGCCAGAGTCTCCAGCGGAAAGCGGGTTCCCACCCTGCAGCTACTCGAGATCATAGTTTGTTTTCCTCCAAAAAGAACTGTTGCAAGACAAATACCTCTCTCAAGACGACTGAAGTAGGTCACATCAGACAGTGCTCTGGAGAGGCTGTCTGACACCTTCCCATCAGCAGCAAGCGCTGCTCCGCTCCGCTCCTTTCTTTTCCTTTTTCTCCCTCATCCCTCCTCTCCTTCTGTTGCTAAAAGTCCGTGAAAAGGGAGCTCTGCGGAGGGGAAACATCTCAAGCAAAATCTGTGTTCTGCCTTGGCAGCTGGAAGAATCAATGCTAACGCGGCCCGCGACTGCAGACGGCGGCTTACACCGGCGAAGAAGCATGAGACGGGCAAAATCATGATGGGGTTGAACAGAGCGAGTCAGTGCCGCGCGGGGATGGAGCCCCGTGGGCCCCGCAGGGAGCAGGACCGTAGTATGAGGCCGATAGTATCAGGTCAAGCATCATTTAAATGACAGGCATCAGGCACTGGAATAGCCCGAGGAATTTTATGTGCTGTTCTCCAGAGCTGCTGGAAAGACAAGAAGGGTCCCCTGCTGCCCCGCGGACATCCCAGCTGGGCCCCTCACGCTTGGGGGATGGTCCCATCTCCTCCCTGAGGGCATCCTGTAGACTCCCGGCTCCAGCAGCACCTCCCCACTCCCTGCCCTGCTCCCAGCTAAGGAGATGCATTAACCAACGCAGCACCTCCCCCAGCACCCCCAGACTGGGCGGCTGTCCGCCAACTGGAAGCCATCAGCGCAGTGGCAGCTACAGGCAGCGAAAGGCTGTAACGCTGCGGGGATGTTGCCCCCGACCAGCTAGCCTGGAGAGACAGGGAGAACGTTAGTTAAATTTAGTCACTCGTTTCAGTTTATAAATGAGCAGCAGGCACTCCTCAGCCCACGTTCTGGTCAGATAAAGCAAAGTTCATGTGATCGGATAATAAAATCTAATCATCAGATAGTAAACTGGCCTGCACATCAGGTTATAATTGGCAAAAGCCGTTTAGCTGGAAAAAGGCGGCAGGAAATTTTTTTTTTTTTTCTTCTCTTCGTTGGGTACCCCGCAGAGCTCATGCGCTAAAGCCGCTGTCTTCTCCCTGCCAAGACACCCTGGCCGTAGCACGATGGAGCCCTACTGCATCCCTCCAGTGCGGCGCTGCAAGTAAACGGAGTGACACTGCAAACATATTTAAAGGGCTTAAATAGAGCAATAGGAGAGAGCGATCCCAGAGCCGGCTGCTGTCAGCAAGTGCCCTGCTACCATCTCCCTCCCCTGTGCCAACAGACCCTCGGTGGAAAAAATGAGACCAGGACCTCTGGACCTCCTGCCTGCAAGAGGGACCACAGCCGCACTGGTGTGTCCTGCTCACAACAGCCAGCTGAAATCCAGTTTGAGACCGTCTGGTCATGAACGGGGCTCCGCAGTTCAAACCCCTGAGGAAATGCAACTGGGATTACACTAACAAAGAACAAAATTAATTCACTGGTTTAATGCTGTCTGGATTTTGGAAGAATTTCGTGCTGGATGTTTAGAAAGCTTCTGTCTCTCACAGATGAGCTGCACGGATTGCCAAATGTATGTCCTCTCAGAGGAAAAAATGAGGTTTATTTCTGTTACAGACCTACAGGACTTCTTTCAGTTTTACAAATTTCCTTTCTAAATGGAAGCACTTGAGAGGAAAAGAAATTGCTTCAAAAAAAAAACCTTCCCCCCCCCCCAAAAAAATCCTTCTGAAAATGTTTTGATCCGATTGATCCATCAAGCAGTGGCTCAGGGTAAGGAAAAGATGACAGCTGCTCCTTTTGTTGCATGCTGCTCTGATTAGCTTCAAATAAGACGCTCCCTGTCACCCATGGCCCTCCACGTAGCAAACGCACAGAGCTCCGTGGGCTCCGCTGAGGACACCTGATGCCGGAGCAGATCTCCTTCTGCTAGAACAAAAAGATTATTTTTTTTTTTTTTTTTTGCCCAGGACTGTTTGGAAAACCGTGATTGGACTTAAATTCAGAATAGCAGTAATAAAAAATTACAGAAGCCTTAAGGAATCTTTCCAAAAGTGTCCCAAGTTAGCTTTAGTCTGCAGTTGTGAGCAACGTTGGCTTTTCTGGAAGCTTTTCTGGAGCACCCACAGAAGGAGGAAGCGTGGAGTTTCTGGTTTCCCCAGCATCCCTCTTCCCTCAGCCCCGTAACTGCTTTGGGTTGACTTGACTAACCTGCCACTTTTTCTGAGGACATTATTTATATTCCTTTCTCATATAAAAAAGCTGTGCCACAGCAGAGTGCCACAACCACCGAAATCCAGCAGTGAGGACACTCGAATTAATGACACAGGGCAGACTCTCTGCGAAAGAGAAGAAGGGTTTTTCTAAGTCTCTAGCTAAGAATAAGCTGGCACACACATTTGATGTTCCTGTATGACACGAACTGTAGATTCACCTGCATTTTTGGGATTCTTCCTAGATGTTTGGAAGGGTATGTCTGTCACTGGGGGAACCTAAAATCCTCCCCTGGCTGTTTCCAAGCAGTGCAAACCTCCTTTCTGAGCTCCCTTTTCTAGTCAGATAAGGCCACCGATGGGAATTATAGACTGCTTTTTGGCGCCAGGGGGTCCGAACAAAGGCCGGAACGGAGGGACTCAGCCACATCCTCAAACGAGAAATGTATTTGGCTCCAGCTCATAACTCTGCTGCTCAGGTCCATCCGTGTCACTGAGGACAATCAGACAAGTAGCTTGTTGGAATCCTAATCCAGAGAACCCGCGAGCCTGAGCTAATGGCTAAATAATCCCCACATTAAAGCCTTCCACAAAGCCGAACAAGAGAACCGAGTTTCCAAATGCTCCCAATTAAATGGAACATTAAGGTCAGCACCCGGGGCGCAGGCGGAGGGGAGAGCAGGCTGGGCACCTCCGCGGGCAGCTGGCACGAGCGGCATTTCCAAGGCAGCGCTTCCGACTCGCCCTCGCCTCCCCGGCAGCACTGGGCACGGCCACAGCATTAGCGAAATGTGGCCTTTATGGGATCGTTTTCATTGCATCTCTTCTCCTGAGGACAGGGGTAGCCATTCGATGACAACCCGGGATGGATGGAAAGGACTTTTCTTTGCTGCTGTTCCTATTTCGTGCGCCTCCGCCGCCCCAACCCCCCCCTTCTCCCACCTAAGAGCAGAGGGTAATTTGTGTACTGGCTGAAATAAAGCCCACTTAACGATGAAGTCCATGGCTAAAGCCTGTGGACATCAGCGCAGCCTTAATGAAATTTCTGTGCCTGAAACACATTAGTAGGCAAGAGCCGAGACGGAAAAAAAAAAAAAAAGGTTAGGCTGCTGCCGAGCTGGCAGAGCTGGGGCTTTCGGAGGGCAAGTCAGCAGACAGCGAGCGCGAGGCAGGAGAAGGAGACAGACGCAGAAGGGGCTGCGCTGGCAGAGCTAACCCCCTGAGCCACAGACCTCCCCCAGACCCCTTCTCTTCTCCAGCCCTCCCCGCGGGCCTGCGGAGCCCTTACGGGCTCCCGTGAACCTCCCCCTCCTCACCGGCCTGCACCCCCAGCACGCAGAGGAGATGAGCTCCTGCGATTATAAAGGCAATAACCCGCTGGTTGTTTTGTCAGGCAGATGATCCAAGGCTCTCTGAGCTCTGTAGAGATTTAGATTCACTGGAAGCGGAGGCTTGCATACTTTTGCTTGATTTCCATTCCAATTTTATTCTGGGGTTTTGGTCCATTTTGCGCTTAGGCAGCAAAGAGATGTCCAAAGGGTGTGTTTATGCGCAGAGAGAAGAAGGGGGGTCAGATGCAGGGAAGCCCTCAGGCTGTTTTAATTTCTCCCTGAAGACAGGTTGACTAAGTAGATGCCATCTCAGAGCCTGGAAACGTGCTCACATCAGCAGGTTTTATGACCGTGCATCATTCAGCCGGTGACATCATTCAAGTCACCTCTCAAATTTGCACAGGGCAGCAAGGGGACAGGGGAAGCGGGGGGAGAGCACGCGGCTGGGAAACCCCCGCAGTGGAGATACCACCTCACTGCCTTGAGACCTCAGCCGGCGGCTTTGCCACGCGGTCTCCCAAGGCCAAAGCTGAGGCTGCGCACACGGAAACCAAAGAGCCATCTGGAAACGGCGCTCTCTCCTTCTCGGAGACCTCTTGGCCAGGTGGCTCCAGAAACGCGTGGTGCACTCAGCTGTGGATCTCAGGGGAGATTCGCTGGGGCTTGGGAGGAGCTCCGCTGCACCCAGCCCTGTCTGGTCCCAGGCGAGGACGTGTGTCCCACGCGGGCCGCGAGCCCGGCTGGTGCAGGTGGCTTTGCCCAGGTCGCAGAGGGACCCTGCCACAGCCACGAGCTGCACTGCAGTAGCAGTGCCCACTGACCCCTTACCCTGAGCATTATGCACAATTTCTCCGTGCCCGGAAACGGTCATGGCCACCAGACTCTTAAAAAAAAAAAACAACCAACCCCCCCCAAAAAAACACCACACCACACAAAAAAAACCCTTTAAGATTATTGCTTTTTTTTAAAAAAAGCAATGAATAATTATCAATACTATTGCAGGATTTGTCCTTCAGTTGCTCTGTTTTTCTTTAATTTCAGCATAATTTTGCTCTGCCTGTCTCCCAGAAGATGAGCGTTTGACTTTTCTGCTGTGCCCTTTCAGACATGTTACAGACTGTGATCTTGTCTGTGCTCTTAATGGCTTTGTCAAGAGATCATTTCTGCTCAAACCTTGTTAGTCTTAATAAAGATGAAATAAAGTCATAAATACTTTTGTGGTTTCTTTTTTGCTGGGTTGTAATTTGACTAACAAATTAAATTACTTTAATTTGGAAACTAATAATTATTTGGTTAGAAGTAGATTGAAGGAAGTTTAGTTGAAAATGAACTTCTCACGGAAAGAAAAGAGATACCAGTTCTTGGAAACGGAAACTCAATGTGGGAAACTGGATGAGTGACATTTTGAAAATCCTTTCTCATTAACCGGCTTTGGCTTTCAGTATATGTCATTTTTATCCGCATTTGTAAAGCTAATATTTCTTCCCGTCACATCTGTTGGGCAGACAAATCCACAAAGCCAGAAAACTTTGGTGATGGAGCTATAAAAGCAGAGGGGATCTCATCATAAGGATAACGGTCCATTTTCAAAGTCTGAATCCCAGACCGAGTTACTTTCTCCTGCGATCTCCAAAGCCACGTGCAGGAAATCGATGCTCATGCCGTGCCGCTACCCGAGTTTTACTGATGTGTTGTGATCTAAATGGAGAGAGTGTTTTGGTACTCTGTTTTCATTTGTTAATTGACTCCTCTCTTACTTAAGATAGGAATTGGAGTAGTTTGTGATAAATGGATTACACAGTCCTCTTTGTTTCAGTGCAGCTTCTGTGAAACAGCTGCAAATTCCTCCTGATGCCAACAGTAGCGTTGCACCAGGTAAAGGCGGGTGGAATTTGGGACTCCTGTCCTCTCCACCAGTGGAAGGGCATGGTCTTTAACTCAATATTTGTCTAACATAAAATGACCAGATGACACATGAGGGACAGTCCAGAATCTACAACTCCCTTCTCCTGCGTGACTTACAGTAATTCAGTCTTCTTGTGGAAGCTCACTGAGGTCCCCAACTCTGCACAACAGGTCTGGCTTCAGCAGGAGGGATGGAGTCTCCACCCCACCCTGGGCACAGTGGCTACGACCCTGCCTGGAGGGGAGATGGCACTGGTGTGACACCCCTTCACCCAGTCTGATGAACGGGACTGAAGGTCTCCCTTTTCCTAGGGGAACACTTCCACCAGGGAGGTGGTCTTACACACACTACAGCAATAGGATTTTCAAACAAGAAGAAGGAACCTTGTGCAGGTCTTCAGAAGAAAAGCTTTGGCAACCACCCTCGGAAAGAGGTCTTCGGACTCTCTAAACCTGATCAGAAATTCACATTCTTTAGTACTTCTCGTGGCTTTCCTGGTTTAGCACTGAGATTTTAGATTCACCTTCTAAAACACGTAGTTCACTTCAGGTGCTTGCAAAGAAAGCAAAACTGTGCCCAACTGTGTCCTTTATTGGATCTGGCCCTCAAAAAACAGAAGGTGTTGGCAAACTCTGCTGCAATTCCATATGGTAGCTTTGTGGCTCCCTCTGCTCTTTAAAGGGGAAGGAAGACGCGTTCTCACTCTCACCCAGCCAGGCTGCGCTGCCAGGCTCTGATCTCCCAAATTATCACCCCCACAAAGAGGCAAAGAGACCTTTAACAAGGGCTGGCTTGTCCCCTCTCTGCTGGTTCTCCAGCCAGCGTTTCTTCAATGTCAGAGCTGTAACTCTGCATCGTTCCCCCTCGTCACGTAGGATCTTTCTGCTTCTTACTCGGTCCTCCCTCTCTCCCACCTTCCTTCTCCCATCTTTCAACTCACTCCATCACCAACACATTTTCCACAGGGAACATCTCTCCTGTGCTTCTTACTGCCAGCCCGTGGTGTCCTGACATGAAAAGGTGATTAAGGAGGGAGACAACCATTTCTTCAGCGGGGACTGAAGACTGCAGCCACGTTCTCAGCTTTACGTGGGATGAGAAATCACCAGAAAAACAGAAGTTGTAAGAACTACAGCTGACTGGCAGCAGACAAAGCTTACAGTTTCTGGCACAACGGCAATAAATTTTAATTTGGATTGTACTGAGTGAGAGCCCTTCTCACTGACCCCTACAGCCACCGGTCACACAGGGTAGTGAGAACCGTTTTCGGAGACGGACTGGCAGATGTAGGTGGTCAGGAAAGGGCTGAGAAGGGGCCCCCCCTTCAGCTCACGGCCCATTTACTCCTCAGAGGACGGACGAGGTCTCTAGCTCATCCAGGTGTGGAAACCCTGCAAACATACACAGGTGCCCACAGCCCACCATACCCACCCGGTCCCCTCCCCGAGCCCGAGGGGACGTTCCGCGCTCAGCTGGCCGGGCAGGGGGAGCAGCAACGCGCAGGCACAGAACTCCATCCGCTCTCAGAGCTCCAGCCCCAAGGCCCGGGGCACGGGCATTTTGCTCCGTTCCTCCCTCCCCATCCAATTCCTTCTGCATCCTAAAGATTCAGACACGTTCTGCTTTTCATTTTCCTTTTCATTGTCCTAATTCCACCAAAGCTGACTGCATTGAAAATGAAATTTCCCCCTTGCTGTGCGTATTTCCAACTGTAACTTACTTTCATCAATAGTCAATACGTCTTTAAAAAAAAAAAAAACAACAAAACCAAAACAAATCCATCTCCAAAAGAAACCCAACTTTGCAGAACAAACAAACAAGGAAATTCCTCGTTACTTCCACCAACAACTGCATAGGACCAACGGAGAGAAGAGACAGTGCTTTAACCCCCTAAGGGACATCTGCTGCGCGGGCAGAAGAAAGCGTTAAGTGGCGTCAGAGAAACGACAGAGGTTTCTGCATATAGGGGGGAGCCCGGTGTCAATGTTCAGACTCGCTCTTGCCAGCAGAAAGGGAGATGTAGAGCCCTGGAGCTCAGAGCACGCTCTGCTCTCAGCTGACACCAGTGCCGACCTGCGGGCAGGGCTGCGGAGTCCCCGGCGAACGAAGTAGAGACACTTGCCTGCAAACACCTTCGCTGCCTCCCTTGAAGCCTGGATGAAGGCGGAAGAGCTTCAGAAGGTGCCATCTGGCTGGCGAGCAACCTGGCACCGGGCAGAGCCTTGGCTTCAGCTTGAGTTGGTATTCAAATTCAGAGGAAACTTGGGCAAAGTCTCCGGCGCCGCCTTCTCCCTCCTCCCCGCTGCGCGACACACGGCAGCTGAGCTTGGCGTAACAACCCCCGGGCACTGCTGACTTCCCCAGCTCCTCCTGCCAGGTGGGCCCGGGGAAGAGGTTTGGCCCTGAAATGGGTTCTGCCTCTGGTCTTCTAAGCCCTGGGAAGCCCTAATTTGTCATTCACCACAGCTGCTTGCTGCAGACACAGCCCGGCCCACCGGCTCTTCCCGGGCTGCAAACCTCCTCCCCTTCCTGTGGCATCTTCCCATCCCTTTCCTCTCTCTGGTACTTGAAGTAAAAAAGAAAACGGTAGGAACAAAGGCTGGGGAAAAATATCTCTAGCCAAACAGTGGATTTTATTTTTACGTCAGTCTTAAAAGTTTCCTTTCACTTTTATACCGTTTGTTTTTATTTTCTTTCGTTTTTCATCATAATAAAGTTACAACCTGAAACAAGGGGGGAAAAGACCCCAACCTTCAAGCAGGGCTCTTCTTGGTTTCTTATTTCATTTAAAGCTGCCATAATATTTAGAGTTGCTAAAATGAGGAAAAATTGCCCTTTTATTCTCACAGAAAGCCTGTTTCAAGGAATCAGCATTTTCCAATGAAAAATGGTGTGTGGAAAATTTCCCAACCAGCGCTTTTACTGAGTGCACTGAGCACAGTCCTACTAACCCGTCCCTGTGGAGGGTGCAGATCACCCACTTGGAGGTCATGGGAGCTGTGCTGCCCCCGATATCAGCTGAGCTAAAGCCTACACGGGATCTGGAGCCGGATGATGAGAGCGGATGCTCATCTTGGGCTGTCCATTTTACAGAGATCTCTGCAGACATAGACCTATCACCAGAAATTTTTTCCACTTTTTGCCCCACCCCAAACATTATTTCTAAGCTACACGTCATGATTAGCTCTCCTAGTGGAGGTAGTCCTGTGCCCAAAATCCCAGCAGCAATGCGGTCCTGTGCCTCCGGTGGGACATTTGGCCCGTAGACAGGCGTTATTCTGTTGGTAGTAGGACAGAGAAATGTCACCCTCTTTCTTCCAGTGTTGGCAAGATCATGGACATGAGTAGGCTTCTCTGAAACATAGTGTAGACCTGTCTTCAGGGCCATGAGGGCCACTCTACCACTTGGCAGCAAGGTACAGATATGCCGCAGAATCTTGAACCTCATGCTAAAATTTTCCCCTTTTTGGGTCCCGGCTAACTGCACGAGGTTGGAGTGGCTCAAAACAGAGCCTTTTGGAAGGAGAAGCAGATACCACTGTCTATTTTAAGTGCTTTTGTGTTTGAAAGAACAGCATCAAGTCCTTGAAAGAGCCTCGCTTCCCCGCCTAGGCCCCTGCCTCTGCCTCCACGCGACGCGCTTGCTGGCAGAAGATGGAGCCAATCTGCAAAATGAGCATCTCCATGGAGATAAGCTGAGAGCGCGAGAAGGTCAGAGCCAAAGCGTCAGGAGCAGCAAAGGAGTTCTTCAAACTTCATTTCCTTCCACAGCAATCACTTGATGGAGATTTGTTGAACGTGACACCTGGCTGCCTCGCGTTGCCGGCTCAAATGAGGAGACAAAAGAGGAAGCTAATTGTTTCCAATGCATTCAAGTTTAATACAGTGCATTTTTAATTAGGGCTCTAAAGGGGAAGGGAATCAATTACCTCTCGCAGAGGCAGACGCCACTGGCAGGTGATGCCGTGCGGAGAAAAGGAATTGCAGCAGGATGCTAAGGCTCCCTGACGAGGAGAGGGCCAGTGTGCTCTTTGGGGAGCCTTGTGCGTCAGACGCTCTTGGTGGCTCTAAGGAAGCTTGCCACGAAGTGGCACTGTGACACCATAGGACAAGATCAGGGCAAAACGCTGTTGAACCACCCTGCTTTGGAGGTGCCCTTGTGCCTGGGCAGTCTTCACAACCTCTAGGGAGCATCTGCTCTCCAGGACCTGAGGAGGAGATAAAGACATCTAAGAGGGCGCACTGTGAACATCCTTTCCCACAGCTGTGGTGAGGTCTAGTCCCCTTGAAGACACCTTATTCCTTATTTGAGCAGGATTGGGATAGCCCAAGAACTATTGCCTGATAGGTGCTTGGTGACCTGTGCTGGGGGAAGAGGGAAACAAAAGCACCATTATGGTTGGGGTCCAGATCCCCGGAGAATTCCATGCAAGAAAAGCCATCCCGGTGAGCTGGGATTGAAGGGGCACCAGGGAGCAAACACAGCAAGCCCAAGCAAGGACTCACTCTAAGAAGCAAATCCCTATAGCATAGTGTTGAGGCACACGCACATGCAGCAAGAAGTTGCTGTTGCTGAAAACTTAGGTCCAGGTCGTTCAGCAGACCAAAGCTTAGGTCTCCAAGGAGCTAAATTTCATGCCTTTAATGAGAATTATATTTCCTAAAGGAAGCAGCCAAAGTCCTTCAATTCAGCGTAATATATTGCAACAGGGGACAGGACTCAGGATCCTGCGGTCTCAGTAACCGCATATTCAGTCTTTGCCAGGCAAAAACCACAGTCTTTTTGATGTCTTTCAACAGGACACTTTGGGACGTGTTGAATTTATTCTCTTTGGATACGAGTGACTTCACTATCGATCGCTGAAGTCTATACCACAGAGGTTTCTTCGCAATGCCTAAGGGGACCAATTCAGCCGGCTAAAAAGATTAGGAGCACCATCTGAGGGACCCTACAGCATCCTAAACATCTGCATGGGGCCGGCAGAAACAGAGCGGGACCAAGAGCAGGCTGGCGTCCTGGCAGCCAGCTGGGACACTTGATGGTTTCTCAAAATGTACGAGACACCTCTTTTCAGCCAACTGAAAGCAGCCGGTTTGGCCAGTGCGGTGGATGTTGCTGCAGAAACCAGTCCAGTCGTAACACGGGACAAGCCCTTCCAGCTGTGCAGTGCTGCTCTGCAGCAAGTCTGGGGACAGAAATTAGCTGCTAAAAATAATTTGGGACATTTTGACCGTGAAGCTGGAGCTAACTTAGTATGTGGCATTGTAAAGCCAGAAAGACTAAAACAAGAACAGCATCCATCGAAATAAAATGGTGAGTACCGGCTGAGCGCTAAAGAAATACATCCAATGGTGAAATTCACCTCACACCCGTCAGATTGAGATCAGGACTTTATTGCCAGGGCGAAAGTGGTTTTCTTTTCACTTTGTGTCTTTTCCACTTCTTCACATTTTCTCAACGAATCTCTGGAAGATGCTGTTTATGGAAAAAATGGAGCATGCTTCATGAAAGATTTATTAATCAGAACTGCCAAATTCATAATTACTTTCTGGGCACTGAAATTGTTTGGCCTTATCAAATAAATGAGAATAACCACTGATTATTGTTTTTGGAGAAAGGAATAGCTGGTAATAAGGAAAAAACATGCACATACGAGAAAGAGAAAGATAATATAAATGGACATAGATGTGTTCATATAGATGTCTGAGTGGTCAAATGACTCATCTGTCCTAAAAAAGAAACATAATTTTCATATTATGAGGCACTCGAGCAAGTCAGGAGTACTTTCACTCCAACACAATATATGGACTTCATTTGTTTCCCTGATCCTCTTCCACCACTGCTGTTTTATGGTTTACAGGCAGTTGGATTTTCCCTCTGTTGTTTTTAGTTCAAAAATAGGAACCTCTGTTCAATAGAAATTAGTGGCATTCGATGCCAGCAAGAAACTCATAAACCGCTTTGCAGTTTTTCCACTTCCAGGAAAAGACTCCACGGCAAAACAGCCACATCTGATACACAGGTGCGACCCTACAGCAATTTCTTCAGAAGTATTTCGGGGCTTTTTACCCAGGCCCTGAAGTTTCTGAAACTTATAAACCATACCAACTTCTGATTAGAACCTGTGACCGTACCCAGACGCTTTGGAAAATCCAGCCAGGTGCCCTTGGAAACCTTGGCAATAGGTGTGGGACTCCCAGCCCGGAGGGAAAAAAGTTTCACAGCCTCCAAAAACTTTGTGCCCGCTTACTTTTTGAGCATGGGAAAAGACGTCTGTCATTACTGACATGCCTTCAGGTGCTCTCGAAAAGTTTTCTTGGCCTTGCCCAAAGCTGCGCTGTGGGTAACAAGCGAGCGCTGGCCCCAGCCGCTGGCCCCGAGGCCACCCTGCCTTGCCCCCGGCTACCGCCTGCTGCAGCCCCCGGCCCCGGGCTCCTCGGGCTCAGGCGGGAGCCCGGCAGCGCTCCGGCGAGCGTGCGGGAGCAGCGATCAACTCTCTTTCAGACTGCTGACTTGGGGATTCCTCTCTTGCCCTCTTCCCAGCTTTTGCGGATTTCTTCCCGCTCCTCTCTTCCCATGATGATTTATGGGGGGGGGGGAAAAGTATAATTCTAAAATGAATAATTGATATTCTTTCGAAGCTATCTCCTTTACTCTACTTGTTCTCTTAATTTACTTGGTTTATACCAACTGATGACAGAAGCCTATTGTTTTGCTGAAACATTAACTTCACAAAGTCATTCCGCTCCCATCTGCAGCACTAAAATTAATGATTCCCTCTGCAACATCTGTTTAATTAACTATCGGCACCATAGAAGAGGCATCCAAATACCCCAGCGACTAAATCAGCCTCAAATTAGGGAAATACGATGTTAAATTGTATCAGAGAGAAGCAGAGATTATCCTTTTGAGCACTGACATTCATTAGCTACCAGCCACCCCATGCATCTTCATAATGAAAAAGTGTCAGCAGCTCTTCGCCGCAAAGTTTTCATTTAAGGGCTGCTGCTCCTTTAGCCACGGTGATTGGAAAGAGGAGGGGGCGGAGGGACGTGAGCAAGCCTCAGCCTGCGCTCCATCATCCTTGCTGATGGATCTCTTGCTGGGATGAAAGATAAAGGTAAAACAGCGCTGGCACTGAGCGTTGCCTCCGTCGCCCGTCGTGGTCGTGCCTGTCGGGGGCTGGTGCCAGCGCCAGCTCCCCGAGCGACTGGCGGTTCCCTGCAAAGGCAGCAGGACTCCTTGCCAAAGCTGCCACTGGGACGGGGTATGCCTGGGGATGCTGCTGAAGGTACCGGTCTCCTGGCTACCCGGTTAGAGAGAGATGGGAGAAGGCAGCTCTGAGGCGGGGAGAGAGGAGGGCAACTGGTTTGCACCTCCAGTGAGGGCTCTGAAGTGCCTGGGGGTATTAAAAAGGTTCGTTACAAACTCGGCTGCTAACGTAGCTGTGTGTCCAACATTGTGCGGGAAATGCACAAAATAAGGGGCTGATTCAAGAGTTTTGGGGTTTGGTTTTTGTTTTTTTTTTTTTTCTCCCCTGAATGTTTGAGCCGGGGGAGAGGGTCCGGGGCCGCGCTGGCTGCGGGGGGGGCAGGGGGGGCAGGGGAGGGGGGCGGCAGCAGGAGGAGGGTGTTGCAGCTCTGGTCCCCACTGTGTAGTTAGACTTCTTATAAACACACACCTCCATCCAGACAGTCCGCTGTCTATCCAGACCCCACTACCTGGTATGAACTTCCTCTGAAAAAGGAACTCTCCGGGGATTTTTGCCACTCCTCGGTGAGCTAGGAAGGCGTCAGGTCGCTCGCTTTAAAGAATGAGCCCGAACTCCTGGAAGTACTGAAATAACTCTAAGGTTCTTCTCTAATGCATGAGCTCGGGTCAGAAAAGTGCATCCACGGAGTCCTCTGGGGTAAGATTTTTCAAGAGCGTACCGAGCCCGAGGCGCGGTGCCCACAAGGGCCAGACTTTCATCAGAGCTCAGTTCCCGTTTAGGCAGCTAATTAATCTTTGCAAACACCTCAAAGTATCTAAACTGCATCTGCAGCTGTGATGTTGCCCTGAAGAATGGCTGTGGCTAAACACAACCTTCTCAGTTTAAAAATCCATTTCCTCTCTCATCGGAATAGTATCTGCTGGCTTTCTTGGCAAACCATTTCTGATTGTTGTTTCTTGGCTTAAAGAACCAATGCACGCCTGAAAGACTGCTCTGAAATCTAGCTTTTACCTTGTCTTCAAATCAAACATATACTTAAATACCATGGAAGAGTTGAATTTGGCTCTTTTATACCCGTGTGACAAACTTAGAGGCAACGTGTTGGCACGTTGGGCACATTTATAAATGGTGAATAAGTTTCAAAGGGAGTATGGGAAGACAGAATAAATGATGCCGCTGTTAGACAACAAGCAGAAATACCACCCTTTATTCAAGAGGGGCTAAAGTCAACAAACATAATTACTCTTATACAAGACCTGTGTACCCTCACCTTTCACCGAGAAGCAGCACTTTTTAGCCCTTTCCTTCCCACCTCTCCCCAAAGATCCTAATTATCTTCTGAGTCTTGCCATTGGTCTCAGCAGCCGACTCCAACTCCATCATTAACTCAGTTTGGTCAAAGGTTGCTTTCCACAATCACGCATCCCCTTGTTTCCTAGCAAAGATGCAATCGCTAAGATTTGGCTTGGTTGAAGGGCAGCCAGGGTTTCTGGGTCTCCATGGAAGACACTCCTGAACATTCCTTTGAATGAACTTTCCAAGTAGATTTGTCAAACATTGTTCAAGTTTAAGACAAATTTATCTAATTCACGGTGAGAATATTTAAGACCATTACAAGAAGCTTTGACTCTTTGACTCTCAAAGTTTTGACTTTGAATTGAAAAGTCAATTCAAACTAACAAACATCCCTTTGTACTCCTGTCCTGTTGTTACTTGTTGCTCAAGACAGAATTGCAGATGAGTGGCCCAGTTAAAAAAAAAACCTGCCCTGTTGAGAAGAGGCTCCTGTGTGGCTCCAGCAGGAGGAAGACAGTTCCTTCCCATGCAGCACATCTACATTTGTGACATCCACACAGTTCAGCACGCAAAGGAAGCAGAGTCAGGAGTTGCTTTCCTGGTGCTCGTGTGCTGCGGTTATTGGCAGAACTCGACTGACAGAGCACGTAGAGAATGTACCAAACCACATTTAAAAGTGTGACATGAAATTCAAAAGCAGCCGGGGGAATTACAACACTCTGTAGCAGGATAAGATGCTAAAGGAGCATGAAACACATGCTATGCTTAATGTGATTTTTTTTTTTTTTTTATAAGACTCTTTCGTTTCCAAGCTTGCCAAGGAATACATTGCACTGTCAGAGTACAACCGCAGACATGAACAGCCGTGGCAATAGTGACGAGATGGATACAGAGCCAGAGACAGCACGGTTTGTGCTTCTGCCTAGATAAGGGAGTCGGATGAACACCGGCTACGGCACAACACACAGAAACCTCTCAACACAGCAGAAAGACGAAGAACGAAAGTGTTATTCGAGGCGCAGAGGATCTCAAACCCTGGATGTTACTGATAATGTAAGGAGAAGGAAGATAAGGAGATTGACGGCTTTAGGTGAGAGTGTCCCTTGAATAGCCAGTACTGGGAAATGAGGTACCAATATTTACTTGGCAAAATGGCACATGGCTCTGAAATCCCGACCACGGGGAATTAGAGACGGCTTGGATGGCGCACAGAGAACCCAGCTGGGACTGGATTGCCAGTATGATAGGGACCGCACACACACAAATAGGATAGGGAAGCCACGGCCACATTGTGCTTATAATTTTAAACAGATGGGATGAAAAAATAGCAGGAGATGATATAAGGAGAAAAGGTGGCCCAGGACTGCATAGCAGATCAGCGCCAGAGCTGGGCAATGATCCCTCAGACACGCAGTCCTTAGCCCATTATAACAAAAAACACCGAACATAAGAGGAACAGCTATGAGTCTCTGTCTTTCCTATTATCTTCAAGGTTTGGGTTTGTGTATTTATTTATTTACCAAACACGGAGGAATGACAGAACGAGGAACACAGAGTGCGTAAGAAGGCTCATAAAATCCTTTTCATATCTTTAATCAATCATGACTAGTGTATCTCCCATACATTTTTCCAGTTTAAAATAGAATAAAGATGTCCCCTCACATCATAATCTTTCTCCAGGCAGCTGCGCTCCTTACATCAGCACAATGACCCAGGCAGTATGGCTGCATTAACAGATACGATCTAGTCTTTAATGGAGCTCAGCAACTGGGATTAGCTACCTGTAATGTAGTTTGGGCTGTCAGGCACTATACGAAACTGCTAACACATTACAAGTTATAGGCATCAGTTCTTTCTAAGTGAAAAGGCATTTCAAATTCAAAACACTTCAAACCTAATAACAGGGAATTATCTTGATGGATCCCCTTCAACGTGTAAAAAAATACCGAGATGAGGCGAGAGGGTCAGGCGTCCGATCAAAACAAAATCATATCAATGCTTTTTTTCTCTCTCTCTAGTTCAGAGCGAAGCAGAAACGTGGATTTGGGTGTCAGGGAGGGAAGGAATTGTGGAAATGTAAGGCGGAATGAGAAAGAAAGTTTGCAAACTACATTATGACAGGAGAGAGGGAAAGTTTACCGGCCTGTTTGGGTCAATGTGCACAGGAGAATCATCGGTCTGACCCAGCAGAGACTTCTCCTCTAGGAAGACTGTTTGAAAAGTCCCTTGCAGCTCCTTAGGGTATTTTTCCAAAGGAAGCTGAGTCAGGAGTTAGTTAGGGTTTTGTTGGTTTTTTTTTCTTAGCTTTTATATTTTGAAGATGCCCAATATGGTCATCCTTAATGAGATCTGATCTTTCAGATCAGAAGACTCGGTGCTTCCTGAAAAGCAAGTCCTTTTTAAAAGCGTCCTTATTAAAGTACCCGTTTGGACTGCACACTCCAAAAGTGTGCGCGGTGTCCGAAAATATTGTCCATTTGCCCCTTTAATCCCGAGCAATGGTCCAGGGCTAGAAAACCTCAGAGGAGAAGAGGAAGGGTCAGAGTCCAAGTGATGAACGCCGACAAGCTGAGTCATCGATGAGCTGCATGCTATAATCTATCATTTTTAAACCCAGCTTGTCGGAAAGCTTTCTGTGTTGTCAAGCTGAATCATTTCTGTCCGTGAAAGAGGGGTTTAGGGAGGGGAGCCTTATTTCACCTCTCGGCACTGTGGCCCTGCACCAGCCCTGCGGCTGTCCCATTTTCTCCACATCTGTCTGTCTGTCTCTCTCATCCCTGGCATGTGAATTGGCCAAGCCACCATCTGACATCCCAGAAAGAACAAAGCTTCCCTGGGCTGGCGAAAGATTCCCCTAAGGAAAAGAAAAGGGACTGCAAACAAATTGAAAGCAAGACAGACAAACCAAAAGGCAGACTTTCCTTTTAGCACATTTTTGGAAGAGGAGGGGAAGAGAAGTCCCTCATGGCCAGACAACCCGCGCTGCCGATGGATTTCCAGCTCGTCAGAAGCCCAGGGGAAAGACAGCTCTTCACCACCTGTCAGGAGGGATCGCAAACACAACGAAGTATCTTGTAGAAAAACAGCGCAGGAGAGTCATTGGAGACTGCCTCATTAGTCATACGGCGTTTGCACATGCTGATGGCTGAAGGCAAAATATGACCTTAAGTTACATTATCACACCAAACACAATGTCTTTCTTTGCAAGGGGAGAACAAGAGAGCGCGAATGTACTGCACGAGATGTGAAGGATGGGGCTTTGATGGCAACAAGATGTTACAGCAACCACAAAGGTGGATGCCCTTGATTATCATCTCTGTCGGGGTGGTAGCTCAGACCTGGGACTGTGCCAGACGCTGGATAAAGGCACTCTGGGATAAACGCGCTCTGCTCAAAACCCCTTTCACCCTAGATATTTAACATCTCCCAGTGGGTGAATATTATCAACAGGCAAAACAGTCCAAGGCGGCAGGGTGATGACATTAAAGTTGGGGGAAATCTAATTCTTCCTGAAAAAGCCAAAGCAGAAACCAGCCCTGACTATGGAGGGTGGGGAGTCTTTTACAAAGTGCCAAGCGTCTGTCCACTAAGAACTGAGAGTGCTCTCAAAGTCCCTGAAAACGCTCTCTCCATACCCATGGGAGGTGATACCCGTCTTCACGCAGCGGGTGAGCCCTGCATACTGTTTTGTTCAAAAAAAGAGAGTGAGACTTAAGTGCTGGAAAAGCCACGTGCTGGAAATCTGCTTAAAGATCAACTTCGTGTGCAACTCTGCGTTGTCTTTTTCCTGGTTTCCCATCCCACCTGGACGAGTTTGGCTTTCTTCCAGCACCCAGAAAGAAATGAAAAGTGCTAAGCATGCCTATGGCTTTCCACGAGATGACCCAAAACTTGTTTTCTTTTTGACTGAGGAAAACAAGACCACTTTTTTCTATTTGAAATCAGATCTAGAGTAAGATTTTTCAAAGTACTTTGTGACTGAGGTTGCTAGATCAGATCAGCTTTTGGTCTGCCGACCAGACTAGCAGAGCTCTGTTCGAGCGCTCCCAGGGCTGCGGACGTGAAGTTCTCTAATACACATTCAGTCCCTCCGTTTTCTTACTGAAGACTAAATGCATCGGATACAATAAAGAGCATAAAGGAAGCTATAAATACAGCTTTAACCTAATAGAGTGAATCCCAAAGTGCTAAGGAGGGATTTGTAAAGACTTCTTTAAAGTTTTCTCATCAGTAACATTTGTGTGTCTCTTCTTCTGGGTCTTGACATATTCACATCTATTTCGAGGCCTTGGAACATAGGATGAATGGGTTTTAATGGGAACCACTGGCCTCCTGCTTCTGGGAAGATATTGTTAGGGTTGGTTCAAATGAAGAAGGATCATCAACATGTTCTCAGAGCTTCTTGCTTTGGCACTGAGGAAGATTTAGCACGTTCTGATATCCATTTCCTCCACAGCTCTAATCTTAACACCCACCTACTGCATGCTAAATGAACATCCCAGCACTTCATAATGGAGACAGGAAATTAATTCCTCATAAAGGGTTTTTTTTTTTTTCTACCCCTCTTATTAAGACTCCTCAGCCCCGTCAACAGCCAACTGAGCTTTCACAAGTCATAAAGGTACATTTCTGCAGTCTCATTTCCTCGAGTCTCTTACTTGATGGATTATGCCCATTAATAACCTCCACACTGGAGAAGAACAGCTGCTGGGGATTCGGGGTACCTTGTTGGATGGTGTAACCCCGACCCTTTAAGCAAGGCACTCAGGAAAGCGGAGTCATGAAGCAGGGGGGCTGACGACAGGTATCTACATACTTCTCAGTCCCTCTCAGAGGCAGCAGCTACAGAAAAAAGACCCTCCCCGGACTCGCTGGCCTCGGATCCCCACGGGAACCAGCAGAGCCGGACCACTACCCTGAGGAGGACAACATCTGAAACAAAGCCCTTCCTCCTTGAGTCTGATGCAGCTTTGAGCATTTCCACATCTCTAGCACCCACTAAGGGTGTGCATCCATGTTTTCAAGATACAGGATGTGCAGGACAAGATTTCAAGAGGACAAAGTGCGTGGAGGTGTCTAACAATAATCTCATTCCTTGACATACAAATTTGCCAAGAAGCGTAAAATCTCTAAATTTTGTGTTGTAATTGTTCTCTTCAACCCATAGTCTATTGGGAAATTTATTTCCTTTGGTGGATGTGGCTAATCTTTAGTTCTAAAAAAATGAGTTTAATATGAGCATTAAAATGGACCAAGTTGCATCAGAATGAAAGATCTGGTTTAAAATTGTACCATTTCACCCAGGGTTGAGCTCAGCAGCATTATACAAGCAGAGATGATGTTTAAAGAGATGGATCCTAAAACAGCAGGCAAAATTCTTGTGACATGAAAATGGATCATATCCATATGATGCGGATTTGGAAGCAGCAGAGTGAGAATTTGGAGCTGGATTCAAAAGCTGGAGGGCAGTATAAAATAAACACACAGATTGCATCCCCCATTTTGGTAGAAACCTTTTAAAAAAAAAGTCACGCAACTATCAAAAATAAAAGCACACAACCGATTCAATGATCTCAAAACCAGAGAAAATATGCCGGGAACATGACGTTTGGAACTTTCCTTGCTTCCTTTTTCAAAATGTTATGTAACATTTAATTTTGATTTTCACATCCCTACGCCACGTAAACTATGGAACAGCAGCATAATGTGAATCTTCACAGGATTTTAAAGTTTTTCAACCAGGCCCAGCACAAATGTTCTGCAGAAAAGTGCAGTTACGCCGCTGTTGCCTAGCAAACGTCTATGAGAAAGTGTTTCTGTTTAAGGAGAAAAACAAATTAAGTATAAACCTTCTGCAAGGGCATGCTCCCCCGGGACAGCAGATTTCTGTAAGACTCAGAGGGCAAAACCGTCAGAATCTCTTGTTAAAATATAGGCAGCACATCACAGCCACAGAGACCAGAGATATTAAAGTGAAAAACCCTGGTACTTCTGGCTCAAAGTCAGAAATAGCTGAGTGCTTCTAGATCTGTTGACCCCAGGGAGTTATTAGTAACATTTTTTTAAGTCATCTTTAACATTTCGTGTCTTTTGTTTTTAATATATTAAGAGATTACACCCCAAAGGGGAATGGACTCCTCAGTTCTGTGTCAGTCCCTGAACGGTAAGTGGACATCTCTAACTCCACCGCCAAGTCTGTGCGTCCACGCTGGGAAACGCGTCCTACGTCTACCTCCTAATGGGTATTAAACTGTCTTTGGGAAGGGATTCATGGGCTGGTTTGGCTTTTAAGCTCTTTCTTCTTTTGCCGAGGTATTTCTTTACAATCCTTCGAACTCCCTCCCCCCCGGCTCCTCCAAAATCTTTTCCCACGTAATGGTGAACCAGATCAGTTGGCAAGGTGGGTCTCTGTGACGGTGTGGCCTCTGCCCCTCGCTCAGGGGGATCAGATTAAGGCCACTGGGGATTGCATCTGAAGAGAGAAACACAGAATAACTCGTGGATGGATGTTCCAAAACGTGCCCCTCGGCGCCATGGAGCGGGAGCTGGAGAAAAGCGCAGGACTCCCTCTTGGTTTGGCTTCTTCTGCTCTCGCCCGTTCCCCGCCGGCTCCTCTGCGCTGAGCACAGGGCACAGCCCACCGCGCTGCCGGGCCGCGCTGGCAGCCTTGCTTTCCATAATGATCAGGCGCGGAGGCTCTAATTAAGTTAGGGTTAAACCTGATTGCCCACCCAATAGCAATATATTCCTTAAACAATTTTGCAAAAGTCCAAAGAGAGATATTTCTGGAGTGCTCAGTGAGAGGCTCTGACCTGTTAACTACCTACAAGCCCTTTCCAGTACAGATTAAATCCAAGGACTATTTATCATTTAGCAGGGGACTGATTTATCTCCCTGGGGACTCAATTCTGAGCTCAAATCATGAAAATGCTGCCTGTCGAGGGCTATTGCACACATTTCATACGTTCCTTCAGAAGCAAGGGATAATTTTTTGACCTGGGTTTCTGAGATGCCGGGACAAGAGTGAGAATAAATATTCTCATTCCTGATCAGCCCGGCAGAGTTTTAATTTACACATTCCACAGCTGGGAGTCTTCCCAATCCACGTTAAGCTTGCTGAAAGCAAAAGCTATCACTTCAGCCAAGGGAGCCGGCATCAAACAGCTCTAAGAGAGACCCTCCACCTATCTTCCCCTATGAGCTGTGAACTGCGTTATTACCAAAAGTTCTGGAATACCTCTTGGGAGAAAAACCTTGAATAGGTGAAGGAGAGAAAACGGCACGGACACCCCACAGGGATGCATATGATCAAGCCGGCTTCACGCACGCTTGCAGGACAGATACAAATACAGACAAAGCAAAAGACGGAGCAGGAGAGACCGTTCCGCTGCCCGTGCTGCCCGCTCACACCCGCAATGGCTGGCAAGTCCCTGCTCCGCTGTGCCCTCTGGGTCTCCAGGTGGGCCGGAGGAGGCACCAAGCTGACCGAGCCAGGAGGAAGGAGGCACGGAGGAAGCCGGAGGAATGCATCAGCCCCCTCAAACGGACACTTGGGTGGGCTGCGTATCCCTCTTCAATGCATCTCTTCCATGTTTCCCTGGCATCCGCTGTTTGCTGCAGGCGAGTCTCGCGGCTGAGATGAGCGCTGGTCTGACTGCTGTGACTGTGAAAGGGCTCTCCATCCCTATTACTGAATAAGGACAGGACTGCGCTGTCTCTGGCCCCACGACTGCGGCAGTTGGCACTAGTGGGCCTTCTCTCAACCCAGAGGAGGCAGTTATCAAATGGATCATTGCTGCAGAATGACCTCACGGGTTGGGCGGACACGCTTGCATAAGCAATGCAGTAGCAAGCAAAGAATTATCTTATTGTAAATACCTATTTCCAGCCTGGAAAATCGTCCTGACGGACGATTTGTCTTGTCTGAAGTTTCCAAGCTGAATTCTCAAGCTCTCCTGGCTTCCAGTGGTGGCAAGATGGAGCATGCAGCACACAGTAAAAGCGACTCCATGTTTGTCTCCTTCTCAGCTATTTGCAGAAGTGTTTAGATGTAGGGCGAGTTCGATTTATGTGCCTTATCTTCCTCAAACCAGATAGAACACTTCCCTTCCGTTACAAACACAGCTTAATGGATCTCTAACAGCCCTGCTTTCATCACATCAAATACATGAGAAAATAGGGGGAGAAGGACGAACCAAACAAACAGCTCTTTATTGTTTCCAGGTGTCCCTGATTACGGTTGGAGGAAGAAGTGGAGAAGAAAGAGGGGAGAGAGATAAAAAAATGTAATTGGGTCTTTGGCACAAGCTCGTCATATATAAACATAGCGGACAACAAAACTGAACGTTAAAAGAAGAAGTTCTTAACTCCTAAAGATGCCAAGTATTCACAGGATCTCCGCAAACAGCCTTGCAGCTCCTTGGCGGGCCTGTTTGCCTTCTCAAGGCTCTGCAGCCACGGAGCGGACAGCCCCAAGGCGGTGTCACCCTCCCCCAGGGAAGGCGCCGCTCCACCAGGCGGCGAAGCGGCGAGGAGAGGGGCCATACTGGGGGGGTATACCCCAGCCGGAGAAACCCCCTCCCCTCCACCCTCAGTACCCCGACTACCCAAAAGGGCAAAAGTCATCCAATCTATCTCCTCTCTTTTGGGGGCAACAGGGTTGCTCCCCCAGCTCGGGTGGTGGAGGTTGCTCATTGCACTCGTTTTTATTGAGCTTGTGCTCATTCCTGCACAAAGGTACGCTGAAAACATATTAAGAGCGTAATTTCATTCACTCTGGCACCGTATTATCTGCCTCCTCGGAACCGGACTGGTACACAAACCAAAGCAACCCCAACCTCCACGCCCCCACACGTATATGAAATGGGCTGGCCCAAATGAGTTGAAAACATTCATTATATTATAACAAAATCTACCTGCTATATTTCTTCCGTCTCCTGCCTCCTATACAGTCCCATTTTTTGCTCCTGCTTTTCTTACTTTATAATAGTCTCCATTCTTATTTTCCTTTATGATCTTTTTTCCTCACTGACTGACTGTAAAAAACACTCAGTCTGACAGCATTCAGTTTTAAAAATCAAGGAGTCCATAAATAAGGCTCAAGACAGAGCGAGGACAGTCTAACAGAAATGATAACTTTTACAGGGCTGGACAGCAACTTTTCAATAACACCTTTTGATAAGCAAATACCACTGAATGGGATGTGATCACAGAGAACGATATTTTTAAAAATGAAAAGTTCAGGTGTTTTTGCCCAAAAGCATTACATTTCTCTTGAAATGTAGGGGGAAAGTGGGGAAAGGAAATAGAATCAAATATGAAAAGGTGCAAAGAGAGTATTTCATCTGATGTGGTCCGGATCCTTCCGTCCATTTTCCTTGCACTCCGATTTATTTTTAACTTTACCTGTTATACCGATTCTGGATAGCAAAAGGTATTGACAAGTCTATGGCTGCAGAGAGAAGATGGGAAGGCTTCAAAGCAGCCGGTGCAGTCCAGGGTCCAGTTCCCTCAGAATACAAATGAGAATTAAATGCTTAATTCCTGCTGGTGGTGCTTGAAGTCCATCGCGGCTTTTTGCTGTAATGCAGAGGAGGAAAGATTGCGATGGGCCTGTGCTGCGCTAGGATCTCTTGAGCACAGAAGTGGAGATTATTTCAATGTTTCCTTAATGGACATCCTTAGCTCTGCGCACTTCAGGGAAACCTCTGTCATACAAGTAGTCCCACAGCAGTGGAAGTGATGACAACTGGGGATTTTTTTCCTCTCTTTCTTACGGCTTCTCTGGATCTGAGCTCAGTCTCAGCCTCTCCATCAATAGATTCCCTCATTTATTTAGATCTCTCTCTGCTACTCACTTGTTTCTTTTTAGAAAATGTGTAAAAAATCAATAGCTTTTAGGACTCCATCTTCCTGTCATTTTTTTTTCAAATGGGACACTTTCAAATGATAATCAGGAGAAGCACACAGCCAGACGATGCTCTCAAGCAAGCTTCGTTTTCTTAGAGAAACAGGCTTTAAGAAGTCCTGGTTTATTATGGTTTTTTCTACAATATAGGAAATAAAATCGTTACGTTTCGCTCATCCTGGCCAAAAGCTGTTTTCAATGAGGAGCTTAGTTTGAGTCCCTTCTCAATGATTCCCAAGATGAATTTACTGTCAGAAATGTTGATCCGCAACCTTTGCTTAAACGCAGTCGGCAGTGCCACCCTCATCATTCCTCTTTGCTCTATTGTGCAGCTACAGCTTGCCAATAACTTTGCCACTTGTCCCATGACTTCGCTCCCATCACAGACAACAAGGGCTGAATAGCGCCTGCTTCACAGGAGCGACCCTCTCTGAAACGCTCCTGAATGAGAGCAGAGGAGAGACATAATAACCAAAAGCAATCAGAAAACCCCTTCTAACAAGTGTTTGAAGATATTGTCAAGTTGTGCAGGAAAGCAGCATCTGGCAAAGAATTTTCTACTTGGCAGCCGGAGATGCTCAGCTTCAGGCGATGTCGGGAGTCACCCGTGTGCACGGCTGGGTCTCCACTGCCGCTTGGAAGGATTCACTTCCTAGCTATCAATATTATACAGTATTATACTGCATTAGACGTATGATACTGTATGCAGCATTAGGAAACCGGCTAATACCCTGTTCCCTGAGAGACAGCGAGCGTTGCTTGGGCTCCTTCCTTCCCTCTATCAGCAAGTCCTTCAGATGACCTGAAAGGTCATCACAGACACGTGGAGATCACGGTATTTAGAGAGTGGAGGGGAATTCTCTAACATCCCCAGGACTGACCGCTGCTAAGGGGAGGTTCCCGTGCTACAGCGATGTCCAGGGGGTCGCAGGTTTGAACTTTCCCTGCAATGCGCACCTGCGTGATTCTCAATTCCCCCACGTGCAGAAGAGATCCACATATCCATTCATTTGCCCTTGATGGTTTAATTAATACCCGAACCTTTCAACACTCATCTCTTCGCTTGTCCTTGTCATTTAAATGTCACCTCCCAAGCGAGTACCTCCTAAGGAGCGAGAGAAAGGGGGAAAAGTTTCGGATTAAGGCATCCCGCCTTCTCTTCTGGATTAACCACACCTTTTAAAGAATGTTTGCCTATCAAATACCGGGAGGGGAAGGAACAACCCTAGTATGAGATAATAAGAGGGTAAGAGAGAGAAAGAGATGGGACATAGGAGAGAAAGAAAGTGCTTGAATGATGTGCAGCAGAGAGACAGGGGATCCAGCGCAATGCGAGACCTTGGCATCCGGGGAGGTTTCCACTAATGGTCTCTGCGAGTCTGATTATTTCATACATATTCTCATATCTCTGACAAAGATACTGCATAAATCACTTCCCTTTGTCCCAGGCTGACCCCTTAACCTCTGAGAGATAATGAGGCATTGTACCTAGCATCTTCTAATGCTGTCAAGATCTATATCAAAGAACATTAATTCTCCACGATAACATCTCTATTTATTAATGCAAATGCCTTTAATCCTTCCCCAGCCTCTGCTCAGTGAGCCACCTTTACTTTTATTACTGAAATTTCATTGGAATTAGGTAAATTGGCTTAGTGTCCCCAGAAGGTGGATGTCACTAGGAGCCGAAGTCTAACGTGTCCCTCTTGGCATTGCTACTCACCTCCGGGAGAGATTAGCTCCCAGCCTCATTACAGTTGGCAGGGGCTACTGGCTGGGGCTTCCTGGAGGTGCTGGCATGTTTGTATTCTTTCCATAGGGGTCAGGAAACAATTCATCATGAATAATTTTGTGACTTTTGCGTTTTTTTGGGGTTTTTTTTGGTAATATTTGCTAGCTGTCTGTAGCAGATTGTGATTTTCCCCCTTCCCCCTCCCCCAGCCCCCAATACCATGTGCTGCTCAAAAGTTATTTTCCAGGTTGTTTCTGGGGAAGAACCCCGCAGTGCAGGTCAGCTCTTCCTGCCAGGTACCAGATATGCTGGGCCATTTGCTTTTACACTAAGGGAAGGTAGGAAAGGGAACACAAACTCAGGAGAGCAGCAGGCTGGGGTGGATGCTCAAGAGCTTCACGGGAGGCCAAAAAGACAGGCCAGAGACCAGGGAACTCCGCAGTGTGCGGTGCTCGCCCACAGCTGCACCAAAGCGTAACTCTCTGCTCCAAGACGGAGCGAAGGAAACGACCCTGGAGAACACGGTGGCACGAAGCTGCTGGATCAATATACGCTTCTCCCTGGCGGTTCTGGCTGCGCCCCCAGGCACAGGGAACCGGGGGTTTAGGCTCTACTACGGCCACACGACCTATGAGTGGCATGAAGAAATACGTTGCTTTTCTTCCCCAGTTCCCTACCTGGAAGGGAATGTTACAAAACTTTCCTTCCTGCACTCTTTGGCTGGTGTATTTGTCAGGGCAGGCACCTTCTCCTATTATGTTTCTGTACAGCGGGCAAGGCTGCAAGGCTCAGATCTCAAATTCAGTCCCTGTATGCAACATCGATATTACTTACTAATAAGCATTAGGCATCAGCCTATGAGCAGAGAAGAACAAATGCTTCCTTCCTATGAACTGGTATTATTGTCCCATAAGGCAATGACAGACAAAAGTGGAAAATCGATGTAAGAAGCTGAATATCTGGACTGAACTCCAATTTGTCCTGTGGTCTGATCTGGCACCTATTCTCCTCTTGCTATTCAAGCCTAAGTCCTGTCGACATCAATGGAAGTTCTTTGCAATTATGGAAGGAGGCAAAATAAAATAACACACTCTGTAAGGCTACAGTTCTATCACCTTTTTCTTTCTTGGCCATCAAATGCTGAAAGAGTGACCTTGTTTTCATTAAGAGGAACATCTTGTGAATGAATACAGGATGTCAGATGGAAACAGAGGCAGACAAGGCAAAGACTTCATTAGACAAAGTTTCAATACTGCAGAGTGAGACATTCATTATTTTACAACTAGTGCCTGTGAGTTTTAATTAAAGAGACCAAGCAGTGTGCATGTAAGTGGCCTAATATCGTGCCTTATATTCACACTAAATATGAAGTCAAAGTTTTCCTAGCTTAAACATTCTTTTTTCTGTCCCTACACTCCACCACATGGCCAACTCTACCTTGAAAGCCGGGAGCCAGAGCGGTTTGGAGGGTGCAGGGCCGTGAGAAAACCCGTTCTTGGGAGCCTCTTGGCCCAGTTTCGCAGCCTCCGGAGATTTACATAATTCAGAACAAGCACCAGAGTTTGCAGCGTGTGGATGTACAGAATTAAATCTGCAAACACTTCAGGCTCCCTGACATTGCGAGTTGAGAAAATCACGATGAATAAAGCAGCTCTCTCCGGAGCACTGAATTGGATTGCAACACAGATGGCAATTTTTGAAGCGTTTGGATTGATCCTCCTCCCAGACCCACCACCAACTCCATCTCCTGCAGGGAGAAGCCCGTTGACTAGCAATGAGCTCCTCCGAAGCCAGGACACTTGCATTTGGGAGGCATTTTAAAGACCCGTGACAGTCAACGATGTTATACAAAGCTCTCGTTACGGCATCCAAGAACAGGATTTGTCCCTGCGGAAGGAAAACCTGCAGCAGAACTTCTGCGGGGTGCGAGAGGCGGAGCGGGGTCACCCGTCCTGAGCACTGCAAACCTGCACACGCGTCACACCGCTGACTGGAGAAGTTTGGAGCGGCGACGGAGCTCCACGCGCAGGCAGCATCGCTCGCCCCCCAGAAGGCACGGCGCACCCCGCACCTCGGCAGAGAGATCCGGGTTCGCACTGCGGGGCATCGGGGAGCCCGCTCTTTTCCAACGGGCTCGGGCCCACGCTTATCTTAACCCCCGCAGTCACAAACCCCCGTCGCACACGCGGGGGAGGGAAAGCTCCCCGCGCGCCCCGTGGGTGCGCTGGATAAGTCATTCGCAAAAAGCAAATTGAGGGCTTCCGGATTGAATAATCCGAATTTCTACACCCTGAATTAACTGAAGCAGCTTTCCATTAATCTTACACATACGCGGCCTAAGCACCAGTCAGAGCGGGTTGCCGTTAGTAAGGATTATTTATTTATTTATTTATTTATTTATTCCCAGTGACTGAAATGACGGCAGACGCCCTGCGGCGCTGCCCCTCTAGGAAGCGGTATTTGTACTACCTGGCGGGTAGTACACGCGCTCAGCGAGGAGGCACACGCGCAGGCAGGGGATGCGGGAACGTTTTGGCAAAGAAACACATAAAGGAAGGATCATTTTAGGCCATTTCACCTCCCTGTATGTGCGCGGGGGGGGGTGGGGGGTGTATCTAAATCTGTGTACGCGTATGTGTGTCTGTTTGACTTGACTGAATGAATCACCCTACCTGTTACAGTGTAAAACAGCAAACATTAGTAAAACTGATAATAAGCCCGGTGGTGGTGATTCAACCAAAGCTAGCACATCTGTCACTGAGCAACAGACTGCCAGGTTTTTCATCAAGGGAAATACAATTGAATAATAATGTAGTAAAGGTAAAGCAGCTTCAACGGAGCTTTCTGCCAAATTAAATACAAGGTACGCTAAAAAAAGAAAAAAAAAAAAAGCAGCAATACAAATACGTAACCTAACCCCTCCTGAATACAAACCCCTTAGTAATGGGTACTCGATGGCTAAAGACACATCACATCTGTAGTCTGAGCAGCTTGTTCAGGAGGTGGGGGGGTGGATGTGGGTGGATGGGTGAGCGGCGAGGATGCTGACAAGCGTCCAGCTCTGGGAACACGAGATCTTCTGCGTGCCAACAGCCAAATAAGGAATTGAAGGGGAGGAGGAGATGGGGTTTTTGACTAATATTTTGAGGCCTGATTCTCCAGTGCCATCTGGTCACTTGGCAATGCTCTCGGCGATGCAGAGGAGCCGTAACCCCATCCAAAGTGGTCTCAGAGGGATTTCCCTGTGGTGGAAAATCCTTTGATGGCAAAGGGCTGCTGCAGTGCTTGTAGGAGACTCTAACCTGGAGAGAAGAGACAACATCGCCGGAGGGGCTTCACTCTCCCTGGGCCTTGGCCACCGGGCTACCTTCCTGCAGCCACCAGCAGCCAGTCAAGGCTCAGCAGCCCCGACCACAGCCCGACCTGGCCAGCGCCTGCTGCCACTGGGACCAAATATCCACGTGCAAAAATTGCCCTGAGGTATTTAATGCCACTCCTCCGTCCCTCGGCTCATCCCCAGCACAGGTCAGACGGGTGGGCAACTAGCCCCGTAGTGGTTTACAGTAGCCCCGTAGCAGAAATTATTTTCATAGGTAGCGTCAGAGAGGCCATTTGTAGCCTGTGGGGTGATGAAACATAGGTGTCTCAAGGGCACAATAGCTCTATATGGCGCTCCTCTACTCCAGAGGTGAAATCTGAGGGAATTTTTTTTTCCTGCCAACTTGTACGGACTGGTCACGGGTCCGTTCCTGGTCACGTGTATAGTAACGGCGTGAGCTGACCCCCACAAACACAGCCAGGTCTGCCTACGAGGTAATGGCAGCACACAGCACTGCCACCCGAGAGCCTCGTCACGGACACCGAGGGAAGGGAAGGGAAGGGAAGGGAAGGGAAGGACGGGGTGAGACGTCTGGTGAGATCACTCCCTCCCTTTGGGGCGGCGTGGGCAGGTGAGAGGACCCCACAGAGCCACGGGGTGGGGGGGTGAGGCCAGGACCGGTGGGGGCAGAGGTGGATGGTGTTTCTCCCACTCACGCTCAAGGCCTTCAGGACCCAAAGCTTATTCAAATCTGTAAATCTCAAGGACCGCAAGAGCGGCACTAACTTGCAGGAATGAGCCACCGAAGAGGCCTGCCAAACATTTTAGGACTGCGTTATGGTGGCAATGCCATTTCTCATAGGGGCTGCGAACCCCCTGATTTCTGTACCAACACCTCCTTTTTGTACTGCGCTGGTTGTATAAAGAGCCTTTCATGGGGGTATCACTGTAAGTGACCCTGACTCGCTTCTGCCGGAGTGTAAATAAGTATAATGGACCAACAATCTGTCAGCTACAAACTAAACCTCTTCGTAAAGGAAAGAAAAAAGAGAAGGGGAAGAAAAGAGACTTATGGTGTAGATGCTTTTTTGTCTGCAGAGGAGCTGTTTTAGGGCATTTCATTTCAGCATCCTCGTTCTTTACATTTTCTCTACATGGAGCAGTTCTATTCTGGTTTTGTTCCCATTTACCTTTTTCTTTTTTAACTAGAGGGGCATTAAAAAAAAAAACATCATCTTTTAAGCATTTGTGTTTAGCATTCACTTGGCTTTTGAAACCGCTGCAGGGCTGGAGATAAAAACACACACACGCGCGCGCACACACACACAAATATTCAGACCCCTTCTGGCTGGAGCGGGAGGCGAAATAAACCTTTTGGACTATTCCGAGACGAGACAGATTTGCAAAAGCTACAACACCAAACCCACGACAATCAACACAGCGACGGTTCTGCCAGGCTGAAAGGAAGCCCTCCTGCAAATTCCGTTTTAAAACGTGCTTTGCCATCGCCGCTCCCGAGCGCGTAAAGAGCCCTGCCAAGCGGCTCCAGCTGAGCCACCATCACACACCACTCGACGCCTCTCCCCCCTTCCCGCAGCCTCTCCGCGCACAAAGATCAATGCCTTCTGCCCGGGCTACCGAAGGTGCTGCAAATATTCAGGCTAATGAATAGCGTGAGATGGAAGCGGGAGACAACAGAGCTCACAGGGTTAGTGCCGCGCAGGGGTGGGGTGGGTCTTCTCGTCCCCTTCCGAAGTTGGGTGGGAAACAGCGAGGAGGGAACGGGGCAGCGCGACGGTAACCTGCTCGGGGCCGGCAGGGTGGAGAAGACCCCCCTGAGACCAGCCGCCTCGACCGAGCAAACTCCCTGAAAGGTGAGGAAAAGGATAAAAAAAATAAAATAAAATAGCAGCCGCAGCTTTCAGTGGTGTCAAAGCACTACGTATACCCGTGAGGAGCTGGGCCGTCCAATTTACGCATTACTTTACGCTGGCATTTTGTGCATGCGCAAACGACTTGTGAGTCCGTGCAAATGACTTGTGAGTCCGCGCAAACGACTTGTGAGTCCGCGCAAACGACTTGTGAGTCCGCGCAAACGACTTGTGAGTCCGCGCAAATGACTTGTGAGTCCGCGCAAATGACTTGTGAGTCCGCGCAAACGACTTGTGAGTCCGCGCAAACGACTTGTGAGTCCGCGCAAATGACTTGTGAGTCCGCGCAAACGACTTGTGAGTCCGCGCAAACGACTTGTGAGTCCGCGCGCGGCAAACCCCCGCTGAGCTGCGGGCGAAGGCGCTGCGCTCTCCTCCAGGTCCTCTCCTGCCCTTCCCCTCCTGCCGGCGGCACCCTGGGAGTCACGGCCGCGGAGTGCCCCTTCCTAACGCACCTGCTTCACGTCCATCGAAACCCAATAATGATAAAGGAGAAGGTTTGGAGCAATTCAGTACAATTCCTGAGCCAGAGAACCCCCGGGCGTTCGGCTCGCCGGGCTGTCGGTGCTGGGTAAGGTCACGGGCACACGGCGTCTGGATTTCTGCCTCAGGCGATGGCCTACACCTGACACCTCGGAAGAGAGGGAAAATAAACCTATAATGCACTTAAGTCAGCCGTGTGATGCCCTTCTTGGGCCGGGAAGATTTGTCTCTGCTCATATCCCCGCAAGAATCACGGCCGCGGGAACGCAAACCTGAGGCGGAAGCGGCCGCGTCTCCTTCGTGGGACTGTGCACCAAAACGCATCG
This sequence comes from Vanellus vanellus, assembly GCF_965231255.1. Lineage (NCBI taxonomy): Eukaryota > Metazoa > Chordata > Aves > Charadriiformes > Charadriidae > Vanellus > Vanellus vanellus. Next base: position 4,841,623 of record NC_138923.1, on the reverse strand, counting down.
TCACCTGCACGGGCCACGGAGACGCCCATCGGCAGAGGTTTGCACAGAACGACTTGTTTTGCCTCCTGTCATGGAGACTAAAAATTGTTTAAGCAATCCCAGACTGGTGAGGGCTCCCCCTCTGGAGCTCCCCCAGTGCCACCCCCCGCCAGAGCAGGGGCACCTCCAGCGGTGGCACAGGACACCTCCAGGCGGGTTTGGAATGGCTCCAGAGGGGGAGACTCCCCCCCTCTCTGGGCAGCTGTGCCAGTGCTCTGCCGCCCCCACAGGAGAGAAGTCCCTCCTCAGGTTGAGATGGAACTTCCCATGGTCACGTTTGTGCCCGTTCCCTCTTGTCCTGTCACTGGGCACCACTGAAAAAACCTTTTTTAAAAAATCTTTCTGATGTTTGTTGGTGTGTCTGTGTATAGAAGGATTTTATAGAAGAAAATATCATAGCTACCGCTTTTTCTCCTTCCAATCCTTTTAGCTGGTTACTTTCCGAAGCAAATATTTCAAAATAAGATGAATTATTGAAGAGAAATAAAAAAGCTTACAGGTGTTTTCAAAAGAAGCAGCTGAAACAATACTTTTGTTATAAAAAATTTTGAAAAAAAAAAAAAGACCAAATTGGAGGAAGAAGAAAAGGAAGGAGAATCAGTGATAATATTTGGGGCTCCCCTCCCCATCCTAAATTGAATTGTTTTCCGGAAATTCTTCGTTTGAAAACATTGGACTGCCTCGGTCCCATGCCATCCAACTGAGCGGCAGAGACCCCTCTGCCGTGCCTCCGACCATCGGCCGGTGAGACCCTACCTGCCATCGGGAGGCTGCTTGGCATTCCAAACCCCAAGTTTTTGCTCTTCTCCACCATAAGTGGCTTTCCATTGAGCAAGTGAATCGCACCGGACTGTCTTATGCTACCAATACTAAAATCACTTTCCAGAATCAGCTAAGAACAGCCACCAACCCCGAGGTTAGATTTGAACCAGGTTTCTGGAAGAAAAAGGTAAGAAAAGGAGAAAACGGATGCAGTTAGGAGAAAAATGGCAGCATCTTGTCTCTGTTTTAGAGCGCGATGATTTGCCGTGAAATATTACTGCTTTAAGACACATCATTGCATCATTCAGCAGCGCTTTCAGACTATTGGCCTCACCCATTTATTTTCACACAGAGACCAGACTCTAAACCTCTTGGGGGAATAAAAAAGAAAGAAAAGAAGTCGTCTGTTTTCCTATCAATTTCTGCAAATAGGTTTTACCTCCTTTTTTTCCTCAAAAAAAAAAAAAAAAATCCACTTGAGCAAATCTCTTACTTATACAAATAGATTTGGGTACATCTAGGTGCAAATGCGAGCAAAAGACAACACTGGAAGATCTTATTGTGCCATTAATTCTGCAATAACCTGGTAATTTTAAGCCAAAGTGTTAAAGGATTTTCTGGCTATCTCTTTTGCAAAAATAATTAAGAGCAAAATTCTAACCCTCCTTGCTTCAGTAAGAGGAGGGGGGGGAAGGCTTAAAAACATAGCTCTTAAATTTTCAAAAGCGAGCGTGCCAAATAAAAGGGATCTTCCATATGCTGTTATTTTCTTTGGTACATTTCAGGATTGCGATGTTTTACAGCACGATTTTCGTATGCTCAGGGTTGGCAGTGTCGCAGCAGGGATGCGTCACTGTCAGCCCAGGCAAGCAGCCTTGCTTTGGACCGCATTCTGGCCCTTTCCTGGCTCCAGTGAATCCAAAACTCCACCATCGTTCCCTCCCCGACAGCCCCCAGGCTACTGCTGAGCGAGTAGCAGAACGCGGGGGCCTGACCCCTTCCGCAAAGCGAGCTGCTGGTGGTTTTCCACAGCGTCATGGCACAGGATCGGAGCAGCACACGGGCTCTGCTACTGCGTCTTACGTGCCCTTAATGCATTTTAAATATTAAGTAATAAAAATATGTATAAGTAAAGAGTACATCCATAAATAAAGCAAACGTATAACTCAGTGAATTAATTATTATTTCATTACTAGCAGCCACGTTCTCTAACAGAATAACTAAGAGCAGAATTTTCTCCTGACTTTGCTTCTCATCATTAAAATACCACCGACAATTACTTGCAGGACATGCATTCTTGAGCTAATCATTTGAGGATTAATTTTATGTATGCATAAATAACTCGTGTTTTGACTCAGGGTCTTGCAAGCAATGTACTTGACAAAACACACTTGTGTTTGAATAACATCTGCTCAGCCAGCGTATACACACACAGACTTTGCGCTTATACAAAGGCACCGGAGTACCGACGGCCTTTTTCTTTCCTGGGGAACCTTTGTACGCCGCTGCGTGCTGGGGTTCTTCTTTGGAAAGGGCTTGCATCTTCGGCACCATCCCGCCATAAAAAAAAAAACAACAAACAAACAAAAAACCACAAAATCAGAACACTTAAAATAAGTGCAGTCTTCAGTAGGTTTTGAAATCAACTCACAAATCCCGTTTCATTTTAAAGAGCCGCGGCCCCTGACGGCGCCTGCACGGGGGTGTCGTGGCCGAGATACGCGACGAGGACTCGGGTGACACGAGGACAGGTTTTGTTCTGCAGCAAAGCTGATGAGGCCACCGCAGTGCTCTACACATCACATCTACACATCACCTGTTAGACCAGCCGAGCGCCAACGCGTCCCTAGCACCTCCAAGGAATTTATTTTTTCCAAGGCCGGTATGTTGGCTAAAGCCAAAGATTCCATATCTTTACTGCTGCCGCCCGTGATCGCAAACCCACGTTGGCAAAGGTGTCTCAAAGCACATCGCAAACACAACTGCGTTTGGCTGTGCAGCTATATCTTTCTTTTGCCTCATCTACCGAGATTTTTAAGTTGTGGGAATGTGCAATATTTAGCACAGAGGGGGTCTGATCCCAATGTCAAATAGTATAAGTGATAATATACACATTCATTCCCATATTCACATGCACATATGTGGCCTTTTCCTATCACTTAATTTTGCAGAAGAACAAGTTCCATCGGTTTCTAATCTGTTGAGTAAGTTATTTCCGAATTGTCAAGTAGGTTATTTCTCACCTCTTTCTCTGAATAAAGATTACCTGGGTGGGAGAATGAATTATATGGAAAATTGTCTGACTCTTTAGATCTGACTCAGAAAAAAAGTTGATATTTTTATATTTCTCATTCAATTAATGTTTTTGAGTCTATACGTTACTTAAAATATTTTACTTCAAATGTGTTTGAAGTGTTCAGGTGTTTGAACACTACATTTTAATAGGAATATGGTCAATTTTGGTTACATTGAAGTAGCATAATATATTACAAACACTGGCCTTAGACATTTGTATGTGTTACAGTGTGAACTGTCATAATAAACGCAGTTGGCACTTTTTATTTTATCAAAATAGTGAAGTGGTATCAAAACAAAATCTAAATGATTTGTTTCAACTATTCCCAGCTGGAACTATCATTGAAACAGACTCCTACCAGCAAAATATTTTGTTTTTGACAAAACCACTATTTTGGAACACGTACCATTTTCTCAAGATGTTTCTGGTGTCTTTCACTCCGTATCTCTAACATTGGCCGTGGCCTGAGCTCTGATTAAGAGGCAATGGGGTCGAAGCCACAGGTTTTTTTTTTTTAGCTTCAGTTAAAGCGAGACAGCTATAATGCAGGCTGGCAGTATCAACACCTCCATGAGATTCTGCTCTGTGGGATGGGGACCCTTGAGGAACTCCCCCGTGACTTAATTCTTGCAGAGCTTACTGGTTTTCCCATTGGAAAATTCTGGTTCATTAATTAAGGGTGGGACTTGTAGAGCCAGCAGCACCCTGGTAGATTAATTAGTCACCTGAAACAGGCGAGATGCAACCAGCAGGGGGAACGCAGCTCTGGAGATGGGTCACCACTGGGCAGTAAACAGGCGAAGTTCACATTGCTCCACAAAGCAATTCGCCATTACGATGAAAAATAAAAGCTCCAAACCTTGCTATTTTGAGTGTGAGGAGGGGCAATAGAAAGCTCTTTTCTTGTTTTCCCCCCAGCCCGATTTCAAACCAAGGCCCTTCTTGTTCTGCGCAGATGTCTCTCACAGAACTGTCTTACCACCACGCTCCTGGGAGTCGACCACCAAAAAGGGGATTAAGTTCTCACCTTGAGGACCTTTCTCCAGACATCTCTCACCACCACGGCCATTTAGTGCCTGTGAGGCACCTTGCTTACTGCGCAGACGGCTAGAGCGAGCCTCTTAGCCACGAGCGCAGCTGGGTATACAGATGCCTGACTCCCAACAGATGCATTCACCGCCTCTCTTTTGTATGCCCAAATAGTCCCAACTGGCACAGAAGTCGGGCTGCAAAGGTTTCAACGCCAGGACGCAAGAGATGGTGCCTGGAGAAGCTTCTCTCAGGCAAGCTGAGAGGTTCGATGGTTCCCAGTGACAGGATGAGGGGCAACGGGCACAAGTTGGAACACAGGAAGTTCCGTTCAAATACACGGAAACACTTCTTTACGGTTCAGGTGACAGAGCACCGGCACAGGCTGCCCAGGGAGGTTCTGGAGACCCCTTCTCTGGAGATTTTCAAGACCCTCCTGGATACAGTCCTGAGGAATGTGCTCTAGGCAATCCTGCTTTGGCAGGGCAGTGGGACTAGATGATCTCTAGAGGTCCCTTCCAACTCTGAAAACTCCGTGATTCCGTGAAGCATTTGCGGCCCTTGGCGTGCCCGGAGCAGCCACGCGCCGGGGCACTCGGTGAACTCCCCGGGGTCGCACCGCGCTTACGCGACACGAACAGGTTGCTCCCGCCGCAGCCTGGCACCGCGGGACCAGGTCTAAGCCAGCACCCGTTTCCACCTGATCAATTAATTTTTATCTAGCAGGCCAGAGGGGCTGAGCATGATACCTCTGCTACGCAGCGTCGGGAACCACTACAATTCCCACCTTCTCCAGGTAACGCCCTGGGACTTGCCGTCCTACCCACGCCCGCTGGTCCGTTTGGTTACGTGCAGCAGGAACAGAAGCGCTATTCACTTCCCATCCCCTCCTCAGTTTCCCCATTAAACACAGGGACAGCAGCAGAATCCAGAAAAATAAGTAGTATCCCCACACCTTAAAGGCTACGGTCCCCGTGCCCCGAGCGCGGTTGTTTCGAGCAAGGGTGAGCTGTTGGGAGAAAAGCGGCCTTTGTAGGAAAACCTTCTCACTATTAAAGCCGCATCCGCGGACTAAAGCGAGGGGCCTGTGGATAAAGGCAGTGAGCACGCACACGTCCGTTTTTCCCGTACCTGCTGAAGAGTCAGCAAAGCCGCGTTTCACCTCTCTCATAGACCTTCTGCTCCTGGGTGCTGCCCCGCACGCAGCGCAGGGCGCCCGCGCCCTCGGGGTGCCGCTCACGCTGCTGAGACAATAACCCCCGGGGCTTCGGGCTGCGGCCACCGCGTCCGACACAGGATGTCCCGCTGCGCCTCACCTCCAGTTTCCATCTGGAGTGCTTTTTTTGCCCCCCTTCTGCTTTGCCCCATGGTCACTGCTTTGCCCCACGGGCTGCACAGCGCCGGGCACCGACCAGGGGCGATGCGGCAGCCGCCGCTCTGCAGGGCAGGCAGAGCCCCCGGCATCTCCCCACGGCACGGGCTCCCTTCCCAGGGGAGGACCAGCACCATCCTCCCCGCCGAAGAGAGGCAGCCACGGAGTGTTTTATGGCCCTCCTGCAACCTCCATCGCGCAGAAGTGGCCTTTGACCTCGGGCTGTAGCAGCTCGCGGATTTAGACGGAGAGGTCGGCGAGTTCAGTCCCCAGCGCTGATGACTCACACCGCGCCACCGCATTATAAATCCCGGTGAACTTGTGAACGCAGAGCTGTTTGTAAACTGCAAAGCAGCTCAGCCAGCCCCCGGGCTCGCACCAGCAAACGTAGGAGGCTCGTGAGGAGCACAGCAACACCGGGGCTGGAGAAGTCCTCAGAAACTGGGGATGCGCTGCCTGTCCACCTCTCTCCCATATTTCTGCTGCAGCAACGCTAACTGATGCTTTCCCTGTACGCTTTTCATAGAATCACAGAATCGCTGAGGTTGGAAGGGACCTTTACGATCATCAAGTCCAACCATTAACCCACCCTGACAAAACCACTTCTAAGCCATGTCCCCAAGTACTACGTCCACCCTTTTTTTAAACACCTCCAGGGATGGCGAATCCACCCCCTCCCTGGGCAGCCTCTTCCAGTGTTTGATACGCCTTTCCGTGAAAAAGTGTTTCCTAATATTCAATCTAAACCTCATCTGGTATAGCTTGAACCCATTTCCTCTCGTCCTATCGCTTGTCACCGGGGAGAAGAGGTCAGCCCCCACCTCTCTACAACTACGTGAAAGGAGGGTGTAGAGAGAGATAAGGTCTCCCCTCAGCCTCCTCTTCTCCAGGCTGAACACCCCCAGGTCCCTCAGTCGCTCCTCACCAGACCTGTTCCTCCAGACCCCTCACCAGCTCTGGTGCCCTTCTCTGGACACGCTCCAACACCTCAATGTCCTTCTTGTAGTGAGGGGCCCAAAACTGAACACAGCACTCGAGGTGGGGCCTCACCAGTGCCGAGTACAGGGGGACGATCGCTTCCCCAGTCCTGCTCACCACACCATTCCTGATACAGGCCACAAAACAGAGCCAACTCCGTCGCTCGCTTACTGTCGCCCCAGAGACGGTGCCTACGAGAAATACACAGCAAATGGAAACATTATCCATGCACGAGGACAGCCAAGACACCATGGAAGAATATCAAAGAGTGAGGCAGAGGAGTGGAAAAAAAAAAAGGAGGAGAAAGGAGAGAAGATGGGAAATGAACCCCTCTCTTGTCTGTGTCCCCATGGTGATGTGAAAAGTCATTAAACACCTCAAGAGACTTGCACGGTAAACAGGACCCGCTAATAGGACAAAGGCACCGGCACTTTATCCCCTGCCTCTCTTTGGATCCAGAGCAATGAAAATTTACACATCCGCATGGCGTCCTCCTGTGTTTTTAATATTCTCCTATCAGCAAGATAAAATGCTCCTCACTCCTTTCCTTGAAAATTTCTTATTGGCAGAAAACCACAAAAAAAAACCAAAAAAAAACCCAAAAAACACAACAAACCACCTTGCTCTCACTGCCTGGGGGATTTCAAAGGCCGAGTTGTTGGGTTTTTTCTCCCCGTGCCCCCACTTGAGAAGACTAGCTGCAAAACAAACTGTTTCACTACGCGTCCTTAGCCTGGACTGGCTGGAAAAAGCCAACACAAGAGCAAGGCTCAGGAGGAGAAAAAACGTCTCTGCAAACCCGCAAAGCGATTCTCTCCAGGACTTTTTATGAGCAACGGCGGGGGACGCGACCAGAGGAGCAGGGAGTGGGATTAGACAGAGAAAGGCTTCACCGTTGTTGTTGTAAATAATGACAATAATGATTTTTTTTTTTATTAGAAGTCACTAAGAGCAATCACATGTGAACCTCCACTGTGCTACATCCTGTGCAAAACTCACTCAGGATCAGAATGGAACAAAAGCCCACTTAGAAAAATAAACAAGTAAATACCCACTGAGAAGGAAGAGGCTCCCGTTGGGAACTTGACAGCAAGGGCTGGAGGACCCAAGTCTGGCAGCACAGACCTCTAACATCAGGGTAGACACAGACCTAAACCTTCCCCCAAATCCTTCAGAAAGTGAATATAATGTCATTTCCCCCTGCAATACTCCAGAGAAGACATACGCTCAGGTAATCCCCAGTCCACCATCTCCTTACTTTTTGCTTACAGGTCTCCTACTTCAGTTATTATTCTCTTTTAATGTAGAATTTCAGGCAGTTCCTTCTTATATTCTCCCTTTGTACCCGTAGAAAGCCCCCTTTAACACTCGTCCTGGTGAGCGGACCTTTGAATTATGGGGGAATATTTTGTCATCGCTGTACTACGTGAACCAGGCTCGCTTAGAGCGAGTTGCGAACGGCGCGTTCGCAGATGGCCGAGAAAGCCGACATGGCTTACGTGACTTCTTTTCGCCTTGAAAGCGGGGTTCATCCCAAATATGGACCCACGATTATTTTACCCCGAAGCACAGGCGCTGCTGGAAGCACTCCAGCACTCCTTTCTCTCCCTGTCCTCGAGTACGGCAGGGATCACCCAGCGAGCAAGGTGTGAGGACAACCCTGCTGGAGAGCTGCCGCCTGCTCACCTGCCCATTCCGCATCACACCTGAGCACCGCCGCCTCCAGGGAACAGCCGAGACCCGCACAGCGGATATTCCAAACCTCATTCTTTCTCACCGCTTGTTTTAATGCCGCTTTTTAAGCCAGTTTTGTCAGCAGAGAAATAATTTTACCTCCAAGGATGTACATCGACTCTGTCTTCGACGCAACTGTCCCTCAGCTGCCCGGAAAGCTGACTCCGAGCGAGTTCTGCTTCCATTCCCTACCAAGGACAATGGAGGTTTAGAAGACGCTGATGGTCCTTGACCAGCAGTATTAAGACACTAAATTACGCTGACATGGCCCATAAATCGCTAAATGAGGGACTCCCAGACAGCGCCGTGGCGTGAGCCGAATGACTACGAGGGCTGCCCGTTGGCTGGGGCGCGGGCTGGAAAACTCGGCAGGCGGCGGATGCACCGAGCCACCCGTGTGCCAGGAGAAGAAAACGCTCTTTATCACAGGGCTTCGTCACTGCTGTGGAAACGCCCCGGGCGTGCGGGACTTAGGAGGCTTCACTCTATTTTGGCGGTAATGCGGGCTGTTATTTACATACCTTGGGTAAAGGACAACTCTCTGGGTAGATATCGAGAGAGACAGTCTCCACCTCTCAAAATAGAATGAAATGACTATTTCTAAAGAGGGGGAAAAGCCTTTAATCCCCTTAAGATTGTGCCACCTGCCCACTAGCAGGCAGGAAAACATTATCTGGATATTTCTATTTTATTTGGATTTATACATAAAAGCCCTGGGGCAGCATGGGTAACATCTTCCAGCATGAAAAGGAACGGGAACGTGGTCTTAATTTCCAGGAGGATGCCATCCGGGTCTTGCGCTTGAAGATGAGACAGAACCCACCCTGGCTAAAATCCCAGGGACCAAACTAGAAGCAACAGAGTTCAAAGTCCAAACAGCTATAACGGGAGCTAAGAAACGAGCTGTTCTAGCTGGGAGTCACCCATCATTTCATAACTTCTGGGGCTGCGTGAATAATAGGCCACTAACTGACCTTTATGAATTTCCTCCTTAATTGATATCAGCAAAGTAAAAACTAAATGTTAAGGTGACACGGACAAACGGGCTCTGCTTGCTATAAAAGCGCGCTGTGCTCCCAGAACGGCACGCTCAAGAACCTTTTCTCTTCAAGGAAACAACTTTTTCTAAAGTTACTTTCAAATAAAGGAAAGCGCAGCGTCTTTTCTCCTTTCAGTAAAATACCAGGGTCTTATCTTTTGATGCTAGAATGAGGCAATAAAGAGGCTTTCTGCTATCCCCGGGGCTTAAGGCATCTATAGCTGATCAGACGGCTAGGAGTTTCAGCGATGACATGGTACTGGTGAACATAAATCACTATTTATACCCAATAGTTCAATAATACTTCACATGACGCGCAGCACATCACCCTCTGCTTCTGTCTGCTAGGGAATCAGGTGAGCTGAACTTTATTTTTCAGGATCTCTGATTTGCTCTGTCATGGCTAGAGAATACCCTGGAGAAATAAAAGACAAACTTTGCTTTCTATGACCTGTCCAATTGGCATCTCGTTACTACTTATAACACTCACACCTCCCAGGCCCTGCTCACAATTGACTTGAGACTTTCTTTTTTTTTTTTTTTTTTTTTTTTTAAATAAAACAGATGCTATAGACAGTCCTATTGTCAGGGTTTCACAACCAAAACAAAGACAGGAGGAAGGGAGAAGACCCTAAGATAGAGGGAAAGCAATCACGCTTGCATCCTCCCTGCCAGGCTTTCAGGTGAAGTTTCTATGCTTTACCTGCACTTTAGGCCAGTAAACGATCCAAACATAAGCGTGAAGGGAGAATAAGCAATCTCAACGACAGTAAAGTTACGTTTCCTCCATCTGCGGTATGCAAAATTCAGATGCTCTCTACTGCTTTCTTGTAGGGAATTGTTTTGTTTCATAGTGTTTAAACTAAAGCAGATAACTTCCCCCTCCTCTCCCCCCAGCCAAGATTGAAAACAGTATGGGAAAGATGTCCAGATAGCTGATAGAGTCTGGCATCATTTACTCTGGATATAGAGTGTGAGGAGGAATAAAAATGCAGACTCGACAGTTTCAAAAAAGTACCAGCACAGCAAGAAAGGCAGGCGGACAGATTGCTTGGATAGACTCCTTTTTAGTAACAAGATCTATAGCAGCACAGGTTTTCTGTTTGTTGTATGGTTTTAAGAAGGATGTATTTTTGCTACGGGATTAAATGAAAAGGAATATTTTGCTTCCCTAATTCTCCATTCCCCTCTATCTGCGGAGGCTTGTGTTAGGCTTGAGTAGAAGGAGAAAGATTATTTTTGTGCTCCAATTTCAGAAAGCAGCTTTCAGTTTGGGAACAGCTGCTAATAACTTCAAGCCCTGCGTGGGAAGATTTTCTGCCGTGGGAGGAGGGAGCTGATCCGGGTCTCCGAAACCGCTGGCTCCTTTCCACCCAGCCACGCATTCACTATGCAACCTTGAGTAAGTCTTAATTGCAGTGTTTACATTTCTCCCCCTGTGAAACCCAGATGATGATCAGATTACCTTTTTCCACTGCTGTTTGTTTGTAAGGACACGAGTTGCCATGCTGGATTGCAGATGCTCTAAGCTGGCTTCACACTGCTCGGCAGTGACAACCCCAAACTTCTGAAATGCCAAGGTCCTCATCCAGAGCACGTGTCAAAAAAAGCCTGCTCGGGGTGGACGTGTCCTCCTGCTGGGTCCTCGGCCAACTCGTCTCACCAACAGAAACTTTAGATGTCATTTTTCAGCCTATGAAATGCATTGCCGCACCTTTTCTTCATGCATGGCAACATCGAGCCTAGCTAAAAGTCCAAACGTCTGGTAGCCTGACCCAGACACCACGTTGTTCTTTCTTTCCTACCCTTGCGTTGAAGTATTCCAGGGTTTTACATGGAAACATGGAGGACAGAACCATCTCATAAATCCTCAGCTTTGAAGTACCCAGCTCCTCTCCCACTGTTAAAACCCACAAAATTCTTTTTTATTCTTCCTTTTCAGCCGCACCCCACAATATAGTGTAACAAGCAATTTAGCATGGCTTATCGATGGGGTAGAAGGGAGGAAGAAAAGGGAAAGAAAAAGGAGACGGCATAATCAGTTACACGTTGGTGTGTGTGACCGGGTACGAAGTAGAAAGTAGTCTTCCCGAGCTGTTAGCAAGCACATCTGCAGTCGCTGCGTTCAGCCTGCCCTTCAAGTTCTATACACCAGAGCGGAATATTTCATCTTTCAAGACCATGGACAACACACGATCTCAAATAGTAACTGTCCTTCCTCTTACACATCCCTCATAATAATCTGATTTATCCCAGACAGCTCCTTCCGTAGGATGTATCTCATGCTGACTCTCACGTTCTCTTTTGAAGGCAAAAAAAAAATCACATTACACCTGTTATGAAATATTCCTTTGATCTAAGGGAAATCATGAGCAATTTGTGTGTGACATTTACTAACTAATGTGCTGAGGGAATATTACTCCTAGAAAAACACTATTTTCTGGTAGTTTCAATATACTGAATAATGCTATGCCAGCGATGATTCATCTGGAAAAGGTAACTATTTCAGCATGATGAGCAATATTAATAACAACACATTTTACATAGTGCTTCTCAAGTAGACAGATCCTGAAGCCCACTGCACACCTTTCCTGTAAGGACCACTTCAGTCATTCAGTGAATTGCAGACACCTGCGAATAAAACAGGAACCCCATTTCTGTACCAGCCACAATACATAGCACGCAGCAAACGGGAAAAGGAAAGGGTGATTGGAGTTGAAATACTGGTAGAACTGGGAGAAATGAATAAAACAAACGGCCCAAGCGGAAATCTGACATTGAGTATGATGCTCCCGCAGCCTTAAAACAAAAGAGCATTGGGTCATTAATCGTCCAAAGTGGTCAGCACCGGGTCTGTCGCGGCAGAGAAGAAACAGCGGTGATTAATGCAAAGAGAATTTTCTATTGAAGTTGCTAGACACAGACGGTCCTCGGCTCCCGGCTCCCAGGATGGCTATCACAGCCTGCTGGGCACGAGCCACCGGAGCTCCCCAAACCCCGGCTTGGATCTGGTAACCGCAGAACAGACTCAAACCCAGCTCACACCAGTCAGCATCTCGCCGGCAAGGACACGTTAACCCCTAGCACGCAGTCACAGTCAGTAAGTACCACCCCAAGGGGAAAAAGAACACCCAAACATCTGTCTCCCCCTCCCTTCCCTGTAGTCCTCTTTGGGGCCCTCTCCTAAACGCTGACCTGGCTCCCCCTTGTTCTGGCAGCTGACAACAGGGCACTCTCTGGGGTCTGCGGGATATATAAGTACGGCGTAGTTTTTAATTATCACTTGCTTAAAATTTAAGTTGCACATATATTCTGTAGCCACATCATTACTGGCATACAAGACCTTTCAAGATCCCTAGCAGCTATGCTGTAACACCGAAACACCCAACAAAAATCTGTTGAAGTTTGCGGGAATACATGAATGTATTAGTCTGTTGTGGAGAGACAAAGATAGGGACACAATCCTTACCTACATTAACGATTTAAGCTTTGATTCAGCAAAGTGCTTAATCGCGTGCTTAACATTCAGCCAGGCACGGATGCGCTCCCTTTGGGGCCTGGCTACACAACGGAGAAATTCTTCCCCCTTTTCCTCCCCCCTCCCCCCCCCGACTTTGCAAAGCCAACCACCCTGCGCTCCCATGCTTGTAATCCTCCCGAATTCAGCAGCTGCTTTTTCCACTAATTGGATGAACCACCCCAGAGGCGGATTCAGTTCGTTTCGGAATAAGGTGGTGCAGACAGCCGAATTCACACTTCCACAGGATTCCCACGTTTAGGCATCACCCGAAGTCCTCCCTCCTTTCCCGAGTGCCCTCTGTAGCCCTGGGGCTACGTCAAGCAGATGTCACCCCTGTGCTTTAGAGGGCCGGTCACGGCCAACACCGCCACGTCACCGTGTTTCCTGCGGGAACACACCCAGAACCAAAGCCCCTTCTTGCTTTTATAGGGCTGCAGAAGACCGCGCTACTCCTGCTCTGTGCACCGCGGTAAGGGATAGGTTGGGATGAGCGACGGCTTCTAATTCAGGAGCGGGGAGAGATGAAGTCCGCGTGCTGGGCCAGTCACTTCATTTGCCTTTCTCTGTGCAACAGGGCGATAGCAACATCTCCCTTCTGTCACTGGCTTTCGGAACATGTATAAAAATTCAAGCCCACTTGTTGCTCAGTGCAATAATTATGTCTTTGAAGATGTGCCACACCGGTCATAACGGCATCTACGCTCAGCTATGACCCGCAGCTGCCAACATGACACTGGTCCCTAATAACGCCCCCCAGACACCTGATACTGCATTCTCTTTGTCCAACCCAAAGCAACCCAAAGGCGAGCTCTTCTTCGGGAACAGGATGGTTTCAAAAGACTGTCGGGCTGCTTTTGCGCCTCGCCTAGAGTTCACTCTAAAATCTTGTTTGCTTTTGGTTCTCTAATAGGAACCCTGAGTTTATTTTCCCGTTCCTTCCCCCCGAGGAGCCCTTGGCCTCGCCTGCTCCGCGTTGTTTCCCTTCTATGGGCTGCTGTACCCTCCGAGGAGCTGTTATGCTGAACAAGTGTTGTAGTTCTACTTTTGTATGTTAATTGATACACTTTTTAATTTTACTTTTGCATATTATTTGAATTTGTTTCATTGTAAATTAGATTCTAAAAAGCCCCTCTAAACAATTGCTGCTTGCCAGCAGATCTCGCAAACAAGCAAAACCTCCTTCAGAGGAAACGCTGATGAAGTTCAGTCTTGCTTCCGAATCACTGATGCAATGCAAAAATCCCACCTTTAAGAATGAAGAGGGGAGGGGGGAGCCTCCCTTCATATAAATGCCTAATTTCCACTGACATTTACAGGGGTTGTGATAGCTTCAAGGAAGCAAAATACAACCCAAAGGATTATACTTAAAATATCTGCACAACCCCACCTGATGTTTTCTAGTGCTTAAACATTTATAAAAGGCAGATTTCTTAATACTAAAAATGAACTCAGGGGAAAGTGGGAAATGATTCCAAAAGATTTGCTTTCAACGTTATTTCTTCACACTGGTTCATAAGAGGAATGCTAAAATACACAAGATTAATTGCCATCCAAACTGGTGTCTCACAAAAATCGCCTGCCAGCCTTAGTTTTTCCAACTATTTTAAAGAAAGTTGGGATTTGCAAAAGCTAAATATTGGACTGCGTGAAACAAACATTCTACATTTGAACCGTAACCTCATTAAAAAAAGGAAAGTGTAACTGGTTCCAGAGCCATCATTCTTACAAAATTGCCTCGGACTGAAGCACATTCTGTCAGGTCCACGGTAGGCTGTAGGCTGTCCCCCAGGCTGGAACACAAAGGCAGCCCTTTGCAGCAGGCTAAAGCTGGTGCCTAGCCACGATTCGCCTCTGCTCAGACTCCTCGAAAGCATCGTGCATACACACTCCATGGGTGACAAAGTCACAGCTGGTAGGGGGCCACGTCCTGGATGACAGATTAATCTGAACGCGGGAGCACATTGCTCAAAAAGGAACACAAGAAACGAGATTTCCAATTCATCTTTCCTATCGGACTTGCAACAGTATTAAGCATGTAAAAGGATGAAGCTCCCCTCAAAATATGTCCTTCGCTGCCTTAATGGATCCTGGGCACTCCGCGGGGAGCAGCGGGAGAGGCAAGCTCTAGCCAAGAGGGCTGCCTTCCAGCAGACCTGGCAAAGGCACTGATTTACTCTGACAAGTACTCAAATAAAAACGGGGGAAGAACAAACTTTGCGATGAACAGTTCTTTTCCTTCCCTTCTTCAATGTACCTTCCTCTTGCATCGCTGCATTCAAGCTCTCGGACAATGGAGGTGGGGAAATCGTCCTCAGTGCTAGTCCTTAGCCTTAGTTTTCCGCTTTATTTTAGAGTTTGTCAGAAGTCAAAGTCAGTGGAGCTTGAAGGAGATGAGGTTAAGCCAGAAAACATTTTAAAATCTAAGAAACAAGAACTCGTCTAGGCTATCAGCTTCACATACCAAGTCCTCCGTGAAGCCAGCTGAACTGTGTCGCTTGCTTTATTCTAGCTGAAGATCTCCCGTACAGCCCAATGCTTTGGCTCCCAATAAGAGAGAAGCTAGAGAGAAACTCCTAAAGTACTCTGTATACATGCTGGATGCAGTAAATTCAAGAAAGGAACAATTGGTTGCGCGATTATTGAGCTCAAACTGTGTCTGAAAGCAGATTTTCCAATAAACCAGAGGGTTCGACTCGTGTCTTTGCAGTGAGCCGCAGTAAACGTGAACCTGGGAGCAGCTCTGTGGTGGCAGGTCAGGCTGGGCTTCAGCCTGGGAGTGAAGAACTTGGGTCCTCTTGGTGCTCATCAGTGGGCTGCGTTGTTCGCAGACGCAATTAGACTTTACTCCCTGACAGCCTGCTGGCAGCCAGCCTGGTCCTATAAATCCCACTTAACTCTTTAGCTCCACGTACCGTTTTCAGGTCTTGTTCTCTCTCAGATGGAAGAGTAACCTGAACGATTTCCAGCACCCATATCATTAAGAGACAACTGGCCAGTTTTCCTTCATCTCCTTTTCCCTTTTTTTCCATTTGTAGAAAGACTATGGCCGGGCAGACTCAGATTTGCACCATCTCGGAACGAGCTGCAAAGGACAAGGGAGCGAGTGAAGATCTTATATACTGCAGGACCGTGTTTTCTCTGTATAGATACTGGATTATCACAGTAAAAAGCCTCCTTGGGATTCAGCAGTTATACTGACTAGAGCTGAGGGCAGAAAAAGGGATGACAAAGCAAACAAGAGTGGAAACCCTTCTGGAGCCATGCTTACTCACCAAACTTCCTTCCCCTCAGAAGCGGCTGATCCAATAGATCATTTCCTTTGCTTTTCACCTTCAAGATCAATGGGCAAGCTTTAACTAGGTCACAAACGACATACCTGGAAAAGAAAACTGCTTTCTAAGGAATATTTTCTTCTCAGCAAATAATTGGCAATTTCTTTGCCAAAGAACCTAAAGAGGGTAAGAAGCATCACAGGTTTATCAGTCATTTTGACTGGGTAAGGAATGGAAGACGAGCTTAGTTTCTTTTCCCTTTAATTATACTTAGTCTATTTTGAAGTGACCATTGGAGACAAATCCCAAATAATTCTCTTCGTCCAGCTGAACTTCAAATCAGACACATGCTTCCTCTTCAAGAGACTTACGTGGCAGCACCAGAAGTGTTCCTCTGAGGGCTCCAGGCAAGGATTTCTGAGAGCATCATTAGGTTGTCCAGAGCACACCATCATTTCCACACTCCTTTTCTGTTTTTATCATCAATAGAGGAAGACAGACTACTAACATGCTCCAGGTGTTCGTACATAAATAGAGCAAGAACCCTTCTATCAGGCAGAGAAGTAGCGGCAAGTGTGGAGAGATAAGATATTTTCTCTCCCTAGGGAACATTTTCAGTACTGGTTTTCTCTCCGTTTGTTCATGTAAAACAGAACCTGCCACAACTTCTGCTATTTGCTAAACACTTCCTCTAATACCATGTCCCATATCCATGCTTTTTTTTTTTTTTAATACAATCAATACATCACAAATCAGTTCCCCATGGATGCCGCAAACACCCCAATTAAGCCATTACTGTCTAATCCTTCTTTAGCTTCTCAGATGTCTCCAGGCAAAACTACCGAAACCGCCAACAGGTTCCACTGCAAGCTTCTTGGTAACGTGACGTGATGAATACGATGAAGTGACCTAAGAAAAAAAGCCTTTTTGCTTTTGCTCTACCACAGACGATATGGCCCAACGTGGTGACACAACACAAGATCCAAACACCAGAGGCGAACCCTGAAGCACGCTCATCTTGGGACGGAGCGGAACACGCTGCTGCTTGCTCGAAACCCACCTCTCTTCCAACCACGCTGGGTTGAGGACCA
The DNA here is from genome assembly GCF_965231255.1 of Vanellus vanellus. NCBI lineage: Eukaryota > Metazoa > Chordata > Aves > Charadriiformes > Charadriidae > Vanellus > Vanellus vanellus. The sequence goes on along the minus strand of NC_138923.1, from coordinate 4,824,491 downwards.
CTTCCACCCGGATCGGGCAGTAAGTAGAAGCCCTTCCATTAATTTTGAATGATGCATTTCTATCTTCGGCTATGAATATAACAGATCAATGACACGGGCATGTTTTATTGGGCCTCCTGTGCAATGAATTGGTAGTGAGACAGCCGGGGAGATGGAGTCGACATGCAGATGAGATTTGTAAGTGAGGACATATTGATTATTTCCATCTCAGTTCAGGCAGTAATTCCACACAACGCCTCTTCCCCTGTTTCAGCTCATTATTTATGCCATAAAAACACTATCTCAATGATAATAACAGGCTTCATTTACAAGCCAGAGCATAAAGCTTCGACGCTTAAGATTTCAGGAAGTGGGTTAAAGGAAGTGAGAGAGATTTAACAAGTCCTGGAGATGCACAAAACTGCTGAGGCTGATCTTGTGGCTTTTTATGCCCTCAGAAATGAAGATTGAGAGCAGGTGTTAGATTACTGGGCTTTTTATTAATAACTCCAGGCTTGTATGAGGGCTGATTGATAGCACAGTCAGCACTTTCCCAGCGAATAAAGCTCTCCTCACTTTGTGCCATCAGTAGACTGTCTCTTCTCAAAGAGAAAGCACCAGGCACGCTCCCGCTCTCTCAAAGGCAAAAACCAGATCCAGCGCCAAGGGGAGATTCCCCGGGAAACTCTTCACTGAAGAAGATCCCATGTGATCTCTGCAACACAGCTAGGGCTTATGGATGCATTTTATGCCCAGAGGTTTTGTTGTTTTGTTTGTTTTTTTGTTTGTTTTTTTTTTTTTTTTTTTCATTCATTAGAACCATCATCACTGAGCTGCTAACCAGAATGGCTTATCCAGCAACAGCCTCGTCCTCCAGACCATTCTAGGAAGTTCCTCCACCAGGACGGGTCCATGATAACACCTATGCTTCAGCCTACATAAGACAACATCACTCCACACTTCCACACATGAAGAAAAAAAAATTTTTAGGAGATACAAGCATTTATTCTAATTGTTTTAGCACATCTGTCCTTTGCAGCTGTGTTAAAATAGCAACAGCACCAACCTCAGCCTGCTTCCCAAATAGCCAAAGGGCAGCTGTGGTTAACAGCCTGTAGGAAGAGTCTCATGCCTTCAGTTCTCTCCCTTAATTGCCAGGAAATGGTCCTTGAGCATTAAAACATGTCTGATGCTTCTGTGTTTAAATCTCTATAGAGCTATCATGTGCAGAAAAAGAACGGAGCTGGGTACCCAGCCAGATAGCCCAAAAGCCTTTGTTAAGCTGTAGTTAAGGTTGCGCATATGTCAGATAAGTCAAGAGAAAAGGAAGAGCAGAAAATCCTCTTAAGGCAGCAAGAAATTGTTCACTAAAGCAAGATCTATTAAAACACAGCAATAGAGTTAAGATGTTCTAAACAGTCCTCAACCACTGCCATCTCCACACCCAGCCAAAACATTTTACAAATGCTGTGGTGCAGCACCGAAGTCGTAGTGCTCCGTAGAGCACGGGGGTCTGTTTCCATCTCTGCTGCTTCAGTTATGAGCCTTTAAGTGCTTAATGAACCCAGGTAAGAGTAACAGGGCTAAAATATTTATAGATACAGGACTAAGCTGAACGCACATGAGTGATTAGAACAACACTAGTAGATGACATTATTTGCAGAAAGTCACTGCCCAAGTTCTCCCATATTCCAAGGCAGAGCATAATATCTAGCAGCATCAGCACATTACTGCACAGTGTGTGTACGTACTCAAATTCTTCATGGATTTATGTTTCTGATGAGACTTTATGAAGTCTTCTTCCAAGATACATCAAGGGATGCCCTTTTAACCTGGCTCTTTCTAATTAGGAGAGCCACGGGAGTCCCTAGATGCTCTAGGAAGTCTAAGTTGGAGGGGGACTTTTTACTCTAGTCTAGTTGGAGAGGGCATGTAGTGATAGGACGAGGGGGAATAGCTTCAAACTGGAAGAGGGCAGATTTAGATGAGATATGAGGAAAAAAGTTTCACAATGAGGGTGGAGAGGCACTGAAACAGGTTACCCTGTTGTGGCTGCCCCATCCCTGGAGGTGTTCAAGGCCAGGTTGGACGGGGCTCAGAGCAACCTGGGCTGGTGGGGGGTGGCCCTGCCCAGGGCAAGGGGTGGGACTGGATGTTCTTTAAGGTCCCTTCCAACCCAAACCATTCTATGGTGCTATGTTGTCCTTGCACATGACTTTAGGACTGAGATTCTGCTCAGATGTTCTTGAAAGTTTACCAATCTCAGTAGCCACAGAACAACCTAGGAAACTGCATCAGGGGAGGAAAACTTTTCTTAAAAATATTTAGAGCAACATGGGAAAAAAAAGCATCCCTAACATAAACTGCTGATTTGCTCAGAGCAAACTCTGACAGCAGAGGCCAGACATAGCCAAAGGGAAAGGGATGGCTCTGTCACTTTTCAGGCACGAGTGACAACCCTTGTAATGAAGTAAAGATAAAAGCTGTCCCAGAACTTGTCTAGGAACCAGAGATCAGACCAATCTCAAGGATTGAAGAGGCAAATCTCATATTTCCCCAAAGTCAGGAAAACATGTAGAAACATATTAGTGATGAAGCCATGCAGAAACCACAGGTTATAAATGCAGGTGGTCTTATTCAAAACCTTCATGAAGATAAGGGATATGAGGATGGAAACTGAGAAATGCTAGGTTTTATTGTGCCTCTGCACACACCTGGGGACACAACCTCGCCTCTTCCGAGTCCACAAAGTTAATGGGAAACAAAGGCTCACAGCATCTTTGCCCTTCCCTGGTCTCTAAAACATCTCAGGTCAGCACGACTCTTCAGGACATGTCACCAAACATACTGCTAGGCAGGACGCTATAATTATTCAGCTTCTGTGAATTTTTAAATGTGAAACCTGTGTGCACGTTATTACAGCACGTCAGCTGGAAATCTGCCATCCACAGAGGCCAAGCACAGCTATGAGCTGAATTATGAGAGTAAGAGCAACCGAAAGGAACAACTCCCTGTCAGCTTCTTCACTTACTGCAGGCTTATGCAAATTGACCAAATAAAAGCCAGCAAAACTGACCCCAGTCACAGAATAAATCCATCTTCTATAAGGAAGGAGGGGGAGGTGAGGGAATGATCTGGACTAGGGAGGAGGTGGGCAGTTCATAGAGAAGCATATACAGTACAGCGTGCCTGGAGAAACCGTCCTCTGTCCACACCAAGCACGCCCGATCCATGAAACCTCCCAATCTGCATCATGTTTAACTTTTGTGAACTTCACTGCAAACAGCTGCGAGAGGGAAAACATCTCTGGGGAGAGGCGCAGAGTCAGCAGAAAGGATAAAGCTTTTACAGCTCTACCAACCGATAATCCCTTCTCCAAGGGAGGGGGCAGGAGAGACGAGACACATAACGGAAAACGAGAGGAAAGAGAAGGGGAATGTGGAGGCACAACAATACGACTATTTACCCTTCTGAGCCACCACTACCACTAGACCCCACCGCTGCTGCCTCCCTGTCCCAGTTCCCTGCTCGCCCACAAAAGCAGGAGCACAACCTTCTTTGAGATCTTCCCTTTCTCCCTGCCTGGGCACAGACTTGGGGAATGAAAGACAATGTTCAAAAAGGCTCCAGGGGGAAAAAAAAAAAAAAAAAAAGTGGCAATTGTGATTTTGACGTGGTTTGTGACATCTTTGCTACCTTTCAGCAGCCGCCAAGGTGTAACTTCTCCAGTAATTATTGGAGTCTGCCTTTTTGATTAGGCTATATTTAACAGTTTGTCAAGGACACACAGCCTTGGGACGGGTGGTTTTGTGTGCTGCAGTATACGGTTGATTATGATTAATACACACCTACTAAATACATGAGCAATACGAGGACAAGCAAGGGGTCTTCTTTGGCTTCCTCTGTTCCATACCATAAGAGTTGCCTCCTGCTTTAAGAAACAAAGTTGTATTGTTCTTTTCACCGTTTTAAACAGTTGTGTAGCAGCTCCTTCTCCTTCCTCCTACCTCTGTCTTCCCTTCAAAATAAAGCTGTGAGCCGGTCTTATACAGGAGCTACAGAAATGGAATTACTGGGTTCTCCTCTGACCTCTGATCTCACCCAAATCATTGAATTCAAGATAAATACCCAGTTTGCAAAGCAGGTAGCCCAACCACGGTGCTCCTCAATTCATAGAGGGATTCCAGAGTGACAGCTAGCACAATATTTGTCGTCTGCTTTGTTGTTACCCACTGGCACATCCAGCCTCAATTAGACAAGTACAAGTCAGCACATTAGCTGCAACAGTGCTTCTTTTATTTTGGTTCTCTCCTCCCTTCAATCACAAGCAAACTTCTGGGTGCAAATTTACCCTGCAGCAGCCCCAGCGGAGCCGCTGAGTTTGGGTCTGCCCTAATTAACCTGCCTGCAATCATCGCCATTTCCACACCATCTAGAAGAGACAGAGGTCACTCAGCACTGGGCTTTGCCTTCCCGCATTTTAAGCGGCAGATGATTAACTTCTTCGTTGCTGCATAATATTTGCTTTGTATAATGCTTTAAAAGTGTATTGTGAGTATTCCCACCGGTAATCGCCCTCTCACCACACACCACACGTGGGCACACTGCTTAAAATGAAACTCCCGCGTACACTGGCTGCTTCTCCACGTAAAGATATGGGGGGGTTCTGAAGAATGAGATAGTCCCACTCTACATCCTACTTGCACACAAGTCTCCGGAGTTAACAACCCTCCGAGAGGTTTGGGCTCAGATGCAACAACTCGGGACATTTTGGTAGATGCCGGTAAATTTTTACTCCTAGACATCACAGGCTCCCTCGATACTTCCAATTTCTCTTTTTTTTTTTTTTTTTTTTTTTTTTTTTTACATTAAATACTCATATCGGTAAACTGCTACTCAGGCTGGCCCTTATGGCCACAGACGAGGAGGAAGCCTGGTACCCGCTGCCTGCTTCGCCTACCGCCTCTCCTGAAAGCGCCGCAAACTTCTCACCACCTTATTCCTATGCAGCGGTGCCGAAGGGGCTCCTGCTCAGAATGACAAACCAGTCCACAAATCACTTGGGAATCTTCCACACTCAATTTGCTCCAGCTCTGCCTGGCAAACAAGAGACGGGAGGCACATATACATTACCACTGATTAGTCCACGTCTCCAGTATCAGCAGCCGCGCACACAGGCTGACCGTAACTTTAAATATTGATAACCGAACTCATAGGCCTGGGAGAGTGACAGTTTCCGTGCATAACAGCAAAGGCTTTCTACAATAATCAAATACTCAATAATTCATGAAAATATATCCCCCCAAATCAAATTGGAAGCTATTTTGTGTAATATATTATTTAAAATTCAATATTATAATGCACACAACTTCTGCTCCTACCACAGAGGACCATTTCAAAATGTGATTATGTGCGGACTCTATTTAAAAGTGACAATTTTGCTTTTCATTTGTTTAACAGCTTAAATGGAAGAGCTCAACTGGAACTAAGTCCTCTGACAATGAAACCAAAGCCGACATAAGCAACTTTGCAAACTTCATGACAACTAAAAAAAAAAAAAAAAAAGTATGAACCTTCCTCATTGGTAACGCAGACAAATTCCCCACTCTGACGCTCACACCTTTACGTATTTTTTCAAGGCTTAGTGAAAGGAAATGTTCTGCCAAACATTTTCAGTTCTCCTGGTCTGTCACCCTGGGCTGGTCAAATAGCAAGGGGAAAAAACAAACAAACAAACATATTTACTTGCATTCCAGGGACTCTTACATAAAAAACAACTTTGGCTTTGTATCTGTTTATTCCTGTTGGAAAACCCATTAGTGTGAGGGAAGGTTGCCTGGTGGGAAGCGCCAAGAGAAGAGGGTTTTGCCCTTGTAAACAGAATGCACTGGAGCATAAAATACAATCAAGATTTGCGACAAAATTCATCCCGGGCAGACGTCACTCCTCGGTGGCGGCGGGGAGAGGGGTGAAATGGCACCGTGTGATTGAGGGGACCAATCTCGCAAAGTGATGGCAGAGGGAAGCTCGGCGGCGAGGAGCCAGGGCTGAGGAGAGCGGGCTCCAAGTGCGTGGACCCGCTCGCTCTGAAGGGTAAAACTACTCCGCGAAGGGGAAAGTCTCAGCCTGTTTATGAACTGGTCACCGGTAGAGTCCGCAGGAGTTGGGCGTCCAACAGCTGGCAACTCTTCAGTCAGTCTGCACGCCAGCCTTTTCTTCTATGTCTACTGCAGATTAAATCTGCATTTTGTTCTCTCACAAACAGTGTTTCTAATGAAAGCAAAGTTGAGGGAACAAACACTCAACTCGCTCAAGTTATTAACCTGTAGGGAAAAAGATGCTGTCTTGAATTTTCTCTTCCCATCTTTTGCTTTTTACTGACTCCTCTCCACTCATTTGGCCACCTTCGATATTTGATACCCTTTTGCATGTTTTATTCCTTTTGCTTTGCAGAGCCAATTCAGCACAAAGTCAAGCCCGAGTACAAGTACTGCCCCCTCCCCACAGCTGCAGTGGGGCAGCCGAGCAGGGCTGTGCCTCCCAAGGGGCTCCCACTGCTGCTTGGGAAAGGGGGCTGAGGTACCCGGGCAAAGCTGGTGCCCACGAGGACATAACCCTTCCAGATGGGATGTCTTGGTCCAGGCTCCGCTCCCGTCCCTCATCTTTTTCAAAAATGTCTAAGTTAACGTGTATCAAAGTATCTCAGCTGAGGGCACTGCTCTCATGCACAGCACAGGAGGAGTCAAACTGGTGTCCTAGGACCAGTCCTACCAGATACTGCAGAAACGAAGTGTTTGTGCGCACCAAGAATGCTCATTTCGGCTTCCCTCTCCTTAGCAGTTTCCTATACTCCATGTGTCATTAGAAATCAAGAATTCAAAATGCTTTTGCTTGGCCTTTTGTTTCTGTTCACATCTACCCTCATCGGAGGTTCTCAGCCTTGTACCTCAGACGCCTGATGCTGCGCCGCAGGCAGATGTTGGCATCACGTTAACGCCCAGCAGCCAACGGAGAAGGCACTGAGGGGTCACAGTGCTCACTTAAAGGACTATTTTCAGAGCAGCTAATAAGTTAAGATGAGAGATTAAGAGGTGATGCCATGTCAGTGAATGAACATTCATAATAGGAAAATATCAGGTATGAAAGAACTTCTCTGGCAGAGAAAGGCAAAACAGAAATAGTGACTTGAAGTTAAGACCTCAAATCCTCACCAAAAATAAGCCCTTTTTAAAGATGGGAATCACCACTTGTTTCAGAAAAGAGATGAGATATTCAGTACTCTGATGTCCCTGTGGATGCTTTGACAGCAGCAGTGACTTCGTAGGGAACGGGGGGAAAGGCAGAGAGGAAATAAGGAAAACTCTCCTGTAAAATATTACAAGTCTGAGTGACATTTTGGAGGTTAGAGTGGTTCACGTGAATATGCAGGCAAGGTGATATTCTTTTATGAATGAACCTCCAGATTCCCATGCTCTGACCAACAGCTGCCTCTGGGTTTGCCATATGAACTACTAGCTGAATTCCTTGCCATCGCGCTTTCTAAGTGACCTGAAGTACGGCAACAAACCCACACCTCCAGGGCCGCAGCCACAAGCGTGTTTCATGCAGCCGTTCATTGCAACGGGACTTTGCAGAGGCACACGTGCAGTTAGAAACAGGAGAATGAGTGACTTCTCTTCCGCAGAGTTCCTAAGACCTAGGGAATGGCAGTAGATAAATATGAAAAGGAACTCATAATCTTGGTCTTTATAGCAAAGCCCACAAGCCGCAGACGTGAAGAAAGGGCTGCAGACGTGGCAGCACACTTGCAAGTCTGCTGTGCCCAGCCAAGGTGAAACAACTGGGAAGAGACAGTTGATTTGGGTACCAGTATCACCCTAGATGATGCAGTCAGTGCAGGTGAATGAAGAGCCTCATCTCTGAAGCACTGGCCCCAGATACCTCCCCAAACCCAAAACAGGCTTCTCTTAGAGAAAACAGTCTGCAGCAAAGTCACCATGTGGGATGCTGAAATTCTTCAGCGTGATATGGCACTTCAGTATATATGCAGGCATTCACACATGGCTGCATCTCACTTTTAAATGTCTCTCAAGAGTTGTATATTAACCAGAAGAAGGATTTTTCCAGGAACTAACACAGTTGGCAGCCTTTTGTCTCTATTTTTTAAAGTAATTTATGAAAGAAGAAAAGTAGCAGAGTCAATTTACAAAAGGCTGCAGTCTGGACTTTGATAGATGAACAGATCTACTAACAAAACCTCTCACTTTTCACTGAGCACTCCATCTTCTTATCTTTTAATCCTGGTGAGGAAACAATAAGGAAGGCAGGCAGCTGAACAGAGGAAAGACCTAGGTAATGTTTAAACCACTGAATAATCAACCAAGAGATCAACCTCTCTGCTTTTTTCCAGATCCAAGCAGATAATCAGCTAAACATTTCCTTTTCCATTTTGCTCCCCTTGCGGGAGGAGCCGAGTAAGATGACAGTGATTCACACTATAACCTGTTAAAAAAGTCCTATATAATTGCTTGAGGAATGGCCTTATAGCTGTGAAGGAGGAGTCCCTCTTTGACAATCTAGGACACTGTACTGGGGAGTAATAACAGTTCCAGCAGTGGCATCAAGAAGATGATGGCAAATAACAGCACTTTTCCCAGATGGTTATGTAGACCCACTCTCAGGCAACATGTAGGTTTGCTTCTGAGGATGTTACTTGAGTAGAGTTACATCTGTATTGATCCCGGATAAGATTATCTCAGCCATAAGCATACTGTAAACAACAACTTAAAAGCATCAAAATTAATCAGGGGAAGTGCCCTTTCATGTCCAGAAATACACTAAGGAATCCTACGCACTTCCACCAAAAATTTTTGTGGAGTATTTCAGGTGAGGGCTGGGATGGGTTAACACCCATTGGTACATGTGGAGAAGAACACAGTCCTTCCAGTGCTACACATTCACCTGCCAGGCTGAAGTGATGCCCGCAATCCCAGCTCCACCGGCAGCCCTTGCCTTTCTGCATCCTCAGCGGAGCCCCTACCACCACACACACAACCAGATAGCCTCACACTGATCTCTCATACAGTATTTTTAAACACACTTCTCATTTTTCTTCTAAGTTGAAAATGCGAAGTAACTTCCCAGCCTCAGCACTTTTTTCTTCAGTGAATTTCTCGATTTGTGACAAGTGCCATAGGAGGAAGCAACACTTCTGTGCTTCATCTGTTCCTGTCCCTCAAGTACAGCCTTCCTCTCCTAAACTGAAATTGGTAACCCATTAGTCTTTAATGCGGGAGACAACCCTGTAGAAATGCAAAAGGAATCGGAAACCAAGTGAAAAAGAATAATTACATTCTCCTGACTTCAAGCAGGTTTCCTGCAAGTTCTGCTGGAGGAGTCCCTCACAAGCATCGCTAGCACCAACTGACACATATAACAAGCAAAACAAGTACATATTTAATTGGGAAAAGAATCTGCTTGATAAGGGCCTCATGTATTTCTGTAGCAAAACCATGGACATTTCCTTGTCCAGTAAATCCATTATATCACCACACTAAGAAGAATCTTATGCAAGACTGGGTGAAAGCAATTTTAAGCAAATAAAAAGGAGTTCCTTGAGCAAGACATGCAACGCAAACTGAGATTAAAAGAAAGCAACCGCTCAAGTATCGAATGAGCGCAGTTCTGCTCGTGCTGTCACTGTGACTCTGCTTCCTAAGCTCAGATCTGCAGATCTCCTCACTCATTTTTTTTCCCCCCTGAAGCCCCAGCTCCTGGAGTCATATGACACAAGAATCACCTGTCAAGTCAAACTTCACCCTCTCAGGTAGGAAAAAAGCTTAAAAAAATAATCATTAAGACCCAAAAATAAAAACTAGTTTATGAAATCAATGATTTTTGAGCCTGCCCTAAAAAAAAATGTTGCCTCCCTCCTGCTCTGAATGGTAGAGGCAAGCGAACGTCCAGAGCCCTTGCGCTACTGCATTACAGCGTCCAGGCAGTCCTCACTCCTTCCCCAAATCCTACCTGAGCTCTAGGATCTGCAGCACAGCTTTCCCTCTTCCTTGCTCTGCACTGCATCATTACACCGGGCTCCCCGCACTCCCTCCCCCGGCTCTGCACAACTCCTCTGCACTGCAGCGTTACCAAAAACCAGCGCTACCGGAGACCCCTTTTCCCGGCTCTTTTCCCTGCTCTCTCCTGCGTTACAGCCCGCGTCCCTCCGCCGCCCAGCGCTGTGCTGCAGCGGCTCAGGAGCCTCCTCCGCCCCCCACCTCTCCGCTCGAGGGTTCAGCTTTTTTACTGCATCACTGCAGAAACCCTCTGCCCCCTCCCTCCAGCGCTCCCTGCCCCAGCGCAGCAAACATCCCCTTCTCTTCTCCGCTCTCTCCATTCAGTACCAGGCTGCAACACCGCTGAAGCATCCCCCAGCTTTTTTTTTTTTTTTCCCTAAACATCTTTTACGCTCTTTCATCCATACCTGTGGTGTAACACCTCCCACCCCAACATACCCCTCATCTGCAGCTTTGCGGTCCCATACGAAGGTTTACCCCTCCCTCCACCACTTGAGCACAGCTTTATAATCTCTGTATTTGTGCAGAAGTCCACATTCACCGCTCAGGGAGGATATCAGAGCGCATTTGGCAAGTACAGATTGTTTAGAGTCATCCTGGATTTACTAGACAGAGGTCATGCCTAACAAACTTGATTAATTTCTTTGAGGAGGTGACAATGACAAGGGGCAGGGTGAAGAAGTACAGCATAATTCAATCAGACTTCAAGAGCCTTTTGATACAGTACCACATAAAAGGCTAATTTATAAGGTTAATATGTATGGTATTGATAGTAAAATACTTAGCCAAGTAAACATTATTTTTTTTTTTTTTAATTTGCCTGCAAAGAAAGTAGGAGGCAAAGAAAGCAGTGGCTGATCACACAAAGGGCAAAAGGAAATTATCACAGGAAGTTCAGGTATTTGTGCCCTCGCAGGCCTGGCTTGCGAGCACTTTTCTCCTGGTACCTTCTAAGTAGCTGTACATGATTCACTGTAGAAGCTGCTCATTTTGGTGACCAAACAGGCTACGCATGGCAAGGGGTCAACGTTACATCCTTATTGTGCCTCTAAAGGACATCTGGCATCATGAATTTATAGTTGCATACTGCTTAATGGCACTGAACACCAGGTACCAGGAGAGCTGAAGTGGTGGTGTCCAAGCACATGAGCGAGCCAGATACGCAGAGGATGTTAAACAGAAAGCCAAGAGGGAAGAAAAAGCAAGACTCAAAAGTCAGAGCACAGCCTCGGGTGTACCAAGGCAATCCTACCCTTTCCGTTGCACCACAGGAGACAGGTTGCTGCTCCCACCAGCTCTCTTGCTCCAAGTGTTATCAGGCGTTGATGATGACAACAGCAGAGTGGTTCCCCTGCAGTCCATGTTCTTCCTGGACATGAAAAGATCCTCTGACAGATTAAGATTACTCTTCAGATTCAGAAACTACCATAGGAGAGGAAGGTACTTCTCCCTTCTGACATGGTTTAGCTACAGGGGGCTACAAGACCTCCAGAAGGTCCCTCCATGGAGCCCCGCACCACCTTCCAGCTTCTTCCCACATCAGGGACTACAACCTGACCACCGCTCGCTACTGCCAGAGCAGGCAGCATTTCCCTCTTTTTCCCAGAAAAAGCACATCTGTTTTCAGTAAATGCAGTAAATTAGTTAATGTTTGTAAAGTGCTCTGATCATGTGAAGTGCTATATAATTACTACATATTATCAATATAATTTGGGTAGATTGTGCCACAGCCGCCTCCTCTCTTCATTACAGTTCTGAGAGAGTTTTCTTAAATACCAGCGCTTTGGGGCAGGGACTTTGGGTGCCATCCCTCTCAAAACAATCTTGACCTTTCTCAGAGAGCCTCAGAAAATAAATAAAGCAGAGCGCTGATGCACATCTCCGGAGCGGGGCACCTACCCGCATTTCTATCAGGAAGCACGGGCTAGCAGATACCTCCCGAGGAGGAGCTGCTCTTTGGCATGTTATCACCTCCCAAAGCAAGTGCTTGCAGTCCACAGCTTAATGACCCACAGAACACATAACATATACTAAAAGTATCCCAAGCGCTCAGAAAAGCGGCAGCCTCTACTAGTGATGGGCTCAGAACAAAGCCCAGTCAAGTCCCTCGTCTAGCTGTTCCCAGGAGCTGCCTAGTCAGGCACTAACAAACCCCTCCGCTCACCTTAACGTATTCCATAGAATCTCCACCTGGAGTGGAGAAAATAAGAACAAACATGAACTGCTTTTCCCAACTGCCTGCTCCCCAGCATCTTCTTCCAGGGAATCCTAGATTCTTACACTGTTAAAGAAGTAAAGCCTATATAAAAGACTTTCTAGCTATAGGCTAAAACTTAAGAAAAAAAAATCTTCAGTATAAGACAAATAAACTTAATAATAGGTGTCCTAACTCTCCTTAAAAAGTACAGCATTAACTTCAGTAAGGCATTAAAATTTATCACTTGTAGCAAATAAAACCCTGAAACAAATAAACACTAGCAGTCACTCAACCACCTAGACCAGGCAAAGCACCCAACCACTCCCTGCCCCTCCAACACAAAGACCACACCTGAGGCTGCTGCCCCCCTCCAAATTTAAGGGGCTGAGGACGAGGGGAGGGGCCTTATGGGAAAGGCTGCTCCTAATAAAAGCGTGAACGAGCAGCAGCTGCTTTCCTTAATGGGCCCAGGGCAGGGCGGGTGATGGGTAAGGCTGGTTCTTTCTAACTGAGCACCGTAGAAATAGTCACACTTCCCCAAGATAGCTGTTCACTTCTGTAGGCAGTCTATATCGGCTATTATTAGCTTTTTTTAGTGGCAATCTCTCTAGTTGGATTCCAGGCAGATTATTATTTGAAAACTAGGTTAGCAATTCTTGCAGTCTAGGGTATCAGTAATGCTATATAGAAAAATAATGCTAAACTTATAGTAGCTCTTATCTGTAGCCTTTTTGATAGCACTGGTGTGGCATAAGGTTGGTCTTGAAGTACACCGAGATGTGTGGTTAGAAATGAAACTTTGAGTGCTCTGGTATGGTGAACCTTCCTGAACCAGGAGGAAAAAAAAAAAACCCTAACTTTGTTTAAAGGTGTTTTCTAGTTCTCTTTCTCACTTCTACAACAAATAATCTAAGTTGAGGACAAAATTCCCCAGAGATCTGTCAAATCATTGAAGAAGTAGAACGCAGAAAATATTTGGGCTGTGACAAGATGTATTTAAAATTGCTGAAGTGAGGAAAAAAAATGTTACTGGAATATCAGATCTTTTTAAAAGTGAAAACTATCAGACTATGAAAAAGGTGTGATTGGAAAGCTGGAAGACTTCTGTAATACATAAAATACTTTACAAAGCACTAAAAATGCTTGTGAACATTCCCTTAAGTCAGTGCTTCCTAGAAGCGTAGAAGTGTTATCTGAGGAGGATATTTTCTAACAGACTCTGTGTTTGTGTCTAATAGGAAACTGTCCTACAAGAAGATGCTATGAAGGAGAGAAGAGGGAATCATTTACAGGTAAGCATACACGCTGATCTACCTCACCCGATGTTGCCTGGGAAGCCTATGTTAGGAGAGAAATGTCTGAACTAAGCCATTAAAAATCATGGAGAAGATTATTTCTAAACTATGGTTTACATGCTATGGATTTGTCTCTTAGGAGTTTTCTATTTTAGAGGCTTTTACCTTTGAGCTTTCTCTTCTGAGCGCCTTTTCTCGGTGCTGTAAGGGATGGGTGGGAAGCCTGGACTCATTCCTAATGTCAAAATGGAGTGAATCAGACTCATCGCTGGTTCTTCTGGTTAAACCTGCAGCCGATAACAGACCAACATTAGAACATTCTGCAAATGTATATGTAATATTTAAACAAGATCTCAAATAAGCATGAGGACACACCAGCGTTTATGAAGCACGTGCACAGTAGGACCTGGGAGGTCTGTGCCTCGTCCTGCCATTACCACAGACTCTTTTGTGTAACCTGCGTCTCTCCCGTTTCTGTCCCTGCCCGTAATGTCGAATGTGTAAACTGGAGGAGGGTCGGTGCTCTCAAATCTTTCAGCGATAGACTAAAGACACTGAAATATTTTTGGCACGGGTGTGATTATAAAGCAATTGAGGGGAGAAAATGGGTATATAACACAGCGGACCAGATCATCTGCGAGTGCAAATGGCTTTAGCTTTGCTGAAGTCAATGGAGCAATGTCAATTTACAGCTTCTGAGGCTCTTGCTTAGTCTGCAGACCTGGGCCAGGACTGGAGGCACTGGAGTTGAAACACCTGGCGTGCAAATCCTGCAGGAATAGGCTTTGTTGTAAATTCTTGCTTGTTAGGGTTGAGACAGAAGGGAGGATATCTTTTTGACCGGGTTTTACATGGTTGGAGGGAGAAAGAGTGGGATTAAGTTTCTATTTCAAAAGCAGGAGTGCAGAGGCAGAGCTGTTTGGGGGGCTCTGCCCCAGCCCCCCCTTCCCTCACCCGCTGCACGGGGACCAGCGCTGGCTGTCAGCCCCTGGTTAAGGTTCTTCCTCTTTCAAATATATTCCTTGCTTCTCATCTTGCAAAGGGAGAGGGATTGCTTTAAGAAAAAAGAAAACAAGAAGTTCCAGTACTTAAGATTATAAATATATCCTATTAGGGTTTCTTTTTCTTTCCTTCCAGACAAAAGCCTTTCTGCTTCCAAGCTTGATAGACCTCCTGACCCTGCTGATGTGGGTGGATGGCTCTGCATGTTCTGAATCATTTGCTTCCTTTTCAACTGTTACTTTCTCCTTATTTCAATTACCCTTCCTTTATAATTACACGGGCCGCTCCAGTGAAGGGGAGTGCTCTGGAGCCGACAGACCATCTAACAACAGGGCACGCCGGAGGCAGAATCTACATCCTGATCTACCTTGGGAGGTTGGGAAGGCGTGTGTTTAATAGCACAGGAGAAATTGTTCGAGGCTATTCGGAGGCGAGCACGTGGTGGTGGGTTCACCGCCCAGGCTGGCAGCGGGCTGGACCGTGCGAGATTGCTCTCCCTGTCCCTCGGAGAGTTACAAACCGGAGGAACCAGGCTCACCTCCCTCCGGTCTGCTGAGCTTCATCTGATACCTGTTTGAACTCCATGGCAGCCTTTTAAGTAAACTTGAAAGGGCTCAGTTCAGCCCCCAGAAGGTGCAACCAGCACTGAGGTGGGGAGGATGGGGAGGAAGGTGGGGAGGATGGGGAGGAAGGTGGGGAGGATGGGGAGGAAGGTGGGGAGGATGGGGAGGAAGGTGGGAGACAGCAAAGGACCACCCGCTGGGGGTGGCTTAAGGACGAACCGCATTGCGACAGCTGGGGCCAGGGGTGAACCCGCATAACATTCAGGGGTTTGTTAGAGGTGAGTCCTCAAGAGAAACTTGACGTTTCTGTTCTGATTATCATCTTATTTGCAGCCGAAATGAAATGGTCAGTTTTGTATTAGGAATCTTGCAAAGTGGCACATTTTTCCAAAAGATTAAGCTGTATTTAAAAGAGAGACAGGGGCTTAACTTCTGTGTTGTGAGTCAAGTTTCCAGTGAAGCTCTGCCCTACCTATTTTAAGAAAATGCTTTATTAGGTAGTTTCCCCCAAAGTTAATATTATTTCTGAGGCTTCTTCACGATTTCTGTCCCTGTAAAAGCCAGTTTCATTAAATATCCCATGCAAACAGCGTGCCAATAATGCGATGCCTATTATTAGCACATAGGGATACTGGAACAGTATCTATTCAAAAGGTCATAAAACCTATCCCAAAATAAAGGCAGAGCAGTTACAGAAAAGGCGCACCCGGTGAGGGCCTGCAGCTGACTGGTGTTTATTGTAGAGGAAGGGATTTTTTAGCCAATTAATTGCACATTTCAAATTTAATCTTAAATTGAAATTCTAGGAGGCATGTGTGTGGGAACAGGCTGGGGAGAGGGTGTCAAAAGCTTTCTTTAGCAGCAGTTAAGTTCCTGCCGTGAGCGATGAAGAAGGGGCCATAATTGCTGCCATTGTTTCGTGTGCTGCGGCACAGGTACCTGTTGGTTATTCACCAGCACAACATTATCACTCACATTCTTTTGGCTCTGTACGAAAGCGGTTCAGCTGCTGGGGTTGGGCGGCTGAGCAGCACCAGGGTACCAGAGGATAAGAATATAGGACTTTTTTTTTTTTTTTTCTTGATTCATCTAGGAATTAAAGGTGTAATAAATACCTTGTGAGACTTCAGATCTTACTGCAAAGTGGCTTTTTTACCACCTGTGCGCACAGCTTTCCACGCCACGTGTGTTTCCCTTGCTCTGTGCTCAGCCAAGAGGTGAAAGGAGAGGGTGGGTGCTTGCTCTCCCCCCGGGGTCGGGGCTGCTGCTCTGTTCCTGGGGCAGGGAAGGCAGAGGAAGGCACGTCTTCCCTTCCACCCGGTGGCCATCAGAAAGACATTAGTGTATACGAGCATCGCAGTGCCATTACAAAGTGGGTAAGTCTAGGTCGCAATCGCGCTTACCTCTGCGGGGCTTCTAGCTGATGTTCCACGGTACCACCTCGCTGTAGCAGTTACGGTGACTCCCATCTCCTGCTGTCCCAAAGTGGGGTCCTTCACCTGCTGTGCAAGATGCCAACAGACACACAGAGTTACTTATTTATGTAATTTCTGCAGAGATGAGTGCTAGGTGGTAATCCACAAAGCTAGCACACCGGCCTACAAACTCTTTGGAATATTTATACAGTTCAAGCCACAGAAATATACACCCTGAATTATAATTATTGGTTAGTACCTTATCACAGCATCACAGAATGGTCAGGGTTGGAAGGCACCTTCAGAGATCGTCTAGTCCAACCCCCCGCCAGAGCAGGGTCACCTGCAGCAGTTGCGCAGGATGGTGTCCAAATGGGTTTGGAATGGCTCCGGAGAAGAAGACTTCCCCCCACCTCTCCGGGCAGCCTGTGCCACTGCTCTGCCACCCGCGAAGTAAAGAAGTTTTTCCTCGTGTTGCGATGGAATTTCCCGTGTTCCAGTTTGTGCCACTTGCCCTGTCGCTGGGCTCCACTGGGAAGAGTCCGGCCCCATCCTCTTGCCACGTACCCTTTAGATACTGATGAGATCCCCTCTCAGCCGCCTCTTCTCCCGGCTGAGCAGCCCCGGGGCTCTCCGCCTTTCCCCACCTTATCTTAACTTCTGGTCAGTGCAGTCTCCCGCTTTCATTTAAAGCTACAATGTACTTTAATTACTGCGCACGTGCTCCAGGCACGGGGGGAGGCAGTTCTGTTGGTCTCTAATTGAGCCGGTGGTCGCGATCCCACCACCCCCACCACCCCCCCGCCCGCCGCCTCTCACTGCACAGCTCTGACTTTCTGCTTTTTCCAGCGGCTCTCCGGTTTTCAGCCGCTCTCGGTGCCCCCTGCGCAGGGATGTCCCCTTGTCACCGACCTCCTCGTCTCCTGCGAGGCTCCTTCCATCGGCAAGGCACGTCTTGGTCAGGCAAAGCGTCCCCTTTCACGAGGCCTCCAGACCTTCTTACAGCTCTTTGCTCTCGCTTCGTGAGAAATTTTACCTTCTATAGTACATTCTGCCTTTCTGCCTTTAAAAAGTACATTTTTACCTTTTTTTTTTTTTTTTTTTTTTTTTGAAGTCCATCACTTTCACCCACCCGCGGCCCGGGGAGGAGGTGCAGAAGCACCGGGTGCTGCTGCGCTGGTGGAGCGCGTGGCCCACTGCCGCCCACCTCTCTTCGCAGCCCCAACTTATAGGGAAAGAGTGGGGGAGAACGGGCGAAACGGGCGCGGGGCGGCTGAGGAGCAAAACACCGGAGCGGCCGCATAACAAGTCCGTTATTCAGAAATGTGAACATTCGGCAATTCGGAAACGAATTCCTAAGCAAAACGAGGAAATGGTGGGGAGGACTCTTCCGCGCGCTGGAGTGGGTGAAGCTCCTTTTCGTTTGACTTTCGTTGGAGCTGCCTTAAGGGTAAAAGATGGCTATCTCAGACCTCCGCAAAACAAGGGAGCAAGGCAAGCTGCGGCTTCCTCGCCCCCAGGGCACATAACCCAGCCGCTCTCTGCGACGGGAGGCCACCGAGTATTCTTCTCTAGGGACTGCGTTGTATTTTTATTCGTGGTTTTAGTTTTGGATTCTGCAACAGAGGCAAGGCGCTGCTTAAAGTTTCTTTTGACCTTTCACAGCGTTCACAGGAATAAAACACTAAATTACAACGTAGATGTCACGGTTTAGACCTCTAAAAGGATCTGGCAGTTGTAGGAAGCAGTGGTCAATAATAACCAGGCCTCAGCAACGCCGTTGGAAGCTAAAATACTCCTTTTAATTGAATATAAACAGATTAGATCCAAGGAAGTCCACCGCCACGTGCAAATCTGGGAGTAAAAGACTGTTTTGTCTTAAAATGCTTCCATCTTTCTCAATCATCTTTCAAAACCTGAAGGTTCATATATTGATCGTGTCATAGCTGCAAAGGAATCTGATATCAGATGAGGGAAAATAAACTATTATTTCCCTTATTCAAGGAAACTTCAAGTCATGGCAGGAGGGAAACCTCATGTAGCACAGGCTCTGTAAATAATGGAGTTTAGTTCTCTAATGATACGATGGGAAGGGAAAGCGCCTTCCAGGATTTTCTGAGGGCAGAGGATCACTTCTCATTTGAGACTGAGGGAGGGGAGGAGAGGGCTGTTGCGTTGGTCAGTGGTCTGAGGTCTGTAAAATTTTGGCTCGCTTCAGGGATTTCAGAAAACCCCAGCTCCTCGGCTGCCTTGCTGAGTGACCAGGACAAAGGCTTAACAGCATACTTCATTTCTGCCATAGCGAAACTGCTTCTATCAAACAATATTTCTTCTCTTATCGCCTGTGTCCAAGCGGAGGGTTGGTATTACAAGCACAAAATAATGAAACAATTTAGAGTTGTCTCTATATCTTAGTTTCTAGTAAAGACTCTACTGCCACATGGGTGTTTTTTTTTTTTCCTCAGAGCAGTCACACTCTGTCCTGACTCAGTCCCACCCTGAGGAGTTTCCAGCTTCACCCGACCCTGGGAAACGGAAAATAGGCTACAAGAAAAATGTAATTGCTCTTTCTGGGCCTTCACTGATTCCTGCTCCTCAGTTCTGCCCTTCCATGCCTTTTCAGCCTCGTTCTTTACCTTTCTCTGGCTTTTTGCAATTGTCATTCTTCAAAATCCAAGATAGGATTGAACTAAAACCTTGAGCCAACAGTGGAGTGCCCGACTAGCATACATTTTTCTCCCAATTAGAATGGATGAAAAGCTCAGTGAGAATATTCATTGAGTCCGTATTGCTTGTATTTATACCGTGAAATCCCTGTGCAGGTCTTCACCCCACGAATTGCCTTGGCTTTGGCTCACCTTTGCTCAAATATCAGAAACTCATGAAATGCAAAGTCAGATAGCTTTGAATGCTAAACCACACGGAATATTTGTTCTTCAACTGGACAAAACTTTTTTTTATAATCAGGGTTCAGATGTAGGTGTTTGCTAGATTATATTCTCTTTGCCGTGCACGCTGTGTTCTCGGTTCCCAGGCCCTGGGAGATCGGGAAGCTTGCTGGCTGGACAAGTCGCAGAAAGCTGCCTGAACCAAATCCGAATTAAAAAGAAACAAATTACTTTACCGAAATCTTCTAAACTTTTTCTATAGTGCAGTATTACCAAGAAAAGCGAAATAGAAGACAGATGCAGAACATCTTCATCACAACAAAATTGCGTTCCTTTCTGGAAATAAAACCTTTCCCCTATGTGTGCACACACTCGCACCTAGGTGTAGGTCACCTGCTGTGCGAGCTGGGGGCATCTGCTCCCTCCTTTGCCTTCCTGCCCCAAGGCTGCGTCTGCCCGAGCGACAGCAGCTAGCGGCACCGCATCTGCCTCGTCGCTGGCCTGTAACACCGTCCCGTGCAGACCCCGAGAGAGAGAAAAACAATACAGTAAGAATAAGCCTGAGGGCTGCCGAAAGATATTTTTTCATTTTGAAAGGCTTTGCCCCAGCAAGTCAGTTCACCGTGTACCAAAGATAATTAGGGCATCTTATTTAAAACTTATGATCTAATTAGTGGCTTTAATGGTAGTTAATTACACAGAGAGCAACAAAGCAGTTATATTTCCTACCAGGCTTCTTCTAAGTCAAGGTGCAGGTACTTATCTAGGGCCATAAAGGAGAGTGGCTACCACACTTAACATCTAATTACACAAAATTGTCCACAGTAATTATGAGCAATGTGGTTTTATTTATCTGGCTTAATTACTGGGGCTATGCACAGTTTCTGACCTGGCACGGTGACAGGGAGGACAGAGGGAAGACGAAGTTCCATCCCCTGCGTGAACGCCCTGGTGGGACTGCAGGTTCCTCGTCCTGAGCGCAGAGGCAGAGCCCGGTCACAGCCCAGCAGAGCCCCAGGTACCCTCTGAGCCCAGAGACTCACAGGAGCCGTGGGCGCACATGGTATGGACAAAGTGCGTTTACAGAGCCCCATGAGATATTTGAGATGGATGTCTCGTGCCAGAAGGAACCCGCTGTTAGCGGCAGGTATAAAAAGGAAAGTTCATCTTTTTTTATTCAGCAGAAGGGACACTCTGTCACCACCATCAACATCTTAAATCTTTTCCCGACACCACCCGTTGCTAAAACTTTGTAGAAACTTTCAGGGCATCTCCAAAAAGTCAGTGTCTTGTAATTGACCGCTTTTCACTCTCGGGGGGAACTGTAACAAGTTTTTTGTCTGACTCTAGATTCTTCTTGCTCATCTCCTTAACTTTTAACATCCGTAATGCATGGACATAAACCCAGGTGCAACTTAAGCCTTATAAGTGACTGTCATGAAAGAAATCTGCTCTATATTCAGATCAACCTCCATTATTTGCAAATCCCAGTAGAATAAATAACCATAGTGTGTTAGCCCTTGAATCATTAAAAATAGTAATAGGTCATGAGGAGTATGAGTGAAACGTGGGGTTTTTTTTGATTTGTCCTGTTCCACCATTGGACTGGGTGGACGTGTGTTAATGAGAGATGTATTAGTGCTGTCATCAGAAGAGAGCAAAGTCCATCCAGCCTGTTACATTTCTTGTGACAATAAAAATAATGAGTGTTTAAGCAGGAGTATAAGAGATTCTTCAGTTTATATTAGTATCTTCTGTTGTTGCCCAGTCTCTATCCTCTCATTATTTAATTATCATCTGATGAGAGGGATACCTTTGAGTTGTAAATTTTAAAGAAATATATCATTTACATGCCAGAAAAATAAATGGCCTTATGCCCCCAGCCTTGAAAGACAGCATTTTCAAATACTTCCACTTTATAAAATTGTAAGCAGCATGTATAGCTCCGCTTCTCAACTCATACCCCCAGGACATTCCATGTTACAGCAAATCACTTGTTCAGTGGCTCGCTAAGATTTTGAATTAATAGTAAATACATTTTGACCTTATTTTTCTCCTGATAATTGCTCTATTTCTAAAGAAGCCACTGATTGTCATGCTAATTTCTGCCATTTGAGGATTAGAAGGGCTCCATCAGAAATAATCTATGGTATATCCCATTTAAAAAAAAAATAAAAGAAAAAAAAGACAAAAAAGGAAGCTTTCTCCTTTAAGAGTGGATTTGCTCTTGTTCCCTTTTTTTAATGAAAGCTCTCAAAAAATACTCATT
This sequence comes from Vanellus vanellus, assembly GCF_965231255.1. Taxonomy (NCBI): domain Eukaryota; kingdom Metazoa; phylum Chordata; class Aves; order Charadriiformes; family Charadriidae; genus Vanellus; species Vanellus vanellus. The sequence goes on along the minus strand of NC_138923.1, from coordinate 4,802,810 downwards.
GGTGAAAAAAACAATGATGACTTTCACTGACAAGCTAGGTCATTCTCCTTTTTTAGACATTAGTTCATTGTATTTTATGCCTTTGTTTTCTAGAAAATATTGGAGCATCAACTCCAAGTAGAATGGCCTATCATAATAACATCACAGAATGGTTTGGGTTGGAAGGGACCTTGAAGATCATCCAGTGCCACCCCCTGCTCTGGGCAGGGCCACCTCCCCCCAGCCCAGGTCGCTCCCAGCCCCGTCCAACCCGGCCTTGAACACCTCCAGGGATGGGGCAGCCACAGCTCCTCTGGGCACCCTGCGCCAGGGGCTCACCGCCCCCACAGGGAAACATTTCTTCCTGATATCTCATCTAAATCTCCCCTCTTCTAGTTTAAAACCATTACCCCTTGTCCTATCTCTGCACTCCCTGATAAAAAGTCCCTCCCCATCCTTCCTGTTGATCCTGTAGATGTTTTACTGTCTTCACAGAACCTATCAAAATATCTGTGGCCAGATTTAAAAAAAACCCCACCACAACCAAGTCTGATTTCTCAGTATTCAGGGCCAGAGTTCAGATGTGGGCAAGGGCAATCCAACCACCTCTGCTACTTTATTTTCTTTGCTCCATCCCTGAGCTCGGACGGACGCAATCATTTTGAGAAGCCTGGGCGAGGAGTTCTTGAAGCGTCTGACCTTGCTCAGCACGCAGAGCCCATCCGCAGCGCTCTCCTCTTTTAATCACGCGGCGTCACGAGTGCACCCTGTACGCGGGGTCACCTTTGCCCCCGCCACAGTGAATCACGGCACGGGTTGGTGGCTGCTGGCTGGGAGGTCCGTCTCTGTCGGTGACAGCCCGGTGGCCACAGCTTCTAGTTCCTATTGACACAGCAGCTGGGCTAAGTTGTAAATCTGGGAGGTTTTGTTCTGAGAGAGATCAACTGGCCCGCAGTCTGAAGAGTGATGGGGGGACCTTGATCTCACTACGGCTAGTCACCACCGCCTGTGTCGCTGGGAGGTTGCTCAGGCTTGAGTCACTGCAGGTTTTATGGTTCAGTACCACAAAGCAATTAACAGCAAGTGAGTGAGCGTTCCCAACCTTTGCTAAAAATCGCGGCTGTTTATCAATGTGTCAGGCTGTTGGCAGATTCAAGAAATCTAAATTTAACAGGTGACTGGTTCCTCCATGCCTGGCTGCAGCCAATGGATCTTCAGGATATGGCGTCCCAACTGGGCGGCCAGAGCAAGCTGGGGAGGAGAAGTGAATGAATGGGGCCAGCTCCAGAGTTCAGTGCAGGGGAGGCTTTTTTACACCACAGCTGCTTAATGACTTTTTCAATTGATTTCAGCAGTGCCGCTTTTCGATTACTGATTCCATCCCAGCCATTGGGCAGAAAAATGGGCTTAGGAAAATAATAGGAAGGAAAGAGGGAAAAAAAAAAAAAGAGTACTCAAAAACTCCACACCTACCATAACGCGGTGACATTTGTCCAGATATTTTATGCTGAATTGGAAAAAAAGAGAGAGAGAGAGAGAGAGATGGCAGTTTCTCCCATCGCTCAGCCCATGTCGTGGAGGCGAGTGCGCATGTACTTCCTTGCTTTCAAGCCCCAGTTCATCCGCGCTCGTTGACCTGCTCCTTGGTTTGGAACCAGCTGCAGAAAGCAGCTGTCATCCTCTGTTACTCTGCCAGCCCTATTCTTAAGGCAGCCATCAAAGTCTGGCACTGACTGAAGGCAATTCAATTAGCTGTGACGGTCAAACAGAAACCGAGGGTCAATTGAAATCTCTCTTTTTTTTTTCCCCTCCTACTTCTCCCCCTTGCTCTCTCTATTTTCGTCTTGAAGCCTGCAGACGCTAAGTCCACCCCCACACCTTGGGAAGTTTTTGCTGGGTAAGGATGGGAGAAGGATGGTGCCTACACAGGAGAAGCTTACTATAGCGAGGAAAAAAGGGACGAAAGGAAGGGAATACACACCAGGGAGAGGGGGGTGTCTTTCCTCAGTCCTGCTCAGCTCTTGTGCTGCCTCCTTAAGATGCAACATGCTTGGCAAGTGCCTCGTTGGATGGCGTGTGATGTGCTTTGGCTAAATCAGATAGTAATAATGAAATCTCCCTTAGCTTTACCGCTGCCATCTGCTCTGTGCCAACCACAGTGGCCGTCTCAGGCTTTTATCAGACCTGTGGGCTTATTCCCAGCATGGCCGGAGGAAGGAGGGGAGGTGAGAGGAGGAGGAAGGGGTGGGGAGGAAGATGGGAAGGTGGAAAGCGATAGCCGGGACACGGCAGAGCTGCTTTGGCAGCCCCCTCTCTGCCGCCAGCCTCCGCAGCGCCTCGCTGGCGTGCAAATAGTTGTAAAAATAAAGGTCAAAGAGATAATCTTGATAAATATTTAATAGTTACTGTTTTTACGTCTCCCTTATTGTTATAGATTGAATGTCTAACGCTTGTGACACCTGGCACCCAGCGAGCTGGAGGGGAGCGTGTACGGCCTCTCCTGGTGCGGGGGCAGCAGGCAGCGGGGCACGGGGGGCACGGTCACCGTGGAGGCTGCTGCCACCGGGCCACCAGCTCGGCCACCTCCGGCAGCCCTGCAGAGCCAGCAGGGTGTTTGCTCAGGAGTAACCGCTTCCACCGGCAGCACAGACCCATCTTTTTTGATTCAGTGAGGCCTCAGGTGGGGTTCGGTAAATCACAGTATCAGGACTCCGGGATCCCTCATCCCTCTCGGAGTTAGTTCTCATTAAGAACTATCTGCACGCAGGTAAATGGGATGCGCCGTGGCCACGATTAGTGGCTTTGGGGTCATTGTGGGCCATCATTCTCTAGAGGTGCAGGTGGTGTTTGGCTCAGTGGGTTTACTACAGGACTGGAGACAGATTTCTGCCCCGGTGGGTTCTTGCTGGACTATTTCCAGGCTGAAGTAAGTCATAGGGAGATTAAATGAGACCTGTGGTGATAGCGTTGTTGACCTCGGAGTCCTATCAACCAGCCAAATAGTTATGGCAGAGCAAATGCGAGCTGTGCTTTTAAGGGATTGCTTGGCAATTAAGTGAACTGTATGTTTCCTTGTAGTAGCTGGTAAGAAATCATCCATCTTTGCACAGCAGATGAATACGGAATATATCGTGGCAGTTTTTCAGTTGTCCATGCATTAATTCATTGTGATCAATGGAAAATTCAGGGTGCCCTGAGAAAGAGGAACGTGTTTGAGACACTTTCAGCTCTACGAGACTGTGCAGCACAAGGTCTCGGTATCATTTGCACTTTGTGGAGATCCTGCATGAAGCATTTCACTGGGCTTTGGAAATGGCAGTAATGGATCTGCATATGGAAGAACTAACGACCCCAGATAACGAATGAATCGATGCGACAAAAGGAAGAGAATCCAGCTCCACACTCACCGCTTTGCATGACCTGAGTATTTGTACAGCAGATGAGAAACGCCGGCGGAGCGGCCTGGCTATACATCCCAACCACTTCTGCACTGGAGCGACCAGTCCTACTTTGGACAGGACAGCCCAGGGATTTAGATCCCCGTTTCAGCAGCCTAAAGACCCTTCGGGATGCTGGGTTTGTCCTGAGTAGAAACAGGTCTTGGAACAGATAACTTTCCTCTATTCTTTCAGCTGGAACGTGAGTTTTTTTCCCTCTCTACCCATGCCTCTACAAGTTCAGCTGCACTCAGAGCCGCGTGTGCCTCCCTCCTCCCCCCTGCCCCAACCCAATCTTCATCTCGTCCATGTTGCAAGGAACGTGTCATTAAAATTTGACAGTTACTCCTTTCCTTCTCCATTGCTGCGTTCGTTCTTTTTTTTCTTTTTGTTGAAGCTCTGCCACCCTATTTTACAGGCTGCACGATGCGGAGGTTGGCAGAAACCCAGGTTGAGATAGAATTCAGAAATGACTCCACGTATGAATTTCGGAGGTGCCAGCACGGGGGTAGCTTATCATGCTCCCAAACAGCCTGACACAAATAGGGTAAGCGTCAATGGCAGTTGAGGACTCGCTCAAATACTGTTTAAAGTCCTCAACAAAAAAAAAAAGAAAGACTGATGGTTTTGACTTCAATGGGAAATAGTCTTCTGTCAATATTTCAACAGGCTGCTAAGAAACACGAGCTAGTACTGCGAACTTGCATTACTCCGGAAAGGCAATGTGTTCCCTGTTCAGCAGCTAACGAACGAACACGGCATCAAGGCAGTAACCCAGGCAGGTGCGAGGCAGATGCCATAGCCACCATAGTAGCGTAAAGCAGTAAAACCTAGAAGGTCTGGTACTTACATATGAAATTATGACTAATATTGTATTTTGTGGAAAAGAAGGGGACAGGAACTCCTTGGGATTGGCCTATCAATGGGAAACAGCAATGTCTCTCATCAAAACATTGTTCACTGAACGCTTTAGGAGCATAAGTCTGAATAGTAACTTCTAGGTCATCAAGTAAATCTCTTTTTCCAGCCTGTTTGCAAACATCTCTCTGTATGCAGCTACGCAGCAGTCACTCCCCATGGAGTACCACTGGTCGTTTCAGTTGTCAGGTGGTGTTTCTGCTCTCACCGTGTGGCCAAAAATTTGACAATTAGAAGAAAGTCAATCAAGTATTAAGGTATCCTTAAAAAGAAATAAAGGGGGAAAGCCCTTTTGCCTGTGAACCTTTGCACAAATAGTCACTGAAGTGCTTGTGGTATTTTTCTTTCATGGAATATTCTTGAAACAAAGGCAAAAACTATCACTCGATAAATGTTCACAGAATAGCAGTAAAATAGGTCAGAAACGCAACTGGAACAAATGTGTCTGAATAAAAGAAGGCCAAGCAAACACTGCAGATACTAGAACTGTGCAAACACAGCAAATAACGCAAAGCTTCCCCTCAGGAGCAGAACAATACGCAGAAGTCTCCATGCTTTGGTTCCCTTAGTAAAAGGACCCAATAGAGAATGAAAATGGTTGTGTCCTACTATTATACACTATATACTATTATATGAGCGAACCAGTGGATGTGTTTCTGTGTGCGGGCTGCGGGACATGTGGGAGTCAGGGGTGACATTTGACTTGTATGAGTTAGAGCAGCCTCATGGCAGCTCTTATTTGGGCTGTAACAAGAATTTCACCGAAGAGGCAGGCATTGTTGAAGTGCACTGGGTGATAGCTGGGGCTACGGTGTCCCCACGCACTGAAAACTCAGAAAATCCCAAGTACCGTTTCAAGGGAATAACTTTGGATAAGTGCCTAGCTTCTGTCCCTGTTGCTGCTTGAGGCTCCGAAGGCCACATCCCAGGCAGATCTCCCACAATGGTCAAAACAGCCTTGTGGCCACAAAAATGTGCACGTGGACACCAGGTGAGCTCACAGCCTTTGAAGCGGTGTGCTTTCGTGTCCTGTGTCGAGGACCTGACAAAACTTCCCTCGTCCGGGCGTTCAGGATCGCTTCTTTCGTTCCGATGGAGGCATCATCTGCCCTTCCCGTACCGCATCCTCACTGCTGGTCCCGTTCAAGAGTTTTGAAGGCTGAGCCATCACACTGATCTACGTGTGCACCGTGTAATCCTGCGTCGCCTGAAGTTATTATAAAAAACCTATCCAAACCCTGTATTTCTTTCTCCTTTTGTCCCCGTGGCTTCCTCCGGCGGATGGCACTGTGCGGCAGCCGCTTGCCCTGCCCGGGAGGAGGAGAGCGGCTGAGGGGCTCACGCTGAATCCTTGTCCGCGACTCCCTCCGAGCTTGCTGGCTTTCACTTATTGAATTAGGATAAATTGGAACTTTCATAAAGGGTGATATAAATCATTATCTCAAGTTAGCAGATGCAGACTCACCAGGGTAGAGCTCTGTTAATAACTCCTTCGGATTAGGGCTGATTGGTACAATTTGAAACTTGTTTCTCTCAGCTTGATCAGTCTAGTTGTAACTGTGGCAATTATCCCATTTCACTTTCAATAGCTCAGCACAGAGGAGCCGCTGCCTCCAATCCATCCCTCTTTAATGAATCCAGTGTGATATGTTCGGTCCTGTGGACAAATATACCCCGTCTCCCCCTTACTTCGAAATAAGCATTAAAAAAAATAAATCCTGTGTCCAAATGACATGTAGGAATGTGTCTTTCAGGGAGTGAGACGCTAAGTGTCCGTGTAAACATCATTTAGGTATTTGGCCGCTAAAAAGCCTCTCTTCATTCTTACAGCATCATTTGCACTTTTTGGCAGTCTTCCTGCCTGGGAAATTAGATGAAAAAACAGGGTTTTGTCCAAGCATTGAAGCTGCTTGAATAGATTCTGATGAATGTGTTACATGCTGAATTTGTGAGGTTTTGTTAAATAACTTATCTGGTGATTTTTTTCTTTTTTTCTCCGGGAGTCATTAATAAATGATTTAATGAGTGAACACAGGATTCTCAGAATAATATATTTGACAAGCATTTTCTTTCACTCCTCTGTTTGACTCCGACAACAAGTCTGTGCCTCGATTTAACAGACCCTTGAAGAACTCGCTTACCTTTGACAATAGTTTTAAATTCATCTCTTTTTAGAAAGACACTTGAACAAGTGTTTGCTTGAAGCCCACACTTTGATCTCACCTCAGACGCTTTGCTGGACCATGGGCTTGGGCAGTAAGGGTAACCTGGTGCGTAAACCGGTGCAGTAGTGGATTATGTGCAGTTACCAGCTCTGCTGTTGACTCTTTATGACCTTTCCAGTAGCACGTATATGTGAAAAGCACAGGTCGCATATAATTTCCATGTTTCCTGTGATCGGGAGCTGCATGAGTGTCTACCTCGGCTCTCACGCTGTAAAATGAGTGTTCCCTTCCCTTCCGACCATTGTCTTATCTTTCTGGCTGTAAATTCTTTAAGCCAGGACTGTTGTTCATACAGCACCTCGTACAATGTTTTATGAAGCCAATAAAATGTTAGAGATTAAAATCCGCGGACTGATTTGTCTCCCACTTACAGCAGCAGAGCTGCACGTCTAAAGGAACATCGCCGATGCCCGCGGAAACGTGCCAGTGAAGGCAACGGCGTGATCCCACCCGAGCTTTGATTTCCAACAGTGGGGATGGGAGGGCTTTCCCATTTTGATTTCCCACCCCATGCACATCTGTTCCTGGACATTGAGGGTGTAGCGTAAATAAATGATGGTGTCCCAAAGTTTCGGAGGAGCGGCCGCTCCCTTCTCCCCGCTCCCGCCAGCTGCCTCCGGCTCGGCTCCGAGCGCGCAGCCTCTTGCAGGGGCTTGGACGGCTCTGAATCGTGCTGCTTACAATATGCTGCTTCTAAAAATAAGAGTAGTAATTAATGCTCTTAGTTTCAGCGCTGCCATCTGCCTTGGTGCCAGCCACAATGGCTATTTTCCTCTGTGTTCCCCAAAGCGGGAAAGTATGGCCGGGGGTGGCAGTGATTTGTCTGCCCTGGGGGTAACAGGGACAGCAGGAGGCACTGAACTTCCTCAGAGCTAAAGGTGATAAAGCTTGAAAAGGGGCACGCACACAAGAAAATACTCACGTGGAGGTATAACATCTCCCAAAGGCTATAGGTATACAATAAAATAGCCCAACATTTATAGGAGGGGTTTTTTTTAAGAGGGGGAGCTCTACAGCATCATTTTGGGGGTATCTATCCAGCCATTGACCACAGGAGATATAGCGATGAGGAAGGGAGGGGTGTTGGAAGTTTGCATTAGCTCAGCTACTGGGATGGAATGGTGAGAGGTGAGTGCAAGGAGTCCCTTTCTCCTCCTTACCTCTGGAAAGCCGTGCAGGTGTGGGGAGGGAACAGGCAGTTGGGGAATTGAACAAAGGGAAGCGGCAGAGTGTTTAACAAACAGCATCACAAAAGGCATCTGTCACAATGCGTCACCTTCTGTTCCTCCGAGGCTCTCTCGCCAGAGCCTTTCCCTTTGTCTTGCCTCCTTCCCCTAATTACAGAATTTACTTACTGTCCCTCTGGAGAACGAAAGGGCCACTTCAGGTTGGCAGGAAAAGAAGTGTCTATAGAGGGAAAAACACTCGCCTGCGGGCAGACAGTAACTGCAGCGGGAAAAGGAATCTGTACCCACGGCAGCAAGACTGGGGGGATGGAGATGGGAAAAGAGTGTAGAAGGCAGCCAGGACCCCTTGAGTTCTCAAGATGGGGAAGTTTTAAAGGCTTTACAAAACCTCTTCTCCCTGATCCTTGCCTAGCGAGCTGGTGAGGCCTTTTTTTTCTATCAGAGGAGAAGAGCTATCACATGTCAGCCAGCCACATCCCTCCTTCACAGTGAATGACACTTCAGAAGGCAACCTGTGGGTCCCGGTCCTATCTGCCACCAGTGTGCGCTGAGATGCTTATTTTGACTAAAGCAAGGAGAAAACAGTCGTTGAGGGTGAGGAAAGAAATGTGAGGAACGGCAGCAGCCTGGATTTTGATACGGCTGGCCTAGAAGGAATATTTTGGGTAATCCAAAACCTGCACTGGCTCCCAACCCTCCCCGGGTGCCCAAGGCACCACGCAGCCGAGCTCAGCCTCAGATCTGTTCCCTCCGCGGGCCAGAAGCTTTAGTTCTTATGCACTACTGGTAATGAGCTGACAAATTGCAGGGTTTGGAGCAGTTTGTGTACATGGGGCTTGTATTCCTTGCTTACCTTCTTCCTGGGATCTAACCCTGGTGTCTTAAACGGGAACACATCTCCAGTTCCCTTCTTCCTCCCCCTCCCCAAATGGTGCTGAAGGGGTTTAAGGGGAGAGTTTCAGCCCGAAGCCGTATAATGCATCCCAGCAGTCATCTCCAGCCAGGCTCTAGGGGGAGTTGCTGGGAGGACCTAATAGATCTGTAGGTTTTTCGTCGGTCGTCTTTGGTATATGGTTTTCTTATGCAGGAAGGTCCATTCTCCAATTGTATCAAAACTCAAACCAGCCCTGGGAGCCTAAACTGAGCAGCTCTGATATAAGTTCAGATAACCATCTTAGCGAGACATGCGGTCCCCGCGAAGGCTGCCCCCTTTTGCACAACTAGCTAAGCACTTCCCTTTAATCCAAATATTTGAGATCGGCATGAGTTTTCCTCTTTCTGTTCCAGGAAAATATACATGTTTCCAAGGTGACACAGTAACGGTCCACCAGTCCTGCAGACGGTAGCTCATGTCTTGTTTTGGGGGGGCTTTTTGGGTTGCTTCCGTGCGTTTTGCAAGGGCGCCTCTGCCAGAAGCAGGGCAGATGGTTGTATCTCAAAGGGGGTTTGAGCCTAAGAGGCAGCCCCACTACGGACAGGCTGTGGCTGTGGAGAACACAATGAGTATTCATGTGAGAAGAGATCCCAGAAGGTCAATATTGACTATTCATTATTCACTTAAAATATTTGCCATGCAATTTGGGACTGAGACAAATTCCCATGACAGAGGTGACCAGCCACACTATTTGACTAAAAAACATGATGTTATCATAAACAAGGACCGAGCCAGTTTCAGAAAAATAGAGGAGAGAAAATTATTCATCCATTTCTTTGCCAGAGTTAAAAAAAAAGTAAGTGTATAAAAATCTGGATCAGATAATAATTTTCTGCTTTTTAATCAAAAAAGGAAGAAAAGTTGTAAGAAACGTCAATTGTAATCAATACTTCAACCAGGAGAAATGACATTGTCATGAGTGCTGCATGGAATTGAACAGACATCACCTGGCATTTGCCGTCATAGCTTGGCAGCTATCCAGATAGGTGGCTGCTCATCTTTAAAGGTAGGAAAGATGTTTCAGTTTCAAAGTGTTTTCTTTTTTTCTTTCCCGACTTTGAAAAAAATAAATTATCAAAGTCAAACTGCTGTGAGACAAAATTCCAGACAAGAACAAAAAACCACAACCTCCCTCCCCCAATTTATTAAAAAAAAAAAAAAAAAAAAGAGAGAGAAAATAAGCTGCTCCATCTCAACTTGGCATGAGTAACTTTTCATTTGTGGATACTATTTATAGTGGGTTTTTTTACAAGCTGCTGTCTACAATGCAGAAGAATGTGACTTTCTTGTTTAAATCAATGTGCTCTGGCAAGCACGGTGTCATCCAGGCGCAGTACTACTCAGGGCTGGCAGCCAGGAGACCCAATTCCTCTCGTGCCATAACTGACTCAGAGCGGAGAGATGGGGCAGGCAGAAGTAGACAAGTATTGTGGTGGGACAGTCATGAAGGGAACATGTCAAGGAGCAGCGTCTTCAAGAATGCAGTGAGCTTGTGGAGAAAGCACTTATTTTTTGCAGATAAAGGATCCCTTAGAAGAAGCAGAAGGATGTTAGGACACCTCCAGGGTCAGACAGGGTCATCGTGGACACCAGAACTTCATAGGCTGCAGGTTGAAGGAGTGTAAGAACAGCCATAGCCATAGAGAAGGCCCAGCTAAGTATCTTCTCTCAGGTGGTGGCTAGCGGTGGCCAAGGGAACATATGACTGTAAGCGATGCATGATGCTTGTCACTCAAGTGGAGTCACCGCTCTAACTCCCACCGTCACAGCATATTCTATAGATTCTGGTTTGAAGAAAGATACTTTAGCAGAACGTCCTAGGAAAAAATAATCAGGCATCAGACCTTCCGCTCCTCGGAGCAGACAAAAAGGGACAGTTGTACATTTTGCTGATGAAGATGTATTTTCCTGCTGTCCAGCATAGGAAGTGGTTGAGTGGGGAGGATGGAGCTGCTGAGCTGTGACTGTGCAGGACCCGTGCGTCCCTCGCGCTCCTCGGTGCTGTTGCACTTCCCAGAACTCTCCGCTTCCCCAACCTTGTTATGCTCTGTTATTGTTATACAACCTTTGCCTCACAAACAGGAAAACAAAGGTAATTAATATATCTGAAATCTATATTATTACCCCAGCGTGCCCCTGTCTTTGTACTTAGCAACAAACAATGGAGGTCATGGGAATCTTGAACTAGCCCGAATTCCCTGTCTTCAAACCCAGCTTCATCCCCCCCTCCCCCTGCCTTGGACCTGCAAACAAGAGAAAGTGTAAACAAACATAACAACCTCCAAAGTATTTCAATAGCAAAATAACTAAAGCAATTCTCCACGGGGCTGGTAAATAGCAGGCAAGCTATCGGAGCCCAGAGGGGGAAAAGTTCAGCCGAAACTAGTTACAAAATCTCCAGATGCAGTGTGACAAACTCCAGCCCGCTCCCGCTCTTGCACGGCGTTGCCATTTTCCCGCAGAATGACAGTTTTCAATTACTGGACTGTAGCTAAGAGCAAATTGTGCACTTCAGCAGCTGGAGTTCTCTCTCCTGATTTTCAGACGTGGCTGGGTAAAACGTACAGGGGCAATGAAAATGGCTTTCTCTGCACAGCTAACTGAACAAGGACGAGCCCAGAGCCTGTCAGGAGAAAGAGAAAGTGAAAAGGAACAGCAAACAGGGAGGAGGAATGGCTGCTGGCTTGATCTGCCCCCCTCTCCTCCCCCAGCAACGAGACAGCAGCTGTACACGCTGTGAAAGCGAGCCTGCGTCAACCCTCTGCCTCTACTTTAAAGATGATTTAGGTTTATTTTTTCTTTTCCCAAACGACTAATTCTCTAAATAGTCCGAGATCTGGATCACGTTATCCTCGCTCTTACACATGTAATAAATTTCCCCTTTCCCCCGTTAGAGTCTCCCATTAGACCGAAACTTGGGTTTCTGGATGTAAGGATGTACTTGAGCTAAAATACATCCATGAGGATCAGTCCTCTTGGTGCAACCCGGGAGGAGGAGGAGGCGGGTCCAGGCTTAACGGGGTACTAGAGGCGCTGCATCAGGTGCTGTTCCAACTGAAGTGTGGAATAACTTGAGGGAAGTTATCCTAATACAGTGTTTGTCCTAATAAAAGCGGACACAGAGAGATTCACCAGCCTTTTTCTCCCTGGTCTGTGTAAGGCAGTTTTATCTGGAGAGGGACTCGGGATGGAGTCTGGGGCAAATTTCTCCTGTTTTCTCTGGGGGATTTGGGGTCTGTAACCAGCTGTGAATCGCAGAATCATTTAGGTTGGAGACGACATCCCGCGGCGTGAGGGAGCTGACAGGGCCGGGGTGGACCAGGCTGGCAGCACCCCAAGCTCCTCCATAGCTGCCTGAAGGCTGTCCACAAAATGGACTTGATGAAATCTTTCCTGCTGGGCACCTTGGGATCGGTCATTTTGATTTTTTTTTTTTTTATTTTTTACAGTAAATTAATGTTTTAACATGACTGCAGAAACCTTTGCCCTGTAAAAGGGGACTCCCCTGCCCAGCGCTGCTGGAGCCCCTCTGCTGGGAGGACAGGCTGGGAGAGGTGGGGGTGTTCAGCCTGGAGAAGAGAAGGCTCTGGGGAGATCTCATAGCCCCTTCCAGTACCTAAAGGGGCTCCAGGAGAGCTGGGGAGGAACTTTTTGCAAGGGCATGTAGGGATAGGACGAGGGGGATTGGCTTCAAACTGGAAGAAGGCAAATTTAGATTAGATATTAGGAAGATGTTTTTCCCTGTGAGGGCGGTGAGCCCCTGGCGCAGGGTACCCCGAGGAGCTGTGGCTGCCACATCCCTGGAGGTGTTCAAGGCCGGGTTGGACGTGGCCTTGGGCAACCTGGGCTGGGGGGAGGTGGCCCTGCCTATGGCAGGGGGTGGGACTGGATGGTCTTCAGGGTCCCTTCCAACCCAAACCATTCTATGATTCTATGAGTGCATTTGCTGGAGAAGACAGAGAGTCCCACTGCAGGGCTCAGCCACAGGCTGAAAGGCTGCTTGGTGCTTCTCTGGCACCACTTTCTTTCATCCCCCATCAGCGTAAGTCTCACGGCTTGGAAAAAATAAAATGTTACAAGCGCTCTGCTGCTTCAGGTATTATAAGGAGGTCCAGTTCTTGGCTGAGCCCTGTGCCATCCCTGATTACCGTCCTCCAGGGTGCCACCTTCGTGCTCCGCACAGCCACCGCCTGCGCTCAGCCCCCCGATGCAAGGCAGGATGATGGAGAGCTCAGCTTGGGAGTTTGCCATTTTCCCGCACCCGACGAGTCAGGCTAACGCTCTTGTCCAAACAACATTAGATGTCTCTGACAAAGCCAGAGAACCTGGAGAAATTTCCAGTCACGTATGACAATGTCTAGCGATACGTTCCTGCCGAACGGGAAGGAGGGAAGCAGAGGGTAGGGCTAGATGAGTACACTTAGTGGTGACATGCCATTTTTAGACGTAATTATGTAAATTACATAATTCATCTTGAAATATTGAGAGTTTTTTCTGTATTTACTGCAATTACGTCAATTGACCTATTTATGTTATCTGACGTGCTTATCATTAAAATGGGACAATATATCCCATTAGATCCTCTTACTACATTGAATGGAATGATGATTAATTATATCATAAAAAGGAGCTGTGCTACGCATCTCTGAACATGGGATTTGAAGCTTAAAATAAAACAACAACCTACCATCATAATTTCCTGCCTTAAAACTTCATCTTGCCCAGTTGGGAAATATGCTCAGGGTTCCCCATATGGGATTATTCCCATCCACATTTATGTCAATGAAATATTTAGAAATCCAAACATACTTTATTTTTTGTAGGACCTATTGCTGTATATTACGCAGAGGCAACACGCCTAGAGAAAAATCTAACAAACTTGGCTCACGTATATGACTTCATTACTATGAGTACCTCCTTTCAGAGCGGAGGAAAGGGGGTTTTCACAACTACCTTGGTTATAACTTCTTAGAAACCACCTTCTGCTTTTCTCATGTGTTAGATCTCTCTCAGAGAGATCTCAAAGCAAGGAGAGCCCCAGATCTATGGAAAAGTCGGGAACAGACTTCTCCCATTGAGCACAAGTTAAAAACAAGCCTTATTCTCACAACTGGTGCCTATGACCCCGATAGCATCACTGATGAGGCTAGCGCACAACAAAGAAGATAAATCAGCCAGCACCGTGACCAGAAACACAGGAGCGAAAAGCAATCAGTGCTGACCAAATGGAAAGTGACAAAATAAGGAGGGGAGGAACAGTGTGTCTCCAGGATCCTTGGCTAGAGGCCTAAGGCCAAAGTGAAGTTGAGACTGAAAAAAGAAAGGACAAAGCAGGAATAGGGTACTGCAAATTCCCCCAACACCTAACACAGTTCCTCCAGCACCAACACAGGGACCCGGGACAGGCAGGGCAGGTGGGCTTTCAGTTTAAGTCCGTAACATAAATGTTGAGTGTCTCAACCTGGGACTAAGCAAAGTGAGCTTCACGGGATAGTCACGCACCCGCCAACAGGACATCTTCCACCGGGCGGGGAACTGCATCTAGCCTGCTTTCGAAAATCCTTGTTCTGAATTTATTTCATCAACTCCTCTTCCCAGGGACTGGAATGTCATCTAAGTCGCTGTGGTGGTGGTGGCCTCCCTGCGCTACAAACTAACAGGTTTTACAGTCTGTTTAGCTTAATAATTGAGAGTCTTTGAGAGATCTAACTCCTTTTCTTCTGTGTGTTTCTCCCAGTGCATGGAAGATATTTTTGCCTACTGGCCTCAATGAGTTCCTTTTTATGTCTGACTTTGAAGGAGTCTGAATCTTCCAGGCCATGCCATGGCGAGTAACATGGTGGCTCTGGGAATGCAGAATGACAGTGAGGGGTGTAGTTTTAATTTCTGCTTTAAATATCAGCTTGAAAGCGTAGGACAGAGCAACCTGGCTGCATTTTTTCCTAAATAAGGGCTTCATCCCCATCCTTACTTGAGCCAAGCTCTGCCTCATCTAAACTTTGTCCCCCTTCAGCCTATGCTACTCTTCAGCAATGTCCCTTTTCAGCACGGGCATGAAAGTTTAGACCTGGGCACAAACTGGGCCAGAGAGAAGTCAGTGAGTGTGTGGTGTGTTGGATGGGTGCAGGGATCCAGGGTGACCGCTCAAAGCCACAAGAGGAGCTGGGTGGCTCCATTTTCCCAGTTTGCTTACAAAATTCCTTTAGTTCTTCATTTTCCGGGCAATGACGCAGTCTGGTGTAGGCACAGTTTTTCAGTTACTGACATGAAAGTCCCTCGTCATTGCTATCACATAGTACTTCAGAGAGAATAATCACCATATTTCCTCAGGGGGCTCAGAGCAGAGCTGTGGGGACAAGGGCTCTCAGAAAGAGCATGAAAGGGATCCATCATGTGGATCGTACTGGAGCTCGCTGCTGGTGAAGACTGTCTCCTCAGAGATGTCTGTTCAGTTTCTTGGTACTGTTCCTACTCCATCCCTAACCATCTGCTGCTCCTTTGAACAGGCAGAGGTGATGGAAAGAAAAAGAGGATTATTGCAATATGCCCCTTCTTAGCTGATCTCACCCTCCCTCACTAGCCGGCACGCGGTCCCGAAGGGAAAGGTTTCAGCTCATTTTAATCCAATGGAAAGGGCTCGAGTGCATCTAAAGAGGGTTTCATTGTCGTTTGTTTTACTCAATTAAAAACCTGCAGACACAGATTAGCTCCCTGCTGCTCAGCGTAGGAATTCTTTTAACACTACAGTGATTTACGATCTACCAGACAGTGTTTAACGAATGTCATCCAGAACCCAGAGATGCTTAACAGAGGACTGGTCACTTGTGCTAATGAAAAATGGATTTGAGGCGACAGTCACTTGCGTGGCTGCGTTTTGATAACAAACGACATAGCGGGGCCGGAGCAGAGGGAGACGTTGCAATTAATATTACAGTAGAATCAGGTATGTAACGGAGAGCTTGACTTAGAATTAAAATCAATACAACAACTGTTGGGAGGTGTCACTCCTGGTCCCTAGGCCCTGAGATATTATGCCAGACGGAGGAAAGGCTGATGGGGAGGTGATGACACACAGTGAATATCCATCTTGTGCTAACTTCAGGCAAGAAATTATACTTAGTGGAATGTGTTGGCAGTTTGGGGATATTTTATTGGCTTTTTGTTAGTTTTTTTTTTTTCTTTTTGTTGTCTTTTTAGTGGATGGGTGAACAGGAGGGACTATGGACAGCTTCTCTCTGTCGCTATTGCTGATTTTTTTTATTCAAACAGTATTTTACACCAACCGATTACTGTGTTGCTGTGGTGCGGCAGGTTTTTGGGTTTGCTTTGTTTTCCGGCCTTCCTGCAAGGCAGAAAAAAATCAAGACTAGAGTCTATGATGGTTGTGGCTTTTATGAAAATGTAACGCAACTCCATGTTTCTGAGAAAGCACATTGTTTGCTTGCAGCAACAGGGATGTCTCCGTCTATTTTCAGCCTCCCTCTTTGGTGCCTTCCTTCCCTAGCGCTCAGATGGCCATCGTCATCTCCAGAGTGGCTGCTGTTCTTCTCACAGAACTTTTCTTTGAGGCTTCGGGATGTGAAGATGTGAAAAGGCTGAAGTGGTACCTGAATTAGGACAGCAGAGGAATTTTTTGTGTATTTCTAGGAAATTCTTCTAAAGAAAAAAATACTGGGAATTGAAAATTCAACATTTTAACCACTATCATGAACAAAAAACCTGCAGCGCGTGGGGAGATGGGTTATAGATGATCAAGATACGCAATGCTTTGCATTTCACATCAATGTTGACCTTTGTCCCTGCTTGCTTTTTTTGTGTTATAAGCTAGAATTTCAAAACTGAAAGTGTAAATCCATTTTTGTTCAGAAATGCCAGTGGGAATAATGTGACAATGATGGAGCTTTTTCTGCACTTTCTTAAATTCAGTTATATTTGAATGTGATTATTTAGGAAGCTAGGCCAGTTTTACAACTGGTTTTAGCTCCAGCAAAACAAAATAAAGCCCACGGATCATCGTAACACTCCAAAACAGCCTCAGACAGCATCTTTTTGGTCATGTTCAGTACAGCAGCAATCTGTAAACGTTATGGTTGGACACTGTAGCAACCAAATACCACAGCAGCAATATCTATATATCAGACGAAGGGAAATCCATTATCTGTATGCATCGCCCTGAGGCTAGAGTTCAAAGCTCAAGCCAATCTCACAGCAAAAATTGACTCAGAAATGATGCCCAAATTTCTGTCAGCGCCTGCGAGTGTGACAGAAGTGCTTGTTAACATCCACCACCGGGATCAAGGGCTGTGATTGTATCCCTGCAGCTAGGTGCCTAAATTAGGGCCTCCTCCAAAGTCCACCGAAGCCAGTAAAAAAGGCTCTGACTGCTTTCATTAGGTTTTGGAGCTCCTCTTAATGAAAAGCCCATCTGCTACTCAATTCACAGGCTCCCGAATCGCTCACCACCTCTTCCTCTACTCCCCGAAAAACAAAATCGTACCTCTCGTGACACCAGTGAACTTCTCAGCTTATTCTTGATGAGGAAAACAGAGGACAAAAGTACTGGGGTTCATTTGGGGGGGGGGGGAGGGGGGATTGCAAGTTTCTTGCTGTAGACAGAAATCTGGACAAATGCACTCAGTTTGGTTATTGCTCCCTTAGGACTGAACCTTCAGCCACGGGCTTGTGAACGGGTTAATCGGGCAAGCCGAGGTATCCCGGTTTATTTTAATCTGTGAATATATGGAATGATCCCTAAGGGAGTTTTAACTCTACCCTAAGAATAGCAAATGCACTTATAAGTGAAAGTGACATTTCTTATGCCTTCTAATGCCCATTTCCAGAGTGCAGTCTGACCGTGCGTACCGGGAGATTGAAATGGCCTCCTTCACCGGTGGCCTTTAAATGAATGAATATCTGCCAGGCATGATGGAGGTAGAGGTGATCCTGCCTTAAATGACCTCTTGAAGATCTTTCCAGGCCTACTTTCTGCAGTGCTGAGCACCCAGGCTCCTGCAGGCAGCCAGAGCTTTTGTAGGAGGAGTGGAAACATCTGGTAAGCCACGTCCAGACCATGCTCAGATGTGAGTCACACAAACCACCGTCTGCAGCGCCAGTACAAAATTCTGAACAAAATGCTTTCCCATTACAGATACACAATGGGATATATATCAGTTTAAGACTTTGGAACTGCAGATTGTGCTGAAATCCAATTATTCTTCACCATATTTCTATTTGTGAAAAACGGGCTTCTCCCTTCACAGAATCACAGCATCTCCTAGATTGGAAAAGACCTGTGAGATCATCCAGTCCAATCATTAACCTCACACTGCCGAGCCCACCACTGAATCATGTCCCTGAGCACTATATCTACACGACTCTTAAATCCCTCCAGGGATGGGGACTCCCCCACTGCCCTGGGTAACGCGTTCCAATGCCCTTTCAGTAGAGAAATTCTTCCTAATATCCAATCTAAACTTCCCTTCATGTGACCCATCCAGTGGACGAGACTGGGACCATACTATGAGGCTGCAAACAGGGAGTGTGCTTTCCAGTGGGACCTTTCCGAGCATGAAGCGCTTGAGTCTCTCATCCTTCAGTACCATCTCAGAACATCTCCTGCTTTTCACAGCTCTTGTGTCCCTGGTTGGCAGATCCCAGTTTAAGACCGTTACAGACACTTAGGACGCTTCACCACAGAGTAAGTGAGAGGTCCTGCTGCCACCTTGCAGATGCATAAAGTAGAAGCCTTTTGCAGTTTTGTGTCTGTGGAGAGGGAAGCTGAAGGTGGGACTCAGCCTGTGAGATGATCTGTGGACTTCATGGACCCGGGATGCAGGCAACCAGAAAAAAAAAGGGAAAGGGACGGGCTGTTCTGCTCTATACCTTTGGGCAAGCAAAATCTTGTGGAATATTTCCCCACAGCGCTAATGCAATTGATGCTCAGCAGCAAACATGAAGAAGGGCTCTGAAGGCAATTGGCCGTGATGCGGGAAAAAATGGAAATACGTCCATAAGTGCTAATTTAGTGAACACTATGAATTTGAAACTTATTGCAGGGAGGGCAAAAAAGCATGGGAGAAGGATTCTGTGAGAAATACGTCCACAATTACTGGTGTGATTTATATATATATATATATTAGGCCCACCAGGTGTCTCCAGAACAGTGATTCAGGGTCTAATTCACCAGGGGTAATTACCTCCGCCCCATGGGAGGTCAAGTGTGCTCACTCGATGAATAGCACTGATGAAGGGCCATGCGGGGAAGGCCCCAAACAGATCAGTGGAGGCAAATTGTTTCTTAATAGTTTTCAGCCTGTGACCTGTACGTTTCACTAGTCTTAAATGCCACAGAAACGCCATCTCTGCTGTGCTGGAGCTGGACCACCCAGGAAGGATGGTTCAGAGAGGCAATTGGCTGCGGATGCCATTTGCTTATTGGTGGTGGCGATATCGCTGTTCTAATTCTTTCTCTTCAATGAAATGTCTTCATTTTCATTACAAGAAGATGTAGTCTGGACTGCCTAATGGACAACTGGTCTGATCATCAGTGCAAAGCTCCCAGCTCCTCAGCCCTTGGAAATGTGGGAAAGGCACAGAACCATAGAATCATGGAATGGTTTAGGTTGGAAGGGACCTTGAAGACCATCTAGTTCCAACCCCTGTGCCATGGGCCAGGACACCTCCCCCCAGCCCAAGTTGCTCCAAGCCCCGTCCAACCTGGCCTTGAACACCTCCAGGGATGGAGCTTCCGCAGTTTCTCTGGGCAACCTGCACCAGTGCCTCACCACCCTCACAGGGAAAAATGTCTTCCTAATATCTAATCTAAATTTGCCTTCTTCCAGTTTGAAGCCATTCCCCCTTGTGCTATCACTCCATGCCCTTGTAAAAAGTTCCTCCCCAGCTCTCCTGGAGCCCCTTTAGGCACCGGAAGGGGCTCTAAGGTCTCCCCGGTGCCTTGTCTTCTCCAGGCTGAACACCCCCAACTCTCCCAGCCTGTCTTCCTAGCAGAGGGGCTCCAGCCCTCACCTTTGTGGCCTCCTCTGGTCCCGCTCCAACAGGTCCATGTCTTTCCTATGTTGGGGGGTCCAGAGTTGGACACAGTACGCATGTGTTCACCTGCCCTGATGCTGCACTGGCTTCACCAGGTTGTCTAAGAACCACAAAGAAACTACCTGCGTTAGCACAGATCACTCCTGCCTGCTCATTAACATCTCCTCATGCATATTCACACTTGTGCCATCTTTAATCACTGGTGACAGGATTTTGTCCAAATCCTTGGGTGGATTTGGGAGCTCTACGGGTGAGAAATGTTGTTGCTCTGTTCATTTATATAGGGCTCAACAGATAGGAGCCAGTGACGTGAAGCACATGTGGGCAAGTAAATGCATGCACGTACTCACACAGAATTTAGGTATTTAACCTCTGGACAAGAAAAAAAAGACTAGGGTACTTGTGAGAAACTCATAACTGTACAGTGGCATCACTTGAGTGGTTGTGAAATAATGCTTTATCATGCAGGTTTTGTATACAAACAACAGAAGTCTGTGCTTAGAATAAATTATTTCCTTTCATGGGTTAAACTGTAAAGTATCTGGAAGCAAAGAATTGTCAGCTAAAGGAACTGGCAAATAGATCTGAATAACATATGAAATTCGGAGAACTTTGTGATCTCTTCAGACAATATGTGAATATGCATCAGTATGCCACATTCTTTGAATAAATTATTCCTTTTAAATTATTCACTCAGTTCTAGTGATTGTTAAGATGAGGGGATTTTGACATAAAGTGCTAACTAGCGAGATTAAAAAAAAAGCTGTATACCTCTTTTTTCTTCTTTTTTTTTAGAATTTTCTACCTGCATTAGCATCACTTTTCTCTTTTCGGGTAACTTTTTCTTTAAACTCATCTCTCATTCTCTTCTTTCTATCCATCTCTTTCTTCCTCTTTCTTTTCGGCACTGCCTGAAGACAAAACAATTTCTCTGAAGGAGATCCTTTTAGGCTGTAATGGGATTAGGCCTTGGAGCGGAGATCTTGTTTGGATCAGCTGTTGAACTCACAGGAGTCCTGTTAAAGGCCTATTAAAATTCCATGTAATACCTCAGTAAGTAACATGCGAATCCCCAGCTCATCTTTGGGAATTAAAGTGTGCAGAGCTTACTTGGCTGCTGTCAGGAAGGTTACGCAGACCTAGGACTCATTTGTTTGAAGAATAAGAGGACATCACCTGCCTATTTCCTACACCTCCAAGAAAACATTGGAGGTAAATATTGCAGGAGAAAATTGTTCGTTCTTGAGCTAAAAGAGCTCAGAGGGGACCTGGCTGAGGATCAGTCCCAGGCAGACAACTGACCAGTGACCATGGCCTTGCCAGGGGTGACACACAGATACAGGTGACGTGCATCTCAAAGGAAGGTTTGGAAGATTAGGTTTAATTCAGATTATTTTATCAGAAGCTCTGTACTATAAATTCAGCAGAGTATCTCGGAACGAGTTGAAATAGCTCTCAGCAGGATGGTATCTACCCTTAGATCTCCTAATTCTGCTCAGACAAGAGACACCGTAAGAATAGACTTTTTCTCCTCTCTGCAGACACTTTTTTTCTGCTTAGATTTGAGATATGAAAGTGCTTCCACTTCTTCACTTCCTTGTTATTTTCAAAGTTACAAAGTTAGGGATAGCTCAAAATGTGCTTGGGTAAACACAATATTAATACGTTCTTATACACATTATATTATATTGATCACCCAGCACTGCATCAAGCTTTGGTGGTGCTGCTGCGCTGCCAAAGAAATAATTCTTTCCACCCTACTAGGCGACAGCAAATTGCCAGAGCCCGAGGGGGCAAAGCAAAGGAAAGAAGGGGTGAAATGTGAATTCAGAAATAAACAGTCTTTGGTGTCTCTGAAATTAGAAGCAGCTGATCCAAAACCTGTCAGAAGAAGCAGCCTTTCCTTGATGTGAGGTTTGCACTTGCGGCGTGACAGCCGCTTCCATCTTTTGATGGAAGTGATGGTGACCTTTGTCACCCACACACGCTCTCCTTTCCCCTGGCATGGCCCAGGCTGCCCCTCCGCTGGTGTCCTTCAACACCCAGCCCCACTTCAGCATGGACATGGCAATGGGGCAGCTCGTACCTCCTCTTATTCCTGGACAACGCTGAGACCTTTCGTGGACATTTGCTTTTTTCAGAGGATCTCAGAGCTTTTAACAAATTTTCATTGATTAAGCATCAAAACCTTCATCCGATGTAGACAAGTTTAATGCTATTATCCAGATTTTACGAGACAGGTTTTATTGAAGACACGGGGAAGTTAAGCAACTTGCTCAAGGTCAGACATCAACATGTGGTAGGACAGGGAACAGAGAGCCAGACTCACGTGTAGGCACTCTGCGCTCTTCACATACATCACCTCTTATAACATTGTCTTTCTAATTATTGTGCCTTTGGATTATTTCAGGCAATGTTATAGATTTTACTAACAGATATGACAAGGGAAATAAATTTGCATACACAGAGAAATAATTGAACAGAAGTGTGTTATGGCAATTGAAGGTGGGAACTGGCTGCTCGGATTTCTGTCATCTAGTCTTCCTTTTCTGTGAGTTATACAGCACTCCGGCTGTCTGGCTTGGCTCCCTTTGGTAGTTTTAACCTGGGTGAGGTGACTGCTCCATTCAGGAGGGCAGGCTCTGCTGGTCCCTTCTGAGGTGGGGAAGGGAAGATTCAGAGCTGGGATAATGTCTAGGACTTTCACGTAGATTAAAATCCTTATCTTTGCCCCCGACCTTGTATGAATTACTGTTGCTATCTGTGCCTCGGCTTTCTACCTGTAAAATGGGAGTATTTCTGACATTTAGTTGTGTTGCAGAGGTTAATATGTCCAAGAACGTCTGTAGTGATACTGGTGTGATGGAAGTTCTTTGAACTGGAAAACTGTTGGGCCAAAATTTACTGGCAGCCTGGCCGTGGAGCTGTGGTGAGGACGGATTCTGTGAGGAGAGGGAAGGATGTCTGCAACCCTGTGGCCTGGCCCTGTGCTATTGCCACTCGATGGTCCTCTCCTGCCCTCCTTCCCCTCTCAGATTTGCTGCTGTGTCTGGGTGGAAAAGGGCCTGATGTCAGTTTGAACAAGAATTTGTCTGAAATGACCCAGATGTGCAGCTCAGCCTTTCCCACCTGGTGGTGTCCAAAGGTTCTTCTTTGTTTTGACTTCACCATGTGTGAGTGCTGCAGCAGGGAAGAGGAGGAGAGGGCCTTCCTCAACTCACCTGTCCCTCTGCAGAAGCCAAGCAGGGATTGCTGCAGCTCTTGCAGGAGCAAAAGCCACCTGAAAGCTTGACATCCTTGGTTAGGCTCCCGGAATGGGCCGGACGTGGGGATGTGGTTTAACTCCAAAACCAACTGATGTTGAAGAGCACGGTCTAAGTCCTCGGAGCCAGCCTTGGCCAGTGCCCCTGGGCGCTGCTGTGCAGGAGGAGGCTGCGCTGGTCCCTGCCGGACGAGCCCTACAGCCCAGTGCTCCCCAGCTTGTGCTCCGGACAAAACCCACCAGATGTTTTGCGAGGAGAAGGCTGCGAACCCGCAGCGCTGGGGGTGCGTCAGCCCCCCGGCTGACCTTGTGCCCTCTCCCCATGGCTTCCCCCGGACGGCCGAGGTGGGTCCTGAGCCGAAGTGAGAAATCAAACGATCAGAGAGACAGAGGCTGGAAGAAAACGTTATGGCTCGTTAGGGCAGCTGTTTGTGAGCCGTGCGGAGCCGTGAAGGGCTGGGCTACGGAACCGGGGGGCTGTGGGCAACCACAACACGGAAATTTGTCTCCTTTTATCCTCGGGTAAAGCCTTGCCCAGAGGATAAATTCCTTTTGCTCATGCGGCGGGGGCAGCCGCGGGCAGAGCAGAGCCGCTCCGGCGCAGAGGGAGCGAAGCGGTGACCGTCTGCTCAGCCGCTGCCTTCCGCGCTGCTGCGGATCACAAATGCCCCCTTGAGCCCAGGGAAGGGATTGTTCATACAGGTGTCCTCTTGTCAGCCCTCGACCTTCCTCTGGCCTTCTGGTGAAGGAAGGAGGGCCTTTTTGCGGTAGGATTTTAAGAGCTATTCCCGTTCTTTCCCTTTGGTGGCTAGCTTTGGGTGCAGCGCTGTTTTGCGGGGCAGAGGAAGGCACAGCGGTCCCCACCTCCACCACCCCGTGCATCTCTGCCCGGCTGTGGTCTCCTCACCAGGGCACGCACCGAAAACGATTTTCCAAAAGTTCTGATCCTTTCTCCTTTGCTCCGAGCTGTGTACGGTGCCAACTACGCAGTATTTTAATGGCAGCTTAAACGCAGCTTGTGTTTAGAGAATGTTTTTGGATCCCTTGTAATAGGGGAAAAAAATAAATGCATAATTATTTAGAAAGAGTCTGTAAGCAATTGTGTGGGGCATGAATGAGCTCCTGTCACCTAAGCTTCATACAACTCATGTCACCTTAGCCTCCTCTGTTTCTCCAGTTTTCGTGAAAGGTTGGCCATGTGTCACGCCTGACTTTTCTTGAGTTTATTCTCACTCCACTAATTTCCATGAAAACTTCTGAGCTACTTCCTCTCCTATTCCCAGTAGTCCAAATAGTTAATTTGCTAATGCCCGGCTATCACGAAGAGATGCCAGTGTGTCAGCTCCCAGGAACTCGGCATTTACGAGTTCGCAGGGGCTGCATCCTCCATCAACCAGCCATTGAGCCTAGCACCTCACTGCTGCCTGGATTGCTGCATGCCATGTTGTACGTTTTGATGAAGCAAATGATGCAGCATTCTGCCCTGGCAGATCATCAGATCCAGGGAAAAAAATGAATGGGTATGATAAAACCAGTGATTTAATATGATGTCTGCCCTGCTGTTCCCCAGTTTGGGGGATTCATGTAAGTGAGGAGCAGATGGGATCTCCAGGGGGAAATTCTAGGCTTGCATTACTGAAACCAGTGTAAATTTAGTAATGTATTTCTAAAGTGTTGCTGGAAAGCAGCCAGGAGTCTGAAATCCATCCAAGGTTTTCACCTCTCTGATTCATATATATATATTTTATATATATATAGTTATATATACACACACTTATTTATTCGTATATTTCTCATGGGTGGGAATATGAGGTTTCTTTCTCATGTGTTTGTGGTTCATCTTGCTTTAAATGTCACCTGACTCTCCATTTGCCCTTTTTGGAATGAGGGAGAACATCCAAGTCCTCACCAACTGTAACTACCGAGGAAATGCTTGCACTGCTCCCAAGAACAGGCACTGGTAATGCGGTTGTACCAGCCAATTCTCAACTTGTGTTATAACCGTCCAGGTCCCCAAACTTCTCATGCAATTTGTGATGGATAGAGACATTTTCACTCTTCCTTTTGGGCCCAGCTGCCTGACAGAGTGTAGCTACCAGCTATTAGACCATCGTCCCTCTTCTGCCCCTTGAAGATGGCAGCACATAAAGAAACCCCCCTTTGCTTCACTGTCCATAGTATACATTTTACAAAGCCCCTTGAGGAAGGCAGGAATGCTGTAAATACAAAATCCTTTGCTAGAGGTTGTTAGAGTTGCACTCAGCGTGTGGGGCTTTGCTGCTTTTCATTAAAGCCATCTCGGGCCACTCTAGAGGCAACAGCTCTCGTCTGGCACGCTCTGCATCCTGTCCCTTACGCCGCCTTCCCTAGCGGTGCACCAAATGATTTGGAAGTACTACAGCCAAGAGAAATCTTGGCCCCATCCTATCGAATCTGATCAGTTCAACAGAGCAAGAGTGATAGAAATCCACAAACCCTGCTAATAACAAGGTTATCTTTGGCTAGGGCTGATGTTTGGCACGATCTTCATCGGGATGTGAAAGTGATTAAAAAAAATAATCAACAAGAATGTCCCTTAAAAATGAAGACTCAGATCGGATGATTTAAAAACGCGAGCTGACATGAAACAGTCGTCTTCAGCAAGGGTCAGCTGACATACCATATTGATTTTGGGAAAAGCCCAGGGATGGAAAGGCTTCATGTCATTACATGCCACCTCCACTCTTGTCTTAAGGAACCTGCGTGGCACCAGCACCTCCTAAGCAACAGCAATCTTTCAAGCAGCCCTGGCAAATGGCATCCATAATGCTGGTTTTAGGGTTTTTTTTCTGGGTAAGAAGCCTTCCATGTCTTCAGCTGAAGACACTACAGAAGTGCTAAATGTTGATGTAATCACAAGTTTGCCAGTGTGCAAGTGAGATGCAGTAAACTTGGTCTAGAAATGGAAAATCAACATTTTAAAACATTACTCAAAACTATAATTTAGACATTATACTCCAAGCTCAGCTTAAACGATACCAAGGAGTTAAATTTGGCATCTTGTTTTGTCCTGCATTGCATCTTGTAACTTTTACGGAAAGTCCTCAAAATTTGTTAAGAAATCAAAGTATCCCTATTAAACATCTTGGTTTCAATAAATCAGCATTTTCCAATAGAAAATCTGTCTGCCTATTCTTATTTTATTTTTGATCAGCATTATATTTCAGAGAAATGTATTTTGCAGTGCAGCCTCAGAAACAGGTGAATTACTATGCTGGCTCAGATCCATGGTTCGATTAGATTCATATTTTGCATTTGACAGTACAGCGGAGAGGTCATTCCAGAATCCATTGCAAGAAGCACAGGAATGGAGTTACCCGCCCAGTGAATTTTCTCCCCAGCCCGTCCCAGACGGCCACGATGCGGCTGAAGTTTCCTCAACATTCTCATGAACGCTATGGTCTCGGTGATCCCGATCCCAGTGATTTCCCCCGTTCATTCCTATAGGAAAGCGATTCACTTTTCTTAATTTCTTTATTTAAATCTGGTTCTCGCAACGACTTCGGAGGTGACATTGATTTACATCCCCGCGCAGTGAGCGCTGTACACAGATGTGCTGGGCTCCCCGTGACATGACCCCTCGCTGCCCAGGGACTCCGACTCCATGGATAACCTTTCTTTTCCAAGGCAAGCCCTACTTCCCTGGGACCGCCACGACCTTTCCTTTCCTACAGGGAGGAGACAAAAAGGCAGCCGCCTCCCCTTGGATCGAGCTGCTGGATCGTTCAGCAGATGTCTGGTTGTGTGCCACTCGGAAAATGTCACTGCCTGCCGGCAGCTCCAAGCAGGTGATTAATGCCAGATTGAGGATTTTTCGGAGCTACATTCGGATCCTTCTGTTCGCTGCCGCTCAGTGAAATGACAACCTGGCCCTCCCGCCACCGGAGGCAAGCGTAACGCCTGGCACAAGATGGAAGCAGGGGATCTTCCAGGTCTCTGGCGGGGAGGATGAAGGTCTTACCAGAACACTGGGGAATTAGAGATGAATGGGCGATTCAGCCTGGGGCAAACCCTGCGGCCACGGCTCCAGCGGGGGCTCGTGGACACCATCCCTACTCTGTTTGCTTTGCCTCATCGGCTACAAATTTGTCGTTAGAAAAATGGTGCTAATTATTTGGCTGCTTCCCCCAGAAGCGGCTGGGTTTGAGCAGGTGCCATGGAGTTTCAAAACCATGTAGGATGTAGATGTTGCAGAATGCAACGGCGGCTGGAGTATCAACGCGTGTGCAAGAAAGCCTTCAAGGGGTGGAATGAAATGGGCTGTTTGAGAGATTAGATCTTTATCCGGTTAGAAGCAAGAAATGAAGAAGGAAAGGTGAGAGATGAGGGACGAGTGAGCATGAGAAAGCGATGCTTTCTTGAACCAAGAGGTATCACGGGAAGCCTCTGTGCACGAGCAGAAGGGAGCCTGAGACTTGTGCAGACCTCCACGATGGGCAGACTGCCCAAACAGGCTCAAACAGAGGTTTGTCCCTTCAGGGAGGTTTTTTTTTTTCAGTCTAAAAGGGTCAAACATGATAGCGTGATGTCTCCTGATAAGAGCAAAGAGGATTCTGTCCCCTTTAGAGGCTTTAAAAACCATTTGTTCTAAAATACGGTTTTTAAGCAAGCAAACAAAAGCACGCAGTGCCCTGACCATCATCCCAAGCATGAGCTCAGCCCTTTTTCAAGTGTTGGTGTTGAAAAAAAGGAAAAAAAGTCAGCACCTGACTTTCTTTCCTCCCTCTTCCCAACTCCTCGATATATTTACCTTTTCTCCACTTCCTCCACATCCTCAGACTGGTTGCCTGCACTGCCATGTGAGGGGCTGTTCCTTCAAGCTGACAGCTCCTTTTTCCAAACCGAGGAGTTAGTGAGTCGCTGGTGCCGCTCGTTTCCCTATTTTCATTTTTTTGATCTCATGACTGAAACGAGAGAAAAGAAAATCAAGGCTTTGGCTAAGTTCCCAGCCCCGTCACTTTCTGACCTTGAGCCAATCACATGAACTTCTAATGTCAATATTCCCATCTGTTAAGCCTCACAAAGATGTTGTAAAGCAAAATTAATAAATTGTATTGGGATATCTACACTTACAGTCGGTAGCATTTCTTTCATGAGTAATCCCATCGACTTGTGTGCAATCTCATTGAATAAAGTATTACCCATCATGAGTAAGGGGGTAAGAATCCAACCTTTAATATTTGTAAAAGGCTTGGGGATTTTTGTGGAAGAAGTTGGAGACAGAGGAATCCTCTCTAATCCAGGCTACAAATGTGCAGAAATTCATCCACCATTAGCGTCTAAAAGTGCCCTGTTGACTCTCTTGCACACTTTCCCCGCTCAAAGGGTCATTTGGAGCCTGATGGTGCCCAGGGAGTGATCACGGGCTACAGCAGAGATGGAGACGGAGAAGAAAGCCAGCCAGTTTGAGAGGGAGGAATGAATGAAACTTTATCCTGTCAGAGTCAAAGGCTGAATCACAGCAGCAGGGAAAGGATATCCAATATTGAATCCTAATGAAAAAACACACTGGGACCTCATTTAACACTTCAAGTTGAGCTAACATCCCCTGAGGCACACCGCGCTCCTGCTTTTGCTGTGGAAGGATGCCCTTCAGACCATCTCCTTCAGAGAGCTCCAGAGTCCCTGCCCGCAGCACGATGAGTATCCTTGAGGAAGATGCTGTCCTCGGGAAGAACTGCCTTGGCTGCTTGCAGAAAGGACGGTGTCAAACTTTGACAGCAGTAAACTCACAGGAGAAGGTGCTGTGGGAAAGAGACAAGGACGTTAGGTATGAGAACGAGAGGCCTTTTAACCCCCCAGTCCACCTGCTTATCATGGGGAGATAACAGCTAACATAAACCAAGCTAGAAGTAGCTGCTGACATTTCCCTGCTGATTCTTTCCTCTCCCCCTACACACAAGAAAACATGAGAAATGCCTGACCTTGATAGCAGCTGTCAGGCACGGGTCACCCTGCCAAACAGAGCTCTTCAGACTTCTCCCACGGCAGACTGAAACTCTGGAGGAGGAGAGGGGACAGGGAGGTGGTGGAACTGGGGAGCCCATGGAGAAGGGCTGTGCAACGTGACCGACCCCCTGGCGGGGATCTGCTCTGAGGCGTTCGCTATCACCTCTTTCCCATAGACATCCCTCTCAAGACTTTTTCGCAGGGAGCCGCTCCACCTGTGCCAAAACAGATGCCAATAGTGATTTAATCTGTGCCTGCGGGGGTTGTTTATGTTCTGGCAAGCTACATCAAAACGTAGGGGCCCACTAATGCATTTTTCTGTCCGTCCCGAGCCTGGTCTGCGTTCAGGGTTCTCCTAGGACTGAGATAACCTCACAGGAGCGGGGCTGTTTTGGGAGTCGTATCTCACTTCATTGTAACTCCTGTGCAGCGATCCCAAATTTTGGCTAAGGTTTTTTAGTATCTCTGGCATCTGATGCTGGAGAGAACATGCTGTCACCTGGAATTCAACTGCCGGCATTTAAAATTGCACAGACGCATCCCCATCCCTGCCGCAGCAGAAATCAAGTAACGTTCCCCAGGGCCAGGTCTCGATGTGAGTCATAAAGCAGCGCCCGTTTATATGAGCAGAGGGCTGCCCCCCATCAGACATGTGCACAGGAGGATTCAAAGGGATTTGCATCCCTCCCGCAAATAGAAATGAATAGGTCCTCTTGTGTGTTTATAATTTTTGCAAGCGTATTGCATTAGTGTCTACAATCAATATACCGTGCCCTGACAGCGCATGTGGTAAACAGAGGGGAGTCTGCCATGGCAACTGACGCGTATTTCATAGATTTGGCCCGATTCTGGTAGCTTTTTTTGCCCGTGTAATCCCCCTCTCATACCTGTATGGGTCCATGCGAGATCAGAATTGGGTTAATTGATTTGTGCTTTCTCCAGCACAAGCTTGGAAGCTTTCAGCAAACAAAGATTTAAAATAATCTCCGAGATGTGATTTCTAACTGCGTTGGGCAGCTGGCATACCGGTGTCTCCTATAGGCTTTGAAAGATGACCTTAAATCACTTGGCCGATAAGTTAATTCTAATAGCTCACTTAACAAATACTCCTTCGTGACTATATATCCCTCATGACAACATCTAGTGTTAAAGTGGTGTTCTGAAGCAGATAGGGGAAATTAGGATGGGAGGCTGAACCGGTGAGGTTATATGGGTCTCAGACCACTGCAGCAGCTACAGGACAATATTATCGCTGTGCCAAAGTGCTGCTCGAGGTACGTCACCTCTTCGAATCACCTGGGCAATTTCCTTCCCAATTTCCCCACTATTGCAAGTCTTCAGCCTTAGGTGTGTCCTCTTTAAGGAAAGTATCATCCCATCTCCATGCTGTGGGTACAGAACTAACCCAATGAGAAGTGACTTTATTTAAGTGCCCTTCTGAGGTTTGAGGTTGTCATTACTGCCCATGCTTCCTTCCTCAGAGAAACTCGGGAAACTCCTGTTGTTATTTGCCTCAAAGCAAACAAGCAGCTGGAAATGGCACAGGTTAGTTATGTTTAAAGAGAGAAATTGTTTCCTTTTATTTACTCTGTTTTCTTCTTAATTTGCTCAAGTGACCTTTTCTCCATTTAATGCTGAAAAGAGCAAACAGAACAGCTGATTGACCTGGATATCTTTTATTCCTGGTTGTTGAACTCCAGGTACTCACACACACTTCAACTGACTTCTCTGCGATTTCAGCCTGTTTACTTCAGCGTAAACAAAATAAAAAAAAAAACCCCAAACGACAAGACCACTGTTCATTTCTTTACCTTTTTTTACCTTTTCTTCCTCTTGCACTTCTACCACCTAGATACCCCTGCAAGATGGTGACATCCCGGTATTGCCATTTTTCCTATATATTGTAAGAAAGCCTCCCTTATCTGCAGAAATTCTCATTCTTTCCCTCACCTCCTGTGCCCCTATCTATGTCTGCAACGCTTTCCTTTAGCTGCCGTTCCCGAATGATCGTGTTTTCCAGGGCAAAAGCACGCGGCTGATGTTAGAAAACAAGGCAGGAAGTATAATATCTCTCGAAACAGCTTTACATTTCATTCAGGTCTTTGATGACCACTGTGCATTGAACTCTTCGCCTGAGCTCCCCGCCGTAGCTTACATCTTCTTTTGTCCCCGAGAGGACGCGAGTCATTTGCGTATGAATAGTTTCGATTGTTCTTCCCAAAGCATGTTATGGGCGCAATGGCCTCAGCAGGATTCTATTTGCTGTCGTATGGCCCACTTACATCCTTCTCCGAGGTCTGTCTTAAATTAATTTCTTGTCATCTTCTCCAGACCTAAGTGACCTAAGAAGAAGATGGGGGAGGGAGGAAATTTTGTTCTTTGAACGAATGTTGCCCTTTTTCACTATACCACCCCATCCTCAGGCTCTTAATACACGCCTGTAACAATGCTTGTCCTAGGAGTAGTCCCTGGAGCACCTCCCACTATTAACCTCTTTCCATGCTGAGAATTGGACTTTTTATTACAGCTCTTTGATTTTTATGTCATAGCTTGTTTTCAATCCATGAAAGAACTTTTACCTCTTACCTCAAGGTAACCCACTAAGCTTTCCTTAATAGCTCCTTGTGAGGGCTTTTCTCAAAAAATCTTTTGAAAACCTAAATAAATCACCTCTGCTTGTTCAGAGGTATCCATTATTTTTGTTAACATTTTGAAATGCATTAAAATAGTTTGAGAAGCACGACGATTTACCGTGACAGCCTCCATGCTGGTTTGTCCCAAGCATCTGGGGGCATTGTCACTCTGTCTTCAATGCTTTCTCTCTTATCTTTTCTTCAATTGAAGTAAAGCTTGCCAGCCTGTAATTCCTTCATCTCCTTTCACACCTTTATTTAAAGATGGATACAGCACTGGCCACTTTTCAGCCCTCTGGCATGAGTTCTGATTTTAATGAAAAAAGTGACAGGCTTTGTGCTAATAGCTCTACTTCTTTGCTCTCTCATTCCTTCTGAATTTGTGTCTGGTCCCAGTGACCTATAGCAAATTGATGGTCTCATCCAGTAGTCTTTACATGTGCGAGTAGGTCCATTAACTTCAGCAGCCCCTCTTTAACTTCAAAGCGCACATCTGTAGAAATGAGCGCTCTTCGATCGTCTTCTTCCGTCTGTCATACTAAGTATGGATGTTTCCACGCCATTTTCTGCTTCAAGAATTATTTGATTATGGGTGGTTTGTTTTTTTTTTCCACTTCTTACCTTTTTCTTGCCATTGTATGTTGAGGTTTGGGCATGGATGTTTTTCTACTGTATGTGTGTGTGTTCTGTACCACAGCGGGTGTCTACGCCCCTGTATGAACTGTAGACTTCCAGCACACATCCTTATCCCTCCCTGGCAGTATATCACCTTCATTATCTTGAAAGGGCAACTACGAAATCGAGACTTTTCAGTCTTCCCCATGGAGACATGTATGTTTTAAAAAAAAAAAAAAAAAAAAATTACTTTTTCAGTTATGTCTGTTATGTTTCCTCCCAGGGATTGAGGATTGAGGGAATTCAGTGAACCAGAAAGTAAATGCGATTGCATTCTCAGAGTAAAATGGGAAAGGTATAAAAATACAGGAGAGTGAAAAGCTATTTAGGTTAAGCAATGCGAGTAGCACAGTAGTTCTTGGATATAAAATGTCACAGGTGGACCAAACACTAAAAGAAGTATTATAAGAATAAGCGGAGTAACTCTTCAAAGAACAGAGAGGGGACAGAAATCAAGCTGCCTGTAAGTTGGCGTTTGATGTGTTTCAGATCAGGGTCATGTATGTGATTGCCTGGTATGGCAGAGGACTGGATTTGATGACACAAGAGATTTCTTTCACCTTTTTGTCTCAATGTTTCTGAGAGTTAAGTGTGGATGATGCCCTCAGTGGCAGCTGATTTAGACCATGGTTAAAGAAGCATAGCTGGAAGAGAGACAGTGTCATTAGCTCCTCTGGTATTATTGCTGCCTTACGTGCCCCAACCTTGTTCAACTGGACTGAGTGATTAACCAAGAATGCGGCTGAGCCCCTCCAGTTTACAATTTAGGACGGACGCAGACAGCCCAAAGCCTTGAGCGTCTGTGCGTCAAGCCAAGTGCAAGGTCTGCAAGGTGGTGGCATGTATCCCCTGGAAGCAGTGCAAACAGTTAGATGGTGGGTTACAGAGAAAATGAGCAGCTGAAGGAGCAGAGAAGCATGAATCACATTTCCTCTCCTGCTGGTCTTTATCCTTTTGTCTTGACAGACCGTCAGGAACGGCTTTTACTCCTTTCCTCTCCACTTTCTCACACGGCATCTTCACAGTCAGCCCTCGGCAAAGGCTTTTTGGTGGCCATTCATTAATTCTGCTTTGGCCTTTAGTAATGTCATCTTGGCTCAAATGCGTTCTTGAAATACAGTGCTGCAGATTTCCCCAAATATCCTTGGCATGTTATATGGCACCGGGGTAATGCTAACTCTCTTAAAACATAGATGAAGCAAACGGTGCTAATTTATGCCTTGCTTTTTATTCCCAACATAATTTTGATTTTAATGCCCCATCCTCACCACATCAATATCTTTTCACTACTGGCATGTTGAAACAAAAAGTAAATATTTCATTTTCCTTTCTTTCACTAAGATGCTCACCCAGAGCATCTGGGAGTATGCAAATGAGACACGACTGAGGGATGCTGCTTGGGTGCTTTATGGGACACCAGGGCATGAGGATATTGCCCACGAGTGTCAATGTGAATGGAAAATTAGCTACACTGGGTAGTGATGTATGATTTAATATAGCAAAGGATATTTACAGTAAAACAACAGCTCACAAGGATACATTGCAGAATCATAGACTCTGCCTGCAGGATCAGAAAGGTTTGTTTATTTAAGATATAAAAATCAAGCCACCCTTCTGCTTTGTTCTGCTGGGTATACTGAGCTGGGCAGTGGCCTATTGCTTTAACTGTGATGTATTCCCCTTCCCCGTAAAGCCCCGACACGCTTTAAACAGTAGGCTATCAAAATTCTGTATTTCTCGTAATTTGAACTGCAGCTGATGTCCAAAAATCCCACGTAAGTGGCCAGGGAACATGAATAAGGCACGTTGCCTTGAAGGGGCATTGGATCTGGCCTGGCTGCGGGTGCACAGCTCCTGCGTGCATCAGTTTCTTCATCATCCTTTTGACAGGCTGCAGATCTGACCTAGTCCCAGAAACTGTGACCAAATTAGTGCTGATGCTGATATCCAGTAGAGATTTTTTCCATTATACTCTGCCTGTAAGGAGTCTCGAAGCAAAGCTTAGAAGCAGACCCAGGACTGGGCTTAGTCACCTGGAAATGGCATCTTGAAAAAAACTTACATCTGACAGCCAGATTATTTAAGGCAAAAAACCCGCTTCAACTGAAACCGTGCCCCTGCTGGAGTCTACAGCGCTCGCGCTCCAGTGGGACAAGGGCTTATGAAGAAACTCCAGAGACTGTTTCTGAGGTACAGTTTTTCCCTCGAGGAGCTCATTTGGCATTACTTTCTGGAATTAGTTCCCATTTACCACTTATTTATTATCTTAGTATTTGGAAAAATGGAGCCGGGCAAGCTCTAGCTAGTGCTGCCAAAGCGAAGCTGATGGTTTCCCATGTGAGCACACAGGCATTTACATGTAAACAAACACTTTCTGCTGTGCTATAACTTGAAGAACAAGACTGCTGAACAAATGTAACCTTCAGATTTGCTTTTTTTATTTTTTTTTTTAAATAAGTGATTTTAAACAGTAAGATCCTTTCTATCCCTCCCTCCAATCCCACGGAACGCAGTGGTTTATTGGACGTGCAGCCACCAGCCGGCGTACTGGAGGGCCATGGCAGAGCCAGGGCTGGGGCTGCTGGAGGAACCGGGGTGCAGCCCCCTCCCGCTCCACCACCCTGCCCAGCAGGGACCCGGCTCCCTCTCCCCTTGCACTTTACTGCAGCTTTTAACACTTGCCAGTGAGGTGCCCAGTGAAATACAACCTGAAACAGCTCAGTACGTGTCGAAGACTGTTTGTTGGGGATCCAGTACTCAATTTGTCTCTGTACTTGCCTTGTACGATGGGTAATTTAGTAGCAGCACTTAGATAGCGAGGTGATAGATGCCTTGTAAATACAGCAGATAGATTAAGTTATTAGCGTAAATGTGAAAAAAATCACAGATAGGGAAAGCGCTGGAGCTTTGCCCCTCATGCGGTCTGTGGAGGATGTCAATGAATGATCAGCGATCCTTTAAAACTGTGCCCAGACTCACGGCTGAGTCCGAGGAACCTTCACATAAACCGTACAAGGTGAGGGAAGGGAGCTAGCCCATATTTTCCTACCTTTTGCCACCCCTGGGTTGGCTGTGTCCTACCACACCTGACGGAGGCGAGAGCCGCCCGTCCCCGGCATTGCCGCCTTCCCCGGGCAGCTCCCGCCGCGGCGCGCAGAGCCGGCAGACGCGCGGCAGCCGGGGGGGGGCATCTCCGTGGCCTCACCTCGTAGCGAGAGGGCAATGGGAAAGGCCTTTCTGCTAAAGCGACCGTAGTCCTGGGAGTGAAAGGGAAGGAGGTGTAAAATAAAGCTGACCCTAATTTGAAGCTGTTGGGAGGAACTGCCTCCGTGCGGCAGCTGTACTCTATAACGCGTGTAGCTGCAGCCTTTGCCGCGCGTGGCCGGGCTCCCTGCCGGGCTTTTCAGCTCCGTCTGCGCGGCACCGGCGGGAGGGAACACAGGGAAGATGCGAGCCCTGCCACCCACCGCTGGGGCGAGCCCCGACTTGGCAAAGGGGTGGGTTCCCCTGATCCCGCCGAGGGGAAGAGTCAGCTTCACTTCTTAGAAAAAAGGGAGGTGCCCGGCTTTGCCAGCAGAGAAAACCCGACTTCTGCGTCAGAGCATCCGTCCCTGCTGGAGCTCGCGCTTCTACCGGGGGTAACTCCCCGTTTCAAGCTCTGGGGCACGTGGAGCACGCGCGGCAAAGCAGAGCCCTGCTCACGTCAGGGCGTTGCGGTGTCCTTCCTCTGGACGCCACGCCAAGACCAGGGTCTCCTCAGTCCCAGGGAAGGCCCTCAGCAGCAGGAGCCTGGTGGAACCCTCCGAGATGGTTATGGAATAAGCCACCACTGGGGAGGGAGTCTGACTGGTCCCTGTTAGCGAGAAGCTGGTTTGTGCCCTTCAAGAAATGTCTTTGAAGATTGCGGGGAGGGCTGAGGAGCCTCTGCAGTTCTCACAAAACTCCATTTGTCATCTCAGTCTTGCTCACTCGCATCTTCGGTACTCAGCTCCACCTGCCTTTGTATAAACGCAAATCATAACGGTTTTAAATTTACCACCCTCCTGTTCCATTGGTGATTCTCTTGTTGTTCGCTGCTGACTTGGAGACAACTCTGACTGGGCTTGAAGCCTAGGAAAACTTTGATTCCCTTGAAAAATAATAAGTATTTCCAGGATATGTTTATATTACCCTTTTTGTTGTACAAAAGAAAGGAGGAGACCGCAGAGATGTCAGACAGTAATCTCCCTTCAGCGTGAAGAGTGAAGGGGAAGCCGCTCCTCCCGCTTGCGTACAATATGCACTCTTCTTTCACGCAACTCCTTTAATCAAGTTTTGCGATGAAATCCCGGCCGGCGGTGTGTCATTCACAGGGCTGGTTTTACATGTGCTTTGCAACCGGAACACATCAGCGACGCGCGGGACTGCTCGTATTTGCAAAGCAGCAGCGAGGCGTTCGCTGGTCGTAAGCAGAGAGGAGCGGGGCAGCGCTCGGTCTGGAGGACGGAGGGGGTGGAGGTCTGCCTCGTGTCCGCAAGGGCTGCGCGTGGCCTGGGGAAAGGGTGAGATATCAGGTGAAACGCGGGGAGTGAAAAGTCACCTTCGAAGCTGCGCCTGGGAGAAACTTGGACTCATCAGCAACATCTTGTGGAGCTTCGCGGCAGCTTTTCACTCCTCCTTTCCACTGCTGTGATGACTTTGGCAGTCAGAACTGGGCAGAGTCAGGCCCGGGGTGTCTATTAATAAGAGTATCCGCCGGAATGTCTTCACACTCCTGAAGTGGGGCTGAGTGTCGGGATTGTCCTAAATATGAGCAAATGCAACAAATAA
Source organism: Vanellus vanellus (assembly GCF_965231255.1). NCBI lineage: Eukaryota > Metazoa > Chordata > Aves > Charadriiformes > Charadriidae > Vanellus > Vanellus vanellus. The sequence continues at coordinate 4,765,714 of NC_138923.1, read as the reverse complement.
AATAGCCTGGGGGCGGGCTGTGAACTGTGAAGTTGTAGGGTGTGAAGTTACAGCCGGGACAGCCAAGGAACTTGAATGGGGAAGAAAACTAGATGTGCACACATACAGCTTCATTTAGCGCCTCGTAATCAACAGAGGTGCTCCAAAATTCGGGTGAACATCAGCACAACCGAAATCACCTCGGGGCATTCACGCTTACCCCGGGATGGTGCGGCGCTTCTGTCAGAAAGCGCAAATGGTTTAGAGTGACCCTACACCAGCCCTTTAGCAAGGCTGCATTTTCCAGGCTCTTACAGATTCTGCCCAGGACTTAAAAGCAAATAAAGAAGCCTGAAACTTGCCAGAAACTGATGATACCTCAGGGAGAGAAAGTGCAGAGGAAAAACACAGACACTCTACAAAATCACTGTGAGAGCTTTCCAGGCAAATACCTGTAGATGAACAAAGACTCCTCGGCAGAAAATAAAGATGACTCCGGTGAATCTTTACAACATTACTGTGCATGGCAGGAAATACGAGGAATATACACATATATGTGTTCCTCATATATATATTCTGTGTATTAAAGCAAGTGCTTGCACCATTAACGAACCAGAAGAAGAGAAAAAAAAAAAAAGAGGGAACTTGGAAAAAAAAAAAAAGAGGGAAAAAGAGGAATGTTTTCGTATCAGGCTCAGCACTTCATCAAATACAAGAGAACTGTGGCAGCTCTTCCTACCCCAGGCATCTTGGGCCCGATTCTGACCATTTGTGCATCATTTATACCCGTGTATCCAATTGGGAGTTGAAATAAGCCGAGATGGCAGTTAGACTCACTGATGGGGGAAAAAAAAAGTACATTAATTGCGAGGAGCACAAGCTGAGTAGCCGGCAGAGTAGCCTGAGTGGGGTAGGTACAAGTTTGGTGTGGGTTTACATGCCCAAGCCACTTTGCCCATCCTGCCAAAGCAGTCCTGTAGGCTGCTTCTCCTGACCCACACCCTAGGGACATGCCTGGTGGACCCCCAGACGTGGTAACTCCAGCACATCCTGCATGGGCAGGTCCTGTTCACATGTGGAAGGGACACATCCAGTCAAATAAACAATTCAAAATCACTTAAAAGCAAACAGGGAAATCAGTAACATCCATCATGGATTTGTCATGCACAAATCACTTGAAAGTCAATCTAATTTTCCTCTGTGGTGGGACAACAGGCCTTGTGTGTAAAGAACGCAGAGTATATATGGCATACCCTGATAGTGGGAAGGTTTTTGCTAATTTTTTTTCACGCGGTATTCTTGGAAGCGAACTAGGAAGCATGAAAACTACGTAGATGTACTGCCAGTGGGTATCTAACCTACCTTCCGAGTGGCTGTCTGTCCTGAAGCAGGAGAATTCAAGGAAATGGATTCTGTAGAAGTTGGTCCTGGCTACAGTACTGCTCTATGTTTTCGTCACTGATCTGGGTGAGGGAATGGAGTCCAGCCGTTTAATACACAAGTGAGACTGGTAGGGCTGGCAATGCATCAAAGCATTTTAAATGAGTTTGACACAAGCGAGATTTGGTCTGAGAAGGATGTACTGCACGCAGGTCAGTAGGGAGAAGTGCAAGGTACAGCGCGGCAATACTCAAGCGCACGAGTGCCTGGGGAAAATTAGCAAAGCCGAAGTTGCCCAGGCGGGGCCCTGGGGGCTACTCTCTATCTGAAGCCGAATATGACTCTCCACACATTATACCACACCACGTAAGGAAGCATATGGCCAATGAGACACAAACCAATCCTCTGCTGCAGTTAGCTATGGCGAGACCTCAGCTGGAGGACCTCAGCTGGAGGCCCGGGCCTCCAGGAAGGTGTCCCGGTTTGAAGATAACCCAGAACAGGGCAATGAGACTGGCTAGAGGTCTGCTAAAGCCTGGCTTACAAGTGGAGACTGAGCTCGCTGTGCTGGGTCGTCTTCCAGAAGTGAAAGGGAGTGCAGCGTGATAGTGATCCTTGCACGTCGATAAGGGTGCTACTGAAAGGAAGGGGGATATACCATTCTTCATGTTCCTATGGGGTTGGCTAAACCCCAACATTCCCATGAGGGAATTTTTTTTCTTTCTCATAGGAAGGATTGAGAGGCTGGGATGGGCCGTCTGGGGCGGCCGCGGGGTGTCCGTTACAGGGGAGCCCTGAGTGGGTTTGTTAAACATCAGAAATGACACAAGTGTGACCGGTTCTGCCTTGTCACGGGGACAGGGACAAGACAAACTCCAGCAGCCTGTTCCTACCCTGGGATTCTGGGACCGTAGAAGTAATGTTATCAAATTTTGTTGTTGTTGGGTTGTTTTCCTGGGCTGATTATTTACTAGAAGGCATTAACTCAAACACCAATAACCACCCTACAGTATTAGAAGTTTACCAAGTTGAGGAATTTCCTTTCAAAAAACATTCTTAAGTAGGACATTCAATGTAGTTTATGAGGATAAGAAAAGCCATCAAGGGAGCTAGTACAGGGAAGCTGCTCCTGTGGCTAGAATGCTATCTAGGATAGGAGAGTGCTGGGTTTTATTTGTGGTGTTCTGCCATGCATGTCTTGTTTTTGAACAAGGCTGTCTGCTCAATCAGTAAAACGTAGCTAGTATTACTTTCTGGTTTGGGTATCATGCCTAAAGGCTCTCTGAAGTCTGCCAGGGACTCACATGCTATAAAACGAGGGTTCATATAAAATAGCTAAGATAGAGAAATTCAGGTATAAGATTCTGTAAGTATTTTTACATGGAGAAAACATATACCCAGCCTGATTGTCTGCCTTCAAACAGATGCTAAGTAAAATGGTTTATTTAGGATGATTGATTATAGGAATCCCACTCATACATCCCAAACATATTCTACAATCACATCTTCTTTTCATTTGCAAGGGCTGAAAAGAATTTTCATATCTCTTCTCCCCCTTGTGATTTATCATTTCTGAGGCTAAGCCTGTTATCAACATGGGTTCGCTCTAGAGCTCCCAGAAGTCATAACACATTAGCATGTCTTATTAAACCCAGGCTGTGGTTGGAGCTGCAGAAATAGCAATGCTCTTTCTAAAGAAAAAGAAATAATAAAGGATCGAATTCTGCATTTATTAGTTCTTCGCCTGTCAAAGACCTCTTTGGATGTCGATGTGCTTTCTGCTGCCCTTGTCAAGGGCCACATAGAACAATTTAGGTGGTATTGATCTAATCAGATTTAGACCATCTAAAAGTTAGATACTTAGTCTAAGACAGTTAGACTCTTTCTGTAGCCAGTGGGGAGGGCTAAGTATGTCATCCCGCCTGACCGTATGTGCTCAGGACAGATCAGAAGGATTGTCCCAGAAGTGCCCATCTTTGCAGCTGCTTTTATAGGTGTCCAGCTACTCAGCCTGTGTTTAAGCTGACCAGGTTTTAGACAGCTAATGTCGAGTGTGATTAAATTCATCCTTAGAGTTTGATTTGGAGCCCATTGGAATAAACAGGATCTTTCTGTTGACCCGAGTGAGCCCTGGGCCAGGTTTTGATGCCACAAAAATACGTAAGTCCGGTACCTTTCCTCCTTGCAGATCAGGGTGTCAAGACGTTGTTCTTCTCTTATACCTGTTTTGCCTTTGGCGATCGTGGCAAAAAGGCCCAATAACCTGAATGGGAGACTTGTCTGAGGAAAAGGAGCAGGATTGGGCCCAAAAAGCACCATTTCTGAATTAATACAATGTTAAATGACAGCTTGCTCTGAACCCCATCAGAAGCGTCAGAAAGATTCCCAATGGGAGTTAGTTCAGATTTTGTTAGGCAACAGAGATGTTCGTTTTACCTTTGCAGATGAATCATGGTTCCTGTGGGTTTGATTTTACAAACTTCCTACAGAGATCAAAACTAACATATCTGAAATGTGATCCGCCACATGATACTAACTGTGCCAGTTTGCCCCAGTGGGATACAGCTTCCTGTTCGTTATAAGGGTCCTTCTTCTAATCTGGCTCTACAGAGGTGTCTTAAAGAGCTCAAATGAGTGATTAGAGGTATTCCTGCTGTCACTTTAACACACTTCTACAATCAAAACTAAGTCCCAGGTTCCAATCATCTAACACAGACCCTTGGTGCCACGGCTCCAAAGCCCTCTGGGAGGTGGTATGTACTTCCAGCAGCATTAACACCTATGCTCGCCTCGGTTCTCTCTTTGATTTTATTTTCATTTTTCTTTCTAAGTGAGACAAGTGAATTGCAGGTTACCGTGGTCTTCTAGCTGCGGCTAGAAGGATTCTGCATGTCCGGGGGAGGAGTTGGTGCCAGGAGATGCTAAAGATCTGAACATTTGTGGTGACCCACTTTGAACTACAGCCAGAGATGCTCTGCTGCCCAACAGTATGGAGTTGTCTCTTGGGATCGTGATGTGTTTTTTGGCTGGAAGACGACCCACTTTAAAAAAGACCAAGGATTTCTAGAGAGTGGAAAAGAAGCCAGTTAGAAATCTTAGAAGCAGCCTGATCTTGTAAGACTTGCTTCTCATATGCCAGAAATCTATCATCTCCAAAGTGACCTATCCCTTGCTAATAATGATTATCAAGAGGAGGTGGGTTGTGCCAGGAAATCAAAGCAGAGGTGGAAGGGACACGCTTCAGTTAGGCACCACAGGGATGGGAGGGAAAGAGAAAATGATTGAAGAAGAGGCTGGCCTCCCATGGAGGAGGTAGCATTGCTCCGTCACCTGTGAAGCTTAGCATGGCTGGTAGAGAAAATATTTATCACCGTAATGACAAGGAAGAAGATGAGATTGATCCCAGCTTGTTCATCTCCCATTTCTCAGAACAGAAAAATACCTAAAGATGGAGGGACCGGGTGTGTAGCAGAGGTAAACAGACAGGACCTAATCGTTCCCTGGAGCCACACTGATCCACCCTCTCTCAGAACTGGGTGTCCTGGTGCTTTGTTGGCGTCAGAGCTTTGCTTGTGGAAAGGTGCTAGCTTCTTTTCCTGAGTGACGCGGGGATGTCGATGTGGGCGTGCTGCTGTCTTCAAGAGTAACTGACCCCCAGAACCGGGTGTGGAAGACCCATCACACGCACTCAGCTGGGCTCCAGGCGCCACAAGTCCCTTCTTGCTTAGACGCCTGCGGAGCAGCGCGCACGCTGCCTGCACAGTCCTCCTGTTTCGTGCACAGCCAAAGAACACAGGGAGCTTTAAAAACTGAACCCGGTAGGGCACATCCCAAGGTAAACAAGCCTAGCTATTACTGGTTTCTAACTCTTTCACTGGTCAAGGCAGTAAGAGGAGCACCTTTTGTACAGCATCTCCTTCCCCCTGTGTCGATGGGAGCGTTATGAGCTGCCAAAGGTGCTACAGCTGATCAGAGCCTGGAAGCTGCTGACGTAGTTTGCTATTGTAATTTCGTGTTCCTTGTTTCCCGCGGAGCACAACCACGCTGCCCGATCGCCTGTGGCAGCAAGCAGGTGAAAGGAGGCGTCAGGGTGAGAGAGAACGGAACATCTACAAATAATCCCACCAGCTGAAAATGCATTAGTACTTCTATTTTTCCCTTTTCCCGCACTCTCTATTCATGTCCGTCTTCCCCCTGCTGCTGCCTGGGCTTCTTGCAAATGGGATGTGGATACCAAACAGCCCCACAGGCAGCTGTGCCCTTTTGGACACAACCGGTAAGAGGCCCCTGAATATCATCCGCAGCCAGGAGAAAACACCTCCGTGTCAGAAAATCAGGTCCTGCTTTAGAAGCGGGGAAAACTTGGGACCCTGAATAATAAGCGCCTGAAAGGCTGGTCTCCCTGTGGGCTTGCATTTTGGGTATGGGAGTCTCTGATGCCTAATAAGAGCAGCAGTTGCTCCTGTCCCTCAGCAACCAAACCTTTTCCTGTCCCTCCTCTACCCCGCTGCTGGTTTGTCACGCAGCTGCTAGCAACCTGTGTTTGTTTACTCTGCCCTTCCACCCAACTGGTTGAAATTTGAGGCTGAGGCAAAGAAACAGAGAAAAAGGCAAATTAGGGAACAGACGATTACTTAATCTTCTTCCTTCCTTAAGGAATACTCCTCACCCCTGAATCTGCTTCTATCCCACAACACCAAGGCTGCTGTTGTTGTTATTTTGCCGCTGCTTTATACCCGTTATGGAAAGCTAGTCATGATTTTCCTTCCCCTAACTGAAAGGATGATTTCTCTATGGGCTAAGTCCGTATCTGTGCCTCCTTTCACCGCTGACCCGTGCTGCCTGGTCCAGCCTAAGGCACAAGCGGGCTCGGTTCTTCCTTCTCCCCATCCCGTGCTACACACCAATGTCCGCAGCCCGCTGCTGTAGTTATCCTTGTGCGGGCGCCTACGCAGGCTGTTCAAGGAAGTTTGCCCTTCTCTTTCACTCTCATTGTAGGGCAACACTACAAATGAAAAGTGCGTGATGGAAGACCAGGGGGTGTGTAGGATCCTCTGCCGTGTCGCACTCACCAACGGCTCCTTTCCTGAACTACTTTGCGCAGTGGCTCAGCCCACACCACTGGCACGCGTTGAGCGGGTTTGGGAGCAGGCAGGGTTGGATGGATGAGCAAGAAATGTAGTAGGCACGGACCGGAGCAAGGGACACACACGCCTTTAGAGATGGGGAGGTAGGTCAGGCTGCGAGCAGCCATAGGGTAGAGAGAGCAATCTGCTTTCTTTAGGGCAGTTTGGCATTTTGACATCATGCAATTTGCACATGGGAGTGTTTGGAAAAAGAGAAAGGCTGCCCATGGGTCAATGTGAGGCTCAGCTTCCTTTTGACCCTTCAATCCTCGCCTATGACAGGGTGAAACAGCAGGTCTGAGCTGTTCCTTGAGGACTGGGGGTAGTACTTCCATCCTGCTGGGAATGAAGGTCACTCAGCAACCCATGGGGACTAATCTACCGCTCCAAGGGAAGCCCTTGAGGGTTGAAACCTTCCGTAACTTCCCCCTTAAGCTGCTCTGGTCTTCCTGGCTCCCAACCGTTACCCGAGATACTGGGGAGGAGGAGGAGAGAGAGGGAAAACAAGGGGCAAGCACATCAAAAGTTTAATCCTCCACAAAGAGTTCAAATGCAAAACCTAAAGATGTATCACAAACAAACTAAAGCTCCCTGAAGTATTTGTTTAATGTTTATCCAGTTCTGAATCCCTTTCTTGGCAAACGGTCCGTTCTCCCTGTGAAGTGAAAGGGCTGGGACTGCCTGCCAAGCGGTTGAAGACTTCAAAACAGTACATGGGAGATTGTGTCTCAAGGATGGAAGCAATGCAAAAGCCTTCTCCCTGCCTCCCAAGTCACAGGTGAAGAATGTTCGTGTTCAGCTAATGAAAAGCGGTGGTATCTGCATACACTTTCACACGGATACATCTCGCATCTGTTCACTTCTTGAAAGGAAAGCATCCTGGGAACTGTCTGTAGGATCCCTGCTGCTTTGCACCTTGCCATCTTTTATTTCTGTATTGCTATTATTATTATTATTATTTGTTCCCTGTAAAGTTGCTACTAAAGCGCTGGCTCTGAGATTTGAAGTCCTCATTTCTTGAATGACAAAGCCTTCATGGATCTGAGCCAAGAGTCGGCAATGGGGATGTATTTAGTGGATGAAGTTCTTTTGCACTTTTCTAAGCAACAAAGGGACATTGAATATTGGGATTTAAGGATGTTATAACTTACTGAAACAAAAAATCATGCACATACCTACATTCTATAGATATACGCACAACTTTAAAATATACACTAGTGTATCTATAAGGGCTGATCTTACTGTTTTTCAAGTGGTTGTAGACAATACCCTTCCCTAAAAATATTTTTTTTAAAAAGGAGGAGAGAGAAAATAAAAGAACAAAAAAGCTCTCACTTTACTGAGAGCTGGTTTAGAAGAAGCTATTGGTGACAATCATCTCAGGTCAGGATCCTTTGCACTTGAATGTCTGAAGGAAAATTAATTTCCACAAGGAAATAAACCAGGATAAGGGAACAGGTGAGAAAGGGGAGAGATAGCTATTTTAGCAATGAAAAAGGGCAAAGCATGTGGCCTCAGGAGATGGGAGGGACGCCTGGAGGTCTCAGGAGGTTGGCGATGAAAGAAAAAGTCTTTCACCTCCAGGTCAGTGGTTCAAAGCCAGCTGAAGACAAAGAATGGGTTGATGGTCTGGATGAAGGGAGTTGATGATAGTCTTACACCCATTTTGGCTGGAGAGGACATCCACTTCTCAGCCAGCTCCTTCGATGGCAAATTCTGCTTTAGCAGAGAAGTGACAAAGGCACAGAAAGCAAATTCTTTGCTTAGTCCCAACTGAATAACCAGAGGTCAAGACTGAGACGTGACAGTCCCAGTCGCCATTTGCAGAGGCTCCTCCAGCGCTTTCAGGCACCAGAGCTTTCAATCTCACAGCCTTTTTGAGAAGTTACTTTTCATACAAAGTGAAAATAGAGTCTAGATAATTTTTTTTTTTTTAATAGTAGCCTGCCATTTTGGTACAGCCATGTAAAGTTGGACTCGTAGGGTCTAATTTTCAGTGTAGCTGAGCTGTTTCCATTTCCAACAGTTCCAGTTATTTCTGTGTATGCAGCACCTGGAAATATCCCATCACATTAATGGCAGCGCTGTATTTGATAGGCATAACGTGGCTATATCACCCTATCCTGCCTCCTCTCTTGTGATGCTGCAGGGATGAAAGGGTGCGGGTACGCGGCAGAGCCCAGGCTGTGGCGTGGGTGAGCTGGGCCTTGCCGTCATTCCTGCCTACCCGTCTTGCTCTTTTTTTATCTTTCTCCTCTGGAGCAAGCCATTTTTTCTGGGACCTCTGCTGCTCTTTTCCATCACTAGTCTGTTACTCTTACTTTTTCCAGCCCAAGAGACCCTGCCTCCGGCCACCGGCGTTGAAAAGCCCAGGCCACCCTCTCCCGCCCTGACTCTCCCACTGGTCGTGGCTCTTCTTCCTCCCTTCGGGCACTGTCAGCCACCACAACAAGGCATCCGGGACGTGAGCGAGGGTTGGGTCAGTATCGTGGCCGTAAAGAGGGGAGGTGGGCACATTTCTAAAAGTGTTTCTTCCTTCCCTCGCAAGCTGCTTGTTTTCCCTGGCAGTGCAGTTGCGACCCCCGTCAGCTTTCAAAACGGGCTGCGAAGCGTTGGCTCAAATCCCTCAGCGAGTCCCTCTGCAAACAGCAAGAAACTCCATTAGCAGTGGCAAAGCTCTCCAACGTACTCTGTGGTGTCTCCTTTTCCTCCCCTCCTCCCTTTCCCCCTCTCCGGCGCTCCTAATTAGGTCATTAATTCCTAAATCAGGCACACCAAAGCTGCTGCCACGGCAGCGTAAGCGTCCCTGCCATGAGGGAAAAGTGGGCTCAGCATGGAAAGCCGGTACCCGCTCTCTTCTCAGCTGCTTTGTGTATTAATGTAACAGCCCTCCGCGGAGGATCCTGTCTGGGGAATGGAAATCCAGTGTTTGCCACTTGTTGAGAAAATTTTTCTCCATAAGCCACCTGCGTTTTATATACGTACGTATATATTTTTTCCTGTTTTCCTCTTGCTCTCCTCCCCCTGCTAAACTCGCGTGTGGCAATTATTTTAAGTGAGCCTTCCGCGGCGTGCGGAGCGGGCGAGTTGCCTGCAGAGCGGAGTCCAGGCCTGTGATTGGAGATCTGGAGCTGATAGCCCTCTTCTTGGCACTCAACCATTTCTTTTGACTTCAAAGCAAGAAACAAAAGATGTTTCAAGGACTTCTTTGGAAAATCACCATTAGATATGATGAGGCTTAGGGCCGTTTCCATGGCGATGGAGCCTTTTTACATTGTGATCATTGCAGCAAAATGGAAATGTTCTTTTGTCTCTGAAAGTCGGTTCACTTATTTATATATATGTGTGTGTGTGTGTGTATTTCTTTCAGCAACAAAAAATAATAAAAGGAATTAGATCTCATGGCAGGTTCCCTAAACTGAGTCACCTTCTCACCCTGTGAAGTTTCTCTTAATTCTTTAAACTCCTGCATCAAAGCAAAAACTTCACAAGGGTTTGATTTAAGTGAATATTAGTATTTAGGCCATCAGATTAATAGTCTTTCAACGGAGGGTACTAACATCTAATTGTCCCGGTAGACTGGGAACGTGACGAACAGGAGGTGATCTGTTGACACAAAAGAACAAATCAGATGTCTCCCTATGGCTGTGACTATCACCTCTTTTGTCCCACTGTGCTCGATATCTTTGTATCTGTTGCTTCATCCTGTTACTTTGTCACTTCTGGTCAGAGCTTGCTTGAAAATCAATGATGCAATCAAAACCCTAGGCTCCCCCAAAACCGTGTCACTTTCCGGTGGAGGAAACGCTTCTGTCTTCGTTCAGCTGTGACGATGCCTATTTGGGCACACTGAAAGCGAACCCTGACCTTCAGAGGGAAATATCTGAATTTTCGCTTTCTGATGATCAAATTATTTTTGGGCAGGGTAAGAGGAGATGTGTGGAGAGGTGACAAGTAGAGCTCAGGGGGCTAAAAAGTATGCTGTTCCCATTTTTACAGGCATTCTTCTGCTTTCAGTTTATGCCTGCGACCAGAAATGCCAGGACCAAAGTGCCACAAACAAGCGCCACATCTGCCACAGCACTTGTGTGTACTTCTTTGTCTCCTGAGGCCGGTTCTGAACCTTGCCCAGGTTATTACTGGGAACTGTGCATGGACGGGGCTGTGCTTGAGAGCAGCTCTGTGATAGAAGGGATCCTCCCGGCGCCCGTCCCTGTGCCCCACGTCCCTGGCCCCACGTCCCTGCGCCCCACGTCCCTGCGCCCCACGTCCCTGGCCCCACGTCCCTGTGCCCCATGTCCCTGGCCCCACATCCCTGGCCCCACGTCCCTGGCCCCACATCCCTGGCCCCACGTCCCTGGCCCCACGGGGCCGGATCCTCGCACGGCTCTGGGGTGAGTGTGGTAAGCAGAACCACCCCAGAGCCTTTGCTCCCTCCCAGCATCACTCTCTTCCTCCTTGCCGCCCCCAGATGTGCCCGATGGCCTTCCGCTCATGATAGCGGCTGAGGAACCTGCCCATAAAAGCTGAGGTTTATCTCCTGCCAGTTTCCCCATTTGTTGTTTTATTGTCATTTTCACCGCCAGTTAAACGGAGTTTTCTTCCACTCTCTCCTCACGCTCCTTTTGCTTGCATAAAACATGATGCTGTATTGTGAACAATGCAGGAATGCATTACATAAATTTCTCTTTGATATCCAGCATGTTTCCTGCTGTAATGGAATCGGAACAGAGCAACCTCTCCTCCCTGACATGTCAGATAACTCTCTATCCGCTCTCCATTAGGACAAATGTCTGCAAGCCTTTGAAGAGCTAAACACCATAAAGGAAAAAGAAAATGTTAAGGGTGCTCCAGTGGGTATCACTGGAAATAATTGGGTTGAATTAAGCGAAGGGAAAATTTAGGCCAGCTAACGGGAATAAAAGAGCACAAAGTCTGTTAGGCTGAGAAGTTGTCTCCGAAGCTATTAGCCTGGGGAATAGTCTCAAAGGAAGACGGTGCAAACTTTAAAGAGCAAGATGTATGATTTAGCGAGACAGTCTATAAAGACAGTTGCTGAAAAATCTCTGACTTCGAGTCATTTTAAGCTAGACTGAAATGAAGCACTTCAGACCATAATGCAGTAAAGAACACTTTGTTAGACCGTGTGGAAGATGCTGACCTACAGAAACTCTTCCACTTTGACTCCTTATGCCTTGAGAACTGAGAGAACCGCTCCGTGTACACTCACACAGTATATCTGCACACTGGCTGGCAGCCCAAGCATGCCAAAGCAGACCACAAATCCCGGTTGTTACGCAAGATGAACCGGGGGAAAATATATACGTCACTATCTCCCTGGAGTGGTTGCTTCTTCCCCGTTGGAAAGCACACACCCTGTCAAGTTGTTTGTCGGCAGAAACCTGAAGGCAAAATTCTGCTCTTTGACTTATGTTCCCTCAACGCTCTCTCCCACGCTGCTCTGGGCTATGGCATAAAACAGCCTGTAAGATGTCACTGAGACATGCCTGAGCAGGTTGGCATCCCACATGGTCTAATCCACGCAGATTCAATGAGAGACTGGAAGAAAAGTGCTCAAGTGCCACCCACACCGCCTGGTTCTGACTAGCAACTGAGATTGGAAACGCTACAGATACCTTTAGAGAGTGATGGGAGCAAGATGCCTTCTTTCATTTTAAGGTTTCTGCTTTGATTCTTCTTACTACTTCTTTTTGATACAGCAGTAGACCATATTTGTATGTTAAAAAGCCTGCTTTTTTTTTTTTTTTTCTCAGAAGAAATTAGAAAACTAATTTTTCTCCCTGGACTATTAGACTTGCTGACACAGTCTCCACAAATCCAGTGTCTAAATCCTCATCTCCATCTGGTGAAGTTCCAGTTCACAGTCCTTACCTCCATATCTTTGTCCTTCACTGCCAACCTCTCCTTATGTTTCTCTTAGATTTCTTATTCCGGAGACAATTCCTAAATCAGAGCTGCAGATCGAGACCGGAAAATGAAAGGCAGGCTGGGGTCGTTCTGGATCGTGCATTGCTCATGACTTGGAGCCGGCTGATGGGACGTAGCTCTTAGTTCTGCATTTCTCTCTAATCGTGTGAAAGCCATGATTCTACTGCCAGCTATTCATGTGAGTGAGTTACATCCAAGCTTTGCTTTCTGGGACTCTTGTATCTGGACATTTTTGGCCAGTAACTGCATTCATTCATCTCTAGTGTCACGCATCTAAAGCTATTAGTGTACACGCTCTTTCAAAACTCCCTTGCTCTGGGACTCCCTGTCCCCTTTGCCATCATAAGCACTCAAAAATTCTTCCAGTTTACTGCTTTCATCCTCCCTCCTGGGTGCTTGCTGATCAGATCTTCTCAATGACATGCTAAGTTGTTTTACTGACATTGATGCATTATGCTGGACTCCATCAGCCCGGCAACCTTTGGGACCAGTCCTAGAAGTCAGGCAGCCAGACAGCTCAACTTGTCTCCATCAATCAGCCGGTGAGACTTTATTGGCCAGAATGAGGGCTACAGGTGTACGCCACTGTCACAGTTTTAAATAAACACGATCAGTTTGCCCAGTGCTAAGCAACTGTTTCTGAGAGCGTGTTGGTAAATGTGTTTATAAAGCATAAGAGTCCAATCCATCAGCCCTCAAAGAGCCTAATCAATATATTCCAATTTGATCTTAGAGAAGTTTCGCCTCTGGGAAGTTTAATTTATTTCAACTCATGACCATGAAAAAATGAACAGCCACGGCACTTTGACAAAATAGAAAAAGCGGATGATGTTGTATCCAGCACCCGTTCCATTTCAATTTTCCATTTTACCTGAACAAATCACCCCTACGACTTGAATGACCATGAAAACTGATCGAGCGATGGAGAGAGACTGCGGGCCAAAGGGGAGACAGAAGGAATAAAATACGGATGGGAAACATAAGATGCGGGACTTCTAAGATGCCTGGCTATGTTAGTTTGCTCTGAGCAGAGTATAGCTGGAGTGGGATAACCAGTACTTAAAATGCGGGGTAAATCCATTCGCATTGCAGCTGCGCAAGGCTGCGTCGCTAGTGTCTGACTAGGCTGGGCTATAGAAACCCCTTCCCTGCGTTCATGCAAGACTGTTCTTGCACGTTCTTGTAACTTTTTCGTTGATGACCCTATTGTCCATTTCTCCTGATCCCAAATTTAGGACCCAAATCTAAATCTTCCTTTAAAACTTCAGTACAGTGGCTAAAGAAAAGACCATCTGGAGTTCTCCTGAGCCACATCCCGGTGTGAGCAAGTCTCAGCGCAGTGCCTGAGCAAATTCGAGCCAGACATGAGTAGCTGAGGAGCACCTCTCCAGGGAACACCTGCCTGAACATTACAGCTGTGACTCCTGTCATTACGCCTTCCTGTCTGAAGAAATGTTTGGACAGAACCCGGTTTTCATGGTTTTTTATTCCAACTCATTGACTGTCCCTTTAGCAGAACTACTAGGTGAAACCTGGCTCACGTGCTTCAGAGGTATTTCAGGTAATCCAGTTTTTATTGACAGTGGCTCACCTCCGTTCTCGAGGTTAAGATCACAGCGCTCTAGTTAGATCAATGTACAAGATACTTCAAAGTGTATTTAAGAAAAATACCATGTAAAACAAATGAAACATTTATTTCACTAACCCTCTAAGGAGTTAAGCCAAGATGCTCGACATACTTGTTATTTTACAGTGGGATGGGTTTTTTTTTTTTCAGTCCATGCTGGTTTCCAGCAAAGATCTTGTCCAGAACAGACCATGAGACTGTGTTATAAAGGGATATCCTTGGTTTTCACTCAAGGTGGAGGTTGGAGGAGGAAAACAGGTGTTGTCCCATTATCAGAGACACTCACTTTTCTTTCTGGGAACCATCACTGTGTAAGCGACATTTTTTTCCTGGCCTTGCCCTATGCTGTCAGAAAGGATTTGGGGGGGGAGGCTCTGTTTAATGCTGATTTGTTAAGAATTGAATCTAGTGTCCTCGGCAAATGCAAATCAGTTGTTTATACTGATGCCAGAAAATGTAAAATCAGAAATGAGTGTGTTGATTTTCTTTCCTCCAACTGCATTTCATCCTAATGCTTTCTGCTTTGATGCTTCCTCCCCAATCTTACTTGATATAGCATCAGACCATCTTTTTTATGTCAAACATTTGCTTCAAAGCTTCTCATAGCCTGTGCTAGTTGTCAAAAGTTGGAGGCAACACGTTTTAAGCATTCAGCAAGCATTCTTCCGAAAAGAAAACCACTATTTCTAATGAGCATTTGAGAGTGTGGTGCATTGCAGAAACTGTTTTCTAAGATCTGTCACAAATGATTTAGTTTTATTAGTTTTAATGGCCCTTAGCTACAGGCATGGAATATAAGTGAAAATTAAGATATTTTTCACAAGATGAAAATAGATTTCAATCAGAGATGGTGGGCATTTCCCTCCCGTAACCGTTCCCCTCTTTATTTCTGTTTCTGAATAGGCAGTCCTACTCCAAGGAAAGGACTTCACAGTGCCGTGGCAGACACACATCCCTCTACCAAGCACGAGCTCTGCTGACTTCAGAGGCCCTTTCCCTAATCATACACAGCACTATTCATCAATAGCACCTGCGTCATTCCCATTGAAACGACTTCATACGCTTTACTGGGATTTGGCCATAGGCAGGGAGGACATGGCAATACGTTCCTAGTGAGAACCACAGGCTTGTCTTTTCTGCTATTGAACTGAAGAACTCATTGAACCCAAAATTTACCAATTCCCATTCACTCACTCCGTCTCTTTTCATTTCTGCCTGCTGCTCGCATATTCTTTGTCTCGGATAAAAGCATGTTCTTCCTGTTTGCATTTTGGCCGTGTTGTTCTTTACAGTTTCTTTTATGTTTAGGTTTTGTGTTGGGTTTTTTTTTTTTTTTTCTTTTGAACGTGCTTCTGTAATGGATTTTATCACCTCGTTTTGGTTTGTATTCAGTGGCGAAAGAGTGCGATAGCTAAGCCCAGACGCTTATATTGTGAGGGCCGCACCGCGAGACTCCCTGCGCGAGCCAGGCTCTGCCAGCCCTGTTGCAAACATGAGCAAAGCTTCAAAGGAAAAATGGTTCCGCAAAAGGATCTCTCCCCTCCATGCCAAACCCCCCACTTTGTTTCCAGCCACCAGACCATGTTATTCTTATTCAGCAATAGCTTTTTATGTCATCTGCAACCCATGAGAAGGAAGTAGGAATCCGTGTTTCCTGCTGCAGCTCCCGTGTATCAAAGGCTAGCAGGCTCACCGTGGCCGTCGGCACACGGAGCTCGCGCTTTGGCTTCAGCGATAGAAAAACTCACTGTATTACCCGTAATAGTGCCAGATTCACATCTTCCTAAATACCCAAGGATCATCGGCTTCCTCTCTCTTTCGAATCTGTAGCAGTTTTAGAGCTCCATGGGTGGAGCTCCATGGGTGGGTGAGGTATAACCACTTGTAGTAAAGCGCTGTGATAACTAAGGAAAGACACCAAAGACACCTGATGTCATGAGCTCGGCCCATTTAGTCTTTGGACACAATTTCCAAGCTCAAAGCATCGTCGTTTTTCCCCTTAGGCCTAGTGCTACATTCTCCATCTGGAATGCGCTCATTGAACTGGGTCTCTCCTGCCTCTTTCATCATCCTCAGTAATTAAGCTTTTACAACTAGAACCTAATTGATAACTTTCCTGTTGATTAAAAAGACAGGCTCTCTCCAGCTCTTTGCCCACAAATTCATCGGCTGTGTGCTATTAGGAGAGCAACTACTGTTTCCGTTGGGGAAGTGAGCATTTGGGATCTGAAGACGTGGAAGTAGCCAGACTGGGCTCTTGGTTACCCCGAAGAACAAGGAGACTAACTTCACCAGGTCGGAGTAATTACTCTGGATTTACATCAACAGGGTTGGGAACATGGTTTGGTCAAGAGAGCAGATCAGTGGAATAAAACTGAACTCGTTTTACAGGGTTTCTTCTCTGAGTGCAGCCACAATTTAACGGTCACCTATAATTAGTTAATTCGTTTACTACTATAATAAATGCTTTGCAGCCCTTATAAATGTCCATTAAATGTGTCAAATCCCTTCCTCCTTTCCTCCACACACATGCAATTTCCTTGGCAAGTGAGAAAGTGTAACCAAATCAAAAGGTGAAAAGAAGGATGTTATATGAAGAGGGCATGCTTTCCCCTGTCACTCAAATTCTCATGCTTGAATGAGTAACAAGTACTCTGTAATGATGTTTTAAATGCAACAGATTCCACCCTGAAAAGAGGAAGCAAAGTTTCAACCTTTTTTTTGTAGTTACTGGTTTCAGTGGAGCCTCATCTGTTTAATCTCATGGAGGACCCAGTTGTGGCTTTGGCTGGAAATACCTCTATAGGTAAAGAATGGTGAAATAGTAGAGGGATAATTACATCTTTTAATGAAAAATGTTGTGAATTTGATCTACAGAGATACCTCATGCTTCAGGGTTTAGGTGATCGGTGACTCCTAGAGCCTGGAGAAACACCTCACAACGCAGCTCAATTATTCACCTTTCTCTTCCGAGCTCCGGCAGCTCCTCCAGCATCCGTCTCTCCCTATTGCTCCGTTTCTCTCTGTTAAAACACAAGAATGGTGACTCTGCCAAATCCTGTGTTCACACATCAATCCGCGTTTCTGGAAGCTCAGTGGTGAGACTCCGGTTAAAAGCAGTTTGGGAAGCCTAAGCTGTATTCTCTTTGCTTCCCAGCTACATTTTGCAAAAGCTCAGGGAACACTGGATCTGGCCACCAGTATCATCCATACCAGGGTGAGTTGGAGCAGCCCCCAGGCCACCCAGGGTTCACTGACAGAGTGGAGAAGTGGGGGTGTCCTCTCCATCAGTGGAGCAGAGCACCACAGACAGTCAACTCGTCCTTCATCCTTGTACCACCCCTTTCCTGTTAGCTTTTCAGCCCGATCACGGATCCAGTGGCCAGGCACGCACCTTCCATGAGGATTCGCTGTCCGAGGGTGGTTGGCAGCAGAGCCCTCTGCTCCAGTGAGAGCAAATCCTCGCTGGTTTAGCTGGGCAGCGGGCTCGCTGCTTCTGCTGGTGCTGCACTATCCTAAACACGCTGGTGAGAAGGTGATCTGCTCTGAAGTTCGACTGACATCCACGGCGTAAAGGAACAACGCTTAATCTGTCGCTTGTATAAATCTCCTCAATCCTACCTCTATCCGAACTGTACGCTCAGGGAACACTGGATTCGTTGACCTGCTTGCTCTCCCTGCTTAAATACACCGACCGGACACATAGGCGACCAACAGGCAGAATTTCAAGTGGTGGGTTGGAGGATGCAGCTTAATCCGGGTCTGAAACTCTTTATTTAAATGTTAAGCACAGGCAGCAGGCATCGCCGGTTGTCGGCTGGGATTCTGTTTTGGGGGAGGCGGGGTCATTTCCCCAGGTCCTGCTTTCGGCGTCTAATTCTTTCTCTCTTTTTGCTTCCCCCAAAGGAAGTCAGAGCAGAGAGATGGCAGGAGAGTAATACAACAAACTATAACACATTGTGTAATTGAAATGGACCATAATCACTAATATTAAAGACAGTGAATCATTCTAATCGAGGCATGCTCAGCAAACAATGAAAAATTATGTGCCAGAAAAGCTAATGCTGGTTTTAAAATGAACAGAAATGAGGCGAAATGGAACCTCACTCTTTATTCATGAAGGTCAATTTAACGTGATTATTTTTTCTCTGGCATCACAGCTTCGTGATTACTGTTGTATACCTCAGTGCTATTTTCTAACCTAATAACAGTAAAAAATAACCAGCTGGTGATGATTCTGTTTAAGGCAGAGACTAAATGCTCGCAAAAACCTGCCACTGAACAGTTGCACATGCTAATCAGACACAGCTCAGCCAGATTCCCAATAGAGTCCATATTTTGCAAATTTCAACTGGTTGACTACATTGAGAAATTAGATTATGCCTCGGACATTCGAGACTCGGAGTGATCTGCGTTCATTCATTCCTCCTGGGTGAAATCAAACCCTCCGTAGATCCAGCCAGGCGCTTTTAATTCATCCCACTCCATATCTTCCCATAATATTTACCATCGTGCGGTACAATCGCTTTAGGGACTCGGCGTTGCGGCGGAGGCGACAGGGTCTGATTCTCCCTGGACACATTCTCACTTCGTAAGGGAGAAACAGCTTCGACTGCGTTGAAATTACTCCTGGTGTCAGCCAAGAACAGCAGGGAAAGGATGTGTCCCCCCAGCATATGTGAGACTGAAGGAGGGCTCTGCTGACGACATTTGGAGGAAAGCTGACACCGCTAATAATGGATAATTTCCAGACTTGCCAATAAGCGCTGTGAATTTCGAGGAGGGGGGCAGAAAGGAGGAGGGAGAAAAAAAAAGTTAATTAAAAAAAAATGCGCAAATGTTTCTCTGCTCAGAGGAAAATGTTGTTTCTACTGGAACGAAGTAATGCCTTTTGTTTTGTTTCTCAGCTGTCTGTAGTTCTTAGCAGCGATGTTACTGGGGTTTATTCTATACAAACACAGATCTTTTTAATATATAAACAAATGTGGTTTTTCACACTTACCTCATTTTTTTTTTAATTTTCCTAAAATCATTTTTTTTAATTTTCCTAAAATCCCAGAGAGACAAATTAGTAAAGAGGCAGAGCTTTGCCAGGGAGCCTTCATTAGATCAGCACTAATAACTTCTTTCAGCAGCCATGGATAGCTTCTGACATCACAGCTCAAGCTTGTCCGAAAGCTAATTATTTTCCCTGTTATAAAACAAAGGTTCTGTATCAAAGGCCCATAATGTGACACGGCACACGCTCCAGATGCACTGATTTGCAAAATAAATCAACTGTGTCAGGGTGGAATTTAGAGGAGAAATTACAACAAATTGCAATTATACTTGCAGCGGTACACTATTTAAATGCATTGTCAATTTGTTAAACGCAAGGCACCATGTGTGTCTTTTTCCAGGTTGCTTATGGGGAAATACAAGAGGAAAAAGTCTTATCTGTCAAAAGGAGAAAAATCTCCTCCTCCCCTTCACTGCCGGTACAGCTTCTTCCAGCCTACAGATGCTACCGTGGCAGGCTTTATAAAAAATTTAAATGGTGTCATAGGAAGGCAGACATAACTAGCAGGAGCAAATGGTTGGAGCCCATCCCTGGCAGAACAAATGAAGAGACGTGTTTAATAACAGCATTCGAAACCTTTCTGATTTTGTTATCTTGTTTAGACTGCTATTAAACCGTATCACCGAGTAATACAGTAGTGTGAGGGATTTGTTTTGCTTCGCTTTCCTCCTCCACAAGGAGACGATTTTCTTTCCTTTTGCCCCTTTTGCCTTCCTAACGCCCTCCTCCCTCCACAGTGCCAAAAGAGGGGCAGTGAGCCACCTCCCGCGAGGCGGGCGAAAGGCCACATGTCAACACGGTCAACGAGACACAAGGACATGGCTGCCCGGGATCTGCCTCCACCGGCACGTCCCACGCTGGGCGGCTGGATAAGAAGGGGAGGGTGGGCCGATGGCGGGAAAGGCGAGGGAGGTGGCAACACAAGAGGTCTCGTCTGCACGGGCCGGTGGCTCCAAAAGTCCCCCCGCGCTCTCAGACGCCAGGGGAAACGGGCCTGGCCCCGTCGCACCTCAGGCCCTGTGAGAGGGGATGTCTTCTGCAAGGCATGGACACCGCAGCAGGTAATTACAGCACTTCCACTCCCGCCTTAAATCCTCCCCCCGCCCCCGGCCTCGCGCTGTCGGCCTCCTCCTCTTTCTTTGTGACTCTATTTTCTTCTTTCTTACACTTTTCCCCTTCCTACCCATTCCTTAATTTATTTTCTCAGTTCCTTCTCCTTTTATCTGCTTGTGCCTGTGTATTTTCAGCCTCTAATTTCTGCCACATTTCCTGTTTGAACTTCTCCTGTTCCATTTCCTTTCCCGTGTTAATGTCGTCTGTTTACTTTACTCTTTGCAAACACTTTTCCTTTCATTTCCAGGGCTTGTTTTCCTTCGATTTGTATTTCTCTCTGTGTATATACACACATAGAGATACATATATATATACACACACATAAATCTTGAAGCCTTAGCCTTTTGCGTTTCTAAACCAGCCTGTCCCCGGAGCCGGTTTGTTATTCCGGTCTCATTCACTTTATTGAGTTATTTTCTTTGCTGCTATCAGTCTCTAAATACAATCCAGTAAAGATACAGCAATGATTTTTGACAACCTGACCTTTCTCTGCTTTCTTACACTTGTTTAATTAGGTACCACATGCAGCTGTGACTTGATCTTTACAGTTTTCCAACCTCCCCCACCCCCTACCTGGAGGTGGGGGGATAAAAAAAAAAAATAAAAAGAGAGAGATGTTGTTGAAAGAAGGTCATTCTTGACAGGTCTGCCAGTTATTTCCGATGTCGGAAGGCCAGCAGGTTCTGCAGGAATGGCAGGCCATGCTGTCTGTATTTTGCTTAACAAGTCAGAGAAAACTTTTGGCTGTGGGAGGTAGGGAATTAGGTGATTTACCGGGTTGATGAGGCCCTGCAGTGATTTAACCTTCGGGTATCCAGTTTAAAGACAAATCTGACAATCGAGAAAGGAAGGCGGGTAAGGATCTGCCAGGTCTTTGCTTTGGCAAGCTGGGATCTCTGGGGTAGCCGGGCTGTGGGGGTGTGCAGACAGACAGGAGAGATGCCCCCACGGATCCTGAGGTACGGGAAACTACTGATGCCGTCTACACGGGGTGACGGTGGGCAATCGTTGCCAGCAGAACATTGCTTTTTGTTCCCCAGGCGAAGTGCTTTAGTTTTGGTAGTATACGAGTTCCTAAAATCAAAGATGCTTTTTCAGTTTCTGGTGGGTGATAGGACCCTTCGGGCTTTCGGCAGGGACACCGCTGTCTCAGGAACTCCTCAGCGCACCGCAGTGTGAGCCCGCACCCTTGTCAGCAGGTCTCAGCTGTGAGAATCAAAAGCGAAAATGACTCATCTGCGCAAGAACTAGCATCCTCATGGCTGTTTTGGCCAGATGTGCGGGCAGGGAGAGCGTATTGCTGTTGTCCCACGTGAACTGCAACTACACATTCGCCCACGCCTGAAATCCCTCTTCATCTGGCGGAAAGGTTGAGGCTTGCACCCAGGGGCGATGGGATGTCTGCAGGCTGCGGTCACCTCTTCCTGCAAACTTATTTATAGCTTTATTGTTCAGAATGATCCTAGTCCAGCAGTGGTGGTTGGTTGTTTTTCCTGTTGTAATACACGTACTAACTCAAGCAATCTGCTGCAGTACCGTTCGAAGCCCGTGGAAGACGACTGGAGTCCTTCAGCTTTCCCATGTCCTCCAGTACAGATCCTTCTGTCCTGACACAGGCAGATCTCCCACTGATTTCCAGGTGCATGCATTACTTGTATTTTGGTATGGATATTATTTAAGCAAAAGGACATGACAAACTGCCTAGTAACGCTGATTAATGGGTGCCCCTGGGGAATAGTGAGGCATGAGATGAAGTTAAATAACTCCAATGTGCATTACTCAACACTGCCACACCACCTGAAGTGTCTCATTGTGCCTAAAAAATGGATTCCCTTTTAAAAAGGAACATTTTTAATGTTTCACATTAATTTTCTCAAAAGTCCTTACACTGTGAAAAATATTCCCTATGGAAAGCCCTCTCCCCACCTCCACCATCACCGCCTCCCACCAAGCATTGCCCTGCAGGTGTCCAATGTATCTTTGACAAGGTGAAATAGCTCGGTGCACGTACTGATAACCCACTTGCCTACCTTGATTTATACTGCACGCTCGTGTGATGTCGCTTTGCAAACCAATGGATTTCTCATGTGATGCAAAACCGACTGAAATCCTTTCTCACTGGGCAGACCACCACACGACGTGGTCCCGAGCCCTTGAGCTGCATCCTCAACTGCCCAAAACCACCACAAACATCAACGGATGCTTGCACAAGCTCTGACCGTCCAACGTTCTCTTTGGCGCTAATGCCACCCTTTGTTTGCTAAGCCCGTCCTTATGGGCACAGAATCTGCCCTGAATTCGGTGTGATTATGGGTGCATGTGTGGGCAGCCCCCAATGTCCTTGGGCTTCATAGGAGTTCATAGCAGAAAGACTTCATGTTTTTTTCCGGTGACTTGCAAGGCTGGCTGCGATGTGATTACTCGAACGTTTTAAGTTATGCGCGTGCTTTTCTCAGCTCTAGCAGAGAATTTAAGTCTATGTGCTAAAAAAACCCTTCCAGATGCTGAGTTAAACAAATCATGTTCTAGTAGTAGGCCACAGGTCTCTTTCTTCTGATTTTGTTTTTGTTAAAACTTATAGTTACTAAAGATCAGAGATTTAATACAAGGATATAAAACAGCATCCTCTGATTGTATTCACAACAGATACTAGATACTACTATCACACAGTTCATTCTTCCACCAAAAAGATCCAAACACCGATAAGAACCACTTGGTCATTTGTCACACACTGGCCCCCAACAGACCATGCAGATAAATACAGAAAACAACATTTTCCAGAAGAAAAAACTCTTCTTTGAAATTTATTCACCTAAAATACTGGTGTGCATTATATAATAAAGAGCGATAATGTATCCACTTGAAAAAAACGAAGGGGTTGAGTTATAGGGAAGCAGTAGGAACCGAAGGGTTTGATACCTAAGGCTAAATTTTGAGAAGACTGCTGTTTGCTTCCTTGAGTCACAGAAATATCTGTGAGTCAAATCAGCTCAGGGACCTGTGGTCTTTTAGACCACTGGAAATCAGCATTAATTCCACCGAAATATGTGGTTTAACTTGATGCTAGAAAAGACTGGTGGCCCATTTGTTTTCGGTGACTCACTTTTTAACCTCTGTCAGTTTATTAGAAAAAAAAAATAGAATATTTAAATAACTATCGTTCAGCTGCAGAAACCCCAGTGCAGGTGTGAATCCTGCACCAACAAAGTGAGCCTTCAAAGGGGAAATTGCCCTTCTCAGGCGATGCCCCTGGGCCGGCTGCAAACTGCTGTGAACAACCAAGTCCCCAACCTCATCCTAAGGCTAATATCTCGCATGATGAATTTCAAGACAGAGCAAATTTCGACAGTCCCATGATGAGAAACTGGAATTTGCACTGCAAATGCTGGTGCAGGTGTGAGGGGTGCTCCCACGCAGGTGGTGGGGCTGACTCACGGGGCAGCTGTCGCTTCTCCCAAGCGCTGTAGGTGGGTTTCACAGTCCCTCCTCAGCAGCCTTAGCTGTCCTGGGGGCAGACAGTGTCACGGCTGCGTTCCGTGATGCCCACTCTCCTGGGGAGTACGCTGCTCCCTTGGGATCACGCAAAATATTTTATTTACAGAGTCCTCACGATCCTCTACTTTACTGTGAGGCGGGGAGACTTCTGAAAAGACCATGTTTAGGGTCTAAGCGTCTACTTCCCTTGCTCAGCCTGAAGTCAGCTTTGTTGTAGAGTTGAAAATTTTCCAGTTGGTGAAAGGACCCGCCTGGGCCGGTGAGGATACTCCAGCGGGATTCGACTGTTGTTCGTCTTGGAGATAGGGCAAAATAACCACTGGATCTTGCTTTGCATCTGCAAGCGCTGTGGAGCCATAGTTCAGAACAGCCTTGTTAAAATCTGATGTAAGAATACAAACTAGAGGGGGCCTATTTTCAGTGCCCATCAAGAAACACCACGAACCTTAAAAAGCCTGGGAGCTGGGCTGCTTGGTTTCAAACCCTGCCGACTGCAGGCTTTAAGTGAATCACCTGTCAGAGCACAGAGGTAGACATTTCTCAGAACTGGCCTGAGGAGAGGTCCTCAAATACGGGGAAGCGCAGGTACAAGTCCCCTGAATATCCTTCTCCCGGTCCAGGCTCAGATAAACACTCCAAACCTGAACATGATCTTTCTGAAGTTTTGAGATGTAGAAGAGGTGTGTGCAGGGTCTGTGAAGGACTGGTTTAGTAAGAGAGCAGTAAAAAGTGATGTCTGGTCCATCAAATGCTCCAAGCGGGTCTTCAAGGTCTGCAGACACTGAAACCACATATCTGAAAATGATTGAGTTACTCAAGTAATTATTAAATTGGATACCGCTCAAATCCGTTCTGCTCTTTATTATACACAATGATTCACCATTTATAGGGCCATAAATTCATTTGAAAGAGGTGTAGCAAATCCAGGCTGGGGACATACTGCAGAGGTTCGGAAAGGAAGCCGAAGCGGTAGAGACTGGCTCCTCTCCAAGGGGCCGAGACGCGAAGCCCTCTGACCTGCTCGTGGCAGCCCCTGATTTGGAACCTGTAGTGCAGCATCTCAGCACCTTGCCATCCGCCCTGGGCTGCCGGAGGAGGGCTGAGAGGGGATGGAAGACACGTGTACAGGGAAATAAAGACTTTGCCCATGTGCCAGAAGCCTCTCTGTTCTTTTCCACATTGCTCTCTTGTCCACTCTCTCAGCCGTCTTCTCCGACTGTCGGCCCACCAAGCCAGTGTTCCACCTGACAATTCATTTTATTTTCTTAAAGCAGTTCTTGACCAAGGATTCACTTGAGCAGTTGTTTGTTTGTTTTACCTTCTGGGGAATGGTTTAAACTACCATGCTCTGATCACCTATTTCCCCTCCACACACACACAGAGTCAAGAAAAACAAAAGCAGTTCCAGTGAAAACAGGGTCTATTTTGCAAACAACTGAGGTTATTTAAAAAAAAAAAAAAAAAGAAAAAATAGTGTGGAAAAATGCTTCATCACAAACGCTTTGGACATCCTCTTATTTTCTCCTGCTCTTGTTCCCTTGGCAGCCGGTAGGAGTAGACTTCATAAAATCGCCATCCAACCCTCAGAGGCACTGATGGGGTTTGTTAAGGCTCCTGAGTTTCACAGGACGGGCAACGTCCAGGGAAAACATCTGGCTGCTGTAGTTATTTTGAACTAAAATCTTTGCCTCCACAAATACCTTCCTTTATTCTTATACACCCCTAAAAGAAAACTTTGCTTTTTTTGAGGCCTGGATTAGTCAGGTACCAGTCAGCCAGTAACAAGGAAGCAAATTTCCACCATATCTGTTAAAGCTGATGCACCCACTCAGTTGCTCAGCAAAGCAATCTGGTAATTTTTGTACTAGATTTCTTTATGGACTCGGCTTCTGCTACCTGCACAAAGGATTCCCATTTTTTTAAGAGATCTCTCTGTCAGAAGGAAAAGAAAAAGCATATTTTCCGTGCTGCTCACCATCTCTGAGCAAGAAAGTAGAAGAAAAGCTCAGCAAAATGCCACGAATTACTTTATCCTCCTAATTGCAAAAGTCTTTGTTTTTCCATCTGTCAGTGACAAGGACTCAGTTTTGCAAAACTGTTGAAAAAGAAAAAGAATTGGGAGTTCTTTGCCAATCCGAACATGGAGAGCGGTAGTGAATCTGCAAACTTGGAAGAAATTCAGTTACATTTTGCACTGTGAACTTGAAAACCTCAGTTTGGCTGAGAAAATATGTTAGAAAGTGAAAAAGCAGATGCTGCTTTCCAGGTCTGTCATTCACTTTTTAAATGTATCGCTCAATAATCACTAAAACACAGCTTTCTCAGGTGTTAAAACATCTGGGATTCGACATCTCTCTTAACCCAGATCCCTGGGAATTCCGAATTGATTCACCAAGTTGCAGAGAACAGAACAGGTAACTCGGCTGAGTTTAATCCCATTAGCTGAACGGCCACGTTTCCCCAGCTTTAACTCGCAGATCTGAACCGTCAGCGAGCAGCTCTTTTGTGTGCACGGGGAAAGGCGATGTTTTGCAGGAACATACCATAGAACAGACTGAATATCCAAACAAACTGTGTTTGCACGCTCGTCTGTGGCAACGCACTGGGGGGGAGGGGGGGGGAACTGTGTGGGCAATAAAAGAATTGGCACTCATCAGTGGTTGTCTGTACCAACTCTGCCTGTGAGCCAAACAAAAGCTGCGTATAAGTTTGACCCGCAGGAACGTGTCTTAGACACATGGCGCGGTCTGACATTGGGGAGGGGGCTTTTTCGAAGCTTGTTTGACTGCAGTTGTTCCGCGGTACTTGACACCCACGGCGGAACGTCATGGGGGCATCGCAGCAAACGCCACCCTTGAATGCAGGAAGACCTCGGCCACCACCTTGGCCACCTCTTCCATCTCCTCCTCGCCATTCATCTTCAAATATTCCCAGCGCTGTTGCAGCTCACTCAAAGGTAGGCAGGAATGTTGCACAAAATAAAGATCAGGCTTTAAAAACAAGTCATTTGCTGGTCACTGATTGTGTGTTAATTAGTATCGTTCTGTCCCTGCTTTAAGAAAAATGGTCCACAGATGGCTTCAGACTGAGAAAAAAAATGCGGTTTTTGTTCTAGCAATCCTGTTTGTTTCCTGCCACCACCCCTCCAGCTACCCTCTAATTGAACAAAGTGGACTTAATTTGAATTAAACTGTCAAAAATCTTCCACTTAAATTGATTTATCAGCCTTCCCGGCTGAAATGGATTCATTTCTGCACAATATATATGAAGTGTGTGTTGATGGATTGCATTTCACGGAATAGAAACATTTTTTATGCATCTTCATTAGATTCAGCTCAGGTATGCAAAGGAAAGGGGGGGGAAAGCGGGGAGGAGGGAGGGGGAGGGAAAAACAAGTGTGCAAGAGCACATGAGGGAGGAAGCACGGGACAGAGCACTCCAGCTTGAGAGTAACAAAAACCGTCTTTCCCTGACTTTGCGCGGTCAGAGCCCATGCAATTTTCGTGTTGTCCCCATACAGTCGCAGGCATCCTTGGTGGCACTTCCAACAGATGTCAAGCAGAAATCTTGGAGCACGCTGGACCCAGTTACTTGGCAGCTGAGCCGACTTAGAGCGAAGATTCTTGCTAAACTCAAAAGATAGACGCTCTCCCATAAGCAGCTGAGCTGTCTGGTCTGAAGGACCTCCCGCAGGTCCATGACCAGCAACACAGGGTGGGTTGGATGATAATTATGCTTTCACTTGGCACGGCTCTGTTTGGAGAAACATGTACTTCTACCCTTTGATGGAGAATGCCACTTGACAGGCAAGTAAGGGAGTATGCTGGGTTGGCTGAAACGCTGCGGACCAGGAGACCACTGTAGCTATATGTCTGAGTTCCCCCGGGACAATCAAATCAAACCTTTCTCCAGTGAGATGCCTTTCAAAAGGAGGCTTGTATGGAAGGGGCATTAGAGAGAGAAAAATCAAAAGCTTCAGCCAGCTCCACTAAAAGCCTTTCAATTATAAAAAATTGTTATTGTCTTTATTTCTGCTCTTTTCCTGACCTAGAGTGTGTTTAATGCAGTAGGAACCATTCGACAAACTCAATTAATTTCCACTTAGAATAAGGTATTTAACTGAGGAGTTTTAGGTGAACTGGGGCAGGTGCAGTTTGACTCTCTGATTGATTGGATTAAACTTCTTCATTCCCAGCCGCGCCAGATCCCCAAACTTTTCAACAGTTTCCGCCTTCTGTTCCTTCTGCCTGGCATGTTTTCTTTCCCTTCTTCAGGACATAAGAATGGTGGATGGGATTCAAAAGGGCCGTTGGCTTCTCTAAATGGTTAAAGTAAATGTCACAGGCAGGGAGGAGATGTGAAGATGTGGAGAAGGCAGAGGAATTGAACTACTTATGGCCAAGGAAGGGACCGACAGGGAGGCTGTTCCTTGAAAGCTATCTGAAGACCTGATGATCAGGGAAGCGAGGGATATCCACCCAGCCAACTGAAGCTGGAAGGGATGGATTTTTCTGAGAGATTTAGCGTGTGCAGTGCTGAGCACCTAGTCCTGTTGCCCCACAAAACCCCTGAAAACAAGACCTGTAGTTTCACTGAAAATCCTTCTCAGTTGCCCTCACACAAAGCTGACCGAAGTCATCAGGAATGTTTCCTATGGTTTTGGGATTGGAACTAGGTGATCTTTAATGTCCCTTCAAACTCTTAACTATATTCTATTCTATTCTATTCTATTCTATTCTATTCTATTCTATTCTATTCTATTCTATTCTATTCTATTCAGTGGGCTTTGGAAAGGTTTAAAGTCAGCAGGTGTACAATTTCTTGTGAAACCCACCTGCAGAAAATCAGAGAGCTCTGCCACTGGTGACTGCAGCAGCAACATTTGGTCCCACATCCAGAACCCACATCTTTTCTGATGAAGGTTGCCACAAGGAGATGCCAAAAGTCTGCTCCCCTTACACCCCCTCCCTCATGCTCTTTCACCAGCAAGAATATGAATCAAGCCCTGAAGAGAGCTGTCAGTGAGGGATGATTTTCCTGTGATTATTGCCTGGGTGAGAGATTATGCCTTGTTTTTTTGCAAACTGCCTTATTTGCAGAGCAGAACACATTGGGCTCATGTCCAATTGATACATTCCTCTTCAAACAGCAGATCCAACTACAGAGTGAGATGCAAATTTAATTATTCCACATGTAGAAAACAGAAACGGAATCTCATTGTTAAATTTGTTCTCCTACGTCGGAAAGATAAAAAACAAAGAAAGATGCTGAAGTGGCCTGTGTGAGCTGAATACATTTCACTCCCTAGAGCTGGAGAGAAATGAACTCTTTTCTTGCTGCAGAAGCTTCACTGGATAGAATTATTTTTTCCTTTTTTTTTTTTTCTTTTCAATATTCAGCATTACGATGAGCTGCTGAAACTTTTTCCTCATATGTATGTTTATGTGCATTTCCCAGGGAGTGTTTTGGGACCACTTCACTTCCCTTTGAAAGTGGACTTCCGGGATGAGAACCAAGCTAGTCCGACCTTAGATAGTGGGACATCTAGATCAGAGCTGAGACAAATGGTTTTCCTTAAAGAATTTGTTCCACTTGACTCCGCTCAGTTAAAGCTGCTCAGGGGACCACTGTGTGATCTGTAGACTGTTTCCTGCTGTCCTTTACAATGGGGTGGGAGACCTCTCCCATGGTTCTGTTTAGTTTCTACTAGTTTCTGAGAGGGAAAGGGGTCGATCTGTAAGGTTTTGCCCTCTTCCTTTGTGTCTTTCTCTCTCTGTCCACTAATTGCTGCAGCTTTCTTCATGCCCTGCTTAGACAGGTCCAGTTGCAATGGAGCACAGATGTACTATGGGCATTACAAGCGAGAAGAGGTTTGTGGCAGGGAACACCATCCTCTGGCAATGAATGACTGGTTCATCTTGAGCTCATGGGCTTATTTGTGTAGAAGTGACTCCTAGGTCTACTTTCAGGACAAGTCGATCTTTTATTCATCCATCTCAATAGCATCTGGTTCCAGGAACTGTTGCTCCGTACAGAGAACACCGAAGATTCCTAGAGTCATCTGCTGCAAGGACTGCTGTGATTTAGGGGCAGCCCGAGCTCAGAGTTTGGTCTGCTTACAAAAAGGGTGATCTTGTGCAAGTCTGCGCTTCAGGTCTGTCCCCTTGAAGTTGTGATTCAGGGACCACAGCATTTGTCTCGAGGACAATTTGCCTTATCTTCTTCGGGCGGCACTGGGAATCCCATTCATAAGCTAAACATAACTGATGAGGTCTGTCCTAACAGGCAGCGACAGAGCCCAGAGCTGCTCAGGCTCACCTGCGCTAGACTGACTGCTGCCCCACAGCCAGTGCCACACTCTGTCCAGTGATGGATCAGCCATGCCAGACCCATTCATCATAGCTCGTACCTTACGATAGCAGGAATAGATCCTGTACGCTGTCACCCAGAGGAAAATCCGTCTTTTACCTCCCAACGCATCCCTTGTAGCCATAAGCTATTGAGTAACATCAGCACTGTATAGGGATGGGGAAAATGTCCATGGAAGAAGCCTGTGTAGCAGATAACGTCTCACCCCACAGAGCAGAGGCGCTCCCGGGGCACTCACCTCCCGCTGTTCATCTGCGGGTGCCTGCGGGATCATCTTTTTCCGTGAGCTGCCTGTAATTTACTTCTGGAGGCACGCTCCTTTTCTGCGCACAAACATTATGGAGAAGATCTGCTTTGTTTGAGTGCGCAGGACTGTAGACAAGTGCGGAGTGTGACGGTGTGTAGATCCACGCTGTGCGTCGGCAGTGTCTTTCCTGAGATGATCAAGCAGGACGTGAGTGGCAGGTGTTTGGTGGTTTTTAAACACGTCATTTCTGCGCTGTGGTTTGCAGCGTAACCCCCAGATAAAGGCACAGGTGAGGGGGTGAAGTGCTGCAACACAAGGGCAGCCGGAGGCAAGAATTTTTTAATTAGCTTTTACACTGGAAAAAACTGTTTGTGCGGCCACACTTTTAGCTCAGGGGAATCCTTAACCCAGCCTTGCGTAGCCTGAGCCTGCTCACCGCGAAAAGGAAAAGGAGTTAGTCAAACAGGGGAAATAACCATTGGGTCACAGCTAAAAGAACATCATTTTCTACCAAACTCTTTCTCTGTTTACCATATTAAATGATCAACACATTTGCAGTGCATCAAACTGTGCCGGTGTAGCATTAAAAGGTCAGCTGTTAACCTGCAGAAGCAAAGAGACTCCACATCTCTCTCTTAAAGATGATACTCCATTCTGAATGGGTCCCCGTGGTACTCCTATAATAACATTAATGCTCCGAGTGGCCTTATAGCGGCTCTCATTTGCAGTGCACGGAACCTCTTCATTAAGACTCAAACTCCCACTGTGAAGATGGGAGCTGACTTTCTTATGGCACTTGAACAACTGGGGAAACTGAGACACAAGAACATTAAATTCTTATAATAAAAAAAAAAAATGTCTCTCAAATACTTATTCTCAGCCTCTTGTTCCAGTCTTCAGGCAGGTTTCCACATGGTAGAGTTTGTGGGATGAAATATGTAAAGTATCATGGAACTAAGGAAACTAAAGATCTTGGATCCCTTCTGACTAAATGGTTAATCTGTATCGTCAGTAATTCTAAAACAAATAAAATGAGAGTGTCTTTTGATGGAGTGATACTTGAAGGAATCGGGAAATCGGAGGCAATGCAAAAGCAAGGTGTTTCTCGTGACACCTATTCGTGTAATATACGCTGGACTACCCTTGGGAGCAGCTTACAGAATAAGAGCTGTATTATTACTTGGCTGGTTTGGGACAGATAAGAACTAATCTCCCCTGAACCTCTCCGCCAGACCTGATCCTTAGAGCCTGGCAGGGCCGTGCATTTATTTACATTCTAGTTCAGAATAGAATTTAAGACCCCGTTTATCTTTAAGGCAACTAGTAGATGCATGCAGGTATTTTTCATTGAGGAATGAGCCCTTGAGTGAATCAAAGCCTTGTTACGTCCCGGTAGCAGATGGGAGAGGTGGAAGCCCGGCCCCACCTGCCCAACTTGCTAATGGAGCAGCTGAGCCGAATACAGATGTTGCTGCACTTACCTCTATCTCACAGAGGAGGCCGGGAGTAGAAGGAGGTTTGAGATTTGGAGCATGTCTATACTCACAAGACTATGCAAATTACTTATTACTCTGGCTTCAAGCCTGTGCTTGGAGGTACAATATAGGTTAATTAAAGACACAAGAGAGTATGGGGAAGACGCACAAATTGGACGAAGCGATAGTGGCGTGGCAAAGACCGAGGAAAGATGTCCCAAGTTGATTCCTGGAGAGAAATCTGACACCACAAACAAGCTTTGCCTTTTTTTTTTTCCGAGAGGAGAAGCACGGCATCAAAGCACTGAGCAGAGCTGGTGCAAAAGTAGAATGGTCACTGTTGATGCTGGTTATCCCCACGACTTCAGCGGCATGGGAAAACTGGGATAAATTTCTGTGTGTGCTTTCCCCCAGATCATGTCTCCCTATTCAGCTGTGCACAGCCTGTTAATGAGCTCTAGAGGGCAAAGAGTCTCATTCTCCACCAAGGTTGTAGCAGGTTTTCTGGTCTTTCGACATATTGAAGTCACGAAGGCATGGGATGTGTTTCTGGAAGACATGCTTCAGCCACGCACCTTCTGTTTCTGGGGTCAGAACAGGGACAATCACTGGAAATTTGGCAATGTACAGTATGGAAAGAGTCAGGCTCAATGGCTCAATAACTTATCCATGTCTCAAATATATTAGTGGTCTTTGTATGCCAGGACTGCTGTGCCTCTTTTATCCACACGTTAGGGGCACAGCAAAGAAATTGGTATGGCATCGTCGTTCCTGCTACTTCTACAAGCACTAAATCTTGCTTTGTTTTTCCTATTTTCTTTTCTTCATTTTTTTTTAATAGCCATCCAGGCTTCTTTACTGAAGCCATAAAAAATAGAAGTTATGAAAAGCAAAAGAAAAAGGCTATTTCTAGGCAGACGAACGTGTCTTTGTGTATGTTTGTGGACTGAGCAGCACAAGAGGGAACCTGATCCTCGATATGTTTGTAGGATGCGTTACACAATAGAGACCTGAATTGAGCCCTCCAGGCACAACTGTAATGTAAATATTAATTAACATTAATGGTCTGTGGCCTTGCCTGTCAGCTGGAAGCCAGCAAGACCGTGCATGGCAGAGTAGCATTAATTTGTTGTTGGAGCCCTGAAAGCAGTGAGTCTCGTGGTACGATGAGCGCAGCAGCTTCGCTCCCACGTGCCCACCCCACTCTGCCGCTGGACCATTCACAGGGAGGGAACTCACAACTGGGGTGCGCTGCTGGGGCTGTTTCCAAGAGCACTGGGGACACAGGTGGGAGACAGGCTCATTGCTGAGCTCCGTACCCTACCGTGGGCTCCTCCTGTTGCAAGCTCTAGGCATGGTGCCACGTAGTTGACGTGCTGGGAACACTGTCTGCAAATGGTGGGTCACACTTGCAAAAGGTTCTCATTCTCCTGGGTGGGTCTCTGCTCGCTGCACCTCGTTCTTCTTGCAGCCAGGCGCCCAGCAATCATTCGGGGGGCTCCAGCTGGAACATCTCAGGTTCCCGCTTGCTCCCATACTGTGGGTCCAATTCTCAGCAACAGCATCTCCCCCCCGCTTTCCCTCCCTCCTTCTCTCTGCAAGCACCTCCAATGAATTATTAATTGCAGCTCATCCAATTAAAGGGCTCCTGCATGTTAATAATTCATGGCTGCTCGTCAGAGCTGTTGGCTGGCAGGCCAGGCAGCACCGGGGTTGGGGCTTCGGTGAACTGAGAGGAGTGAAGTGCAATAAAGAAAGGAAGAAATCAATAGTGTAGCACAGGCTGTACACATCCAGGAGACTCTTTATTATATCTGAAAATTGCTTTCTGTGATTGCTACCATCATTACTTCTGTATTTATTTTTTAACGACTCGTCCATCATGAAGCCCGTATACATAACGAAAAAGGCCAATTGCACTAAAACAGTTAAATTGTTTTAATACCTGGCGCTGGGTTAAAGCAGTAATGAATTCATTTTGTCTTTACTCCCTCTTATGGTGAAACCTTCCTCATCCGGAAGTCAGTTTCATTGCTATCTCTGTACGTTAGAATAGATCTACTACTTTTCCTTCTGGAAATGGACCCATCAATGATGTTCATGGGAGTAACTTGCAGCGTAGCAGCTCTGCCATTAGTATACAAAGGCAGTTCCCAGGCCATGAGAATAATAGCAGAGTATTCAGAGGAAGCATGAGTGTGGTGCTATTGCCAAACCAACCTTTTATCAGAGCAAGGGAGAAAGGAAACGGGACTGGAAACCTCTCCTGAGGTTTGAGATGTGTTGGCATTAGGGAAAAGGTAGACGAGATAGTCTGGGATGAGGGCCATGGAAGCTGTGCACGTTAGAGGGGATATAGTCTCCTACAAGGCAGATCTGAAAAGTGAAGAAAGTGAAATTGCAGATTTCGATATGTGAGCATAGTCATGGGGAGCAAATCCAGGCCGGTAAATGGCCAACCTCTGTGTTGGCTCAGAAAAAGGTACACAAAGAATGAAGGGCTGGAAGAGAAAGCCAGAGAAGCTCAAAGTAGAAATAAGATCCACTTTTTTTGCCAGTGATGGCAGCCCACTGAAAGAAAATACTTAATGACGCTTTCAGCAAAGGTATGCGTAGGTGGAAATCACCCCAAGACTCGAAGCCTCATGAAAGGTATGCCTCAAACACTGGGTAAGGGTTTACTGCCAATAAATAACCCAGTAAAACGGGGTGGACTATATTGAGCAGGAAGTCAGCTTAAATCAAATAACTATGTCCTCAGAAGTCTTTTGTCTCTGGAATGGTCTCTCTTTAATAGGGGTCATACCCTCCTTTTATAAGCTTGGGGAGTATGAAGAGGAGGTCAGACATGTACTGGAAGCTGGGGAACTCCTTTTGTAGCCTTGCAGGTTGGGGATGTATTGCTTTAAACCACATTTGATGGAAACCATAAGAAAGCCCATTGCTAATGTGCGGTACAACTGGTAGTACATGTGGGTTGTGAGCTTATTTTGAAAGAAATCATGACTTTGTACAGCATCTACTTCAGTAAGACTTCAGACTGGGGCTTTCCACCACACTGCAAATGCATAATATTGATGAAACACTGTTCCTGTATGGGGGTGTGATGTGACTGAATCCCAGGTTTTAAGATGTGTAAGAACTTGGAGAGAATAGTTATTCTCTTTTTAATGCAAGTGATTTTAGTACTGATTTGAGAGCCCTGAGGAGAACGTGGAGTTCAGTCTTCATGGCCCATTCAGTCTTTGGTCTCTCAGCTGTAATTTCCAATTAATGCTAATTTGATTGTGGGTTTTGTGGCGTGGATCATGACGACCTTTTATACCCAGCTGATGTGACACTGCAATTTGGTGGATCTTTCCCAACGGACAGTAGATAGTTTGAGTATCTGCCACCACCAAATTACCCCTATTTAAATCCTTTGCTCAGCCCCAGCCCCTGGTCAGCCTGGTTCCGAAGGTGTTCGGGCTAACATCCATTCCTTTGTCCTTTCTGTTTCCAGACCCCAAAGCAATATTCCAGTTCTTTCCCGGCTTCATATACTGAATGTGCACTACATGTTTCAGATACCACTGAAATAATGCCACAAAAATGATAAATGGGCACAAAAGAGGGCAGGAGGTTTAGCGGAAAGGCCAAACACCTTGAAACGGTAAGGCAAACTTAGTGGAGAGCTGTGATTTAGGAGCGGCGTGGCACAGCTCTGGGTGGCTGAGGACGTACGCTCTGGTTCAACTTATTGCATGAATGGCGTGGGAAGCAGCTGCCGAATGCGTTCGAGGGAAACTGACATCAGTGGTGGTTTATTTTAAGATCTCAGGAGGCTTCTCGGTGATCGTGTAAGCATCTCGCCATCCGTGCAGGAGACAGCAGGGTGGATCAATGAGCCTCAGCTCTGACACCCCAGGCTCCTGGCACTGCTGAACCAACAACTCTGCTCGGGGGTGGGTGAGAGGAGAGCATAGGCAGTCTGACACGTGGCACGCACCGCTGCCATACAGCCAGCTTTCCCAAGCCACATGGCTTTCTTCTTTAAAAAGAGAAGGGCAGCTATGGCCATTTTTTCCCAGGATTTTGCAATTTCTCAATTTGTCCTCTGTGTACACACAGATCAATTCCAGAGAATGACACCAACGTGAACTTGCAACTTTGCCGGGCTTTTAAACAACAAGAACAAAATCAACAAAAATATCTTAGCAGAAACCCAAATTTCTGTGGTTTTTTTTTTATTTTTTATTTTTATTGACATTTTCACGAGGGAAGAATTGATCATATCTCAAGTCTGGAGTCGAGTTCTTTGAAAAACCCAGCTTTTAGCTTGCAATAGAAAGGTGGAGAGATGGGCAGAGATGATGCCCCACTTCCAAACACCTCTCTGGAAGCTCCAGTCCAAATCCAGATCTCTTCCAGCGTTGCTTTGTACAATATGATTTTCCATTTGATTCTCGCTCTGCTGTTGCCTTTATGTGTCCGTTAATACGTAAGCCTGTTCTTTTTTATCTTGCTTGTATTTTTGGCTTTTTTTTGCTTTCCCTGCTTAGCACTAAACTGCAGCGCACGTGTTGTGCTTTCAGCTGCCTGTGATCTGTCAGCGGGCCCAGGAGCTTAGCCTTAACGGTCTATGTAAATATTGTCTCAAAATTACAAATATTCAGGATGGCAGTAATATATGGGGCTTTTGTTAAAGCATCTTGTTTTACGGGCTTAACGACAGGCTGGGAAGCATGGAGATGTCGACGTGTTATTTGTACAAGGGACACACACTCACGTGTACACAAAAGCCCAACATTGTACAAATAGCAGTTCAGGCCATAAATATCATGGCA
Source organism: Vanellus vanellus (assembly GCF_965231255.1). Classification (NCBI taxonomy): domain Eukaryota; kingdom Metazoa; phylum Chordata; class Aves; order Charadriiformes; family Charadriidae; genus Vanellus; species Vanellus vanellus. Next base: position 4,729,069 of record NC_138923.1, on the reverse strand, counting down.
AAATTGCTCCCAGATCAAAACAACCCCCAAAAGAGACATGATCGAAATGAAGTCAGACTGCATTACTTTCGGGGCACACACCCTCCTTCCCTCCTTTTTTTTTTTTTTTTTTTTCCCTCTGAAAGTGGGTGGAAAAGAAAACTCCGGTGCCGAGAAACCTATTCTGCAACAACGCATTTAGAAACAAAATGTACCTTTGTATCTAAAAACCTGAGTGTCATGAATATTTAACGTAGGGAGGAAAGAATGATTTTGTCAGTGTGTAAAGCAGTCCCAGAGAGGCTCGAATTCTGCCTGCTTTCTATTAGCTTTCCTGCTCTGTAAACAGACTGAGTCATTTGTTGCAGGAGAGGTGTGTGAGCACAGGGAGGGAAAGACACACGGGTGAAAAGAAAAAGCAAACCCACCGCCATGCAAAGGGATGGAAATGGGTTTGCTGTGCAAAGCGCTGCCTCCGTCCCCGTTTCTCACGATGCGTCGGCGGGTCCGTACAGCCCAGTTTAGCTGCAGTTTTCAGCCCAACAATGTCACGAATTTGAAAGGTCTCCTGCACTGCTAGAAGAAAAATATGCAGGGTGCCTGTCCATCCTGACTAACCTCCCACGGAGCGAAACAGAGACCCAGAGCCACCCCAGGGGAAATCTTATATTAGCAAAAATGCGCACGAAAAAAGCTTTCCTACTAACTCACCCCAAGCTGGTTGAAACCAAACCTGTTCCCTGCCAAGAGACCTTGTGGTTATTGGGGTGCGATGGATTCCCCGTGGACCTACGTGCACACCGTGAAGCCTCCAAGCTGCAGCCTTAAGGAGAGGCAGGAGCTGACTCTGATCCAGCGCAGCAAGGACGGCCCGGGGGATCCAATTTTGTAATCCTGGCAGGGGGAAAGCCTCTGGACGCAGGCAATCGTATCAGCACGTATTCAAGTCAAAGGCAGCAAGCCTTTACGTTGAGCATATCTCAAGAGTTTGTCTGTGTATTAGGGCACCAGCGACTTCAGCTTGTTGTTCTCCATCATGTTTTTCTCTGTATTTGCTGAGATTGCTCTACATTTCGTATTCTTTAGTCCAGTCTTTGGACTGCAGCGCAGTTGGGGAGGTGCAAAATGAAAGCCTCCCGTGCCCCAGAGCTGGGAGTGGGATAACTTCTGGGGGTACGTGGAAAGGGAGATGAACGTGGGGAGAGGAGGGGGCTGCAGCCTTCCCTTCCCCCCTCTGCATGAGCACATCCCAGAGGCGGGCAGGGGACAGCGCGGGGTCTGTAGACTGTGTTTAATAACATTTGCCCCTTCCATCTTTCCATCACCCCAGTTTTCATATGAGAAGGGGCATAGTGCTCATATAGTCTGCCTGGACCAGTCCTGCTGTTTTGCAAATGGAGCTGGTTTGGCATCAGCAAGCAGCTGAGATTCTTATCTTTGCCTTCCTAGGTCGCTTTTCTCCCTCTTGCCTTTACCATGCAGGCGCTTGGCGCAGCCATGAGTCAGAGCCTTTGCGCAGGGCTGCTTGTACCAGGCTGCCATCCAGAGGGGAAAGAGACAGCGCTGGGAGTACCAGGCACGTACTGGATGGGGAAGACATACAAAAGGTGCAGCTCCGGTCAGGAAAACAGAGCAGGGCTTTACACCTCGGGCGAGGAGGGGTTTGGAAAGGAGTCAGAAGTCATTTTCAAGATCCCGAGGGCTTGAACCAAAGCCTTGCTCCAGAATCCTTGCTGATGAAATTCCAGATCATAAGCAGCAGCAAAATTTGCAACTGAAAAGAAATAATCATTTATGTATATGACACTTGTCACCGGAACATTTCAAGCACCTCACCCTCTGAATCTTTACAGCTTTGCTCTCCCTGCTTCTGGGCTAATAACAGCCTCTGGCCACAGACTTGAGCCTTTCCATCTGTCGGAGTCCAGACCTAACCCCAGACTGTGCCACTCGAGCCTTTCTGGGGCAGAGACGGCCAAATCTGCAAAGAGAACATAAGGCAGCTATTACCCATTGTTTGAGGCAAGTCCTGTTTGGTGTCTGCAGTTACAACTTGATCCCCAAACTCTCAGACCGCGTAACTCAATTGCCATCAGTGAATAAGATGAATGCGCTCCGACAGGACAGACACACCTGTATGATCAGTACCTATCAGCTTTTTCCACCCCTGGGTTGCGTGTCCATATTCATAAGTAGAGCTAGACACACCTGTGCACACATTCAGGACCTTGTCAGTGACTACATATGTATGCCGGTGTACCTATTATGTACAAATATAGAGACCGCGTGCTGCTCTCTATATAAATTTTTGCTAAATCTTCCTTTGCAGTGTGATCAATAACAGTTCTGGTGCAGAAGGTGAGCGAAGTGCCTTGTTAAACTAATAATTGCACAGGAACCAAATCCTTTCTAATAAAATCTTTTAAAACCTTTATAAAATTTCCACTCGAAGGCCAGTTTTCCTGGGAGACCTATAATTATTGAGAGCGGAAAGAAAGGAGAGTAACCAGCCTCTCTTACCAGCCGCCCAATAGACACTAAAATGGGGCAGCACCGAGAAGGTGGCCCCTGTGGAGTCTCTTGATTGAGACACAAACCTGTAGGCTTGTGCTGTCCATCTCCCTGCAGGGTTTATAATTAAAGCTGTATTGCTGTTTATATTCCAGCAGCACCTGTAAGACCCGCTGCACAAGGTGCTGTGCAAACAGAGAGGCAGCGGGCTGGCTGCAAAGGATTTACAGCCCTAATAGATAAAGTGTGCTGAGGAAAGGGGGGGAGCGGCTGTGGGGAGGGGGGAGGGGGGAAGAAGGACAGAGAGTCTTTCAAGGTTGTGTGTTAACAGAAAACAGAAGTCAGGGGCCTGATTGCCACGCGGCTGCCGCGCTCTGCCGGGCCGTACCGCCGCTCAGGTTTAGTCTCCGAGACACACGCGTGTGGCTCGACCCAGGCGCATCCGTGTTATGTTTGCGCATGTGGTCACGCTTTGGGGCAGAAGTGATGCCTCTCAGCCACAGGCGAGGTTTTTGGTGTCCCATCGGGTCCCATTTGACTGCAGGAATCCCCTAAGAGGTGCGTATTTAGTATGGACTCTGCTGTTGAAAACTCTGGAGCAGCGGGAGCAGCTCCGGGCAGGTCTCCCGGCAGGAAGGGCAGCGGCTCCGCACGGCTGTTGCGCGCAGGGGTGGGCTTGCTCCTGGCCAGCAGGTCAGGGACAAACCTGGGAGGTCTGCGTCTGTGGCTCACATGAGCAAAGGACAGCACTAGAGGATGCTGATGCAATCTGGGAGCACTGGAGAGGGGGAACCCAGCAGACTAAGGGGTATCTCGTACAGCAACTCCCAAACCAGGACAGGGGATGACTCCCAGCCAGAGCAGCCGGGGGAGCATGCCTGTGCCTTGTTCACTGGAGCATCCTGTCTACACGCCCTGGAAAAGGCAGATCACCTCGTAAACGAGGCGCTATCTTCTCTGGAGAGGCCGTTGTTTCTGTGAGGCTTTGCATTCCCTTCAGTGCCATCCATCCTAGGCAGCATTAGTAATACGGGGAAGAAAGGCAGGAAACAAGAAAGTTAGTAAGTCGTGGGCTGTGTTTGGTTAAACAGTGTCTTCAGGCTTCAAAACTAATGCATATGGAAGGGGGTGTTATGTAGGGACACTCAGCTTCCTTCCTCCGAGTTAATTAACCTCCTTCACCTCCATGCTGTTATAGACACAAGCAGTTCTACTGCATATGTCAAGGGCATAATTAGCACAGACTGAACAAACCACACACACAGAATGGAAGCACGCCTGCAAGGTGGACAAAAGTGAAAGCCAGGTATCGGCAGGGACGGTGAGCCATGGCACAGTTGACCGAGTATGGCAGGAGCAAATCTGAGCTGCTGGGGGGAAAGATAAGGGCTGTCCCTTTTCCATTCCCTCCATCTGCTGTCTGCAGTTGCAGGGCATGGATGGGAGGCTGCATCCACCAAAGGAGAGCAGATTTGCTCTCTGGGGAGATGACAAGGGTGGCTTGGTGATGGAGGAAAGTCTTCCTTGGCTCCTATTCATTGCACCCAGTGGACTCAGACCTCCAGCATTTCCAGCTTCTTGGTGCTTGGAGGACTCAGCCTTCCTCCTTCATTTAGTTAGCATGACACCAGATCCTCAGGTGACCCTTCTCCATCATACAGGAGAAGCTCTCCACCCTCCCTGCCACCTCTGCAGCTCTGCCCAGCCCTGAGCTCCCAACACCTCTGCAGCCAGCACTCCAGACCCCCGTCTCCCCGCTGGTAACTCGGGTTCCATATCCCCATATCTCAGGGTGATGACATCTCTGCTATCATCCACATGAACCCCCTTGGCAGGGAAGACTGAGGTGGAGCCCAACAGTGTTTCACTGATAGAGGGAAAGTGCGTTGCCTGAGGGGAGGTCCCCGAGGATCCCTCTGAAAGTGTCCACCATTGTTCACACAGCTCGTTTCATGGGACCATTGTCTCTCACTCCTTAGTCTCAATGGATCCTTCCATGCCTATTGATCAACTCCATCCATGCTGGTTCCTCTTCTTCCTCCCACTGCATCTATTAGGTTCTTCTGTTATATCTCACCTGACACACAGATTGCAAGCAGCCCGGGGCAACCCTGCTCCATGACCGAAGATCCCCAGAGCTACTGTCATGCAGATCCCTGTGAATGGAGAGCATGAGAGGAGCAAACCAGAGAAGGCTAATGATTCCCTGTAAGGCCTCACCTCTTCTGCAGCTCACAGCTTCCCACATTGCCTCCTCCCTTCTCCCCAGAATCACAAAACACACATGCAAAACATTCCCAGTTTTTAAACGTTGCCATTTTAGAGAAACATAGCGCTTGTTCCAGCTGCAGGCACTAAATCATCCCTCTCCCCTGGACGTGTGCTGGGGAAGTAAGGCCAGTGATGAATGGGGCTGTCCATATTTACATTGGGAGCAGAACAGCTGTGTGAATCTCACTGTGCAATGAGTACTCTGTGCAAACTCGGCATCCCCCTTGCTTCCTTCCCCACCGCTCGCTGACAGTGACTGATCGTCCACTTTGCAGAGTACTGCCCAGCGGCACGCATGACTCCCAGCACCTCCGGAAAGTGAGATGGAGGGGGTACCTGACCCTCAAATCATCATAGTTGCTGTATTTCTTTGGCGAGTCTTATTTCCCGTGATGACTTTGCAAACAAGCGGGCGACAGAAATAAAAGAGAAGCGCTGGGGAATTAGAAGTGAGAGGGGGGAGGAGAAAGGGTAGCCTGAGCTGTTTCTTGCAAGGAACTGCATCCGAGATGTTGAGTGCCCGTAGCGCTTTTCATCCTTCAGACAAACGCTCAAGGTAAATATTGACGCCAATATGTTCTGTGTAATCAGACTGCAGTTCTCTGCATAGAGCTCTTGGACTGTGGGGTTTAAGAAGAGCTTAAAATGTTGGCAAGACTTAAGTAATGTATAGACAACCAATACAGCCTTCCTACCCTTTTCCCACTGTTTCATCCCTGCCTTGATCTACACTGTTGGCTGCTACCTTTGTTTCGTGGCCCAATCTCAGCCCCAGGTAGAAGGAAATATTTTGTTCTTCCATGAGACCTCTATGCGATCCTACCAGCAAACCGTGCTCCTTCCAAGCAGACTCCCATACTTACAGATCTGCCCATTTTCCTCATAACCTGTACCCCCGTAACCAGCAGGAAAATTTCCAGAGGTGACCGTGATCTCTCAGGGGCTTCATTGCGATTAACACATCTCAGCAGAATGCTTCACTTTCACCAAATCAGCATGTTCTGGGAGGAAAAATAGGAGAGTCTCAAATCAGTCAGAACATTTCTGGTTGTCTCCCCATTATACTCCTTAGCTGCTGGACGTATGGTGGGTACAAGCAACAGTAGTATGGAGAAGCGAATAAGCTGTAGGGTTGTCTACGTCCCACATGCCTGGAGGTGAAACAAGAGGCTAAAGCAGGAAAGATGCTTAGATATGACCCTGATACCTTCATCCGGCACTTCACATGGGAAAAGACTTAGAGTGCAGCAGTAGGATGGGTGGCTCCACTGCACAGAGAGATCCTGACAATGTGTCGGAAGAAAGGCACTTGGCACTGTGGTTTGGAGAGATGAGGCTGTGCGAGGCTCTTACCTGCTCTGACTAGACCCAGGTGGAGAGGAGAAGAGGAATCATTACTGGCTCCATTTGTATAGTTTGCTCCTGTAGCAGACCAGAGGAGGGGTCACCTCAAGATCCCAAACTTGGCATAGGTCTCCTTGAGGTAGGGTTTAGCCCACAACTAGCGTCCACCCCTGGAGTCAGTCCGATCCAGCCCAGCACAAGCTGGAGATGGACTAAGATTCAGGGCTCTGCGGCCTGAAACACATCTCCTCCTCACCTGGGTTAATTGCTGAAGGGGGTAAAGAAAGAACCGCAAATGGAAAATGGCATTTTCAATCTGCTGGAGTGTCTGGGGAGGGGGAACAAAGGCAGACTCAGGGAAAGGCAATGAGAAGAATGGCAAGGAGCTGGGAACGGCTCCTTGCCTTATTCCTATGCTGCTCCACTCCACACTCAGATAAAGTGGTCCCTTCTCTTCAGCCTTCTCCTTTCTAGTCACACACTCAGTTGGTTAATTCTCTCCTCGTCGAGATCAGAGATTAGATAGAGCCTGGATTTATAGCTAGTGAAAATAAAAAGAGCTGCTCCTATCAAGGATTCAAATGATTAAATATCCTACCATAGAAATACTTTTAACTTCACTTACAGTACAATTTCACTTACACGCTGATGCAGTTGACAGCGCTAACAAAAGCTGCTTGAGTAATATGGGGCCTGAAGAGAGAGAGAAAGAAGCTGGAGGAGAGAATGAGAACAAGGGATAGGGACAGAAATGGAGAGAGAAAGAGAGAAATGGGATTAGATAGCGAGATGCAAAGAGAGGAAAGGAAAGGCAGGAAAAGGGAAGGGAAGGAGGAGGTTGGCTCTCTCTGCCTGCCGCATTAAAAGTACAAGAGCTAAACCAATTAAACAATGAAAGGAAAGCAAAGGATTAAATGAAGGGCTATGTAAAACAGCTCCTCTAATCCAGCTCATTTACTGCTCTTTATTCTCCATTTCCCTCTCATGTTGATCCTCAGATTCAACAACACCAGACCCGTAGTGCCTCGCGCCTCGCATGTGCAGGGTCCTGCTGGCCCCGTGGTGGGCCCCGTCCACTCCTCTTCCACCCCTGCCCACTGCCGGCCAGAGTGGGGCACGGCGGCGGTGCGCGACCACGGCATGGGCCTGGGGATGCTCCTGGGCAGGCGAAGGAGCCCGTAGCGAGATTTGGTCGCACCCATGGTCAGGCTGCTCCTGCTCCCCAGCCTAACTCGCCTAAGGACAACCTCAGCAACGCACCGAGAGCCTTTCTGCGAAATGGGACTGTCCTTCTTGACCATCATTACTGGAGGATCAGAGGAGGCACTGTTCCTCTCCGGGTGCTGCTGGAGAGCCCCGTTTTGCACAAAGCTGCCTCTGTGGTTCCTCTTTTCCCTCATTCCCTCCCTTTTCATGGATTTACAGACGCAGGAGCCGTGAGGGCTGGAGCAGAGGCAGCCCCAGTGCGCGCAGGAGGGCTGTGCCTCTCGCCCAGCGCACGTCGTACCGGGGGCTGCGGGCAGCACCGTGGGACGAGCGCTTCTGCTCCCTGTGTCCCACCTCCCCCATGCCCTGCCGGCGCCGGGACCCACCACCGCTCCCCAAACCTGCGGTGTGGGTCGGGGAGTGCTGCAGAAACTGTGGCAGTTACGGGGAAAGTGACTGGTAGCTAAAATGCAACAAAGGGGAGATTGATGGGGACTAACATCACTTACCCACTTTCTCCTTTTCCCCTCTTTCTCCGTTTGCCTCACGTCCAAGAATGATTGTTTCTTTTTCTGGTTACTTCTTGTGGTCTCAGCCTCAGGGAGAGCAGAAGGACATCAGAGCGAGTCATTTGGGGAAGGGCTTGGGCGTTGGGGGGAAAGCGCAGCTCCCTGGAGGTTATCTGTGCCTGGCCACTGTCTTTGGGGATGCTCTGCTATTTGGAAAGGACTTTTTTTCCCCCTTCAGCACTCCAGAGCTACAGATCATTTGAATTTACCCTCTCCTTCCCTTTCAGGAGACAGAAAGGCCCCAGCCGTACTTGAAATGAGACAGATGCTTATGGAATTGTGGTTTTAAAAGCATTTTTCAGTTGAGTTCTTTCCTTTTCTACACAGAGCAGTCCAATGTGAGCTGACTAATAAATGCATTATCTTTTTTTTTTCCTTTCCTAGGAGGGTTTGATATGGCAGCTCCATAGATCAGCCTGGTCTCCAGGGATATTTCTGCCCTAAACAAAATGGAAATTGTCTGCCCCCTCACAAGCCCTCAGTGACTCATACAATAAAGAGAACCCATAAATATTTGGGTAATTACAGTCCGTTCACCTAAATTCCATAAGAGGCAGAGCACTTTCTCACTTCGTGTCCTTAAATACGCTGTGGCGTATTGCTGCTCGCCGCCTGCGTGTTGCCGTAAGCGCCCGATTCCCCCTTAATGGTCGGCTTCCGGGTAGAGCGCATTCAACTCCTCGCAAGCGGTTAGCAGCGGCTGGGGACGTTTCATAGCACAAGGATGAAAAGTTGTGCAATGAATAGTAAGTTAGATACCGGGTTGCCGTACAGACAGAAGCCAGCGCCTTTTGCCTCCTGCCCCATCATGGGCCACCAGGACCCCACTGCGGCCACCTCCGTGACGTGGAGACCAGAGGAACCCTGCGCCTGGAGCAACCGTTTGCTGAAACTTGCTGTAGCCGGGCTCTCCAGCGCAGTGACAGTCCCAGAGATTAATGCCTTTTATAATGTTGTTATTACTGTGGTGGTGTTAATATTTTACTGCTTGTTGTCACCACTCTATGAGGCAGATCCAGCTACACGTATATCTGATCTGGGTGGTCTGCAGTCCCTTCTGCGTTCCCTGGAACGAACACCAGGCTCGTGTTACAGCTATTTGACGCTGTATAAAATTACCAGAAAGATGAATGCGGAAAATATACATTTTAAAAAGGGCAATTCGGTGAAGGTTTGGGCTGTGTTTTTTCCTTCCCTCCCCGCCTGCCTCATCGGCTCCGGGGGAATTACAGAGTGTGGAAGAACACTTTTAAAACCCCCTCCTTGCAATTAGCATGTCTGGAGCAGCACCGCCTGCACACCCCGGCAGTCTGCCTCTGCTCAGTGGCTCCGCTCTGCGCTGTGACGACCTCTCGCAGCGCGGCTGATGGCCACGGTGACAGGAGGGCCACAGGTTTCCTTTTGCCAAACCCAAGGCGGTCAAACAGACACGGAGCGGATTTGCATAACGCGTCTTTCTTTCTTGACTTTCCGACGATCCTCCGAAGAGCATCGCCGCTGTGGGGAAACCGGGCACCGTTCGTTGGCTCGCTCGGACCACGGGCACCCGGCAAGCAGAGAAGTCACACCGCTCCTGCCAGAGGGAGGGATGGACAGGTCTGCAGGAATGCGTTTGGGCTGGATTGCAGAGGGGAGCTCTCCAAGGAGCCGGTGACTGGCAACCCCAGCGTGGGAATGAAAAGCTGTTAAGCTGGCGGGACCCATCAAGGGCAGCCTCCTGCCTCCAGACATACCCAGGCCCAGCTACCTCCAGAGAAGGTCTGAGCGACCCTAGAGGCCGGTGTCAGACCTTGTCAGTCACAAAACTTTCTATTACAACCTCCTGCTTTATCAAATGCTTCGTTTTATCTGTCTTTCATCCCCCCCCCCTTTCCCTTCTGCTACTTAAGATTTGTTTCTTTCCTTGGTATGGGTGACGGTGCTTCTAATCAGCACTTTCCTTGTCTAATTGCCTCATTGCGAGCTTCTCCCTGAACCTGTCAGACACAAACTCACACTTCTTGCCTTACTTGTCACAAGAAAAATTGTTCTTTTAAATGTGTCTGGGAGAGGCACAAGGACACTGAATACTCCAGGGAGAGAGAAGGATGGAGCAGTGACTGACTGCAGTTCCTCGGTACATGGTATTTCTAAAAGCACCCCCCAACTTACCTGGAGATACACAAACACAGAAAAGAAAAAAAAAGAAAATCCTCTGTCTCAAAGACATCACAGTCCAAAATATGTTGACACTGAAAAGTCCCTGCAGAAGTTGTACCTGCTGTGATTATAACAGAGGATGAGTGGATTACTCAGTGAAACAAACCATCCGTGGCAGGAGAGATTATTTTGCATGTTAGAGGAAGATTTGGGGACTTTAAATCCTAATACCCCATTAATGATTAATGTATCTATTGCATAGGAACCTGCTTGCTGACCTATTCACTCCCTGTCTCCATCACATCAGAAGTGCTAGGAGACAAAAGAAGTTTGTGTGGTTTTGCTCTACCAGTGTTACATTCACGTATGACATTTCTGTCCTGTTTGTAACAGAGCAGAGCTCTGAGTTTTACCTCCCACATTCGAGTCCTCTGCTATCCACCTAAATTAGATTATTTGTGAAGCACGTGGATGTTCACCCCTGGTGATAGCAGAGGAGTCTTTCAGGCCAAGGTATTTGCGGTTGTCATCTTATCTCCTGATAAGAAGATAACAGCGTTCTTCCTGCCACTGACACATTAGCTTCAGCGCTGGTAGATTTGCCTCTCAAAGGCTGGCAGAAAGACAGAGCGGGGTCGGGTATTTGTGTAGCTCAGCTTAGCGGTTTCCTTGGTTAGATAAATGATGACCTTGGTCTTACCTCCACTTGCTTTATCTCAGACTAAGCGGGTGACAAGGCTGATGTCACATCTTCAGGTCTTGCCTGAAGTCATTTGAAGGGCTCTGACTTCATGGCAGTTTAGTGACATGTTGGTCTTGTCCTTTCCGTCTCACCCCACAAGAGCAGGTTCTCTCTGTGGGACAGGACAAGCCGCTTCAGACCAGGGTCCCTCTTACCTCCTCAACTATTAGTCAGGGAGCAAAGTTTTAGTCACAGTAAATAACATCTTGGTGCTTCTGTGCCTTGCCTACAAGTGAAGAGATCACAACTGGTTTGTTTTTTGTGTTTTGGAGGTTTTTTGGGGGGATGGGGCTCAGAAAGGGCCCCGTGGCAGTGCTGTTGGCAGAGCCTGCTCTTGGGAACGTTGGCAGGAGAAGGTGCCCAGGAGGTGGCAGCAGCTTATGTCTGGCATTGCTCTGCCCTTGCTGTCTCTCTCAGGGGGCAGCTTTGAAGAAGTTTCCCCAAGTCCTCCTCTACCTGCCCGGGGTTTCGTTACTTCTGATCGGCTGCAGAGCTGGGAGTGCTTCTGAAGGTGGGCTGGTGACAGAGCAGCTATGACCTCCTGGTGAGGGGAAAGCACCGAGACATTAGCAGGGCGCAATTAGAGGGTGGAGAGGAGAGGGGGAGAGATTGACTGTGGGCCACTGTTAAGTATTTTACCTGCCAAAAGATGACTTTAACCTGCTCATTTAGGCTATAAAAATATTTCTTCAGTCAAGGAAAGATCTGCTGCTCACAAGGACAAAGCTAAGGCAGCATCTTCTCCTTGTCTCAGAAAATTAATTTAAAATAAAAAATGTGGAGAATTCAATAGCAAGAGAGAAAGAGACAGGAAACCGTGCCTGTGCCTGGTCTTTAGTTCCTGCCCCTCATACCTCTGCATTGCAATGGGGGTATGGCATAGCTCTTTTTTCGAGGAGCAAAATCTGTGCGTCTGTGCCTTAAAGCCCAATTAAAAGCTCCCAAAGCTGGTGGCAGTCTCAAAAGAGATTTTACCTTTAAACCACCTTCTGTACTGATTCAGTGCTCCCTTCCCAAGAAGGCACCCAACAGTCTCCATCTCCCTCTGCACAAGAACATCCGTCCTCGGCCCCACAGAGCCCGTGAGAGCCCAACCACCACCGCGGAGCTGCGCTCAACCCTCTTCACTCCAGGTCACCTCCAGGGCTGAGATCTTTGCCTGGCTCCGGCGCGGTTCCTCCAGATTTACGCTAAGTAAAACAGAACTGATTTTGTCCCGTATTCTTATTAGGCCAATAATTCTTTTCCTGCGCTTTCCAAATCCCTTGCTGTCTGAATGTAGGATACAAATGACTCAACCTATGCATTTCATGTCATTTGTGAATCATTAGGCCTCACTTAAGAGGGTTTGCATCACTCCACGCTCATCTTTATAATCCTAGACAAATTCTGGGCTTTGGCCAAATAGCGTTCAGGCTTCACTTCTTTTCCTTTACCTTCGGTTCTTTATGTGCTATTGAGTTATTCAGATACTTTCCATTGGGATGAATTGGAAATACACAATGGAAAATGCAGTTTCTCAAAGGAAAAATTTACGTTTGCTGAAGTTTGTTTGTTTATTTTAAAAATCAACATGCAATATATACTTCTGGCTAGATTAAAAACAGAAACATGGCTCAAGTGTTTCAATTTTCTAAGTGTTTTGATTGAAAACAATGCAACAAAATACTAAATTTTACTCGTGACACACTAAACACTGCCTCACAACAGTTGTAAGCTGGACACCTATTCTCCATTAACAGCTGGGCTTTGTGGAGAAGAATTCCTATCAGGCTCGTTACAGGACTCCAGGGTATGTTTGGATACGCTCTTTGGAATTCCGTTATCCCTATTTTTGCAGCAAGCTGGTGCTGCTACAATTCCAGCAAGGAATGCATCACTAAAGACAAATAGGTGTTTAATACTTGATTGATCTAAAAAATTTCAGGGAAATTCAGGAAATCAAACCAAATAAAGTGTTCTTTCACTTTGGAGTTTTTTTTTTTTTGGGGGGGGGGGGGCGGAATTGCTCATTCATAATAAATGTGTAACTAAAGTTTTTGTTGCAAGCTAGGATCAAAAGCTGGCGTAGAAATTCCAAATTTAACTCTGTGCTACCTCTTATGATGACAGAAAATGAAGAGCCAGCAAACTCAGGAATTAGCGTGAGACTCTCTTCCCACACATTGATCCCAGTGGGCTCATACGAGCCATGTCTAGAGCAATTTTGGGCAAGTACAGAGAAAGGATCATCACCATTTAGTTTGAGAGCAAAAGAAACATGAAACCATTTCTGACTAGTGGAAACCAACATGAATTTTAACTGTGCCCAGGCTCCGTCTCTGCCTTTGCAGAGCTTTTGGCATCTCCACCAGAAGTCCATAGGGATGGGGCAAAAAGTCTGACCCACTCTGGTGATTCCTATGAGCTACAGAACTGCTGTATTTTTGAGATGTGCCTACCGAGATGATTCTTACCTTCTTCATAGCACTCGGTGGCTCCAGGGACACCCCAGACACTCCCATCTTCATAGAGCTTGTCACCTGGTGCCTTATCTATTACCCGTGGCACATATCCATCTTCCCAATCCGGGAACTGCGATAAAGACAAAAGGCTTCACAATCATCAGTGGTTTTGTGGGCATTTTTATCACCCGTAGGATACATATTGATTTTCAACCGGTCTTGTTTGTCTGAACTCCGGAGCTGGTGGTCTGTGGACATCATTTCCATCTGTTCAGCACTCCCAGGCGTAGGGTGCCCTCTTTTTATTTTTAAGGCATGTAATAAAGCACAAAATTAATTCCATGTCTGATTTATGCCCAAAGCCACCATTCCGTGTTCTTCCAGCTGAGATTTGATTGGATTTCATTAGATTCTTTCCCATAGAGGCAGATAATTTTCCTCAGGTTTAAATTTGAGTGTTTCTGGGTTTGTCTGGGGTTTGGGGTTATTTTGTTATTTTTGTTAAATAGCTGAAAAATGCATTCTTATATTTGTCCGTATGGAGCTATTCAAACAAAAATAAAGAACATGCCTTTTTAAAGTCAAAAGCACAAGTTTTGCAGAGATGAAGCCGTTCTAGAATTCTGTTCCTTTACTCTTGCTATTTGTTGACTGTCCTGTGTCATTAATAGGTATTGTCCTGAGATGCTTTTTGGCTTCTTTGTAACAGAACTAGCAAATTATTTACCTTCCTCCATTCTTGCAGGCCTGCATTTACCAACAGATCCAGCTTAGCAGCTATCATTTAAAAACAAACAAACAAATGAACAAACAACTAGCCGTGCCTAGATGGGCTGGCAAATACCTCTCCCACCCCATGCTTCCAGCAGGAAATATAATATTCCTCCCTTGCTCTGTTGATCCTACCTTAACAGGTAGGCTTAACGATACGCGTGGGAGTTAGCAAAGGCAGGTTCTGCGAGGCCGGATAACGGCGCTGTAATACCACAGGTCATGTTGCCAAAGCAGTAGCCTGCGCCCACCGTTCGTTCAACGGGCACGGCCCGACTCCTACCGCCTCTACGCCAGTCGGTCCTCCCTGCTCTTGATCACGTTACCCCGGCTTAAAAGGAGCCCGAGCGCGGCCCTGAGAAGGTGTAACACAAGAAAAGGGAAGCCAAAGGGAAAAAAAAAAAAAGAAGAAAAAAGAAGACGAAACGGTGAGATGAGAAGAGGACAAGCTGAGGAAACGGCGAGAGGAGAAATAAGGTGATGGGGAAAAAGCACCGCAAGGTGATAACAGAGCTGAATTTAACTCAGACTTTAAATGCTTTCCTACATAACAAGACTAAACCCTCCTTGATGTTCACGTGGGCTTTGCCAGCTAGAGAGAAGTGCCTGAAACATTTTTTAACATGCTGCAGTTTTTTAAGGAGTCAAAAGCAGCGTGGGCCCCAGCGGGGTGTGCCCCGGCCAGCGAGTGGCCATTGCCACAGCCCAGCGCGTGCGGTGCACCCATCCGCCCGGCCCGACGCGAGAAGGAGTTTCATAGAAAACGACAATTTCTTTAAGGTCTGAGATCACAGCTTGCAACTAATTATAGAAATAAATAACTAGTGACTGGAGCCATCTGTTCTTTATTTGGCAATGCCTTTCTTCTTCATGAAATTAGCACACCTGCAACCTACGCGTCTTCCTGAGGATGGGTCACTCTGCCCTCTAAACCGCAGACGAATTGCGGGAGCGCAGGCAACCCTCTGGAGATGTTGCTGCTTATCCTCCTTCTCCTCACCCCCGGGGGAAAATAATTAACATGCTCAATTGAGTTTCATTAGTTATTCAGGTTGAGGAGAAGCAGTGACTAGGAGGTACAGTGGTAAATAGTTATTTATCACCAGAGTTTGAACCTCGTTATCAGCGCACAGGGTGGAGGGTTTGGCTCCGAGAGCATCCTTACCGCGGAGCAGGAACCTCGCCGGGGGTTTGCACGAGCTGCAGGACGTACCTGCAGCAGACAGCAGAGTCTGCGATGGGGAGCGCAAGGCGGGGAGCGCGGTGGCAGGAGGTTACCCCAATATTGACCCCCTTTGCCCCAGGATGGCCCTGCAGGTGCTGCGCTGCTGCGGCTCCCCCCGGCACTCCTTCCCGCCAGGGTTTCCCCTCTCACATCAGAAGGGCGTGGGATGGACGTAACCCAAATCCAGACAATTAAGCAAGAGCTTTCTCGTGTCTTCAGTGGGGGTAAAATCAGGGCGTAGTGTGGGAAATTCTATTTTTCTCTCTTTTTTTTTCTTCCCCGCTCTCATGTTTCCCTTGTATTAATCTTTCGCACTGAGGTGTTCTGTACAACAGCGATCATGGGAATGAATTTTAAAAGGATTATTAATTTTATTTCCTTTTTTTCTGTTTTGAGTTTGACTTTTAGCTTAAGTCGAAAATATTTCAGGTCTTTAGAGCCATAATTAGACATATTGTCCTTAACCAAATGCCAGATAATTTGTACGCACTTGAGGTAAATCTTTTGCTGGAAAGGTAGGCAAATATTGAAATATGTAATGAAAATGAAAGGAAGCATGAATAAAAAAAAAACCCACAACTATTTTAAATCTTTTAAATTACTTTCTCTTCTCCCTCTCATTAGTAAATATTTTAGTTATTCTTGCATTGAACAAATCCTCCTTTCAGGGTCTCTGTGTGTCTTTCTCTCTCATTAAAATTCTTTTTTTATTATTTTAACAAGTCATAAAGACCTAGTTATTTTTACAATTCACATCCTATACAAGATCCAGGTGCAGGGAGAGAGAGAAATAGCAGTGTGTTAATTCTGGGCAGGGATTTTTTTTTTTCTTCCTACCTTTAGATGAGAGGGAGTTTTCTTTTGGCTAAAAACATTTAAAGTAAGTGCAGCACTTTGGGAAATAGCACATAAAGGGACTTTAGCGGGAGGGAGAAATGAAAAAGGATGGAAAAGTCGAGCAGTGACAGAGGTAATCAGAGAATTTACAAATTATTTTTTCTGACAATGTAGACAGCTCTAGGAGGCTTCCTTCACTTTCAAGATAAAGTCACTTGTCATTCTGTTAGGAAAAGACAAGGGATGTGTCAGGAGTTATTTGAAATGTAAAGTATTGTTTTTAGCTTCTTTTTCTTTCATTATTGTAGTAGCAAAGTACTCTCTCTGTGCTGATGGAGAGGCTGAAATTGCAGCGGGTAAGGAGGGCTGCAGGACCAAGGGGGCTCAGAAATGCCCAGGGCTAGGAGAGACCATGGAGAAAAAAGGAAACTGAGGACTCACGGTGTTGAAGACATGGGGCAAAGGAGTGGGTCTGTAACAGGAACGAGGGGAAATGGGGGTAGTCAATAGCTCTATAACCCTGATGAACTCGAGAAGTACTGTGGGCGTATAGGGCGGCATTGAGGTAAGGGACACGGCATCCGGGATCCTCTGAGGACACGGGGGCTGCATAAGGGACCATCAGAAGGTTCTCAAATGAAGAATATCAGTGCATCAAGTATTTGCCTATCGCAAGGTCCCAGATGTTCCCCTTTTGTCTGAGACCTCTCTACCTCCTCCCCCTGGCCTCCATGGCTGGGTTTCTTTAGTATTCTTCCTCTTATTCCTCCTCCCAGAAAACTCCTCAGTGGTTTCCTCTCCCTTTGCCAATGTTGCATGGAAGCACCACATGAACGCAAACTGCAGCGCTGTCACAAACCAGTATTGCTCCGCAAAGCTGTTTTTTTTTTTTTCTTCCCACATGCCCTGACCGTTGCAGGGTATTCTTACTGTCTGAATAAAATTCCCAAAATTCTCTCTCTGGGCACCTCAGATATTCCACCTGCCTTCTCTTCCCCAGCCCAGTCCCCACTGCTCCCGACGCAAAGGAAGTTTCAAACCAACTTTTCTCTGCAGTGCCAGCCCGCTGCAAGCCCCGACTGTGGAGAGACCCCGAAGCCCAATGGCACAAGAACCTCCAGGCCCTGGAAAAGTTGGTTTCCAGCTCCCCCTGGGGAACACGCTCCCCGCTGCTCCGTGGATGGCAGCAAGGGTTACCCAGGCAGGTAGTGCTTTGATGTTCACCGCTATCCCAGCTTTCCTTCTTTAGCCTCTCCCCGTAATGGCTGCAGTTAGCAAAATAACACCGGTGGCAGATAAGCATCTGGTAACCCATGGCAACCAAGTTCCTTTAGAAAATGGTCTTCCGGTAATTTCATAAATGAACAGGCTTTTTTTTTTTTTCTTTTTTTTTTTGGTTGGAAATGGAAAAAAAAAAAAAAAAAAGAGGACAAGAGACTAGAGAAAGGCACCAGGTGTGTTTATGTACACACATGTGTCCGTGCAAGCATGGGCAGCTGCCGCAGGCGCCCCTGCAAGCTGCGCGGAGGGATGCTCGGCTGCATCCACAGGTCAGACAAGGTGGGCTCGCCCACCTGTGGCTGCTTTTCTCTTCCCACCCCACCACTCCACCCGCGGTTTGGATATCCGACCAGCAATTTCTTCCAAATCTCACCCTAGCAATGGCAGGCAACTGCTGAAAAGTCAGTTAGAGGATCGGGCCAACAGGTGAGGTCAGATAGATGTATAGACAGGACAGCAGACAGCGAGACGGGTATTTGTGCAAGTTGCTGTTACAAGATGAGGCTGATTATATTCCATTCCGGATTTGATTAGATTGCATAAGTAGACAGACGGGCAGAAACGAGCTGCCTGGTAGAGCAGGACATTTAACTAAAGGTCAGACAAAATTGCCCTGGAAACTGGTAGGTACAGCGAAGTGTGGAGGTGGAGGCAGAGCTGTTAGGGCTGGTTTCTGCTAGAGACAGGAAGACAGTTTAATTGCTAGAATTTTTGGGAGCTTTTTACATGCCTTACCTCAAAAGCGCCCTACGTAAGCTCACCCATAGCGCAGCATGCCCGCCGCAGGGCTCACCGTACAGTGCAGGGGTACCATACCTGCACCCCAAATCCTAAACGTACAGCCACAAACACCCCAAACTCTCACTGCATGGCCACAAGCAGCCCCTGCTGCCCACCCCTCCGTGTCTCCAGCTGACCTGAGCCATGGAGGAAGGAAAGCACGGTCTCCAACTCCTGCCCTCCGCTGCTGGGATGCCAAATCCAGCCAACAGCCTCGTCACAGGGAAATACTCTCCCTGTTCAGAAATGAAAGTAATCAACAAAGCCAGAACTGCAGGGGAACTGACACTCACAGGCTGTGTTGACAGCATCTGTATTATTTCTTCATATATACTTTTCCCCCCTTTAAATTAACTTTTCCTTTAAATACATTTTTCCAGCAGGCCAAATAATTGGATTTTTCTTTGTTAAAAGAAGGGAACATAAATTACTCCTGTTGGGTGCAGATTAGGTTACGGGATTTCTTTTCTTCTGTCACCGTCAATGCCCCAGTGTCAGAGAGCTTTAATATTTAATGCATTCCTAATTAGTCTCCATTGGCCCAGGGCACTTAACAAAACCTGACACCAACCACCGAGTCAAGTTCATTTAGAGAGCACAATTACCCAACCATCATTTCCATACTGCAGCTGGATTACCCATGAAATTCCCTTCCCAACCCCCACCCTTGCTCCCACCTTCCCACAGTCGCAAGTTAATTACCAAAAAAAAAAAAAAAAAAAAAAAAAGAGGATTTGATTCCAGTGACAGAAGATACAAATTATCTCATTTGGTCAGGGCAATGACATTTCCAAGACTCCTTTAATCGCTAGGAAGCTCTGCTGCATTGAACAGCGTTTACCGAAGGATGTTGCTGCTTGTGTCACTCTGCTGCCTTGCTGCCTTGTTGCTTTGCATGCTCCAAAGATCTGAAGTTCACGCTTTCCCAGAGCACAGGCTGATCGTGTGGGAAAGGAGGAAAAAAAGCATCGGGAAAGGAAAATAAAATATAACTTTAAATAACAATTATTTGCCCAGGGAGACTTAGCCTTCAATCAACGGGCGCGATAGGGTGCACGCAGGGATTAGTTGGTGGTGGCATTCGGCAGAGACAGCAGTAACGATCAGCAGAATGAGCTTTACAAAGGAACCCGGCGGGGTGAAGGGAGAACCCAGCTTCGCTGGGCTGGAAGCTGAGCCAAAGCGGGGGATATCCACACTCTCCAGCTTCTGGGACCTAACCCTGCTGTCAACCAGGTGCAGTTCTTGATAAATCCAAGAGAAACAAGCTCGGAAGCGCTGTCTGGAAGCACTGACCTTTTGCTGTTGACTCTAGGGACACTGGCAACGCAAAGTTCAGCTTCGTGAATTCCCATCTAGAAAAAGACTTTGGCTCTTTGCTCCAAAACCTCCTGGGTATAACTGAGCTGGGCGAAAAAAAAAGGAAGCAAAGAAATGCACCGGGACTTCACTATTCTGGAGCACAATAACCCAAACTCCACCAGCTGAACACTAACCTCCCCTGGTGCCAGCTCTTGTCGCCACCACAGGGGTCTCTGTGTGGCAGACTTGGGCTAAAAATTGTCATTTAAGAGACAAAAATGCTATGAACTGGACCTTTTTTGGATGTTAATAACACTGAAACCAAACTTCTTTGTGGGGATGCGTTGGCTTGACCTCCGTTTTCAAAGAATAACCACAGGAGCCTTCTCACGGATTATATCAACAATTACAGAAAAGTATCTGTAAAATCTGTCACTCCATGACTAATTTCAATGACAACAACAAATGCAAAACGTATGTCGCATGCTGAAGAATAATTTAATTTGAAACCTTAAAAAATGGTCAGTTAAAAAAAAATATACAATATGAGTTAATTAAAAATTGACATGTTTCCTCCTCACCCTTTCCACACTGCTCATTGAGGTGAAACGTACCAAAACAGCATACTTTGTTAAATAAACTGTTAGAGTTTCCACGATGCCAAATTTTAAATTGCACAATCAATTGCAACATTTGCAACTGAAGCTGTGTTCACAAATCACACAGTGTTGCTGCTCTTCGTACGTGGGATGCCTGAAATTGCGATTGGTGCAATTCCAAATGTTTGATCCAATCTTATTGACTTCAATGGAAATTTCTTCTCACCCAGTGCCATGCAAATATTTTTCTTTTTTTTTTTTTTTTCCCCAAGAAAAATCACCCAGCTCTGCTATCTATCTGTATCTGTTCAATATTCAAGAAATAAATCCCTCCACAGCTTCTAAAACTTCTTAAACCAAGCGCTAAGAAAGCTCATTCCGTGAAATTATGACATTTCTCTTCAGTAAGTGAGAAATAACCACTTGTTGTTGATCCTGTGTATGCACCTTCATCCTCCTCATGCAAAGCGGCAGCAAGCGAAGGGTTAATCTGGAATATTAACTTGTTAGACTGTTGATCTGCCCTGGGGCTATCGGGAGCTTAAATAGCCAACAGTTAATTAAAAATAAACTGACACTTTACTTTAAGGATAGTTTTAATAACCATTTATAAATGTTACATTAAAAATTCATGCACTGTTATCAACTCCTGCTAAGGATTTACAGCACAATGGAGGTGTTATGAATGTTTTATAGCTTCTGTGGAAAACCTCTTCCTGAGCAGAGA
The DNA here is from genome assembly GCF_965231255.1 of Vanellus vanellus. NCBI lineage: Eukaryota > Metazoa > Chordata > Aves > Charadriiformes > Charadriidae > Vanellus > Vanellus vanellus. The sequence goes on along the minus strand of NC_138923.1, from coordinate 4,708,342 downwards.
TTTTCAGAGTTCTGTCTGTCTTTCCAGGGCTGCATCAGACGTACCCAAGACAACAGCAGCACGGCAAATACAAGCAGCTTCCCAAGATGCTAGGGCTTCAGTTTAGGCTTTGCTCTGCAACATATGTGGCCAAGGTGTCAGAGGCCTCAAATAGCTCAAGAAATTGTTAAAAAAAGCTTCCTGATTTCTACTCTAAAGCAGCCCGTGCAGCCATGGTCTTTAGGAACAGCCGCTCGTAGCTTCCCCATCCCGTGCACAGAGCGGATCAGTTTTCTCAGTCGGAACGTCACAACCCCCAGGAGGGTCACGCTAAACAGTCGGGGGCCTCCGAAAGTGCGGAAAATATGATTACAATCGAGAGCAGAGAAAACAACCTAATGCTCCAGAGTAATCTTCATCAGCCTCTCCAAACGCATACACACACAAGCAAACACGCTCACGACCACATCCGCCTAAACACAAACACATACTCGCTGTGCATGTATATAAGCTTATCACGGGTACGTTTTTTACTCCTGGTTGCAGCTGAGGAGAGGCGGCAAAACTACGGTGCTTTGAATAAGCAGCCTTTGACCTGGAAAGCATTGAGAAACTCTAAGCCACGGCGCTGAGTCAGGGCTCCCGGGTCCTCCCTTCCCGCCGGGCTGCGGTTGCAATGTGCCATATTACCTTCCCATCCCCATCCCTCAGGAGGGGCGATAACCCTCCCCGCCCAGAGTGGGCTCCTACGGATAAACCCGGTAATGTGTGGGAGGTGGCGAGATACTGCAAGGATAACTGCTACTGGAGATTACAGATAAATTGGAAGTCTTATTGTCATTATTAGCCGTTCCGAAATGAGCTTCCTTTGACAACGTTGCTGCCCCTTTTGTTTTAACTCTCTGCTAACACTGGCATGATTGAAGCTGGCTGTCTACATGCGTACGGAAAACAAATTTAAGCTTATGGTTACCTGCTTATCTGTGCTGCTTTTAGCTCATTCTGTGTATCGCGCTGAAAGTGTTGCGAAGCGGGTGAGGCGCTGCGTGCTGGAGGGAGGGAAACGCGGCTGCCAAGGCCCTGCGTGGCGCTCAGGCACAGCAGTGATTAAATCCACAGGGTGAGGGCCCCACCACCTCCTTTGTACTTAATGCGGTCCATGCAAACACAGGTCCTCACTGCGTATGCACCGATGGAGAACAGCCTTCAGACTCCGCAGCCAGCCACCAATCAAACTGGCATTCACCTTGCTTGCTTTTTCCCTTTTTTTTTTTTTTTTCCTTTTTTTTTTTTTCGGTTTTGCTCTGTTTTGGAGGAAAGGTTCTGTGAGCATTGGCTGTGTGGAGTGGCAAGAAAAAGGTTAAAACTGAATGAAAAATACTTGGTGTCAGGCAGGTGCCAACCTCTAATTAGGGTAATTGATAATACGAACGTGCAGGTAGCAGAAGCCCTAAGGCTGCCATGCAAACAACCCCTGAAGAGGAGAGAAAGATGCAATAAGCATTTGCCCAGGCTCCTCTCATCAAATCTGCACCCTTAAAAGCAGCCGGACCAAAGCTGGACTTTATCCTCCTGCCTAGAGCTGAAGCATGTTCCTGGCAGGTTCTCCCAAACACCCCCTACTCTTCTCACTCCCCTTCCAGAAAGGTCAGGGTGAGGGCAGCATCCTCGGAGGCCAAAGGCACGTGAATGTAAAACCTCTCTGAGCTACAAGAAAGCCTGGCCCTGCAACCCGTCACCTATAGAAGCGTATGACACCATAGAGTCATGGAATGGTTTGGGTTGGAAGGGACCTTAAAGATCATCTGGTTCCAACCCCCTGCCCTGGGCAGGGACACCTCTCACCAGCCCAGGTTGCTCCAAGCCCCGTCCAACCTGGCCTCGAAGGTTAGCTTTGCTATGGCTAAGGCACAGCCCCACTATCCAGCTGCTCGGGGCACAACAGCCCCGCGTCCATCCACGCTGCCCAGAGCTGGCGGGGGCACACAGCCAGCAGCCCACGCAGGGCACGGGGCCAGATCTGACGCCCCTCAAAGGGGATGAGAAAACTTGGGGCGATTTTAGTGGGTAACAGGCACAGGGATCCTTTAAAACGTCGTCCTTCCCATCCTGCATTCCCACTTGCTCTTCCTCTGTGCTGTTCTCTGAATTATTTTTCATTCAGGGCAACTTCTCGTCTTTTCCCTCCAGTGACGACAGTTTTGTTCTGATGGAGTCGTGAGGTTCACTAAATATAGTGAAGGGCTGTTTCTGCAGGGACTTCAAAAAGCTTGTTTCGTTTGCTTGGTTCCTTTCATCCTTTGTTGTCCTTGGTTGTGTTGGACTCCCAGCTGCTCCCCAGCCTTATCTGCTCAAATTTCTGCTGAGGACTTGGAGGCAACACAGTCAAAATCCACATGTGATACCCAGGCTGAAAGCTGCTACTCCCCAGCTCACACAAACGAACAGAAGCTCAAAGGGACTTCACGTGCACGCACACATACACACACGTACAGCTGCCCGTGGATGCCACCGTCACATGCTCGGAAAGACTTTCAGCTGAAGGTAGAGGAGGATGATGCGTGTGTGGACATGCAGAGGATGCACATCCCACACGCACGCTTCCACGGGGGCTTCCAGCTGCTCGTGGCCACCCTGACCCACACTCAGAGATGGCCCTTTTGGGCATTCTGGGCGCTAAGAACCATCTCTGCACCCTCTCCACACCCAGCCCTGCCAGTCTGTCCTTGCAGACGAACCGCTCACTTCTCCACGGGGAAACACGCTTCACCCACCTGCACTGCGAATGCCGTACAACGCCCGTGCACACAACGCTGTGCTCTTCTCTGCCACACACCCCCCTCCGCTCCTCTATAAGCACAGAAAAGGGAAAGAAAGAGAAAGAAAGAAAGACGGCAAGGAAGGAAGGAGGAAAGAAAGAAAGAACAAAAGAAAGAATGAACAAAAGAAGGAGAGAAGGAAAGAGAAAGAGAAAGAGAAAGAGAAAGAGAAAGAGAAAGAGAAAGAGAAAGAGAAAGAGAAAGAGAAAGAGAAAGAGAAAGAGAAAGAGAAAGAGAAAGAGAAAGAGAAAGAGAAAGAGAAAGAGAAAGGGAGTGAGGGAGAAAAGAAAGAAAGGAGGAAAGAAAGGAGGAAAGAAAGGAGGAAAGAAAGGAAGAAAGGAGGAAAGAAAGGAGGAAAGAAAGAAAGAAGGAAAGAAAGAAAGAAGGAAAGAAAGAAGGAAAGAAAGACAAATAAAGAAATGGAGGGAGGAAGAAAGAAAGAAGGAAAGAAGGAAAGAATGGAAGGAAGGAAGGAAGGAAGGAAGGAAGGAAGGAAGGAAGGAAGGAAGGAAGGAAGGAAGGAAGAAGGAAAGAAGCAAAGGAGGAAAGAAAGAGAAAAAACCCAAACCACGTAGGTTTGTTTGGATTGAAGCTGGGACAGGACATCCCATCCCTCCCCGGGGTTATCCCCAGCCTTGTAGCTATTGCCCAGCTCCTGGCAATTTTGCTGCAGGAATGTGTCCCTTCACAGCACCCCATTCTTGCTCTGACTATGCTATAGCTGCTGTGAGCCAGGAAAACCTGGTGTTTTACAGATCCAATTTGCAGTTTTACACCAGATCCTGTGAGAAACTCGATGCCTGCGCATTCGCCATCAAACCCAGGCTTCGGTAAGCCTGTGCGCGCGCACGGATGCGAGCGGTGATGAAGAGACCGGCTCACACAGAAAAACACCCACTCCGCAGCGTTCGGAGCCCCTACCCCGGCCAATTTGCTCCTTGTGTTATTGCCACAGGATTGTTGCCATGTGCTCACTCACCCAAATCTCCCTGCAGCATTTTTAATCTAATCCTCTCTGTAACTGCAAGGTGAGGGTCATTTATAGCTATTTTTCATAAGAACAATATTTCAACCCAAATAATAATAATGCAGAAGAGGAAAAAAAAAAAAAAAAAAAGAACCTGAGAACTTGTTGGAGAGGAGAAAGATGCATGAATTAAGCTCAGAGGCTTGTCTCCCTCTGCTGGCCCCCAGGCACGGCAGACAGGAGTCAAACTCCTTTTCAAGGAGAAAAATACAGCACCGAACACAGCCGCCATCCTGGGCTGGTTGGGTTTTTTTTTTTCTTTTTGGCACTTTCTGCCCAGTCATGCACACACCTCTGAGAGAAGCAGGGACAATCTGAAGACGTTTCAGAGAAAGTACCTCCTGTTCACAAAGGACTGATTACTGCACGTGCAACGTAGGAACCAGCACCAGAACATACCCAGCTCTTTTTTCCTTCTCTTTTTTTCCAAGGTAAGATTGTTCCCTGCTGCGTGGTTCCTGGTGATCCTCCTGATCTAATATTCAAAGTCCCAGCTATAGACTTCCCTCTGAGCTAATTCACGTGTCACTTGCCCCACAGCTTCCCTGCAGACCTGCTTCCATCCAGCCTGCAGCATCGCTGCCGCGTTCCCCTCCGAAGCCCCCACCCGGGCTTCAGGCTCACAGAGAGGTATTTCGGCTGAGCAGGAACAGCAGGGAAGGCTCTGCAGAGCGTTCCTGTAGGTGTTTTTGGTATGAGGGGGAGGAGAGGAGACGCAAAGAGCAGTTGCATACGTGGATCTGATTTCAGGATGGAGCCTCAGAGGCATAGACACTACCCCTCTCTGTAGCACATCATTCCCAAATGAATTCTTATGCTTTGTACCTTGAACGTGTGTGCGTGGGGTGAGGGAAGAGTTGCAATTTATGAAGTAAAAATTTTCACGAGAATAGTTTAAAACTCTAGACTTAACCACAGTCTGTATCAGGATCTGAGACAATCTGCGATTATTATGCCCGTCCTCATGATTTTTTGAGAAACTGAGGTTGCTTTATACTGCTAATGTTTGTATCTGCAGAGCAACCATGGGTTTGGGGTTCTTTGGTACAAATCTTGGCTGAACTGTCTACATCTTCAACATTTTCTAAGTATCCGTGATGCTTTCTTTCTGCTTGATAATCTGCCTCTTGAAATCTGTAAGAATGGGCACCTATAATGAAATGAAATCTGTAAGAATGTTCCCTGACTCCTGTGATCATCTGTATTGCAAACAATTAGGGTCTTTCAGTGGCTTGACTCACCAGAAATTACTCTTCTTTTTTTTTGGTTAAAATGTTAAAGGAAATCAATGCTGTTAAGAAAAAGACATAATAATTTGCAGGGGGAAGGGCAAACATGGTCATTTTTAGCCATCATGAAAACAAAAATTGCTATCCCCAGCTTAAGTATTATTATGATGAAATTGTTTTTCAAGTCAGAGCCCCATTTGTGCTGGATACTTTACAAGTATACTGGTTTACCCGCAGGTAAGATCTCATTGGCATTTATACTAATATGCCTGGAGGGGAAGCAGTATAAAATCCTTATATTATCTCCATAACTCTGCAGAAAAAAAGCTGAGAATTTTGCCATTTATGTTGCTTTTGCTTTTCAGATCCTGTCCTGTTCATATGCCATCCAAACGGAGCAGAAACTGCCAGAGAAAGTTTTCAGCCATTACATGGAAATGCAGCCACCTCTGGAAAGAAACATGGGACCTTTCTGGCAGCTATTTTATATGGCACTGTAGCACAGAGCGGAGGAAGGAAAAAACGTGCCTGTCTGAAATTGTGAAGAGGAGAGTGGGGAAAAGACAGTAAACAGTCAAAATGCAAAATAATAGGAGCAACACTTAATTCCTCGATAAGGAGGTGGAAGAGAATGAATGACCACACATGGATAGACAGTGGATGTTATGTTTTGTAATAGAAATTTTCAGCCCGGATCAGAGAAGCCGGAGCATCCATAGGCTTTTTCTGAGAGGTCTGAGAAAGCCAACAGAGGACAGTGAGCCAACCACAAGGGCTTATTTTAGACTTCCACCTCCAGCAGGCAAAGCTTTAGGGGTCTTCAAATCAAAACAGGGTGGAAATCACTGTTTTCTTCCAAAACAGGTCAGCCAGACCCCATCAACACCACCAGGTGGGGTTAGTCCAGCATAGATCCGCTGCCGACAAACACCAGGTAGTGAATAATAATTGCAGTCCCACTTCCTGCAGCAATTTCTCCGTAGAGGTTTCTTATGGACCCAGTGCAGTTTAGCTTGTGAGATGTGATGAAATCATAGCCGGAGGGTTTATGGCAGTGGCTGCAGGCTATTAAAGCTCAGATGCCATCCTTAACTTGTGCTGTGGGCTCTTCTTTATTCATAACATGACAGCCAGAGGATGAGGTGTCAAGCGTAACACTAACGTTTCTTGGCACCCATTGGTTTGTATTGCTCACAAAACTTTGCCTTATTTAGGAGACGATTTGTGTATTTATAATTAATATGGATTAGATATTATTATCTATGCAATATGGCAGGCAAGCAGTTTAGAGAGGCTAACAGCTGTTCAATAATGCAAATGATGCACACATAAATTACAGTTTAGTAATGGGATATTATTACCAACACATACAAAAGTTCAGAACCCAGGGGTGGCAAATATAAATAACCACGGCATGGAAACTTTGCCAAGCTTTCCCTAGACATGCAGCTGAGGTGCAGGGAACGGACCCAGGCACTGGCTCCTCCTGTGTTCTCCAACTGGTCTCACTGTTCGCAGCAGTTATGAACGAACAGGAAAACAGCACAGCTGGCCTCAAAACAACCATCTAAGCTTTCTGTGCTTGCTCCCAGCCAAAAAACTCCCAACGCTTTTGTTGACACCTGGAGCTTTTGAAGAAAGGCATCGGATTTGACAAACATTTAGTTGGGAAGGTTGGCCTGTTCTAAAAATAATCCCCAGGGAAGGATGTGGCTGCGAGACCTGTTCTCCAATTTTTTGCTCAGTTGAAGAGACGCTGTAGCCCTGATGGGTCCGGGGGGTCAGGCAGAAACCCCAATGTGCTCACTGGACCCTCCCGGGTAGTACGGGTGAATGAGACCGGGGTTGATGTGCTCATCCCTCTGCACGTGCCGTAAATCCGAGGCGCTCCGGACAGGCTGCACTCCTTCGCTATGAACTACACGGCGCACAGCACATATTTCTCTTTAGGAAATCCTGCATGAAAATCCTGGCTCTATTTTTCACTCCAGTCACAGAGACTTCTGTTTTTAGACCCTGAGTTCTGCCGGCAAGATGCCCTAAGGTAAGGTTTCTCCCCAGATTTCAGGCTCAGCGATACCTTCAAAGCCCATCCCACCTATGTCAAACCTCGCTCAGAGATTCCTCGCCAGCAGCACCCTGTTATAAGTCCCAAAAGCTTCAGCTGGAGCTTATGCCTTATTAGACACCAAAGCCAGACAGTCTCCAAGAAACGAGGACTCAGTGGTTCTCATGTCTTCAGGACTCCTTATCCCGCAAACAACAGGAGAATGTGCCCCTCTTCTGCAAGAGATCTGCCCGGGAGCATGTCCTGCTCTACCAGCACCTCTCCGAGCAGTACCTCTGCAGGGACGAGGGAAGTGGGTAACCGCCTTCCTTAACTCAAGCTGAAAAGAAATGGAGCACAGGGTGGACTTGCTCACCTCCTGATGACAGCAACACGTTCATCTCCTCCCTAGCATCCTGCATGGGACTGGGAAAGGGTGGTTGCCAGCGCTGCAGCTGGGAAGCCTTGAGAGAAGGAAAAGTGAGGCAGAGAAAGCACCGCAACGCCGGCGTAGCCTCCACCATCTGGGTGATGAACGTGGTAGGGTTTGGCACCAGCACTCACACAGCTCCTCTTGTGCTTGTTAAGCCTGCCTAACTATATAAAATATACTGACAGGAGTCCTGTTAACAGAGCAAATCCAAATCAGCTCCTCTGCCAATATCCCAGTAAAGAGCAAAGGAGTGAGAGAGAAGTGGGCCACCACAGAAAGGCTTTGATTTTGCCTTTCCAAATCAGCTCTCACACAGAAAGGGTTAGCTGGAGATATTGAAATGGGGTGAAAGGGAAGAGGGGAACAGGGAAGATGTAAAAGCAGAGAAAAAGTGAATAAAAATCGCACCTCTCTTCAGGTCTAAATCTGCACAGGACACACACGAGTCAGGAGCTCAGCCGTGGCCCATTTCCTTCACTGAGTCCTCCTGCACGGTGGTTTAGCTAAGCTGTGGTACCCAGTGACTCCTACGCTGGGTGACAGACAAAATCCACAGGTCTCCTTTCCATCCTGACTTGTAATTCAGCCTGCGCTGACGATGTGCAGCAGAGGGAAGAGCATGGCATTTCCCCAGTGTCGTAAATAAGGCTGAGATTACTGACAGCGTAGAACAGGACTGACTATTGCAATATTTAATCTGCTGGGTGGGCAATTCATTAAAACAGATATCTAGGGCTTTAATCACTCTGCCGGGCTGCCATCTGCTTCCCTCATGCTCCCTCCTGGCTTAGGCCAGGTCTCGATGTAGGAGGGGACAGCTTGCGAGAGGCACTGTGGGGTCTGGGTCATAATTCATCACGTGTGCACAACAGGGCTCGCTGCTTGGTGCTATGAATCCTACCACACCCGTGCAACCACAGTGATCCTGCTTGGGCACTGGGAGGGGGGCAGGAACAGCATGGGAGGTCCCAAGGTTTGGTTTGGCCTCTGGGCTGAAGCTGGGAACAGAAGTGATTGGGGGAGCTGGATCCCCTAACCTCGCTGCCGTGTCAGCTGGGTTTGTGGAAAGCATCTGGCAATATTTACGGAGATGTTATTCACAGATATGAAATCAATTCATCTCATCAGCTTTCTTGCTGTGATTCTCAGTGGCAATAGTTTTCTTCAAAACCTGAGCTCTTTCTGTCCTGTGTACAACCTTAGAAACAACATTGCCACCCTCCCGGTCGCTTCTGCCAACAGCTGAAAACAGGACTGCGGAGTGCTCCTGAGACAGGTATAGACTCGGTCTGATAGTGACCTTGTCTTCTTCACATCACCCATCCAGATCTCTGTGCCCAGCCTGATAGGACCGAGATGTGGTTTGGCTATGAGGCCTCCTGTTCCTGCAAACTCTGCTCTTTCTCGGGGCATCCCCAGCCAGCAGGTCAAGATGGAAAGGTCCATCGTGGGCTTCTTGCTCACTGGCCATATACTCAGCAGGAGAGTACTGTGCTACCCGGAAGAGAAGGTCCCTCCAGGCATAAAGAGGAAAAAGGTCAGGAACAGCGCTCAGACTTAGAGATCTGAACCAAAGATCAGTAAGTTTTGAGAATATGGCCCGAAAAGAATTAACTACACCGCTGGCTGTGCACTGTGCAGTTTGTGAAGGGCAATTCTTTCTCGTGCACCAGAAAAATGTCCCTACCCCTGAGGCTGGGGATTCACTGGAAGAATTGCTTCAACGCAGCGTGCAGTACTGCCGCCTGCCTTGTGCCACTCTGGTAGGCAAGTGACATCCATTTCCTGCAGTGTGAACCAGAGGAAGAACTGCTGGTTATTTGTGGCAGCTGTTCATCACGGTCACCTACCGCTGCCATATCCTCCCCTTCTTGTTTTCACCTAGATCCACAAAAGATCTGCCTTTCTTTAGGTACATAGGTCCTGCAGAACATCACAGGGACCTATAGAGGACTGCGAGTGCGTATGAGGATGTGGGTTTTGTTCCTCAGCCCCTCTGTTCCTTGCCTGCAAGATGCCATCCTGAATCTGCCTTGTCTAACTTAGTAATACGTCCAGAGTCTGGGCTCTCCCTGTTATTATGTGACCCACTACCACCTGAGCAGTAGACGTTTTTAAATGTAAAAGAAAATTAGTAAGTCTACTTTTTCACTCACCAAATAAATATTAACACAACAATAAACAAAATGAAGCAGTACTCACCTAACCCTTCTTTATCCACACCAACACATGAGGATTTCCAATCCCTCCAAAACAAAGGAGTTAGAGGAAACAATGAACATAATGAAGAGGTATTTTTTAGTGAACCTTCATTATATTTGAGCAGGTTTTTTTTTTCATTCTTTGTATAATATCTTACACAGCAGGATCCTGATCTGATACAGGGAGTCCTATTTGTGACCACGACCACACGATCTCACTGCCATCATCCGTGTCAAATCCTGGGAGGACAGAGAGATCTCAGAAGTCTCACAGCTTGCAGTCCAAGCAGTACAAGGGCTGCTCGACCATCCTGGAGTGAGCCAGAAGGTCATGATCTGAACATCCACCCTCCAGCTCTGCTAGTTCGCAGCTGTGCTCCCAGCTTTGTGGAGCTCACCAAAAGGCAACTGAGAAGTCTGCTTTTCTAACAGATTTGGTGCATTACATGCATTTACACCACAGTCTGGGTGAGGTTCCCCCACCTCTCAGCCACAAACTGAGTGTGACATTGCTGCGCAGCCTCAGAGCATCTCCGGACCATGAAGGCTGTGGGAGTTAAAGACAAGTAATATCCCAAACACTTACACTGAGATATCAATGAGAAAAACCTTTCCTCTCTGCTTCTCTTTCAGCTTTTGCCTCCTCTTGACACACCTCCTTCCCATATTCTCTTCCAGGTCAGCTATGGCTACGTTTGACTACCTTTACTAACGCTAAAAGCTCACTTATTTCTCAAGCAGACATGGGGTTGTCCAACCACCGGCTCCCCTACTTGCTGGTAAGCAAGGGGAAGGCTGAGCTGCACTAAGTGGTTTAATGTCTTCACTGCTTCTCCCCATTAGCACTGCCCTGAGTGAATTGTGGGTCCCCCAGAGACAGGAGAGAGGTCCCAGAGGACACACAGTACCTCCTAGCCTCCAACGCTGGAACTCAGACGCAGACCGGCAAGGGGAGAGAAGCACTCAATAAATTCAGATTCCCCTTGAAAGACTTGAGAAGGCTCACAGAACCATATGCCAGCAGAGTGGAAAATATAAATATCTCATAATGAGATAGGCACTTGAGTCTCAGGAAGATTAAGAGAGAAATGCAGAGAAACAAACGGATGGCAGTGGGGCAGACAGGGAAGAGGAAGTATTTCTCTGGTATTTCTGCCATAAGGACTAAAAGATCCCACGAGTGACAAATTAAACATGTTATTATTCCTGGGCAAGATGCTGTCATTTTTGTTTGCTAAGGCTCCCAATTCTCTACCCACATTTTCCAATGGCTGGCCTACACAGGGAGCAATTATGGCTGGGCTGAATTTGGGAGGAAAGGATCCTCAGGTGGCTTCATGCCCACTGGGCAGGGAATTTGGGTAGACTTGACTGAAAATAGACAGATGGTCTTGCATACCTATGGAGCCAAGAACAGGGCTGAATTAGAGACCCCTTCTTCCCCCAAAGCCGGTTTTATGGAGATGAGCATGAATGATGGGAAGAGACGTGGGACACATCACTTAAAGCATCGCTGGACGGAGCTCTCCTATTGCGGTGAAAAAGGCCGTGCAACAATGGGTCAGATCAGAGGATTCTGCCGTTGCTTAAAGAACTTAAGCGCTTAATACTAGTTAAAAATAGCGATGTGGCTTTTAGTTACATGACAGCTGGTACCCACCTGGTGCCGGAGAGCGGGGGCAGCTGGAGAGGTGCCTGCGGTGTGCCACCTCCCTACTCCCAGGTCTCTTCCCGGCAGCAAACTCATCTCCCCAACCTCCCTGAAGGAACTCCACAGCCACAGAGATTAAGGAAACATTTAGCCAGCCAGGCAGGAGTGCTGTCCCAGTGAGAAGTCCATCTTAACCAGTAGGGGTTCAAAACTAATTTGTCCGTTTGATTTCCAAGAAGTTGATGCCTTCAGTGCAGTAAATGAGTCTCGTAAATGGAGGTCACAGCAGGGCCTGTTGTTTGCTTTTGCTCCTGTCAGGAGCCAAGCATAAGGGCTTTCACATGCCACTCTGCATTTCAAACCAGTAATGGCAGCCTGGGAGCCTTTAAGTAGGCCCTAATTAGCACTGATAGATTTCAGGGTGCTCCGAGGCTAGGTTGAGCAGCCTTTGCAGAGCTGGGAGGCAGTCTCCTTCATTGCTTGAGTGACAAAAAGGTTCATTGGGACTTGGTTTTTGAAACAGCTCAATAGAAGTGGTTATGACATGGCCACGGGCCTTGAATTAACAGCTGATCCAACAAAGAAAAGAGGCGAAACAGCAACCAATTAATGTTTCTTCCTGTGCCATCTCCAAAAAATGAATTTCCAGAGAGCTGCAGGTCTGGATTGCAGCTGCTTACCTGCATTTTCTCCAGTCTTTTGGTTCTGCAAAGTTGGGGGTGGCTCACAGTAAAAAATATGCCAAGTCATAATTCCTGGTACTTTTTAACCCCTCTGTGTTTGTTTGACAGTTTATGAACTGTTGCAGAGTTATTATGATTAAGTTAAGTCTCAGTAGCTTATGCTTTTATGCAACTTGGCATATCTCCAGTTGTGACAAGCACGTGTGGGTCAAAAGGATGTGACCCATATGTCTTTTACTCATAAGACTATAATTTTGCATGGGTTCTATTCCAGTGGGGGGGAAAAAAACCCTAAGAAAGTCAAAGCAAGGAACAAATTGTTCCGTAAGAATTAATAAATCCCAGTTTCCATGTATTTGTGTCACTGTTTCACCCCCAATATTTTCCCCTCAGAGACACCTTGCTAGAGGCATTTACAGTCTTAACCACCCGCTCAGCGTTACCTCTGGCAGTCCTCCACCCTCACCAGCTCTTTACTATAAGCTGGGTGCCTTCGCTGCCAGTTGGGATGTGTTATGTTGGAGCTATAGCTGCTGTGACTGGCTGGCCCATGATGACCAGTCAAAGCATTCCCCACAGCACTGGACCATATTCGGTCTTGCTCAGAGGATTACATCCCTCACATTCCGCGCTATGTGCAGAGAGGAGTAATCTTGATGTTAGTGCAGTGGAGGTGCAGGCTATTGGGTAGCAAATGAAAGCACGATGGAGATAGCTTTGCTGTTCTTTGTCATCTCCACATACACCCCCCCCTCCCCCCCCGCAGTTGCTGCATCCTGGGGAGTACGTGAAACACCGTCTGAAAAGATTTGGGTTAAATTCATGAGTCATTTTTCATCAGTCTGGGTTCAAAACTGCTCTAGCACAGTGGCCATGGACAAGTGCCGGCTTTGATTTCTTTGTACAAAGGAGCACAGCTGTGCTGGTTTTGTTCGCCTCCGCAGATTGTGCACTCTGTGTGTGCCTGTAGGTCACTTAAAGCCGTGGGACCCAGCCTCAGCTGTTGACCAATGCTACTCTGCTGCTGACTCAGCAACAGTAGAGTCTCCATACCCTCTATTACACACATCACATACACCAATGGCTGCACAAGTTGAAAGAAGGTGCACTGACTTTCAGGTGTGAAACAAACTGGAATCCTGTGTTCTTGTCTGATCACTGCAGTGGTATTAAACAACAACAACAACAAAAGACAACAGCAAAAAAGTGTGTTGTGTTTGGAAACTTAATGCAGAAGGGCAAAGGGCTTTATCTACAAATGAACGGTATGCAGGAATGAAGGAGGAGAGGAAAAACCCAAAAACTTACACAGCTTAGGGAAAAAAAGGGCAGTTAAGAAGGGATTTAATTGATAATGGTTTAGATAATGTCAAGTGAAGTTTCTATTCTCAGCCCAAGTGCAGATGATGAGGCAAAAGGACTAAATGTAGAAATTAAAGAAATACCCATTCAAAGCTAAACTGAGAAACCTTTTGTCACACAGAGAATCATAAGCATGTGAGAAGTCCCAGCAGGAGAGGTTCTCAAGGCAAAATAACACTGGGGGCATTCAGGAAATAATTAGCTGGCTTCCTGGAGGGAGCACGTAGATGTGTGTGAGGAAAGGAAGAGTGTGTGAGAGGAGGGGGAGGACTGGAACGAGATAAGATTCTAATAGAAAGAATGGATGAGGAATGAGGGGCCTTTAACTCATTCCACGCAGGGGGAAAAAAAGTAAGTAAAGGACGAAGAAGATCTGTTATGCTCAATTTAATGAGCTCCTCTGGAGTGGCAGTCTAGATCAGACATGTGAAATGAGGCTCCCGGCTCCGCTGGAGATAAACCGTTCCCAACTCACAGCATCCTCTCTGCAGGTGGCCACTTGTTGCGGAACAAAGTGACCCATGGGCTGCTCCTGATCCCTGCAGCCAGTGCACAGATGTTGGTGAGTGTTTCCTCTTCCCAGTTCATGGTTACGTTGCTCAAACCATCCTCAGCTGGAGCCTCTGGTATGGCTTTGCGACACTTACTAGGTTGGACCCTCATTGCTCTTGCGTTGATCCCTGTTTCCATCAGGGATAGCTGCATTTGTCAACATTATTACTACCATTATTGACGCTGTTGCAAATCAAAGCATTTCTGTAGGAACAATCCTTCCAGCTCTCATGGGAGGAACTACCTGTTCTATCTCAGACACCGTGTGTTGATATGGAGAGTTGCCCTCTAAACATAACTGTCTCTCTCAGTTGACTACAAATGGAGGTCAGATAACCATCACGCTGTCAATGCCTGACTTTTGGGCGGTTCAAACTGTGAGACACAAATCTCACACCACAAGCAAAAACTCCAGTGCAGTGCACTCACAGTAGGGCCTTGGGTTTTTTCCCTGAAATTTCTTCGAGCACTTTGATGTCATTACCCTTTTGCAGGTACCTTCTGATAATTCTTATGCAGGAAGTTTCTGCCACAATTGCTCTAATATCAGTAGTTTCTCTTTTATTTTTTACTATAAAAGTGATAAATGATGATGCTTTTAAAATTAATTTCCATTCTAGCAGCTCATGACAGCCCCTTTGTCTGTGTTACTTGCAACAAAGTAAAAAAAATTAAGAAATGGATTTCATGGGTTTTATCCTCAGTGCTAACACACAAAAAAACCCCCTAAAACAATAAGGAAAAACTAAGCACAGCCAAAGGTGCAAGAGCCACAGAAAGACATATGAAAGATGTTTTTCTGTATCAAATACATCCTCTGATTTTCTCCTTTCACAACCATACCCAAAACAAAGGATGTTCTTTTTAAGAGAACGTGTGGAAGGTTTCTGAGCTCTAACCTTGAAATTCGTACATATCCTCCAAGCAGGTAGCAAACATCTTACCCCAACTGCCTGCCAACCTTTAATTGGAGCACTCACCTTTAAGGAAAAGAGTTCCCTGTTTGGGCCTAGTTAGCCAGTGGCTTTTCAGCAGTAACTGCTAACGAGGACACCAATTAGCACTAAATGTACTAGTGGATTTTGCTATATAAGGAGGGGTCCACTAGGAACCAAAGTGAGACTGCCTCAGGATCTGATCTGACCATTTAGCTCAGGCCACTGAACAGCTGCCAGAAGCTAATCACTGCAACCCGTTACCGGGGTCTGCTAGACCTGAACCACTGGCTGCGACATCCAGGTGCAGTCATGTCCCCACGAGGGTCTTTCCCCATCCTCAGAAAGGTTCTCTGTCATTAGCTGTCCCTCCTTCCAGAGTCTGGCTCCAGCCTCTGTCGGAGAGAGGCAATCTGTGCCAGCCTCTGCCCTTGCTTTGATGCAGCGTCCTATCAATGACGAATCCGGGTAAAAGTGGTTTGTAGACTGCAAGCAACAGCTTGTTTGGAGTGTTTCAGAGCTGCCAAAAGTATGGATGGGATGGAGTCCGAACACATGGGCCAAGCCACTGAGAAGGGGTTGGGAGAGCCTTGCCTATATCTAGGTGGTCTGAGACAATGGAATAGGATACTAGTCAGCCAGAGCTCAGACACCGTTGCTAGAAACCTACCTCCAGTCTGTCTCTCAACAATGGTCTAGCTCAACAAAGACACTATTCTGTTGGGTATTTTCTAGCAGAGCCTAAATCACCATCTGAAAACAACCCCAAGCTCAGGTCTGTCTCCAGGCAAAGGAGCTTCCCACTCTTCACAGGTGTAGAAATCCAAAGCAGATTTCACAAATAGCAACCCCTTCTCCTGCAAATAGCCGTGGATCGCTGCTGGGGAGCTTGAGGCACACAATTCCCCACGTGCTTCCCCCAAAGCAGGGGCTATCCCAAATCGTCCCAGCAGGAAATCACTGCAGCTAACAAAGAACCAGTTTCTGGCCTTGCTGCGCTTCTGCAGCCTGTTTCCGTTCCTTTCTACCCACAGCCTGCCAGCGCAAAGAGCAAACACACAGTGTGGCACCAGTCACAGCTAAGAAAAGGTCACCGAAGCCTAAATCACACTCCCGGGCTACCCCTAAAGAGATGAAGGGGAATTAAGGCACCATGGCTGCAGGCTACAGTTTAAATGGGACAGAAAGACAGGAAAAAAGCCAGCATCTTCCCCCGAGGCCCCTGACAAGGGGTAAATTAATGAGGAGATACAAAGACTGGAGATTAGCATTTGGGCTTATTGAAGGAGAAGAGATTGTAGGAGGTCTGGAAGGGGACAACAGAGAGTGTACAAACCCTTTAATCTGGCAGATAGCGGCTGTCGGGGATACACGTTCCAACCTGCTCCATGACACTGTAGATCATGTTAGCCTTTGTGCTGGTTTAATTGGAGCTTTGCAGTTGCCCTTGGTCACTGCTAATTGCCTTAATTGAAATGGTGCACGTCTGCGCGAGTGGGAATACATGCCTGTGTGGGTTTATGAGGAAAACACATCCTCAGCGTTCCTAGCCATTGTCCAATGAGTTCGGGCCGAATTATGTGATTGCATCAGCTGCCTGCAGTGCTTTAGAAAAGCTGGTTGGATTTATTGCAAGCTTATAAAAACCCAGCTCTAAGCTGCATTGGTTGCACTTGGTTACTTAAGGGAAGGGGAGAAGAGAAAGGCAATGGAGCAGTTGTCTGAGTTTGTAACGCTCACCCTGCTGGGGTGGGATCTCCGTCTGCACCCCCTCTCCCTACACTCCACGTCTTCTCTGGCTGGCTAAGGCTTGTATGTGCAGCAAGCTGAATTAAAACAGGAGCCCCCATTTTCTGCATGGATTTTCTCTGGGCTGAAGACAATGAAACGGGGTGGTACTGCGCACCTTAGAAATATCACGAGATACATTTGAGTGGAGGAGGAGACAGGAACTCATCTGTCTTCCCTACCTCTGAGCACAGGTGATCTCATCAAGAAATTGAACACATAACTCAGTGCACCTCCGTACCCAAACTGTAATTGCAAAATATGGTAATAGGCCTTAGTGTAGTGAGAGGTGTCTCTTCTCCCCGGCCAGCGCCTTTTGCTATAACCAATCGTCTATAACAGCGTGAATCCCCCCGCAAAGCAAAGTCCATCACTCCGCCACCTTGTTGAAGGCTCTAACCTCTAAGCAGTCCCATGAAAGCTGTGACTTGAGTCAAGGGAGCCCCATGCTTTGCGGTGAGAAGCCCAAGCAAAGGGCAGGACTTAAGAAACATGTCATTCCCACACGGGCAGCTGACTGCCTGGGATCTTCTAAGGCCTTTTGTTCTCCCTCATTCCTAAGGGAGATGAGATGCTGAACTCTGGGCCACGGACTCTGCTCATGCCACTAACCTAGGAATCGGGCTGCCGCAACACCAGGACTAAATCCTTTAGTTATATCTGGGCCTCAGCCTCTCCATCATTGCAAGGGCCTAGAAGCTTGCACAGATTTTGGCAGAAGGAAGCTTGGCAGCCCGCAAAGATGCATCACTTTGAGTTAATTTATAAGAACTTGGACAGGGAGAGAGTTCATTTAATTGAAAGATGTAATTATCAGGTGTTGGAGGCAAAGGGGCTCATTAATTTCTGAGACATGCTGTTGACTGAGCTGTCCTCATTTTCATTTTTCACTCCATATCAAGGCTGAATCCACGTGTCGGGGAGGCTAGAAGACACCAGATCACTGTTAGTCTTCTCTTTGTTTTATTTTCCACAGGGCAGAGGTTTTTCTTTAGCCCAACAGTAACCACAGAGTGTGCGGTCCTGCCCTGCACTGTATGACAACAAGAGCTCCCGTGGGGATCTGGGCATGATTTCATTAGGGCCTGGACCCAGAGGACTCACAAACCTTCTGGTAACAGGGTAGACTGGGCTAAGGCGGAAGGTGATGGATTACACAAGCCACATCCAGTGATGGAAGGAAAGCGATGAACTCCCTTCACACATCTCTTCGCCTTCCTTCAGCTTTAATGCTTACATTCAGCCCTCAAACCAAGAGGACCATGGTGCTTAGAGGGTCCAAGAGCTCCTACAAGAGGGAATCCCAGGGGGGGAGCAGTGAGAGGTTGTGGCTGTAGGCTAGCTGTCCCCTTTGCCAAAAATCCAGATCGCAAACCTCTCCATTTGGATTTTTACACCCATCCCACCATTACTCCCTCCTCACCTCTACCCCTAACAGAAACTGAAACTACCCGGCTGTCACCCTCCCTGCATTGGTATTCCCTCCAGCTTGCCAGTCTGCACTTAGATTTATGATTTATTTAGAATTGGATTACACCAAGGCTCAAGGCCAGCACTCCCTAATCTGTCACCGTCCCCGCCACGGCCATACACAAACATTTGTTTTAGCTGCGTCAGCATCTCTGGCTCCTGAAGAAGGACGCCCATTGTTAATTGCTATAGCAACCACGATTCAGGGCTTGGGCACTTTTTCTTTTTTTTTGTTTTAATACTCCTTTCCCTGTTGAAAAGCACTGGCGTTGTCAAGTGATAGATATTTATAACTTAATATAACAGTGGCGTGTCTGAGTTATGCCGTTGAAATGCATCACAGCCGGAGTTGTTCTGTTATTTGTTTTTGTGCTGAATAGCAGCAAGCGCTCTAAGTTATTGTCCTCGTACACCCATAAAAAGGGAAAAGAAGGGATGTATAATTGTTGCTCATATTTATAGCAATTGGATGCAGAGTGCCAAGGTGCAAAGAAGTCTGCTTTCAGCAATGTCACCCAAGATGATACCGAGGACCACGTTCCCTTCAAATACGCTGATCGTGAATGTCTATTTGAATTGGCAAATGAAAGTTTTGGGCTTGGATGAACGAACTGATTATGCCAGGGATATTTTTGGCCCCAGCTGGCTAAAGTTTGATGAGCTAAGATGAGAGCATGCTCAAAAACGTGGAACCAACACAAAAATAATGAGTAAGCCCTTTGAAATTACCAAGCACAAGTGCAAACCAGGAAACAATCCATCTTTAATGCACCATGACACACACGCAAAGAGTTTGCACTCAGCCTTTTCTTACTGTTTTCTAGGCAAGACCCTGTGGAGGCTTGTTCTCCAAAAACCCCTCGGGGAGGCACAGTGCTCTCACCACACACCTATTACCCGTTGAGACAACTCGGAGAGGACAGGGCAGGGAATCACCAGGCTATGGTCTCTCCTCACAGGCTCTGCAGCTGATACAAGTCCGTGCCAAAAACATATGTGTGCACACGTAATGTGCAACGATGCAATCCAACGCCTCTGCTAAGGAAAAGACTAGAAGTTGAAACTGTGTTTACTACCCAAAAATTTTTGAATTTGATACAACAGTCAGGTGCAATGTCAAAGCTGAAGCATGCTGCAGGTCAGGCATGTTTGTCAAGTGCCTCGTGGAGTCTCGCTCCACAGACAGCTGCTCTTGCTAAGCAAGAGATTTTGAAAGGGAAGCAAATCTTAACACAGCACATGCCACCGAGTCAAGGGTCCAGCTGCTGTGAAGGGGCACGGGGTGTAAGTGACCCCTGAGCCAGAAAGGACGCTACAGCACAGGGTCAAGAAAAAAAATCTCCTGTTGCGAGGACTGGAAGAAAAACAGGAAGACCGGGCCATGAGAAACAATCTCCATCAAAAGAAAGCTGAAGGCAACATGGGCCAGGTGATATGAGAGGATGGAGGCCTGGAAGAGTGGCCAGCGTGCACTGTACTGTGAAAAAATCTGAATTGCTTGTGACTGCAATAGGGCCTCTGGTCAACGGCCTTCGCATGCTGAGGGAAGCAACAGCATCACGCAAAAAGAGGAAAACTAGAAATCAATGAGGTCCAGATAGGACTTAAGATCTTATCAAGGTCATTGGATAGATTAAAAAGCATGTAGAGACACAGAGGCGATTAGGAGGAAAGAGGGAGCCACAAGAATGGGTAAGCTTTCTCTAGGGAGCTGGGAAGAGCCTCGGAGATAACAAGGTTTACGCAAGGGACAGTGCTGTGACCTCCACAGAGAGCATCTGAAGGAGGCAGAGCCATCAGGGTGGAAATCAAGGAGCCTCCTAACAAGAATTGCAACCCCATTTCACCCCTCTAGGTCCAGGTTCAGCTATTCATGCCTCATCTTCCCATGTTCTCAAAACCTGGCTTCCACGATGCTGTCGGTGCTTTGGTGCTCCCAGGCTGGTGGCGTATGGGTCTCTAGGGAGAGATGAGGACTGGGGGAAGGAGAGCTCTGACAGGACCACAGGCAGAGACCACAGTGTGGCGACATGGGATAACAGAGGACCTGTCTCAAAGACAAGACAGACATCCCTCCTTCTCCTGGACCCATTCATTCCTCTCTCAACACTGCGCTCGCAGCACGAGCCCTCTCGCTGTGCATCCTCGGAGGAAACCTCAAGTAGACTACATTCCTCTCCTCCTCCAGAGTGGTTTTTCCCTTGTGCTTGCAGACTACTTCTAGCGCTCAGCTTCTTTAATGCAGCCTTCCCCAGCCTGTTGTGGTTTCGGATAGCTTTTGGCAGATCAGGTCCCCATCCTTATGCTGCAGAGGAAAGCTCCCCAGCTCAGCTGCTCTCGATGAAGCACCTGGCACTACCTCCCAGTAGCTGCTGGGTGGACTGGGGACTGTAAGAAACGGCTGATGGAGCTGAGGTGGAATGAGGTAGGGAGAGGCAGGGCATTTTCTTAAACAGCTTTAAAACCCATCAATGATTTGATTTGCTTTCCCAGAATGGTTTAGCTCAACAAACAATTGCAAGCTACACAGTGGCAAGGTAAAACGAAAAGCCCATGGGCATTAATTATATATATAGATATTAAAAAAGAAGCTACTGCTTAATTATTGTTTGCAAATCTCGGTATTTAAATTGACTTATTTGCAAATGTCTGTTTAGAAATTGACTTTGTAATTATAAAGTCGGTGCAGGCATATCACAGGCCCTGGAGGGGTCTCTAACGAGGAATGATAATGTACCAGGCAAAGTGAACTATCCTGAGCTGCATTTTAATAACCAAGAGGTGCTCGGAAGGGGGAGCGGGGGGTCCGCGAGAAATCCCAAAGCCAACAAAAGAAGCAGCAAGAGGCAGAGGATAGAGAGAGCTGCCTTTACAAAGCAGAGGGCTAACATGTTTGAGAAGGGGCTTCAGGGGAAACGCCATCTCTTCCTGAAGCCCCTGCAGTAGGAGCGGATTGGCAACGTCCTCCGTTTCACCTCTTGAATGAGAATGAGACAGTCTGCTGGCAGCAAACCGCCGGCTGCTGCAGAGCTGTAGCTCTCTACCAGAGGAAAAGACACCGTCCAGCACGTACCCGGCCATCCCCTCTCACCGAGCACTCCCTGCAGGGAAGGACACGGTCTCACTTTGACTGTCCGTAAGACCCTTCCCAGGCACACCTGCATGCGGCACTGAGGGCAGCTCACGCTGCCCGTTCCCCGGGATAACGGTAAGCGAGGTGGTTCCCAAACCTAACACGTGTTTCTTGGAGCCGTGTTAACCAAACTCCATGGTTGAGGATCATCTCCAAAAGGGTGCGGAGAGCGTCTCCACGTGCCTGTGGCTGTGCTCTATCATGAGAAGCAGCTGATGGGACACAAGGTTTTCTGGGTGAAGAGGGGTATATTTTACCAGGCCACAAATCCTTGTCAGTCCCACAGCACGTGCAATAACTCTTAAGATTTAACTTCTGCATGTGTACAAGAGGTATATGTACATCAAAGGTGAAACAAGACTGTCCTGTCACCTTTTCCTCTCGATCACCTTTGACAACAGCACTATGTCTCCAGATCCAGTGGTCCAGGGCATTTCTTCTTTATGGACCATCACCATTAGCTTTAAAACCAGCCACTGGCCTGTGATTTCTTGTACAGTTCATTAACAAAGAGGGGAAAAAAGCTTGGCTACTAAGAGGTCCATTAGCGAGATCAACAGCTGGCAGGGTGCAAAAATAATAACCAAAAAAAATAATTATCATAAGCAAAAGCTCCAGGTTTTTGACTCGTCTGCTATGCATAGTCATGTTATCCCTTACTCGTGAGCATTCAGATGGCACCAGTATATTCATGAAAATGTGGCAGCTTAAGCAAGGTCTGAAAGTTAAATAGGATCCAGCATCCTACTGGAGCAGAATAATGTAACTCTTTTGAGTGAAATTGTGAGTGAAAATGGGGTCCTTGTAAAATCAAAGGCAAACACCCAAACACATTTTATTTTTTTTACATCACTGCAAAGGCAAAGGAACTATGTGAATTAAAAAACAACTGCTTCCCTGACCAACATAGCTGTGCCAGTATAAAAACACGGATGTGATGGACTCAACACCCTCCTGATCTGTCTCTCTAAAGAGCAAGCAGTGCTCAGTGTTTGCTTGTGCCTATTAAATACGGAACAAATTCTGCTTGGAATGGCAGTATAGGCCTTATATGAGAGAGATAAGAAACCCCACCCATTAAAACTGGTGACACGGAAGGCCCAAATTCCTTTATGTCTGTTTGAGCTGGCCAGAAATTAGATATGTCCCATCTGGAGGCCAGGTAGCTGCATTCGGATCGAGCTGGAAACACAAAATCACCACTGAGGGGTCTGTTCACAGGCACATGGCCTTGGAGAGTGTATTCAGCCTGTACGGTGAAACTAGCCTGGTCAATGATACTTGGATTTTCTGGTTGTCCTGCTCACTAGTCCAATGCATTTGGGTTTTAATTATATCAGTGAAGGATAAGAAATGGACAGAAAAAAAAAAAGAAGAGAAAAGCAGCAGCTTCTGTTGAATTAAAAAAGAAAAACACCCTCCAAGCATCTTGATTAGATTTGAAATGGAAGCGTAAGCTGCTTCTCCCATTAGTTTCAAAAAATGTGCTTTGCATCTTAGTATCAACTTGTCTAACAGAGAAATGATGTGTTGCCCTTGTACAACCGCAACGTTTCCTCAGTAGACCTTCGCATCGTGCAGAAGGGTGTGCGGTCAGAGCAGCTTTCCCAGGCAGGAGACTCAGGCTGAGAGGTCAGGGCAGAGCCGCGGGAGCCGGCACCGACCCACGCGTTCCTCCCTAGGTGGGTTCTGCTCAGAGGTTCTGTAGCATCCCATTTACTTCTGTTCTTCCCCCCCCCCCCCCCCCCCCCCCCAATCCTTTAATTCAAGATTTGTGCTAGGACAATAATTGTTCAAACAAGAAGCATATTACATCTCATATTCATGCATTAATTAAAACCATCCAAAATCTCACAAAGTTTGTCACTGATTTCAGAGCGAATGAGACCTGCAGATAATTAATGACTCTCAATGACAATTCTTGAAAAATTAGTTTCTGGCAGCAGTCAGCATGTGCTGGATAGATTTCTATTTTATAAGCCTGTTCTCTTCTTAAAGACACAAGAAATTGTGAAAGCAGTCTGTTCTTTTCAATATTAATTAGACCATTATTTACTTGGAAAAGAGAGTTTTTTGTTTTAGATACTTACATGTCAACTGCTGAGAATTCCACCCAAGTCACTTAATAGCCCATTAAGAAATTGTTGTGATGACTAATTATTTATTACAAATTCAGAATCCGTTTACTAGATAGCATTAGTTTTGTTAATTAATAAGATTACCTCTTAGATCCCAAACTTGTGTTGCCTATTCTGGCATTGTCTTGAAATACAGCATACGTGAAATACGACAAGTCGCGCATTCTCCTATTAGGGTGTTTTAAGTTCTGCCTAAGGAATATGACTGTTCTGTGCTTCACTGTGGACATATCATTAAGCCCAATTACAGCTAACAGCTACTAATAACAAACACTAATGAAGGGCTTGATTTTACCTTTAGGAGCAATAGAGCTGTAGGCGCACTGTGACTTTACATATATCTGCGTTACCAGCCAAAATAAACGGTGACAAGTCATGATGCAGTGTGGGCAGCCTGAGTTCGCCGACTGATGAGATGAAGGCAACCTCAGGTGATCTCCTGGAGGCCAAGTCCCCCTAATGGACCTGAATTAAGGTTGAACCAGGGTTCAGCCTTTACCACCTGATTAAAAAAGGCGTTTATTTTTCCTAGGAATTTATTCACAAATTCAAACCCCAGTCCTTCTCCCTCCACACAGCCATTTCCCACGCGTCCTAAGCCTCTGTTAAACTTTCACACCTCGGCTAGGTACTCCAGTGCCCTGCCCAGACGCCATAGCGTGCTACCGCGGCTCTGAGACAACCAAGGTCTCTGCCCAAAGAAGCCCACAGTCTATATAGCGTTCATCAACTTCAGTGGGCTGACCTTGAGGAGAGCACCTTGGACTCTCTCCGTGTGGAAGCAGCACCACGTCTAATGAAAATCCATACTGAGAGGGTATGCAAAGATCAGACTCGATTAATTCTTTCCAGAGGTGCCTCCACAATGTCAACATTGATCTGCTTCCTAGTCGCACGGTATTCTCTCGGCTGACAACCATATGCCAGTCAGAGCTCTGCTGTATTGTAAATTTTAACAGATATGGAGATAGGATCATTAAAATACCTTGAGAATACACAGCAAGTCATTGTTTTGCTGCTTTTGCTGAGAAAAATCTCACAGTACCACTGAAGAAATAAATGCTATGGGCCAATCTTATGGCAAAGAAGTTAATCCTACAATGAAATTGGATGAAACGCCTGAGGATAGGGATCAGTATGCGGGTGTCTTGTGCTGTCTGTGCTAAAAAGCGCTGTTTATAGAGCAGGCTTGTAGGACAATTGCAGAAATACACATGCATTTCATTTCTAGCCATACCCATGGGAAAATAAAACCAGCCTGGTCTCCATAACTGGTCGCTCGCAGGGTGCCTGCCTTTCAGACTGCCCTCAGATATTTTTTTCACTAGAAATAGCTTAGGGATAAACCATTTTATCTTACCAGAAGAAGGCGAGCTCAACCACCACCTCTCTTCCTACATATGCAGCAGGACCTTTTGGATTCAGACAGTATTTCCATGAGCCTGGAGTCATGCCGGTACTGACTTTTGATTCAGACCTGTAACATCCACCTGAGACACGCGGCAGCTATTCATATTGACTTCTACTACAGTTACCTTGAATCTGGGGGTGTGGGTTTGGCCCCACCTCCAGTCAGCTGTTAGTTGCCTAATTGAGTTCAGGTGCAACCAATCTTTGCTAATGGGCCGGGCATCTTTTCATTGTAAATACAAACCTGGGAAGATTGGGCTCTAAGGAGGTCTATTAGTATCTCCAAGTAAAGATGATCTATGTTAACAGTGACTATTGTTATTAATAAAGTCCACAAGTCAGAACTATGTCATTTTGATGTCCTTTTTAAGGCCAACTTTACCATTACGCAGAGATCTACCTTTTTTTTTTTCATCTTCTATCCTTTTTGGTTTAAATTTAAGGCAAATTAAACAACAAAATGAAAAAAAATTAGAAACTTCCTAATAAAAGAATTAAAAGAAAAAAAAAATCAGAGAAGAAATAGAGAAATTCTTTTTCTTGGGGCCCAAGCTTTGAAATCAAAGCTGTTTCACCCTTGCAAATAATCACCACATGACAAAGACAACACATGCACTGCAGATATATCGAGGGCCCCGCTGTCCTAAAGGTCACAAGCATCCATGAAAGATCTCCTCGGTAGGGTAAGTGGTGCCCAAGAAAAATGCATCGAGAATTACTCACCTTTCAGAGAAGTTGCAGACAAATGAGAGCGGCCTTTGGAAGGGCCGGCGTGATTACAACCAGCTGCCTTCCCTAAAATGCCTCTAAAGGCAACAGGAAAAAAGTCAAATTAAACCATCAATTCAGCAGCATCTTTGCTACTCATCACACTGGCATTTCTAGAATAAAAAAAAAAAAAAAAGGTTGAAAACAACCCAGAAAGAGATGTCTGTGCAGAACTCAGAATGCTTTCCATGCGCTAACCTGTTCCGTTCCCTTCTTGTGTCCCACCTGCACCGCACCTCTGCGCGCTTCCCAGCAATGCATTCAACAACACGTGCACGTTGCTGAACCTTCTGCTCCGACGCTAACTGCTTTGACTTCCACAAACACGCCGGCCAAGAAGACATCACAAAAGTACCTAACCTCATCTTGAGAGTGAGAGAGGGAGAATTATGAGAACAAGTTTAAAGGAAGAGAAAGAGAGGGAGACAGAGAGATTTTATTGCTCAAGGGGAAAAAAAGAGATTATAATTGAACTGCAGAAAATTCTCCACATCACGGGTAATGGTGCCTGGGTTACCTCTCTTTATCTGTGCAATAGAGATTAGCAAACGGGGTCATAAAGGGAAATTAAAGTCAAATAAATTCTGGGCCAGCACTTGGTAAGTACTGATTTCCTACCATTTAGAAAAAGGAACATCAGGGCAAATGAAGTGGCACAGCATAAGGTAGCAGCCAGCGGAGAGAGCACGCTGCCAGAAACATCGAACGGAGTGGGGACAGACCGGTCCCTTGCCACGGACTGCCGTCGTGGAGGATTGCAGAAGGTTTTCTCCAGGAGTGAGGGACTGTTTAGTGTGGACACTGGCAGACACAGCCCCGAGCACGTCAGACATTGAGGTCTCGGGCAAGGTGGACACCAGAAGCCTCGCTGGAGATGTAAGATATTATCTCCCTACTGTTTTTTTATTGCCCCTGTCCTGCAGGTTCCCATTTTCCCCAGAAAGACAGATGAAAGTAAAGAATGTACATGCCATGACCCCTTCCATGAGGAACTGGAGACTTAACCTCAGGCCCTCTCCCTGCCCAGACCCCACGCACCTATCCTTCCTCCGACGGCTTACACGGAGCCCCCGGACCTGCCACTGCAGCAGATGAGGAGTGCTCACACACAACCACATTTCCCACTCGGTCACAGCAGTAATTGCCACGACACAGCAAGGGGGGGGAGGCACCCCAGGTACGGCCGGCAGAGTTCTTCAGTATTTTTTTGACAAATCCTTTGGGGCCACAAGTCCTACTCCTGACTCTGCTTCACCTTTGCAGTGGGGTGTGTTGGACGTCTGCAGCAGCACTGTCAGAAATGACAAGAGGGTTTGGAGGCTGTTATTCTAAGATTTCCCAATCTGACACCCCTTCAAGAGCTTGAAAGTGCTGGGAAAAAAAAAAAAAAATCTCTGGAAATCGGGTTTCTGAAGGTATCCAGATACAGAAAATAAATAAAACACAAGGGGAAAAAATACAACCTAGAGAAGACATTACTACAAATCACTTCAGGTCTGTTGAAAGCTCCTTCCTGCTCTTTTTAGAAGTGACTGTTGCTTGTTATGAATGTTTTTCCTTGGCTTTCTTAAGTAAATTTTACTGACCTTCACAAAAATATTACAGCATTGCTGGCCAGTAAAATATTCTGGGAACTTTCTGAAGGAAAGGTGATGTCTGTATTGAGGTACCTCTACTCTTTTCTTGGAGTGCCAAATTAAATCAGCATTCACCTTCCTCCCCCTTGCCTGGGTGGGCAGTACACGGTGAAGAGGAAGAGGGCGGCAGAAGATGTCAACTGGCAAGAGAGCCGGACAGTCCACCCCAACCTGTCCAGTGCCCATTACTTTGATGGTGAACTGGACCTTACATCTCCCTGGCAAGTCCGGTGCCTTGCAGCGCTGTGGGCAGGTGAGCACAAAACTAGCTCAGCAGCTGATAGCACACCAGCCTTTGCGGCAAACAACCTCATCCTTATTCCTCAGAACTGGAGCGCTCATATGCGTTGGGGTTATTAGACTGTCTTCGCGGTGCAAAGAGCCAGGTTAGGTTCAAGTGGGGCAAGGAAATTGGTCTTGCAAGAGAGAACTGGGACAACTGGAAGAATAAAGCTGGGGATGTGGGTAGCAAAGATGGACAGATATCGGAGATAGAAATCAGCCTGTCTGCTCTTCTCCACTCACCCCTTTCAAGGGAATGTGTTCCCAACCATTCATTCCTTCGCTCCCTCCCTCTTCCCCCGCCACATATTCTCTCTTGACTTATTTGATGCTGTTTGAAATCAAGCACTTGGTTTACCCTTCTCAAGCGGAGCTGATCTCTCCCAGCATGACTCTGACTGCAGCGGGAGGCACAGCGGGATGCTGGATATGGAAACCTGGCATTAGTATCACTTTCAGATGACAGCAGATCAGAGAGCTGGACCTGGGAGCGAATTAATATAGGGCTAGGATTCACTCGAAGGGTTTGCTGCTGTCATCCTCCTCTCAAGATGTGAAAGAGAATTAATGCGAGGGGCTGGGACTCGCTCCGAGTGCTGCGATGGCTGCCTGTCATCCGCAGGGAGAAGTGGGACCCGGAGCACGAATGAACACAGGGGACGGGTTTGCTCCAGAGCTTGCAGGTATCCCAGGGAGCAGAGAGGAACGTTACTCAGCTTCTGATGACCTCCAGGGCTGTTGGTTAATTGTCTGATCCCAAATCCACCAGTGAGGATGACTGAGGGTTGGCTTAACTTCAAATAAACAACCAGTTGGTACAGGGTTTTCTTGCTCCGGTGTGATGTACTCTCTTCGCTGTGGACTGACGCAAACGGGAGTCTCATGGAAAACCATAGCAATGCTGCAGATCTCCAACCAACCAGTCAGCCACGGGACAAGGCACCCTCAGATCCACTGGAATACATCTTTAAATGTCTTTGGACAAATAGAGCCGCTGAACCCACCGGGCCCCCTAATCACTGACCCTCTGTATGGGCAGGGACAGAGCACGTTTCTCTAGGGAAGGAGAACAGCAACCAAACTACCACATCTGGGTAACAGAAATTGGCTTCGTGTGCGGGAGCTGCTGATTATCCAATAGCAGCGCCTTTTCCATAGATCCTCATGCCTGAAAAAAACAGCATCCGATGGCCTTAAATGGTTTATCTCACCCTTTGAATCACAGCTTTTTGCCTACACATGGTCTTCCAGGAGAGGTTAGAGACCTGCATGCTCTCTCGTGCCAATGTGGCTGGCCAGGACTTTGACTGGGAGCAAGCTGGAGATTTCCTGGTGGCCACAACCGGTGCCTCCCCTCTCATGGTGAACTTGTTTGCCCGACTCCAAGGCACACTCACGAGGACTTGTGCACAGGCACGTTTGTAACAAGCACAAACATAGAAAAGGGTGCAGAAAAGATAGAAAGATCTGTCATTGCAATAGAAAGTGACCCACATTTGGGGGAGGTGAAGGGTTATTTAGAACAATGTGTCCTTGAGCCAGTGGCTCTGTGGGGCAGGAACCAAAGGGAGGATTTGCTCCCTCTTTTCAAAGGGAGAGAGAGGTTTGGAGCCTGGAGCATAAACACAGCTGAGGATTCTGAAAATAGACAATATCCTTCAAATGCAGCCTAGGGACGAGATCGAATCATCGTATATACCCGATTTCTCCAGAAGAGAAAACAAAACAAAACAGAAAAGGGAGGAAATGGGCCCTTGGAAGCAAAATAAGGACAGAACAATGGAAAACTAAGCACTGGAGGACACAGCTTCAAATAATTACATTGTGCGAGCCTCACGCTGGGAAGTAGCATATGCTGGAGGAGCCCTCACTGGGGACACAGGATAAGCAGGCAGGGGGGAGGCCAGGAGAACCGTCAGCTTCAAAGCCGCACGCGCCAGGCCAAGTTCAGAGCAGCTCCGGCTCCGGTGAGGTCAGCGTAATGATGCCAGAGATGAAAATATCCTCGTGCTTAAACCAAAATCCCTTCCTTCCATTGCCAACAGCACCCGGTAATAAGCAGCAGGCAGGGGACTAATATTATAACAGATATTTGGGTCACGGGCTGTCACTTAGTATAGGCGAGAGAGGTGTATGTCACTCAGTGCCCCCGCTAAGAGCAGAGAGGGGGCTGAGCTCTGCAGGGACGCCTGGGGGGTCGCGAAAGAGCGCTTAATTGTTGAACTGGGATCAGGGCTCTGGTCTCAGTTCATACAGCACTGAGCCCAGGCAGCTCTGCTGCTGGGTTTCTAGGGATCAACAGCGCTGTGTTTCAGTTGTAGTTTCCCAACTAAACAGACGGAAAGTTAGGAGCCAATGCCTTGTGAAAGAGTCTGAAACAGTCGAGGCAGAAACTATGAATTGCTTGGGCTGCGCTGGCAGCGCACCCGGTTTGGAAAGCAAGGCTGAATGAGGGCAATGTTCCGGTTGTGGTCGGGTTTGTGATGCTGTTTGGCAAAGCCTGACGCATGCTTTAGTGCCTTTGTTTCTGACAGGCCTGTGCATTTTATATTTAAGTTCGCAATTTAAAAAATATTTTCAGTGTTCGGGCTTTTGAATGGGGACACCTCGATCTTCTTCTGTAAAGATAAGTAAGTTTGTTTTTAGAGAAAAGGAAATCCCAGCTTCTGTCCTGAAAACGTTCCACTTACGTTTCAGTTTCCTTTGGTGGTGGGAGGCAGCATCTAGGAAGCACCTATACGTTCTGTAGCTGTATGATCCAAATTATGCTAAGCTGTGGGACCAGCACCGTGAAGCCCATCTGGACGTGCCTGTGAGAGGTAGGACTTTGCTGCTTAGGAGCTGCCCTCAGCCGAAGAAATTCTCCCTTTCACCTCTCTGTGAAGAGACCACCACAGGAAAGTGCTGCGCCCATAAATCTGTAGTCCGGCGGTTTCCAGTCTGGAGTTTGTGAATCCTTGGAGGCCGTCCATTATTTTGCTAACGGATCCGTGAGTGGTAACTACAGAGATCGAGTCTGTTGTGACGGAGCTCACATCTGCTCCGCAGGGCCTACGCCTCCCTGGGGGAAAAATTTAGGGAGGCAACAAACTGCAAGATGTGAATTGGTGCAGACAGGCATGGTGCCCTCATCCTTTACACAATAAAACCACAATGAACCTACATAAGCACAGATGCACCTTAAATACCTGTGTTTACTAACTCAACCCAAACATGCCCAACCTATCTACATACATTTATCTGCTGTGGCTGGCTGTGGCAGCTTTCAAAAAAACAGAGAAAACAGCAAATCCCACTAGAGGGCTTGCAAACTGCTCAGAGAAATACTCCATTAACAGCAAAGAATATCCCCCACAAGCACAGTAGTGATACATGGGGTTGCTTCTTAAGTTTGGATGTTTTGTTATGTTCTCTGAGATGGCAAATGTCTTAGCACATGTCTCTTCCCAGCCTCCATCCCTCACTTCCCCCCCCACCCCAGCCCCGACCCATCCTCCCTGCCTGCAAAATGAGAAAAATGTCATTCATACAGAACGCTCTTCAGCAATTCTACTATTGATCCCCGGCAGTTTCATTTCAATATCGACCAGCTCCGTGATGATAATTGATGAGAGATGCAAGTGATGGAAGAGTGAAGAGAGCAGCGCTGAGCAGATCTTCCAGCCCAGATGGTAGGAAGCCCCTCGCTGTGCCTCATCCCCATTCCATTTGGTATTTCGTAAGGGAAAAAGGAAAAAGCTTCTTTTTTCTTTTTCTTTTGTGTTTTTTTTTTTCTTTAATAAAAGGACAGTGTAATTTTCAAGATTCCAGTTTGCATGAATGGCCCAAACCAATCAGCAAAACAATGAAGGGCAGGAGGGAACAAGGGGGACTGAGGATGCCATTGAAGATAAAAAACCTGAGCGGCTGAGCTTAATGCTTGCGGGGATTTTGCCCATTTTTAAAATATAAATCTCTTCCCTAGACATCCTATTGGTGAGGGTAATCTGGAAAGCACAAGAGACAAAAGGTTAGGAGTTAAACTTCCCAGCACAAAAAGCAACAGGCTAAAGGAAGTAAAGGTTGCAGCTGAGACATCCAGGAGGAATAAGCATCCCTGAAAAGCTGCCTTCATTAAGTGCTTCATCAAACGAGGATTGCTGCAGCACAGTCAGTGCTTGTGCCCATCCAGACTTCCAGCACTCAGTTACTCTCCTCACTCACTTTTAATACCCCAGCCGGCAATGGACGTGTCGTTTTATATCCCTGACGCTGTTCCTCTCTAGATGCTCAGTGATGGACTTTTAATATCACCATCCTAAGAGAGCCTAAGAGATATAGCTCCCACGGTGCACCGGGCACAGGACCGAGTTGTGAGCTACCGGCAACCACAACAGAGCAAAACATACGCATACTAATGCTCACCATGTCGTGGAGGTCACTGGATGTATCAGGTTTCTCATGCCTGCCTCTGCTGTGCAATTAAGCTCATAAACAAGGGAGAACATCCATATATAAAAAAGGTGAAGGAGGGAAAAAAAAGAAATCAAAGAAAACCTAATTATCTTGTCAGGGACAGCCATGAGATGCTTTACATCTCCTGGTTGTACAAATGGTCCATGGGTAGAGAGCTGTCAGGTTGTAGCGGAGAAGTGGCTGCCTTTCAATGAGGTGATGTCTCTGCTTCTCCTCCTTGGGGAAGGCTTCATGGAGAAAGGTGAGCTGCACTAACAACTCACTGATCTCAAAAAGGGATGGTTATAAACCCCTTGGCATGCTGTCCAGGACCTCCTGCCTCTGTCCTGGCTGCGCACATCCCTTTGCTTAGCTCTGGAGCTCACTGGACTGTTCAATGAGCCAGCTCAGCTCTCTAACCCAGCAGAAGACTAATCCAGCCCCTCAAAAATGTGTTAATTTACCTCATTTAATATGAGATCACTTGCAATTTTTATAGTTAAGGATGTTGCTCATATAACAACCTCCTCCTCACTCCTCTTGCTCCCTATAGAATGTATGTCCAATTTCACCTTGACTTCTTCTTCGCGTTGCCATCCACGCTGGGGAAAACTACTGAGTCACTTGGTAGCATTTCACAGTTGGTTAGCAGTAGCGAGAATGGCATTCGCAGGGGTCCCCAGATAGTGCTGTTGCAGACAGTGTTACAACCTCTTTTCCTGAGCCCTTGTGCGGGGCTTAGTCCTGCAGAGCGGTGGTGCAGGCAGTATGAGGTGGATCATCGGTTTGAAGGATCTCAGAGCCTGACCTCTGATGTGGACTCCCCTCAAAGCTAAAAATCACTCTGGGACCAGGGTAACGAGAAAATTGTGAGGCTTTCTACAGTTAGCTTTCCACATAGGTACACCTTGAGATCCTAGTGGCTGCCCTCAGAAATTGCTCTGAAATGTCCTATAAATAGGAACAGAGTAATTGCAATGTATATTCTAATAACTGCTGCTATAATAACACCCCCTCCTCCCCACTTTCCTCTTTAGGGGTGATCTGCCAAAATGAGAAACAAAATTACCATGTCTGTTCAGCAAATTCTTACTGACAAAATCTTTAAGAGTTGACAAGAGTAATATACTGAAAATTAGTTTAGAAGTGTTTCAAGTTTCAAAAAAATCAATCAAAATCAAATTAAGTTCTGAAGACGCTGTCTGTAGAGTTTAAGGAAAATAGAGATCAGCTGCAGCAACATGGGATCGTGGGCTCAGCTTCAGAGCAGGAGACTTATATCTGCTCTGCCACCTCTTCTGGCTTAGGGTAGAGAGCTACAGCTGATCACAAGGGTTTGCTGATGCTCTTGGCTAATCTGATGAGCTCGGGTACCAACAACAAGAAACCCAGTCTAAGTAATCCTCAACAGGGACCTCAACATGGCACTTCCCCCATCCTAAGGCTATGCCTTAACCAGTGAGCCATAAATCGCGTGTTAAAGAGAAGGTTTCCCCTCCTGCTTCCTGATAATTCCTTTCAACATTTGTTTACCCCAATGACAGATAGGGGAAAAGAAAATAATTGAAGCTCATAAAGATCCTCATCAAGGAGGACAATCAGTTTACAAACCAGATCTATTGTAAAACGTGGCAGGACCGAGCACGGGTTAACCCAAAACAGGGGCAGGGGCAGAGTTAATGTCACTTAAGTATTGCTTGTGGACTCTGTTTCCTTCTTGGCTGTGTGATCTCAAACAACCGAAGCTTATACTGGTCCCAGTGTCACTGAAGCAGCCTGGGACTCACCGTCTTGTTGAGAATATGCGAAAAATTACATGAGAGTTTGTCCTGTTTCTGAGTGATCAGAGCCTTTCTGGGTAAGCAGAGTGCATGGCTTGCTCAGATATGCTGTCTTTTTTGACCTTCATCCATATGGTACCCTGACCCCATCTTGGCCCAGCCGATCCAAGAGCTACTGACCTACAAATCCTCAGCCATCTGCTTTGCAATTCAGCCTCAGCCCAGCTATTCTGGCTTGCTGTTTCAGCACTCACTCCGAGTGGATGGGGTTGCTTTAGGTTTCCAATTATGTCTTTCTTAATTATATTCCTCCTTGGGGTCCTAGAGGCCCTGGAAATTTTCCCCCACTCTGTCTTTTCCCAAAACTGTGAGTCAACAGTTCAATTATAGTCTCTTTATACAGGCATGAGAATTTGTTTCTTGGGCAAAGTTCCTTGATAAGATGATATGCTACATAAATGTCTCTAGCAAAACACATTTCACAGTGAATTTATCTCTGCACAACTTCTCCGCCTTATAGCACCTTATCATTCCAAGACGTCTCAAGGCACTTTCCAAAAGGTGTGCAATAATAATACTTCACAGTTATACACAGCCTTTCATGGGAATATCTCTGAGCGCTGTATGGAGAGAAGCACTCAGCTCCATCAAACAGCTGGGAGTGCTGAGGCAAGGGATGTGGAACAGACTTGCCCAAATAAATTAGGAAAATGCAGGGCTTGTGATGCAGTCCAGGACCCCACAAAACCCCCCTTCTTTGCTCCTAATGTGCTTCTCACAAGTTAATTGCCCACCATACCAGTCCTGGGGACCAGCCACGCTGCAGAGAGGAGATACAGTTTTGTCCTCTGGTCATGGGATGGGGACTGGGTTCTGCGTCTATCCTATTTACCCTACACTCAACACACGCATGTTACGCAAGGAATAAAACTCCAAAACTGCAAGTGGTAAAAGGTTTATAACATGCCTTCTGTCTATTCCTGAAATGAAGATGTCTGTGCTCAGCTGAGGATCTTGGCCTGCAGTAAAGACCCTGTTTTCTATGTGGGACAGAACTCTGGATGCTGCTGGGGTCTCTGTAGTCCTTGGAGAACTAGCCAGAAGTGCACAGCAGCTGGGTTCCTTCGCGTCTTCAGAGGCACTTTCATGAATACATTTAATTCTTTAGCAATGACCCTAAATCTTGGACCACAAATGTTCTTTATCTGTTCCTGCCTGAGCTCTCGCACGGCACTTGAGAATCATTTTGCCTTCTTCCACCTCCCTGCTGTAAGGTTTTTCCTTCCTCTGGTGCTTTTCCTTGTTTGTTTGAGATTGAGCTGCAATTTGAAAACAGCTACATGAAAGACAGCCATCTTCTGGGGGACACCATGCAGCTGGATCTCCGATGGACCACTGGATTTGGTGTTGAGCCACAATGCTTAATGCTGCTGCCTTCCACCACTCAGCCTGCTACGGCCATAGGCACAGATGCTGCTACGCGTATTCAGGCCCCATCAGAAGCATCTTCTATTCCCAAAGTCTGGGGTTGGAGTGATGTTAGAGCTGTTCCTTGTCTTCAAAGGAGCACCTACATCGGTCCCCATGGGGTATGGGCACTACTAGTACCCTCCTCCATTGCTGTGAGGAATTGCCCACACACCTCACGCTTTCCATGGTTTCCCTTCTGGCTGGAGGACAAGTGCCTGAAAAACAGGAGAGCCATGAATAACAATGAGCATTTGCCTCCTCAGGGGTGGACTTCCAGCCAAATAACCATTCTTCTTCCAATATGTGTTGGGAAGCAAGCCAACAGCAATGCGCTGGGGTCCTGGTTATTTTTAAGGGTGCCTCATGTCTACTCAGCCAGCTCCTAAGTAACTAACCTTTCAGCGGCACAGCAGCCTGGGTGGCAATCCCTTGATTAGGGGCGGATCTACCTATCCGGATCCAGTTCCTGGCATTGACCATTCCCTTCCCGGCCACACGTCTCCCCCAGCACTCGCCTTGCACTGAGCTGCCATGTCCCCCATCAGCCCGGTGTCCTTGGTCCGGCCCTGCCCGTCACCTTCCTCTGCATTTTATCATGTTCAGCAACCTCTCCTCTCCCTCCTCCCCTTCAGCCCAGCTTATATCATCAAAAAATCACTTTGGCACCTTCACTGTCAGCAAGCGGCTGTTTATCTGCTATATCATTGGAAAGATCTCTAAAACCAGGCTTGGAAAACAGCCCTTCTTTTTATTTGATGCAGGATCATCTGAAAGGAGGATGAGAAGCGGCAAGAATATGTTTTCCTTGTACAGATCAATATGACTTTAACCTTCTTCCACAGCAGGGCCTGCCTGCCCCCCTCCTTAGCTCACGTATTTCTCCTTCCCTCCCTCTTTGCTTACCCTTCCTGCATTTTGGTGTTTGCAGCACTCCTCACACCTCGATCTCTTGATCCTGCACCCATCAGGGCAGAATTTCTGCCGTGCCAGAGCAGGTCCATGGGGTCCAGCAAAAGGATTCCTGGTCAGTCAATTCACAGACTCACTCAACCCCACAGGTTTCAGATCCTTTCCTTCTCCTCCTCTCTCCACTCTCTTTTACCGGTCCCGTGTCATATACTGTACAGAACCCTGCTTCCAGAGGTTGGGAGTCACTAAAAGAATTTTCCATCTCTTCCCTTTCTTCTCCTCTTCTGGGCAGAAACAATAGTGTCCTTCTCTCGTGCACCCTTCACCTCCACCAGTGGCAGATTTACTTCTGCTCGGTTTCCTGGCAGCTGCTGCAGCTGCAGCCCTGAATGGGGGCTCCGGCGTCTTTCGGTCCCACTCCCACTGTGCTGCTTTCCCAGTGGGATCAGAAATAAAGAAGGAAGTTGTCCAGGTCCTACGGTGCGGCTCTGAAGACCCAAGGTCAATCTAAGAACAGCAAGCTCACTCCTGAGCAACCTTGCTAAGAGACCAACGTTATCATTTTATAGACAGGGAAACTGAGGAACTGCTTGGTGGAAGGACCCAGATGTGTTGGCACAAGAAATGAGCAGGAGGTCGCTTCCCCCTGGCTCAGACATTAGAGATGTCTTTGAGAAAGGGGGAGAAAGGCTGAGACACGCTGAGCGGGCATTTCGTGGGGATAGTCTGGGCTGCTCATGCTTGACAGGTACCTCCCATATGAACCACCACTCACCAGGTTTTAGCCTGCCACGGGCAACTGGTACCAAACCTAATTTTAAAGAAAAAAGGAAAAGGCTGAGTCCTGTCTCAGATCGAAACCCAACAGCAAACGCCATTCTGCTATTCACACCCAGAGACAGAGAAGCACTTCTTTCTTCTCAGATGGAGATAGGAGGGGGGAGACAGGTTGTTACTATAATAGCAGTAAAGACGCCCACCACTGTGCTAAATGATGTATTTATATATACGTATGTAACGAGAGACTGTTCTTGTTCCCAAAGCACTGACAGCCTGAAGGAGAAACGCAAGCACCTTCTCCAAGGTCACCCACGAGCAGGGACTGCTGTGCTGGTTCCAGAGGGTGCAGGGAAAGGATTCACCCACTGTCCCTCTCCTCCTCCTCCCTTCAGATGTAATGTGCTTAGCTGGCCTCCCGAGCCCCTCGGTCAGCTAATCCGGACTCGGAGGGCTGACACTCATTCAGACAAACAGACAGGGAGTGCGACCAGCGCATACGGCACCGGGTCCTTCACCCTTCATGTACGACCCTCCTGTGGAAGGAGCTGCAACAGCGTCGCGGCAAAGGTAAAACAGGAGCGAGAGGGATCCCAAGAGCTGAAAGGTAGTTAGAAATCTCACATGAGAAATAAAAAACGCAAAAAATAGAGCTGCTGTGTTCTGTCCACGTCCAGCCAAACACCAGGTGCTGCCAGAGATTAGACGCTTTTTCAGATAAAAGCAGGTAATAGGGCCTTACCAGATACGGACAATAAGAGGAGAATAAAGGGAGGGGGGAAAAAAGCCAGAGGTGAAAAAGAGGTGAAAGGACAGAAACGGAAAGGATGCAGCAGATCAGACTGACAGATGGATCACTGGGCTGTGGGGAACCAGGAGCTGAGGGAAGGCACTGGCTACCCTGCAGGGACATGCCCTGGCCTCCACAGCCGCTGGCACTGGGGGCTTGGGGCTCTCTGCCTCCCACCGGTGCCGCTCCAGCATGGGATGCACAGGGCATCCCCAGCAAATTCAGGATTGCTGCTGTCCTGATAAGTAATGTGAACAAGCATCACTGTTTCTGGGCGGTCACCCTTCCCAGATGACCCAGCACGATGGTCACACTGGAACTGCTGTAAGCAGCAGATGCTGAAAGCAGCCAGGGAGGCAGAAGTGCCGGGACTGTGTTTTTTTGGCTGGGAGACATCCATCTCCTCACCACCGAGAAACAGCCATCAGTCAAGGGTGTTATTCTGCACTGACTGCAGCAGAGTTTCATCAAGGGTGACTCTGGCCTTATAAGTCAAGTGCGATCTGATGATCTGAAGAGTTTCCTGCTGTCCTCCAACTCCCCTCCTGCTCCCGCCTGTTCCCGCGCTCCTCACAGCCCCGGCTCGTTCCGTGCAGAATAAACGCTGCTCGTGTGCACTGCCAGGCTCAGCCCGGTAAAACAACTTTGAGGCTCAGAAGCTGCGATCAGCGCCTAAGGGCAGCTGAGATGCCTGAGGGGATTTGCCGTTGGGTAGGAACAGGGGCAGCGAGCGATCAATGCGGCGGCATGGCTGTCTCTCAGAGAGGACTGCATCCCTTTGCTTGAGATGCTCTGTGTAAAGCCGTAACAGCATTTTTGATACCTGACCCACCGTTCCCCAGGCTGTCTGTAGTGATGTATCACCCCCTCCATCCCACCCAACACCAGGGGAGTCTCTGCAGAAACGGGATGAACTTTGCTTTCCTCCGCAGAGGGGATCTTGATGCTCTTACTTTGTTAAAAACCCATAACTACACCTAGAGGCTTGGAAAAGAGGCGTCAGCCTGTCACTGCTTTGCGAGACCTGCGTCCCCATGTGGAGAAAGGACAAGGACACTCGGCGGCTCCCCAGGGAGCACCGTGCTGTTTGCAGCATCCGAGCACACCGCATCCCAGCCACCCGCCAGCCCGAGGGCCAGGGCCCCTGCGTGAACTCCTCTGAATAAAAATGGGCGAGCGGCAAAGAAAGGAAGAGCAAACCTGCAACATCATCCCCTCTCTCCTCGCCTCCCACCTCCAAAGCTTCCCTGAGCCGCCAGCGCCGCGGCGCCAATCGGGACCTCCGCGCACCTTGCGTGAGAGGTGGCCCAGATCTGTAACAAATGGGCTCTCAGCCTCCTCGCTGCATGCGACGCATCGGCACAGGTGACTCATTTAACTGCCATTGATTATACTTTGTGAGAGAAAGGGGCATGCTCAGGTTGGCCGTTTTTCTCTCTCTCAAACGCCTGCCACCTAGACGGGATGCAGAACCCGGGCTGCATCCTGCAAGCCGGGTAATAAACCCCAGGCTTTAGGCACAGCAAAGCACTTACAGGGAATGGTTCCACGGGGGAGGCAAAGGCTTAACTCCTTGATTACCCCGACTGCTGGTTCCTCTTCCTCGGCAGCTATCAATTAATCCACCCCAATTTTCCTTCTGCAACAGGTTCCTGTGAACTCCCCATGGAAGGACTCAGCAGTGAGCTTAAATGATTTGTGACTGGCCTGAAAAACTTCGGTGTGATGCATAGACACACTATCTCTCCCTTGGACTCGGTGGGAGCCGAGAGAGCCCAGCACCTCGTCCTGCTCCCCCAGCAGGGTGCAGGATCCGGCTGTAAGCCCCGGTACAGCATCACAGCCATCATTCCCCCTGTATGCAGCTGCGACTGCTGGGGAGCGCGGTCTCTCCCTAATAGAGAAATAGCCGCCTCTTTCTATGATTTATCTTTTGTTTGAGTAGCCTGATAATTCCCAAGTCTACTATTCTTCCTCATAAACGTGGAGTCCTCCTCACTTACCAGCCTCCTTGTTGACAACTTAATATCAGAGCCTCTGAAGAAGACATTGAAAACCTGGAAAGGTTTTGAAAACCGGGAGTCTCGCAGCAAGCTGAACGCTCTGCCAGCAGCCGCAGTGGAGAAAACTGCTTTCAGAGGAGGTTTAAAACCCAGTCCTGGTTATTTGTGGCTAATAAATCTCCCTCTGCAGTTTTTAAGAAGCTGACGCTGATGTCTGTACCCCAGTAAAGTTTCTGACTTTCTTTACTACCTTTCCGGTGGCAAGAAGGGCCCAGCAATTTGAATTTGAAGGGTGCTTTGCACAAAACGCCCTTTGCCTGATGCTTAGCCCCCACTGTGACCTAGAAATGGCTATGTTGGTGCTTCAGCCGATACCCCTCGCATGAGCTAGTGCGTAACACAAAACGGAAAACTGACCCTGTACCTGTCCCAGAGGACTTAGAGATTTTCCCTTCACAGGGGCAAGGAGCGGGGGATGGAGAGGGGATGGCAGTGGCCACTAGGAGAGTAAAGGAGAAAATCTATAGGTTTACAAATTGAGCAGAGGCTATAGCTACAAATGTGACGTTCATGGTCTCCTCCACCCAGCCCAACCCCTGCAGCGAGAGCATGAGGGTATGGCAGCACCGTATCAATAGGCAAATGTGACCCCAAACCACATCCGAAGCTAACCCGGGTTTGTTGCTCCTTTAAGAAATCACACCCCAGTGCACTGAAGCCCACTCAGAGGCAAAATTTCCTCTTTTCTCCCTACCATTTGTCATTCACAGGAAAACCCTACACCTCAGGGTAATCAGGATCCTTGCTCCACAGCTGCAGTCATGAGCAAAAGGGAGGAGGAGAGAAAAAAAGACTTTGGGGATTAACCATCCCAAATCTACCAAAGGGTCAACATCATTCCGACTCCATCTGCTCCACGTGCATAGCTGGAGCCAGAGTCCAGATTTCAAACGACTTTCCCCTTCCCACGTCCACACACGGGCTTCTCTCTAGCTGGGAAAGACAGAGACCATCGGCACGTGCAGCATTTGACAGGAGACCCAGGTTATTGATTCACAGCTCTACTTCCCTGAACTTTTCTGGAGGAAAACGGGGCTGCTTTGCATAAGGCAGGCATATGTTGCAGCTTTGGCACAAGGAGAGCCGGTTGGCACTTCCTTGCCAGACTTTTCCCACCCTCCTCTGACACCATCTGCCTCCCTGAAACGCTGAAACTCCCATCTGTCAATTTTACTGTAAACACACAATTATCCAGGCTGCTGGGGAAGAGAAGCAGCCCAGCCAAAGCTCGGCCATTCGTGGAAAGGACTGAGTTGGGATGTGTGGCCCTCTCAGTGTCCCCCAGGGCAGCTTGGTGGAGGGAGCCATGCCTTTTCATTTTCGACACCCCATCTGTGGTGGTGGCCCTCTCCTCCCAGTGACGGATGAGCTGTTGATGCCACCAACCGCTCCGTCCAGAGGCTGGTGGGGAGCTCCAGCCACTTGCAGCCCCCGGGTCATTGAAGCCAAGTCATGATGTTTCCACTTTCTTCCTTTCCTGCCACGTCACGCCAGGGAGGACAGCCTGGGCACAGCCACCTATAACCCAGGTCCATGCTATGCGAAATATCAGCCATGCAAACGTCCCAGTGACAGCACCCACCCCGAAAGCAGGGTCAGCACCGGAGAAAAAGCCTTCTCTTGCCAGGCCATGTCAGCAGCGTATTTGCAACCGACTCTGCCTGTGCCTCACCTCTGGGTTTCATCACAGCAATGCCCAGATCCTACAAGCTTAGACGCCAGTTTTTTTTCTGTTTTCTCCCTGGAAATCTTCCTCTTTCTGGCCGGGGTCAGCCTTCTCTCACCACAGCAGCCAGCAGAGCGCTGACAGCAGCCCCTGGCGTGAGCTGGGCCCTGCCAGCCCGGCCATCCACAGTCGAAAGATGTCCTCAGTGGTGCTCTAGGTGACTCTCACCCCTTCCAGGGGCAGCAGAGCCAAAAGAGCATCTAAGCATGTGGGATGAACAAGCAAAGCATGAAGACTGAGAAGAGAAGGAGCTGCAGATAACCGCGAGCTGGGGGCTGATTTGGGGAGCTGGGAGGTGGTTATATTTTTTTTTTTTATTAAATATTGGTCCCTGTGTGGTGTCTCCAGCCCAGAAACCAGCTCCACCACCTGTTTCATTTAGCTGGGAAGAGGGAGGGGGCCGTGGGGTGGCAGAGGAGCTGGCAGATGGCATGTGTTCCCAGAGATAACACGGGGCTAGTTCAGAGGTTACTAATTGGGTTTCTGCTTGCCTTTCATATTCAATGCGAATCAAAATGAGAACATGTGGTTCAACACACACACGTCGTCCTCCTTCCCCGAGGATGCTCCCCTCCGCCCCATTCCCCCGCCCGCTCCCTGCACGTCCTCACCCAGAAAGTCTGAATCGGGGAGGTGTCTACCATTCATTCACAAGCCAGAGCAAAAGGGAGATGGAGAAAGCAGTGGGAGGTTAGTGAAGAAGCAATTAACACATTTCTTACCCAGGGTGGACCCTCAGGCCTGCAACCGGCCCTTCTGCACAGGCAAGGCTGTTAGCAAACTGCTACTTCATGCAACCAGCGTGGGAACGCCACACCACAGGCAAGTGAGGCTTCAAGGGCAGCATGTAGAAACAGCATCCCAGACTGGTGGGGGCTGGCAGGGCCCTCTGGAGCCCCCCCAGTGCCACCCCCCGCCAGAGCAGGGGCACCTCCAGCAGTGGCACAGGACACCTCCAGGCAGGTTTGGAATGGCTCCAGAGGGGGAGACTCCCCCCCTCTCTGGGCAGCTGTGCCAGTGCTCTGCCGCCCCCACAGGAGGGAAGTCCCTCCTCAGGTTGAGATGGAACTGCCTATGGTCACGTTTGTGCCCATTCCCTCTTGTCCTGTCACTGGGCACCACTGAACAAAGCCTGTTCCCATCCCCCCGGCACCCTCCCCTGAAGGATTGATAAGCATTGATAAGATCCCCCCTCAGTCATCTTTTCTCCAGACTAAAAAGCCCCAACTCCCTCAGCCTTTCCTCAAACAAAAGATGCTCCAGTCCCCTCATCATCTTTGCAACCCTTTGCTGGACCCTCTCCAGCAGTTCCCTGTCCTTCTTGACCCGGGGAGCCCCAAACTGGGCACAGTGCTCCAGATGTGGCCTCCCCAGGGCAGAGCAGAGGGAGAGGATGACCTCCCTCAACCTGCTGGCCACACTCTTCTTGATGCCCCCCAGGATGCCATCGGCCTTCTTGGCCACCAGGGCACATTGCTGGCTCATGGGCATCCTGTTGGCCACCAGCAATCCAACAATGGAGTCAAACAATGGCAGAGCTGCAAAGGGGACTCCAACCACGGCGTGTCTGGTCAAAGCAGTGTCCATCCCTGACCTTCACCCCTGGCACCTCTCGAGACGTGCTTCAGCCTTGAGCTAGGGAGAAAGTCTTGCACCCAAAGAGGTCAACTGTTACCCTAGTAGAGGTATGTAGCAACACATCTCCTTTGGGGAAGTTCTCCTTTTTCTGCAGCCTCCTCAGTCCATGGGTGTCTCATGTACATTTTGTGCAGAGATGCAATCTCACAGTCAAAGGCAGAGGGAGAGAATCAGGAATAGAAAGCAGGATGTGCGCACACGTTGTTGGAAGGGGGAGAAGGATGGAAGTTAACTGAAAAAAACAGAATGGTCTCTGGAAAAGAAAAGATAAA
The DNA here is from genome assembly GCF_965231255.1 of Vanellus vanellus. Taxonomy (NCBI): domain Eukaryota; kingdom Metazoa; phylum Chordata; class Aves; order Charadriiformes; family Charadriidae; genus Vanellus; species Vanellus vanellus. Next base: position 4,664,938 of record NC_138923.1, on the reverse strand, counting down.
AAACCCCACAACTCTTTTTCAAAGCTTTTTGCAAATATTGCTTTTTCTCCCCTCCCTCATTTTCTGACAAGCTGCAATCAGCATTCAATATTGCCACTCAGTGCCCAATTTCACAAGGGATAGGTATCCACAGAGCTCTTTAAATGAAATAAATAAATACATCTGGCCACGTATCGCAGGGGTTTAGCTGGGAGCGAAGTTCTTCCGAAAATCTGGTCAATCACAGTGACATTGATTTCAGGACAATTACTCCTGATTTACACTGGTGTAAATGAATGGAATGGCATTAAACTGCTGACTGGGGAGTCCATACGCAGGCAGAGCTCATCAGAAGGCTGAGTTCCCATTCTGTGAAAGATTGAGATCAGCTTCCCCATCTAAATCAGGACAAAAATGGTCTATTTTTCTTAAAATGGAACAGAAAGAGGGTGAAAAAAAGCCACTTGGGTTCAATAAAAACTTTGGTTTTGAATGCCTGGCATTTATCAGTTTGAATCTTCAAAATGTTATTCATATATAATAAAAGTAGGTAAAGCCGACTTTTCCTACTGTCATAATGAAGCTATTGCCTTCGAGTTTTCTTTTCGCCCAACTAAAACCTAATTGGGGCTAGGGAGGACAGAAATCTGTTTTTAACCAAACAATCAAGCCTGCCCCCACCACACCATCCCTTTTTCCCCCTTGCATTTCCCACCATCAAGCTCTGCCAGTAAAGTTCCCAAGCCCCTTTCTGCACCAGCCGGGCTCTGGATGCCCTTTGGAAGCGCAGCCCCGCGCCGTCGCTGGGGCACGAGCGGGCAGCTTTGGGATGCACCTTTAGCGGCACGCAAGGCAGGGCGGAGAGACGGAGAGGCAGGCTGAGGAAAAGGAGAAACATCAGGAACCTTTAAAAGCCACTTTTTTTTTTTTTAGGCGTAAAGGAATGAATGAAGGAACTGCCTGTTAGGGTGGTGAGGACAGCCGTGGGGAGGAGGGAAGGCTCCCTCACGCTGTGTCACCCCTGCATATTTATAACCGCAATTAGTTTATGGGGAAGGAGAGGAGGGGAAGAGAGTAAAGCTCTTTGAGAGCCCCTCCCCTAGTTTTTAAAACACTTTTTACCTGGATATACGCCCCGGACATAAATCACTGTTGCTCAGGATAAATGGAAGCCCATAAGTGCCACGAACACTAATGACAACATTCATCAAACACTGAACCGCTCCATATTGCGCCAGTCTCCGGGATGCCTGCGGACATATGGACCGAGCTCGCTCCAGCAGCCCCCGCTCCCCCCTGCACCCCTCCGCTCCCCGGCAGCGGGCAGCGAGCCTCAGCCAGCTCACAGCAACAGCAGGAGCGGCCATCGGGCAGCCCGGCACCGTCTCCTCAAAATAATAATAATAATAATAATAATAATAATTAAAAAAGTACCCAGAATAACTCCCCTCAGCGCCCCATCTCTCAGCACTTTCCCATCCTGTCGCTCCTGAGCCAGTTCCACTCCCGATTCCCCAAACCCAGGTCTCTGTCTCACAAGAAAAAAAAAAAATAAATCAACCCTCCATCAAAAGTCAGAAACACGAGGCATATTCTCTAAAGCAATCAAGTTACCAGGGCTCCGTGAGACAGTCGCTTGCTGGTAAGATAATCCCGCTCCCTTGCAAAGTGAAATGCATTAGCTTAATTGCCAAGGAAAGCTGGGCAAAGCCCTGAGAAGGTGGTTTGAGCTAACAAGAGCTGCTTTATAGTGGCAGCGGGCTAATACCAGGTGGAGAGATGGTTACTGCAGCTCAGCTGGCTGATGGGAATGGAATCAGGTATTTATCCCTCTCGGTACTAAAGTGCCTCCCATGGGACAGGGCAGTTTAGCAAAATAAAGTTCTCTTAATTCGGTATCAGCCCTGGGGCTCTGAAAGGACATTTAGTCTCCTGTACATCCAATTCAGGCCAACCCCAGAAGTAATAATTTAAAAAAAGAAAAGGGAAAGAGGGACCGTCTCAAAGGTGCGGGTAGTGGGAGTTTCTTGCACGTGGAATGCATTCGATGGTACTCACGTGACAAGTGTGAAGGGAAACGCTAAGTTCACGTGTCCAACACTTCACAGCACAGCCTGAGTCACCAAACAGGTCACTCTGTAATTACTTTTATTTATTGAGAAATTTATTAAACTGAGATTTTTCTGCAGTCATATTTCGGGTTCAGGAGTAAAAGTTCTCAAGGTGGAATTACTGCCCCAAACTCTGAAGACGTACCAGAAGCCTGACGGGATAAGGGAAGCTGGGTAATATCCACTGCATGATTCACAGCAGGAATCTAAAACTGGGTCTCTCTCACACCCCCGACTGAGCTGATTTCTTGCTAGACCAAACTCTTTCCCTCTGAAAAACCTGAAAGAACAAGTTCTTATTTCAGCCCTGGGTAAAAAAAAAAAACAAACCCACAACCAAAAAAAAAAAGGCAAAAAAGCACAATGTAGCCTTCTCATTTCCTGGCTTTGAGCTTTAAGAACAAGGTGTGCAAGTGATTGCCTCCATTTCCTAATTTAGTTAAGTAAGTTGCAAAACTTGGGTTCAATTTAAACACAAACGACCTGGCTGCATCCACAAATGACATGGTTTCCCCTAGAAAAGAGGGTAAAAAGTACAGCTCAAATAATGTCCTAGAGTAGAGAGAGAGAGAGATTTTGCTTGCTTGCTCACTTGTTTTCTTAAACCCTATCAGAAAGTTAATTTTGTGTTTGAGCTAAAGCAATTGTATCTGAAGACGTTTATTATAGTCATCTTGGTGCTTTCCCATGGGCGTGCAGGGAGGAATATCCATATAAATCAAGGGGGAATGTGGCTTTACTCTAGTGAAAATCAGCGTTAGTTTCGGACAGTGCTCTGAATCCCTCAAATTATTCATGAACAGGAACATTTACTCAAATGGAAATAAAGAAAATTTATTGAAATATGAAATGGCAAATAGAAATGGCTGTTTCAGGCCCTTTGCAGCAATTATGGAGGAGATATTCATTTCCTAGCTTTTATATGCAACTAAAAAGATGCTTTAGCTTAATTTTATAATTTATTTACTCAGGGAAATCCCAGCTTAGACACAGCATCTGTTTTCTTTTTCCTCGTCTCTCCAAACCCCAGTGCAGAAGACCCTTCTTATTTCTTACTCAGTTTCTAGTTATGAGCTAGAAGAAAGGCAGATGATGCGCCTAAGGCCATGTCTGTAGCCAAAATCACCAATCAATTTTGGAGACCCCCGTGGCCAAAGTTATGTTAATGTCATCTCATCCTATTATGTTGCCTTTAGGGTTGTCAAACCTAGGAAGCCATTGGGAAGGGGACGGTGCATGGTGGCCAGAGGCACTGGCCATATTTAGGGGACACAGGATGGGGTGGGGTACCCCCCAGGAGCCAGTGGGGTCCGGGTCTTTTGGAGATACAGGAGGGAGAAAAGAAAATGTGGCCGGAGAGGACAAGATTAGGAATTAAGGGCCACCTTTTGCCAAGCGTTGGGCAAAGATCACATCTGCCTGGGGGAGATTACAGCTTAAATGGGCAGAAAGTAGTGAGGGGAAACAAAGGCAGGAGGAAATGCTAAAGGCTGGTCCAGGACGACGCACATCACCGGTAGAGCTTGAAAAGTGGCCCAGAAATCCTCATGCAGCAGCAACTGCAGCTTCCACTGGATATCTCACGGTGAGGAGCTGTAACAGCCATATACTGCCTGGGGACCAGACACCAAAAATCAATCTTCAGAGCACAGTCGGTGGGGAACGCCGGATCCTGCTCTCGTGCACTGATGCCGGGGCCGTGCTGCTTTTCCAAGCCAGAGATTTGGGCCTACAAAAAAGGAGTTATTGTGATACATGTCCTCTTTCATCAGAACGGCTGCTCAGGGAGGGCTCACAGAAGTAAGAGATGCAACATAAGGGTTCTCCAGGTTTGAGCCCAGCTGCACCGCACAGATAGTTTTAAAATATATATATAGGTCCCTACCATGTACCTTCATCTTATTAGACTGAGCCAAGTCAAGCTGAGTTCTCGAGACAGTTAATTTCATAATTCCCTCATTTCATGGGTGAATTTCATGCGTAGAAAAGCAAAGAATTGGTGGTATGAGTGTGCTTTGCAGGTATAAGACCAAATGAGATCTGGATGGAAGACACCTTCTTCCATGAAAAATGTCAAATTATTTTTAAATGTTTAAGGGGGGGGGGGGGTGAAAACTTCGTTCCTTCATCCTGGAGAGTCAAATATTTTATTAAAAAGTCAGGAAAATAAATTTTTAGAAAAAGAATGTTTTTATGTTTCTACTTCAAGAAAAGTTTAATAACTTTTTAGGCACGCTCTGCACCTGCTCAGGAACTAGAGCCCGTCTGTCCCCAGGCCCACTGTCTGCAGAGGCGCAATCCCTCTGACGGGGGCTGGGCTTGCTATTTGCTCAGTCCCGACGGACGTACCCAGGGCGGATTTGCAGATGTTTGGGAAGAGCGGACATTGCAAAGACTGAAGTCTGGATAGGTGCGAGCTCTTGTCCGTGGTGTCGGAGTCCTGCTGCGGGGCCACTCGCCTCCACCTGAGCCCTTTTTAGCTGTTTGTGGCAATTGCAGAGTGAAATGGCTGCCGAGCTGCAAAAAATCCAGGGCAAATTTCAAACCAGCAGCCTTTCAAACCCGTTAATATTTCAGGGGCCATTAATCACACACAGAGCTCACTGCTGCTGCAGGTGACTACGGGCTTGAAATCAAACCCAAAAGTGAGGTGTGATGAGAAGCGAACACTCCCTCTCCTCCTGCGGCGACGAGAGCTGAGCAGTTTTGTTGGGGCAGAGTAGGGACCTTCATTCCCCCAAGCGTGTGCCCTTCTGACCACCAAAGCACCCGACCTCCCGTCCCCTCCTGCTGAGCTGGATGGGGCCGTCGCTGTGTCCTGAGCACCCTTCACTCCTCTCTCTGCTCTCAAACCTCTCTGCATCAGAAGGAGATATCTCTCCAGCACTGAGGCTTTTTCCTCTAGTTTTGTAGGTGTTTCACGTGACATGGGGCCTGTTTTATGTTTTCCTGCCTTACCATGGCCATACCTCTCCATCCACATCTCCTCCCAGCGCTCACGATCCTCAAACCGCTCAAGTCCTCTTCTCCCCGCCTCTCCCTCCGGCCCCAAACCCGCCCTGCTCCCAGCTACCGCGTGTTTGCATATTGATTCTGATTCAAGCAGCTCTTCGCCTTATTTCACATTGATACGGGAAGGGTTCACCAGGGGAAAGTCAGAGATTCTCCGTGGGGAGCGCGACCCGAGCAGGAGCCACCCCTGTCCCCGGGGCAGCCTGCAGAAGCAGGGGAGAGACGAGAAGCGGGGACGAGGGAGGTGATGCTCTGTGTGTGTGTGTGTGTGAGATCACATTTGTTTCATTGAGAACTGAGGAAGAGAGGAATTGAGAGGAAGGGGAAAAAAAATACATCAGTGGGGGGAAAAAAAAACCCCAAACCAAACAGCTAATAAAAAAATAAGTGCAAGTGACTGAGAGAGCACATGCGGGAGAGACGGCACTTCTGAACAGCACGGACTCTAATCTCGTTACTGACTTCAGTTCGGGAGGCTGATATACCCCTGAGGACAGGTTGACATTTTGATGCTCCTAGTTAGGGAAAACATGAACTGGGGGAAGCTGCATTAACAAGCAAATAAATTTATGGTCGGCTGGCACCAAAATGAATCTCGCTGTTTGTCGGCGGCGTTTTCAGGGTGATATATGAACAGGGTGAGCTCCCGGCAAAGCAGCGCTCCCTTCTCCCCCTCGGAGCCAGGGCTTGGTGGTAAGGGAGAGGGAAGGTCGCGGGATTTCCAGTGCTGCCACCGTGCCAGAGAGTGGGACTGAATAAAACCATCCCAAGGGTTATACTCAGGCCAGAGACAGGGGATTTTGCAGAGCGCACCACCGCTGACGCCGCAGCCAGGCCAGCCCCAGCCGAGCGCGACTTACCCGGGGAAGCGTCATCCTCACTAAAACGAGACGTCTCTGATTTATAGCAAAAAAAGTCAAAGCGCCTGTGGTTTCAAGCAGACTCGCCGGGGAATAAAACTAAGAAACTCCTGGCATCCGCACAGGGCTGATGCTCGGAGCGGCTTCCCGGGAGGGAGGTGTGAGAGGTTCCCGGCAGACCTTGGGAGAGTTACTTGGACTCCTCCTGCCGACATTTTTCAGGCTCGCACTGCCCACATGGGGCTGAGAAGGGTTTGGGTGCTTTGGGATCTCCCCGGAGAGATGCTTCTCAGGGACAGGAGCATCTTTCTGAGAGGGGAATCAGTGGTCAGCAGGGAGAGGAGCATTGATTTGTAAACCCTTGTTTTCCTGCTCAGGTGGGCTGCTCTCTCTGGAAAAATAAAACTTCAGATGGTCTCACATCTTTACACAGCTGATAGGGGAAAAAAAGAACCCAAACCAAAAAAGCTGTGAAACCTGGACTTTCTCCACACCCCCTCCAGCGAAGGAAACCTTTTGCTCTGAAAGCTTCCTCCAAGGCACCTCATGCAGAAGAAGGGTGTCAATCACAGGGTTTTGTCTTGCTCTTTTAGGATCCAGATCAAAACTTGCTGAAGACAAAATTCTTTTCACAGACATCTCTCTGTATTTTTTTTTTTTTTCATCGCACTTTTATTTTCCATTTAGGAATATGATTGAATTAAACCTTCCAAACCCTCCACAAGGGAGAAAGAGAGGAACAGCGAGTACTGAACTGTCTCCCGCATGCTTCAGGGAGAGAGACGAGCAGCAATTTAGCACTATCCATTAGTACAGAGAAAAGCGACTCCGGGGTCTGATTCTCTTCCCACATGCATTGATGCTAATCGGGTGTAACTCCACAGCCGTGACTGCAGCCCCACGGGCGCAGGGGAGAGCCGCGCCGCTCTATCCTTTCTACCTTCACAGGCAGCCCCAAATACCCTCTGTTTTCCAACCAAGCCGAAGTGGGAATTTATAGAAATAATAATAATGATTAATCATGATTTGCACTTCTCGAGGATTTTTCTTCTTGGCAACTCAAAGCTCTTTTGAAACGGCAATTAATTATGCCTCATAACCCCCCTCTCGAGGTAGGTCAAGGACAGTTAGGGGCTGTTTCCCCCTCCCACGGAAGCAAAGGGAATGCGTGAGCAGCTCGGAGCCACCCGTCCCTCCAGCGCAGGCTGAGGCGAAGGACCCGGCAGCAAGCAGAGAGCGCGCGGGGCTCCGGGGAACGGCGAAGCATCGCGAGCTGAGCCTGGGATGGCCCTGAGATTCCCAACCTCATTCCAGCAAAAGGCGCCTTGGACTATAGTTGGAAGCTAATTGTTTCTCTTGTAAGAGATGCATAAAGTAGTAATATTAATAATAATAATAATAATATTTATTTGTTTCCAGTGTGGGATGTAATGAGACCTTTTTAATTTTCTCGTAACACTTAAGGGAGATTATCCATGCTACTGATCCTGTGTACCGGTGATAAAGAAGGATAGGCTGAGGTGTGAAAGATGCAGATTAATTGCCCCTCCTCTTCTAATTAAGACCAAGGATTTGAAGCAGGTTCTCCTGCAGCATCAGCTTTGAAGCAGCACCAGGTGAACATCTCCCTCCAGAGCTTCGCGGCCGTTCCGCGCCCTCTTTCTCTCTTCTCCTTCAACAGAAATTTCACCTTAGACACGAGAAACCTTTTCCAATAAAAAGTCATCAAATCAGGTAGAGTCCCCCCACGAGCTTTGGACCTTGGAGCCCACACTTCACAGCAGCACAGGAACACCGAGCCTTTCGCAGCCCTTCCTCCTAATCAGGCCCCATGTTCCTCATCGTGGAGGAGCTGAAAACACGCTACAAGACAGCAGCTTATTTCACGAGCGCTCAATTAATTCGCAGGCGGCCTAAAAACAGCAGAAGCCGCGAATTTCACCGGTCCCGTTGGCTGCGAAGGAGCTGAGGATAAGCACAGCAATATGAAACCAAGGCACGCAAGCTAAAAAGTTATCAGCAGGCTGAGGCACTGCTGGAAGTCGTCTTTGTGCCCCAGGAGCTCAGCAAACCCCAACCTCTCTTCTCAGCCCAGATTTTATCTCCTCCCTCCCCATCCTGCCTCCTCATTTGCAGCCCGCAACTAATGAATCCTCGGCAGTTTTATTCGATGCGAGCTCCTTTTCCCGGCTCGCTGGAAACTCAGGGGACGGGCGAGGTGCTCAGTTCCAGGTTTCTCAATATCAAAGCCCTGGCGAGTTCAGCTGGGTCACAGTCTTTTTGAGCGCGGGAAGTACGGGAGAGAGAGAGCGGAGAAAGGAGGAGAGAGGAGGGAGTTGCAGTCCCGGGGAAGTCCCCGTGCAGTCGGTGGGGATGCTGCCGGTGACAGCACTGAGGTCCCCGTCAGCCCTCCCCAGGGAACCAGCCGCCCGCAACAGCCCCCCTGTGAATTGACAGCATTTTAAGGTGAAAAGCAGAGCATTTAGGGAAAAAGGAAAGCCCTCCTTCTCCCGCATCTGGAGGCACTCGCAGGGATATCCCCCAGAATCACAAACACGTGATAAAGTTCCCCTTGGCAGCCCCACCAACAGCTCACCGGGCCGAGGAGCTGGGGTTTAAGATGGGCGAATAAAGAAAGAAGCACGCTGAGCCCGCACAAACTCAGTACAACTAAGGATGCACCAAACCCGCACCCCAGGGAAGGGCCCTCTCCCGGCACGGTGGGAGGGATGCGCACAACCCAACTCCCAAAGCCACGGAAGAGCACGCTGGTGTACACTTGTGGAGCGGAGACAAATTCTCCTTTGCGCCCACACACACACACACATGCACACCCTCCACCGCTCTGCCGGGATAAGCACAGGCTGATGGTGAGCGTTGAGGTTCCCCCCGTGTCCTGGGGACGGGGAGAGTGAGGTGCCCGGCGGAGCCCGTGCGGCAGAGCGAGAGGAGCTCACCTCTGGGCAGCCGCCTTCCCCCGTGCATTTGCAACCCGCAGGGAGCGGTTGGTGCTGTCCTCAGGCACGAGAAACTTCCTCCATAAAATTAAGCTTACGGGCGTCAGGGGACGGGCCGTCACTTGGTTAATTTTCAAGGTCCTTCATATCTCTTGCCAGCAGCACCAGTGCCGCAAAACTTCTTCAAAGGACTGCTCCTGGGGAAGGCTCAGGCGGCCCCTTTCCAGCCTTATCTGCGTGGCTCAGACCAACGGATTTGCCTAATGGCATCGCTGCATCTGCCGTGAGACACACCGCGTACCTGACGGAAGCAAGCGGGGCTGAGCGAGGGCTCCCCTCACTCCTCGGTAGCCGGGCTGAAGTCAACGAGCCCACGGGACAACTGACCAGCAGGACATCCCGCAGACATTACATCTCTTAAAACGTAATTGAGCAGCTGAAAAAATTAAACTATAAACTCAGCTATAAACACATGCATGTTTATATGCAAATATTTACATATAAATATACCTCAGTTTGTAAGTAATATTGTAAATTACAATTCGTCCTGACCTGAAGGTTACATGCGCATGCGGATCTTTCTATCGCGAACGAAAATCTGAGCACAGCTGGGTCAGAAGTTGCTTCACAGAAGGTTTTTCAGGCAGAGGATGGTGTTCAGTGAATGCAAAGTGGCTTCCAGAAGTATGACAATTCCACTTACATTTTATTGCTTTTTTTAAAAAAAGTAAAAGTGATACAGTTCTACTTTGCCATTTATTTTGGTTTTCTTTTTTGGACTCTTACCACATTATCACTTGTAAAAGACTCCAAAAGTCAAGATGGAAGTGTCAGAGTGATCTTATCAACTACCAAAGCCAAAACAGTTTAATGCCGACGGTAATCATTCTAAATGCAAATATTTCTCTGCAAATTATTCTGTTTTTACAGAGGAAAAAAGAAAAAACAAACCAAACCCACTTTTATTCTACTTTGGAATGAAATAAGCCCTGGGAAATTCACAGGACATAAAATCTGAGTTCGGCTCTATTCTGCTTGCTAACTCCCCACACACTGATGCAAACTTACCCTACACATTTCAAAACACCATCCCAAAGTGCCATCCACATCTATTCCTGGGAATAGTCTCCTCCACGCGGAGCCAGCGCTGCGAGGAGAACACTGAGGCTCCTGCCAAAATGTGCCCAAGCCTGTATTTCATCCAAAATTTCCTTTCTATATTTAGTTATCGTGCAATTCCTACTGCAGTGGTTCTGGCAAAGTCCCCGCAGCTTTTCTGAAGTTGAAAATTGAACGGTGTTTAACAGCACCGGGTAAACAAAAAAAAGGACAAAGGTGCTGCGTGGTTTAGGGTGCCCCAGCCCCCTCTGGGCGCAAACGCTGCACAGCCGGGAAAAACAGGGACAGGGTTAAGGTTGAGGGGGTGGCATGGGGGGGACTATCCCCCACCGCCGCGCATCCCCGCCCCGAGCGTCCCCCGCCCGCGCATCCCCTCCCCGCGCATCCTCTGCCCTGCGCATCCCGCCCCGCGCATCCCCCCCACAGCCCATCCCCCCCCCAGCGTATCCCCGCCCCGCGCATCCCCCCCGCTGCTAATCCGCCCCACAGCGCATCTCCTCCCCGCGCATCCTCCGCCCTGCGCAACCCCGCCCCGCGCGTCCCCGCCCCGCACATCCTCCGCCCTGCGCATCCCCCGCGCATCCCCCCCCCCGCGCATCCCCGCCCCGCGCATCCTCCGCCCTGCGCATCCCCCGCGCATCCCCGCCCCGCGCATCCCCCCCGCTGCGCATCCCCCCCACAGCGCATCTCCTCCCCGCGCATCCCCGCCCCGCGCATCCCCCGCCCCGCGCATCCCCCGCGCCGCCCACCCGCGGCCGCCCGTCTCCCGTGGAGCTGGGACGCCACCTGCCGCGCGCGGGGCTCGGCTGAAACCCGGGTCCTAAGGCCACCAAAATCCAGCCGTGGCCCCCCCAAAACCCTCTCCCCCGGGGCGGGGGGGTGCGTGTGTTTCACAGCCGCGGGGGTGAGGATGCAGCCTGCCCGCTCCTGGGGCAACCAGAAAGCATCACGGACTTTGATTTTATACTTATATGCGTTCTTTTATATATATATATATAATTATTTTTGTCATGGATCTGCAGGATTTTGAGGAAATCCGCAGCAAGGAGCGCAGACGGAGATGGGAGGGCTGATCCTGACGTAACGTGTCCCCCAAAGCGAAGGCTGAGCCTTAACCGAGGTGTGGGAAAACTCATTTTGCGCGGCGCTGCCTTGCTCTGCTGACACCTCTGCCCCCCCCGCCCCGGGGCCGGCGGTTTAGTCTGTGTGGGAAAACAAGGATTCCTCTGTGGACAGGGCTTTTCCTGTGATTTCTGCATATTTTCTAGGTCAGAGTGGTTTGTGCACTTCTCTAAACTTTATTGCAAAGCCCTCAGCTTGGACCATCCCATCCCACAACCGCCCACAGCATCGAAATGCTGTCTTCTGCTCTTGACCGCGCTGGAAAATGGGCCACCAGGAGCCTGGCGAGGGTCACACTTCAAACCCGGCAGGCAAAAAGCGAGATATACGTCTTACCCACTTCATCCATTTTATTGACTCAGTATCGGCTCCCGCCTGGAAAACGCTGGGCAGCCTCAGTTCCCTTTACCCCACGCACACCCGACGTGGGCTGCGGGGCCGCGAAGGGAAGAAATTTTAAAGCGAAGTCGCAGGGAGAGCCTGAGAGCGCCGTCTGCGGGGTCACGCTGCAGCAGCCGGAGTTAAAAATACAGAGAGGGCAAGTTTTAAACGAGCTTTCCGAGCTTTAAGCGCAAAGAACAGCCTTTGAAAGGCGCTGATTGAAGTGGTTTGAGGTCAGCGTGGGTGAGCGGCACTGCTGCTCCGGGAAGACTTGCTGCACCGCAGCACCTCCCGCTCTGGCAAGGGCTGGCACGGAGCAGCGAAACTCAGACAGTTTGCGTTTGGCCAGGGCTCGTGCTGGGCCAGTTACAGCACAGTCCCGGCCATGGGTACCATGAAATGACACGTGGGTGGTTGGGGAAGGAGGAATCTTCACCAGCATCACCGTGACACACCTTGCAGGATCAGGCCCTCGCACGCCCGTGGTCCTCGGACACGCTGGCTATGCTGGAGAGGGACAAGCCTGGGACGTGGGGACTGTCTGGGGGACAGGGTGGGGGGCATCAGTTCACTGCGGGATTTTTGGAAGTTGTTTAGTTCTCCTGTTGGCTGCAGTGTTGACTTGGCAGCTCCAAGGGGCAGGTCAGGAACCTCCGGATGCGGAGGACCTCTCCTCTCGGGCTGCTGCTGTTTCCAAGGGAGTTGGAGGAGTTGGCTTAGTTTGCATGAAAAATTCCTGCGGAGGCAAAAGATTAATTTCAATCCCGAAGTTTCTTTGCAATTTCTTTAGGAAGCCAGGGAGGAAAACAAACACCGACCCTGTATTCAAAAAAAAAAACCCTCTCTGAAAATATTGCTTTTGATAAGACAAGTCATTTTGTGCTTCATGATTAGTTTTGAAGGGGAAAACAACCCTAACCCAACCCGCGCAGCCACCTGCCCGGCGTTCTGCACAACCTGGGCAAAACAGGGGATAATAAACACTCCTTTATCCAGCAGGCACGTTAGTGAGGCTTCATTAACTCCGAGGCTCAATTAAAGTCTCTAAAAAGCTTCGAGCTGCTTGACCGAAAGGCTCTATGAAAACTAATTTAGCGCTTTTCTATCTGCTCAGCACCAGGACCACAGCGAGATGCTCCGTCCCACCAGAACGGTGCGAGGAGGCTGACGGCAGGGGAGGGGATGTGACAGGTGACTTATCTGGTGGCACACGGTGGCCGGCGGGCGCGGGCTGACCGCGGCGAGGAGGGAAGAGCTCTGATTTTTAAACACTGTTTTTCCTCGGGTAGCTGCCTCGCAGCTGCGGGCTGAAAACAGCACGCTCATCTCTTCACAGCTGTAACGTTTGCCCAGCCTGGGAGCCTGATGAGACAGTTTGAAGTAGGAAGGGGGGGTTAATTGCACATTTTATGGTTGCTAAGAGTCCCCCTGAGCCAAACTGCCTGCCTGCTGCAGCGGCAGAGAGTCACGGCCGGGCTGAGCCGTGCACCGAGAATCCCCAGCCGCGCACAGGGACACTCAGATAGATGCTACCCCCGGTGCTTCGGTGGCAGATTTACCAGGCTGTTCACATCTCCGGTGTAAATCCAGTGACTTAGAGATAAACTCGGTCCATGGCAAGGAATTGTTTCAACAAAACAGGGCCCGTCAGGAGCGGGGTTGTGTTGACAGAGCGGCAGTCCCTGCCGTGCCAGCTCTTGGCATCCCCCAGCTGGAGCCTTTATTTACACAGCTCTCCGCAAGGAGCACCGCTCATCCCAGCATGTGTTGCTCTTTCCCAAAGGCGAGGAGTCGGGAGGAGATGTGGGAGAGCAGCAGCATCCTCTCGGCCTTCCCCCGCCAGGCAGGAGGAGCAGAGGCACGCCTGGAGCCTGGGAAACCAAAGTCCTCAGAGCACGGTGGTTTCCTCAGTTTCCCCATCTACAGTTAACTCCCAGAGTCCGTCCAGAAGGTGGAGAGCATGGTACCTCTGCGTGCCAGCAGACAGTTTGCCCAATAAAAGGAAAAGTGGAGGGGAAAGTGGGAAAGGGAAAGCACGGAGGAAAATAAAAAAGAAAAAAACGGGCACTGCTGAGACACTCCGCTCTGAATTTAAATAAAGCCCCGTCTCTTTTCTCCTGCTCCCTGACAGTTCTGTCTGCAGGTTTGCATTCAGCATAGGCTCCTCAGTAAACAAATACATGAGTTTTATGCAACAGAATAATTGTTTAGTATTAAATAATTCTCTCCATTTGTACACTTCAAGCCGCAGACGCTCAGCAGAGCCGACGCTCAGCTCAGGCAGGAAAGGAAAAAAGCATTGGGGCATGGGGAGAGCCGAGCTAAAGCCCTGCAGAGGAGCTCGCGGTGGAGTCCAGGCTTTCGCTTTCACTCCGATCCCCATATAATAGACTCACCGAACCCCCTGAGACGGGCGGGCGCCTCTGCACCACCGCCTCATCCAGCTGATGCTGGAGCAGGGCCAGCTGGAGCAGCTTGCCGCGGGTCCCCCATCCAGATGTGCCTCACCAGGGCCGGGCAGAGCGGCAGGACCTCCTCCCTGCTGGCCACGCTGCGCCCGATGTCCCCGGGTGCCTGTTGGCTGGCTTTGCCACAAGGGCACGTTGGTGGCTCGTGGTCAACCTGGTGCCCACCAGGAGTCCTGTGGCCTTCCCTGCAAAGCTGCTCTTGGGCATGTGCCGGTGCCTGCGGTCATTCCTCCCCGGGTAAGGGGTTATTCCTCCCCTATTTAACTTCATGGGATTCCTGCTGGCCCGTTGCTCCAGCCCGCCAAGGTCCCCCTGAGTGGTGCTGAGAACCATCTGGTCTATCAACCACTCCTTACAGTTTCTTCAAGTCAGCATCCTTGCTGAGGTGCTCTGTGCCATCCTCCCGGTCATTAATGAAGACATGAAACAATGCTGGTCCCAGTACTGACCAGTGACTGGCTTCCCCTTAATGGCCCGTGTGGGTTCACAGTGCCCACCCCACGGCATCTCACCGCCATCCCCACTTTTCAACTTGCTTGAGACCCTCCAGAGGTAGATCGGTTTTGTCCTCCCCATCATAAAGATGGGGGAGACTGGGACCAAAACTTTCCAAAGCAGTCGCTCGTTACAAGTAAGCAGGGATGTTTCCACTGGTTTTGGAGCGACTGTCTCGGAGAAGCAGGAACGGACAGTGCTTGACACTAAACATCCCTCCTGGAAGAAATTTCTCGTGCGTTTTCCCCGAGGCCAGAAGCGTATTGGTTGCAGAGCCGAGAAGTCTCTGCTCGTAGCTCACAGCTTAGAGCAGCAGACAGAGACAGCAGCTCTCGAGACTTTAGCCCTGTCTTAATAGGAGACACTGCAGTAAGGGAAATATTATATTAAATCTCTATATTTATATGTGTAACAAAAGTGGTATCAGCAAAATCCTACAGCATCAAAGCAAATCACTTACCTATTTTTAGCTGTGTGATTTAGTCACACGCTCTGCGGAAATAAGGTCAGGTTCTTTGCAGTGTATCCCTTTCTCCCCATCTCTCGCTATTTTTTCCTGTCCTTATTAAAATTCTCCACCCTGCAGCAGAGCTTTACGACACGGAGACTTTGCGAGCTCCTTACCATCTGTGGGGTCAAGCTGTAGCACTGTCCCAGTAGGAGCCCGTCCTGCTGTCAACGTGTCGGGATTAGAGGTAACAAAGGCAGGCAAGGCAGAGCCGGGATTTGCAGCCCAGCCTCTCTGCCGGCCAGCGATGCCGGGGGGTCTCCGAGCCTCCCCGGTCTCTCACTGGTCCCACAGCGGCCAAAGGGAGTCGCTGGCAGATGCCACCGCTGATGGCATCAGGGACCTGGCCTGGGAGCGCCCAGCTGTGACAGCGCTGCCTCCTCCCACAGCCTTCAGCTAGTAAGAAATCACTCCCTGCCTCAGTTTCCCCGGTTCCGATGTCATGCTTTTTGGTCTCTCATTCAACAGTGGAATGGGGAGTTACAAGCCTTCAAGAGAGAAGATTAAGTTTGGGCTCCTTTTAAATGTCATTGGAAGAGCAATTCAAGCAAATGATGGGGAAATTATTCTATTTCTTTGAATATTTAGTGTCCCCAAACCTTTTTCTAGAAATTGTTCTGGCAGACATTTTCCCAATTTAAAAAGAAAAAAAAAAGATAGATCATATTTGTATTTAAAAGAGAAACTACCTGGCAAAAGTCCCATAAAGCACACACAGTATTTTTTACCCACCTGCGAAACACCTCAGCATCGTTAGCAGTAACAAACAAGTAAGGGAAGTTAATTTAAGAAATTAAAATGGCTCTTGTTGCCTTCTTTTCAGTGAGACTTTATTTGTTCTGTTTTCACTTCAGCTGCTACAAAAAGGTCTTCTCTGGGAAGCAATAATACATTCATCACATGATGCAGCTGAACTTTGAACTTCGTGGTCCGGCACACAATAACCTTATTACTGCTTCTTTTTTTTCAGTCTGATAATTCATTATTATTTATAACTGCAACATTAACTGCTGTCTAATATATTTTGATATTGTACCTGTTGAGCAATGCCCGTGATTTATAGCCTTACTATCCTATGAGTACAGCTCTTGACCCCTGAAAATCCCTTCTTGCTTTGCAAGTTGCAGTAATACACGTGAAAAAGCTAAAATTGGCTCTAACTTGATTTCTGGACCACGTGAAACCAAGCTTTCCAATAAGGATATACAAAATCTTTGTAAAATTAGTTTTTCAGTCAGTCTGAAGTCAACCGAAAATCCCTTCATTTTAATAAGCTAAAATTCAGAATGATCCAAAAGAACTTTGAATCGAGAAATGCTTTCAAATTTTATTATTATTTTTTAAATTCTGAGAATCTAAAGTAGAGGACCTCGACCCTACGAAACATTTTGTTTCGTTTTCGAGGAACGTTCTAGTTCCTCTAAACAAAATGATGCCAACTTTACGAAGATAATAGTGTCAATTAAATAGATACTAATAAATAAAATCCTTTCCTTGGAAATGGATGTTGTGTCTGAATATTATCAACAATCTCTTAAGAAAAGAAAAGCCTGAAATACTGTTTCCAGTCTTAGATGCGGGATATAGTCTCTAGCCCTTACAACAAGCTATTTTACAGCTATGTATTGATATTTGCTCAAAACTCTAGATGCTATTTTCTGTGTTCATTATTTACCACTTGGAGAATGCATCTTGTTTGCATAAATTATGTTGGTTTGGGCACTGGGGCAGAGTTAAGGTTATTGTTGAAACTTCCATCAATACCTTTGATGCTTTTTGGCCTGTGTGTTTCTTGACCTGCTGGTTCTATATTTGTTTTAAATCTTGCCATTGAATAACAACAAAAGAAATCCTGCTATTTCCATGAATAACTGCAAGGTACTAATTATGTTCCTGTAAATTAATGGTCTATTTACTACCTTAACCTATCTTAACAAAGATTTTGTTTGGGGATATATTACTAATGAAAAAGCCTTGACATCTTAACACTCTCCTGGGTAAATCGTTAGAATAGATTCCAAATGCAATTAAAGAAAGACTTTTTTTTTTTAACCACTGTATTAGGAGATAAATAGGCACATTCTCCCCCCTGAATGCTTGTTTGTAAATTCACAGAATTTCCATTAACTCCACGCTTCTTGCCTCAAAATTGGTCTGCTGCAGGTGGACTGGGAGAAATGGTTAGGACAGGAGGAGGTTTTTGGTTTGCTTTTATTTTTTGTGCGTGAAGCGAGAAATTGAAATGAGGGAAATCTCCAGAGGTGGCAGCAGAGGAGGAAACACTGGGGGAAACTGGGAGCAGGAATATTGCCCTGGGGTGGGAATCTCCTCCAGGAGAGCACGGAGGACCCTCTTTCCACAGCCATCAGCAGGGCTTTCTCCAAGCATGAGGTGTCCACAGGTCTGAGACAGCTCCCCACTCCGATTTCCAAAACACCTTTTCAAAGGCTGTTGCCAACTCTGATGATCTTTTTGATAGTCTTGTGATTTCCTGGGGGAAAGGGGGATTTCTCTTGCAGTTTCTAACCACTCACAGCGTGCCATTTCTTTACAGTTCTTACGAAGGAGGAACTTTTTAGCCTTTGGAGACTCCAAGAGAAGTTTTAGAATGTCAGTCCTAATATTACAATAGTTTGAGAGAAGCCCTGGGTTATTATTTAATCAATCTTAAATATTTTCTGACAAAGACATAGCACAGGGAGGACCTGACCCTTGAATTTGCAACGAAGGGAAATTGCTTTTTTTTTTTCTTTTGAGGTGTACAGATCCTTTCCTGACAAATTCCAAATCTGCAGCACTCAAACATTTAACTTTTCCTTTCACTGCATTGACAGAGAGAAGAACGATTTCAAGGGAGGAGGGGATGAAAGGGAGGGGAACGGATGGACACAGTCCATAACCCCGCTGAGACGCACAAGAGATGTCCATGCCCCGCAGACGCAGGAGGGGATCCTGCACAGACAAGCTCCCGTGTGTCCCCGCGGTCTGAACCACCAAGAAGAGGCTTCTGAAGTTTGGCCAAATAAAGAGCATCCGAATCCTGTCAAGGCAGGGGCAGGCAGAAGGCAGTTGCTGCTTCTGCCACAGATTGGCATTCAAGCAGCTGAATTAATCCATAGTTTCGTGCCTGCCGGTCCCTCTGATTGGGCTTTTACAATTAGAACAATCTTGTCCCCAAGTGTTTATGAAAGAGCTCCAGTGCAGGTTCCCAGCTTTTTATTACAGCTGAATTTAAGGGCATTTATTTAGCTCGTTGCTGCCACTCCCCAATCCGTATTTGCTAACAAGGGCTTTGTTCCACGCTGGGGATTTAAGAGGGACAGAGGATTACTGCAGCCTCGCCACCCCTCCTCTCTCCGTCCCAGATCTGTCTCTCCGGCGCGCGCTGGCTCCATTGGATTACGGCATCGTGCCATGCTGCATCTCTCTCTTTGTGAAGTGGATTGATTTACCCCTCTCAGCCCACTCGCTTTTCTCCCCACCTTCCTCCGAAAGAACAAACAGCATCAGATATGCCGGAGCGTCTCATGTCACCGCTAAGATTTACCGCGCTTTGCAAAACAAAAGTGTGTAACTTTGCGGCCGGAAAGCGAGAGAGACAGGCAGGAGGTGACAACTCTTTCTGAGGCCGAAAGAGAGGAAAACGGATTACAAGGAAAGGCTTCGTGCCAGGGCTTCGGAACGAAGCAGAGCAGCACCAGCACCCCCCGCTCTCCCATCCAGAGCTGGGAAAGACGGGACGCTTTCTCCCACAACTGTATTTCCAGGGTAGGAGCCCATTCCCCATGCCCAGAGGACCATCTCCCAGCTATGTATTCTCCTCAGATCTCCGGAGTTGTAGCTCTCCTGTGTCGCTGGTCCTTAAACCACACCAGGCTGCCACCCAGATCCTGCACCAAACACATGCTGCCTAACTATGCTTTTGTACTAATGTCTGCAGTTTCAGCCTTCTGGGGCTTTTGGGCAGGAGGGAAGGTTGTTTTTTTCTTTGAAAGGACAGTTTCAGCCTTGAAGAAGGCATTAGAAATCTCCATGTTTAGTCACTCCCTTTCTTCTTCTCCCTTTGGTTTCGGTTTTGTAGATTTATTCCCCCCGTGGTGATTTCCCTGCCATTTAAATATGTGCCAGCAGTTTACAAGCCTTTCCTGAGGCTGCCGTAGGCAGTATTGTATGTTTTCGCCTTCCCTGCCTTCAAGGTTTCGCTCGAGGGCCCAGCCCCAGTGGTAAAATACCTGGCCCTTAAAATCCCAGCCTGCTGCCATCGATTGCGACAAATCGTCTCGGGCTTACGAGTCAAACCCAACAAAACCGAGTCTTTAAGACACAAAATGCCCAGCCTGTAAATATGGGGGTGCAGAGGGCTGAGGGGCAGGGGAGGAGATGAAGATGGGGGGGAGATACTGGAGGGCAGAGCCACGGGCACGTGCCCGGCCCCGGCGAGGGGCTACCGGCTGGGCAGGGTGTGCGCCGGGCAGGCGGGCGCCGACCCCCCCCCAGCCTTGTACGCTCCCTTCACCCCACACAATAGATGCAGCAAGCTATTTCCAGCAGGTAGGTCATAAATCCCCCGTTTATTGCCTTTTATTATGTTGTTTCAACAGCTCTTAAAGCTGGAACAGCGACCGATTGATAGCTGCTTTAAATCTCTTTCATTTTCTGCCCATATTTCTTTATTTTTCAGGGAGGGGGGCATCCATCTTTTTTTCACCCATCCACCGTCTCTTTCCCTTCAGGAGTCAAATCCCATCTCATCTCCTTTACGAGTCAAATTTTATAGATCCCCCCTCCGCGGTGGAAGACGGCGGCGGCACAGAAACGCTGCTCGCGACTGGGGAAGAGCAGCCAGGGAGGGCGCGTGGAAGAGGACACGGTGGTTACGTTTGGCTAGGAAATGCACATAGACCGAATTCGAACCGAGAGGGGCAAAGCGGAGAGAGGAGAAGAGGCGGCCAACTCGGCGGGGAACGATTGCCTGCCGCCGAATCGGGAGGGAGAGAGCCACAATTAAAATACTGTAAGACGGTTATAGCCCGGATCAATTTTCAGGTGTTCATTTGCAATTGCGTCCCCTCCTCTTGAACGACCGTCTCACCCTCCAGGGGAGAGGACAGCAAACGCAACTTCAGGGAGGGCGTCTAAGGATGCCAGCGGATCTTTATGGAGAAGCCAGAGGAAAGTTATGGATTAAATCTCAGCGTCTCAAACAGCCCCAGTGCAGCCCCGAGCACAAACCCTGATCTTAGGGGTCACCAGGGACCTCTGAGTCACACCAGCAGCAGCAGTGGGGCCAGGGCTCGCTCGGCCGACAAACCTGGAGGCAGGGATGTGATTGATGGTAGCGCTGGGGAATCTCGAGCATCGCCCTCCCGAAGCCTGTATTTTTCCAAGAGTTGATCAAAATCTTATTATTTTGGTCAGGGTAGCTATCTACTAGCAAAATAGAGTTTTCCCATGAAAACATTTCATAAGGATATGTCCACAGCGCTGAAATTTATAGTGGGGGAGAAACCGAGTGAATTATTTCAACAGTGTTTGCTCCAGTTCTCATTTTGATTACCTTCATTTTGACACGTATTTTAATATATTCATATTTTCATGCTTTGACCTTATCAGAACGAAACGCTTCATTCCATCTAAATGAAGGGATTACAAATGGGCTGGATGAAAGTCTTGGCTGTTCTGAATCTGAAAATGTGACAACTTCTGTTCCACAGAAAAGTTCCAAATTTCAGCATCTCATACGCATTCAAAGCAAACTCCCCAAAGAGTGAAAAGGTCTTGAATGAACACCAATTAAAAGTCCGGGAGCACTCACCAAACAGTAGCCTTTTTAGGCAGGTTTCCAACCTTCATTAAGGCATCTAAACTAACAGCTAATTTCCATGCCGGATTCAGACTGGCCGTGTCTGAGAACTTGCTTTAATGGTGGTTTTTAGGCACCTGGAAATCCAGCCCCAGGTTCTCTGGGCACATCAGATCCCGCAGCCCTCAGGTACATTCCTCAGAACTCCTTTTCTGGCTGGAGGTGAGGACTTTTAGCAGTCCATTAGCTGTAAGCAGCCCCTTACAGAAGGGGTTTAAGAAAAACACTGAATACCTTCTGCTTAACTAACCAACTGAATTAACAGTCACAGCAATTAGCATCCTTTCCAGTAAGAGTCTCTTAGGGCTGTGGCTATGTGCTGTGAAAGAAGCCAGCCAGCCAGCGGGGTAGCTCGGGCACCGCCTGGGAGGCCAGAAAAACGTATCCTCCGGCTTCAAGGGTAATGTATTTCCACGCGGTGCAACGGGATTTATACCAATAATTCCCAAAGACCAAGTGTGAAATAACTAAATCACGTGCAAGTGCCAAATGGGGGGGATCTCCAGTCACTTCAATCCACTAAACAGATTTCTTCCCGTCCAAAATGAGAATTAACTGCTTTATCTTCTTTTTAAATTAACATGAGGGGGCAGAAACCAGAAATTTTCAGCACGCGACTCCCAGTTTTACAATAACTGCAGCTGGATCCCATGTCTTGACTGGCTCCACCTTTTCTGATTTACGTGACAATTTATTCTACTGGGATCTGTGACAAAACCTTGGCGTCTCTGATGGATGGAATGTCACTGGTGAACAAATTCTTACCTGGGAGCTTTTGAAGCAAGGAGCACGCCTATTGTCCAACATCTTCATTTCACCACTCCATTATTGTATTTTTAAAGAACTCC
Organism: Vanellus vanellus; assembly: GCF_965231255.1. Taxonomy (NCBI): domain Eukaryota; kingdom Metazoa; phylum Chordata; class Aves; order Charadriiformes; family Charadriidae; genus Vanellus; species Vanellus vanellus. Next base: position 4,643,215 of record NC_138923.1, on the reverse strand, counting down.
CAGACGAAGGCCGAGTGTACTCTTCAAAGTTTGGCCAGTGCAAGCCCTGTCAGTTAAAAGGGCGAATAGCTTTTTTAATTTTTTTATGGTTTAGATGTGCCAATAAATCTCTTGGCCAGTTTTCCACAGTTTTCTTGCTGAACCAAGAGCAAATTAAACGGAGAAAGCAATTTTTTTTTTTTTTTTTCCAGGGGCAGAAGTTGGTAGAAGAGCTGCTTTCTAGGACAGCTGTCCAGGCAAACCTTTGAACTTTATCCAGAGGTAGAGGTGGGATTTGTAAAACTGCTTTTCTTGTCTTCAGAGAGACGTCAACTAAGATTCTCCCTTTGACACAATGTAAAGAAAAAAGACATCCCTTTCTGAAAAGCCTCATTCCAAGGAACTGAATAGACGATCCAAACAAATAAGCACAGAAATAGAGTTAAGAAAAGGTGGGATTTAATCTAAGATAAATCTGCATCTGAACAGGAATAATGGTGGCACAGAACAACCAGGAGGTTCAGGGCTAAAACTATCCAGCTGGGTCCTCAGTGTAAACTTCTGAACATGGGTGAAAATTCAGAATAAAAGGCAGATTCCACCTGCCTTCGCATTAGACCGACTAATTATAAAATTATTGCCCTCAGCCCTGGGAAACCTCCCTGGGCTCTGCTTGTGCTGAGCTGTACAAGCATGCTTCTAATCATGGTTGGCTCGGCACGATTTTTTTGTTTAAGGCACACAAAATCAAGCCCTCTCTGTCTCGCTCCTGCCCGCAGGACCTTAAACCACGATTGCGCTGAGGGGTGCGCAAAGCAGGACGGCTAACGTGCCCAGCCCACGCGCCGCCGTCAGCAGTTCCGCCACGAACTCACCCCAAACCTCCTCCCCAGCGTAACACACCCCACCCAGGGCAATAACAAAAAAGTGGTCCCAAGTTTTTGGGGCTTTGAGGTTGGTTTGTTTTTTTTTTTTTCAGGACCGCTAGCAGCAGCAGGAAAAACACTCTGGAAATCCTTGTTGTAGGTTGTACAAGAAAAAAAAAAAACAACAAACATATGCCATATAAAATGCATCTCAGCCAGGGTTCAAGGTCCCTAGCACCTCTGCAGATCTACTCTTTGGTGGTGCCTATATCACCGACCGCCCGAGCGACCTTACACCAAGCGGTTCGAAGCCCCGTGCCTCAGTTTCCCCACCTGCCAACGGGAGGAGGCACTATTCCTGTACTGCACAAACCTCCGCCTTTGGGAGGTGGCACAGAGACCACTGCTACTGGGAACCTTGCAAAACTCAGGTTATTGGATCCAGGAATACTGCTGTTTCGTATTAGCAAAGTATTTATTAATAACCGCTGTCACAGCAATCAAATATTGTCCACAACAGCTTCTGCGGTTCGCCACAAACAATGACAGTCGCTCGCAATACTTCTCTCTTAATCCAAGTGCCAGACTGCCTGCGCTGGTGACTCGGTTTCTTACTATTTCTGCCTTTAATAGCTGCAGCACTGATTAGATTGTTTGGAGTAGCCCATGTTCGGCGGTTTAATGGGTTCCAGCCCAGACAGACTAATGGATCTGGAGACCAGCAAAGAGCAGGAAGGTGAGCTGAGTGGAGAGTATTGAGGCTTTTAAGGCAGAAAAGTAGCAGCTAGACATGGGGTGGCTGACTCGCAGAGCCTCGGCGGAGACAGATATCCTCGCTGATCGTCCTCGGTCATTCATCACTCTGCAACGTGCCCATGAAAACCGGTCATTTCTAGAAACAATTCGCAAAATGCAAAGCAGGGCTGGGAAGGGTTCCTGGGGCTCAGGGCCAGACACGCAGCCAGGTGAATTATTGCAGAGTTGGAGCCCACAGGATATTCCCTCTCCTAAAGAAGTGCGTTTCTCTTCCTGATGCCTCTTATCACCACCCGGGAGATGTCAGCACCTCAGAGAAACCAAATCTCCTTGCTCCATCCAGCACGGTCCATTTTTTTCTGCCTCTGAGAGATCTAGAGAAGAGAGAGCTGCTCCTCCTTCTCATGACTACCAGACCCTAATACACGAGGTCTGCTGGGGGGAGAGGTCTTGGATTCAGTCCTGTGCAGGGACTCACCCAAAGGTTGTTTTTACCTGCACGTTATCACTGGTAGGTGACTTACCACGAAGGAGAGACTTCAGTCTACTTCAAGATGCGTTTCCAGACTGTACTGTCTGGGTTCTGGAAAAAAACTGTTTGAGGCATGTGCCACAGAAGAAACAGAGTAAGTAGGAAAGGATTTGCTAAAAACGATTCTCATGCTCACTCAGAGAAACCCTTAGGGTCTTTGCTTTGCTTTTTACTAAAAGAAAATCCTGATTACATAGGAGGGGAAGAAGATAGGAATCAGGGACACCGCGTGTCTTTTTGCAAAAATATTTGTAGAATAATATTTATAGTTCCCAAACTGACTGGGAAGTGGATGACCCTTTGCCCTCTCCTCCCAGGTATTAAGTATTCTGAGTGATGAAGAAGGGTTTGCACCAGTGGGAACACGAACAGAGAACATCTAGAAGTTGTTTGAGCAAACCATCAGTCGCCAGCAGAGAGGGAAGTACCTCCTGGACTTCTCACTGATATGATGCGAGGGGAGGCTGGGAGGGGCAAGAGACTGGCGAGAACATGAGTGATCCCATAATTAAACAAAAGGCTTTCTCTAAAATCCCCACTGATGGATATCCTCCTGCAGGCTGGGTACCAGCTTGTGTCGTTTGGTTTTGTTCCACCAGCCATAAATAAAAGGTCTCCCGGGACTCGTGAGGAGAGTAAAAATGGCATTTGGCAGAAAAATTGCAACAAGGACAAGGATGCGATGGAGACCTCGAGTAAGGGATGCAGAAGCCCAGGCGGAGACAAATTGCCAGTTTATCCTGATCTTCCCTTGGGGCATCCCTCCCCCTTTCCCAAATCTACAGAATGAGCAAGGCAGAAACCAATAGCCCAGCACAGTCGCCGAGACGATGAGGAAAGCAGCAGACGGACAGGACGGTAGATCAGGAAAGAAAACCTTGTAGGGAAACAAGCTTCCAGGGGAGGGGAGAGAGTGACATCAGATGTCACAAGGGATGGCATCCTTGTGACAACACCCGGGCGATTTTAAACCAGAAGATTCCTGTGCACATTGCAGGGGGTGGCTAATCATCCTCTGGCTGCAGGAAACCAGGAGATGGGGAAGGGAAGACACGTCTGAGTCAGAAAAAAAAGCCCAGGGAGAACTTAGGTGCCCTGGTAGTGCTTAACCTCCTCACTCAGGCCGTTTGCTGTGCCAGTTGTAAGAGCCCTGTAAGAGCCCCAGGCTGGGCCCTGCAGGGTGCAGGGCAAGTGATGCTGTTTGATAAGTCCTCAGACCACTGGAAACCCCCAGCTCCACCAGCAGGGACGGAGGTTTGCTGCCCCCCAAGTTTGGAGGAGGACAGGCCAGGTCTGTGGGGACATTTGTAAGCCCCAATCTGCCCAACGTCACAGATTGCTGGGAAGGCATGCACCCAGGTCCTTGGAGTCTAAACATTAAGTTTGATCTGCAAATGTGAACTCAGGCTCGCTGATTGGATTCATCTGCAGTTCTGGGCAGTGCTTTTTGGACAGAGAAGCGCCCCTTCTCCTGCAGACCTGAACCCCGGCAGCTAATGCTCTACAACGATGTTGTGCACCTTTTCACTTTAGTTACTTAAATTAAATTGCGTTCTCATCCCCGGTAAATTTAAAAGGCAAACACTCCGAAGAAGAGCCATGATAGAATTCAATTTGTGTCGACTCCAACCTGGTAAGGATTTACAGCCATGCTCGATCCGACACAATGCACTTTATTCTTTTTATAGTGCAGCCTGAATGCAATAGTGTAACAGTCACGTTAGAGGGAGTCAAGCAGGAGCTAAAGAACAGGAAGAGATTTTATAGGTACAATAAGATTTATGAAGAGAGACATTCCTCTGGAGCGGGAAGGGAGGGAATTTCCAAAAGCAGCAGAATACTTCTGCTCTTCCCCAGATGCTTTTAACGGCGAGAGGAGTCTACCGTATCCTTGATGGTTTTTATCATAAAATAGAAAGGAACACAAAGTGGTATTGTGTTCCGGTGACTCAATGGCACAGGAGGTGTCCAGGGCACCTTCATATATCCCAAACCTCCACACCACACACTGTCTCCTTGCAGGGGATAGGGCTGCCTGCTAACTTCAGGGGTGACAAGGAGGAAGACTTTAGGTCTAGAAGGGTATGGTGGGAAACCATGGCCATGACTGAATTTAGGAGACCCTGCAATGCAAACATTGCTGCTCCCCTTAATGGTCCCATCAGAAGTGTAGTGCCTAGGGGTCGTGGGAAGTCATTAATGGTCTGACCACAGACACTGGTTGTCATCTTAGCTGTTAACATGAGTTAGCAGAAGAGGAAAACGTCGGCTAAGCGTGCCCTCTCTCACAGGGCGTCACAACACAGCCAAGAATGATTTTTGCCTCCAGAGCATAAACTTTAACTGCAGTTAAACCTCCACTGGACTGCAGACAGAACCTGTGCAAAGTCTGGGACATCATGGCACTTCTTGCCTGTCACTCAGTTTCCTGCAAAGCCAAGATGCTGGTGTTTACCTATGAAATCCGTAAAGCATTTGGAGTCCCTCAGATGTAAAGACATGCGGGTAATGGTTCTCTGCCAACAACTGTACATGAGAGGTGCTCTCCCCCTCGAAAAGGCAGAGAAGCCTCCTAAGACCTCCATCATGGTGGGTCAGCAGAGCATCCACAAAGCCACAGCTGATTCGAAGTACGTTTCTGAAATCACAGGGAACTCCTAGGTAGCAAGGTACCTTCTAAGGCCCCCTAAATGCTTTTGAGGGACCCAGCCCTATCATGTGCCTGTCTGGGCTGGCACAGAACCCTCACTCAGGGTGTCTCTGTGGCAGAAGACGTGTCACTGCTGTTCATTCCTTACTGCCGCCCTCCTTCCCCAGCCGCCAGCTCTGCCAGCTCCAGCTAGCTCCAGCTGCGATTAATTGGAAGATCTCCCACTGATTCCTGATTAGCTGCTTTTGATTAGGGTTTAATGACTTCACTCGGCCCCTAATTCGCAGGGACGAGCTTCAAAATGCCTGGGAACTGCTCGAACAGAATCACATTTTCTCCCACCCTGGAGCTACCACCTAAGGTCTGTATGCACCCACCCTGCCCCCCCCCCCGACCCCCCAGAGCCTGCCGTCCCCAGCCCTCCTCCTCTCCGCAGCACCAGCCGCAGCCAGGATGCCAGACCCGGACTCCTGACGGCCAGGGAAGGAGCTGGAGGAAGACTTGTTCCACAAGTGCGAACACGGGGATAGATATTTCAAAGCCACCTGGGGACTCGGGTCATCTGTAACTTCAGTATTTTGGACACGGCTTAATAGCATAACTAAAGCACAGCTGGAAAACTTGGGATTGAGTCAGAATCACGGACCCTTGGGTGACTGTCCTGATGCACAATGGGATGTTCAGGGATGGCCAAGACAAACCTATCTCAGACTTCAGATCTTCAAGGAGTAGGAGAACTGGTGTGATCTGGCCCTCGGTGGAGAACAGCAGTGGCACTGCACACTGGAGCTGGACATCTCTTTTCTAAGTGGTGTGTCCGGATCCAGGATCTAGGGCTGAGTAAAAGTCTCAGTATCTGTATAGTCCTGAATCCTGAAGAGTTTTGTCCTACTCTCTGCCCCCAACTCCATCTTCCCTTTCTCTTTCCTTCTCCATCCCAAAACCGTTGTTCAGTGCCTGAAGAAAGACAGTAGGCAGAGGTGGGGGAGTTTTTGCCCTGGCAGAAAATAGAGGTAAACCTAAACACGGCATGGCTGACTGGTCCAGCCATGCTACTGGGAGCTCTGGTACCCACTCTGCTCCTGAGGACCAGGATTTGCACCTCAGCTTGACATTGGAGGCTGAGCTGAAGGTCGTGTCATGCCATGCCAGCTGCCTGCCCGGTCACCAGCCAAAGAGGTTGTAAACACTGGTTTCAGAGGCTGCCTTGCTTTTTGAAGATCTGAAAGTGCAGTTATCTTCCTGAGACATGCATTAATCTATTAACTACCAGCAAAGATACGGGGATGAAAAGAGGCTGTGAGGGGAGCAAAAAAAATGAAATGAAATGGAATGAAAGAAAAGAAAATATAAAATAAAACAAAACAAAATAAAATAAAATAAAACAAACCAGAATAAAATAAAGGAGCCATTTTCATCAGCAAGAAGAGGTTCATGGGCTCTTTCGCAGTGCCTTAGGCACAATGTCTCATCACACAGCTGCCTTATCACAGCTCTCCTCTGCACCAGACTCACCCCGACAGTGTGAGGTGACAGCTCACAAAGTGTCTGGGTCCCCTCACTGTGCCCCAAGCCCCACGGTTGATATCTTTAATCGCCACATCTTGGTGACAAGGCAAAAAAAAAAAAAAAAAAAATCAACTCAACTCCCAGCAAGACAAATCCAAAGCAGGTTGTTTATTTTCTCTGCAGGCAGCTTTGACTCTGTGCCTGGGAAGAGCCAAGCAGGGCCAGAGCTCGGAGCTTTGCAGAAATAACCCCTTGGTGCTCTGTAGCTGGACCTCAGGTCCTGCTGTGGGATGTGGAGGTATCTAATGGAAAACACGCGTGGATTATAATCCCAGCTCCAGCCAGCAGAGCACCTCATTGCTCCGAGCCTCAGTTTCCCCAGCTGGGAGAGAAGAGAATTAACATCGTCCTTCCACATAAAGAGAATTGATGATAAAGGACCTTTTGGGTTTTGTTTTGAATTATTCTCCACAGTCTGCTCCTCTGCTGCCCCCCCCCACTGAATTGCTTGCCCTTCATGGCAGAAGCCTTGTGGGCTCGGGCATTGAAGGGTTGCTAGCAAAGAGGAAAAAAAAGGCACAAAAATGACTCATTTTGGAAGAAGGCACACTACAACCGATAGGAGGGGAAGAGGGACCCAACTGCCTCCCTAACCTGGGGGCAGAGAGCCCCCCAAACCTTGTGAAGGGAGGAGAAAGATGGGCTCCTCCACCACGCGGCACAGCGGTGATTTTATCAGCAGCACGTCCCGGGGAGAGCTGGCTTTGGGCTGCGTGTGCCCTCAGCTACACCACGATGGGCGCAGGGTGATGCCACCACCTCCACAGCCCAGGTCCCCCCCGGCAGCACGGCTGGGCGTCTCCAGCCCAGCTTGGCCCCGAGCTGCCGGGCTGATCGTGTCCACCACGGCTGAAGACGAAGGAGGAATTAGGGGAAGGGAGGGTGGGGGGAAAAACGCCGCAGAACTAATAAGCAGCTTTGAAGGAGATGGGGAATTGAGTCAGGTCCACATTAAAGGGCACGGAAATGAATGCTGAGATGAAGGCGCCCGCAATTTCAAATGTATCAAGCCGATAAATAAATGAAGTTAAAAGAATGACTTTCAATTACATTTGAAAGAGAAAAATGGGGAGAGAGAAAAAAACCGCGGACAAACCCAGATGCTCTCGAGCACTGCACTCCTCTTGCGGGATGCTCCGCTCGCCCGCCCGGGTGAGCCCAAGCAGCCATCCGCCACGGCAGGGCTGCGGGTCCCGGGAAGAGCAAATGAACGCGTTTTTAATGCCTCAATTAAGGTTCATTCTGTTCAGCTTTAAAAAGCGATTTAGCCCTGCTAAGCTGCACCGGGTCAGAAGCAGGGATAGATGGCAAGTCTCATTTGAAAGCCAAACACACATGTTCCCATCATTAACGGTCCCTTCCCATTAATGAGAATAATGTTGTTGGCTTATAACGTTGCTTTCATTTAACAACTGGAGAAGAATGAAACGCTTTCCTCCGATTTTGGTCTGGTGCCAGGAGCTGCCTGTAAAATCCAGATAAGAGTTCTCAGCACAAACTTCTGATAAGGGAATTAACAGGTAAACTTTAAACTTTGGGGAAGGAAGAGGTGAGGAGGAGAGGGGAAACCTTTGTGATCTCTTCGCTGGTGTCCGCTTGTCAGGCTGAATCTCCCCCGACCCGGCTGCCGTGGTCCCTGGGTCCTCATCCCTATTATCTGTCTATACTGGGAAATTAGCCTTTTCCATAGCTTTGGCTAAGGCCTCATCTCCTTAAGAAGAGATTTTTCCTCTCTTTTCTATTTCCTTACCAACCCAGAGATCACCCTCCATACTATTCCTAGCATAGCTCTTCTCTTAAGTGGAAACTAATTCCCCGTCAAATCTTTTGGGTTTCTTTCATCCCTTTTTTTTAAAAATCACTTCTCCTAGATTATCCACAAATCCATCCAGAGCTAAGAACGTGTGTATTGACTCCAGATACAGCTCTCCTTTGCAGATGCTGTGAAGAAGAGCACCTTGTCATGGTCAGGATGAAACACCTGGATGAAATGCCCTCTGGGGAAAGACTCTTTCACCCCACTTGTCCACTTTGCCAGGGTTCAAGCTCATGAAAAGCTAAAGCTGATCCACCAGATCTAGGAAATCCTGGGACATCTGAAACTTGGAAGAAAAGGGTAATAAAGAAACGAGTCGGTTCCTACCAGCAGGTCAAGCTATACATCCAGAGGACACTTGGTTTAAGAATGATATATTTCGTTCATCTTTGGCCACTGTTTGGCTGGACAGGTTCACTTCAGGGATATTTCTTCCAGCTCTCCTCTACAACTAAATACTCCTTCCACCCTTGGAGAGCCTATGCCCAAGGGACATTACATGAACAGCTCGTGATCCCAGAGCAAATTAAGGTCAGAAGAGCAAAGATTAGAGCATCGAGTCATCTCTGTCTAGCGCTGAATCCTTGGAGTGGCTCCTAGCCAAGTCGCTCTGTGCTTAAGACTTTTAAAAATAAAGTGGTGATACAATCAGCAAGAAAATTTCGATGATCCTCCTAACACTGAACATATGATTTTGCCTGTACAGCCCTATTACCCTCTGGTGTTGAAAAGGTGGGTAAGGCACAGGAGCAGAATGACTCCTCACGGAAGCACCAAGGTTTCGCAAACTGCTCTTTTCCATCTTCCACCTTTTTCCTTCAGTAGCGGCTGCCGGAGCCGAGCAAACCAGCTTTGGGAAAGCAAGGGCGAAATCCAGACAGCTCAAATAGAAATATCAGAGTTTTTCAGAGGCTAAAAGGAATTTGATTGGTTTGCCCAATATTGCTGTTTCTGGACTTTTATATCCTGAGAGGGAACACCAAAATAACATGTCAAAGGCCATTCACAACAAATTTCCTGCTTGCACCGGAGCGAGCAAGCTGGGAATCCCAGAGCTTTTGTATGATCAGCAGCACTAACGCACCGGTCTCTCGGTGGTAGGGCTGATTAGCATCTCCAAGTCCTCAAAGTTTGGGAAAGGCTGAAATCCTTGTCACCCTTGGATATGGCTCCTTAAGCCTTATATTCTCCTTTTTGAACCCCAGCCTGAAATTCCCCCCCAACCTCTGTCCTCTGCCCTGCCCATCGTCGTGCACGCCTCTCCCGTGAAACTCACTCTTTCTGGAACAGCAAGAGCTGGGCAGGAATATCTTGTTAAGACATCTGTTGTGGTTTGAAAAGGGCTGATTCATCTCAATTGAAATGCTTCACAGAAAGAAAGTCAGTTTGATGAATTTCTTCTGTCGAGAAAGAAAAAAAAAAATGAGACTAAGACAACCTGTTTTAACTTTTTATTCAAAGTCACTTTGTTTTGAAATTTAAGCTGATTATAACAAAAACATTTTTTTTTTTAAATGAAAAAGAGGTCACACATGAAACACTTTGATATCATCAAAATGAGGTATTGCAGGCAACTTCTTTATTTTTTGTCAGCTCACGGGAGTCTTAGCGATTTTGACTTTTCATCCAGGACAAGGAATTTTAAGCCCCTGTTTTTCTTTCCACGATGAGAAATCATTTCTTGCTCATTTCTAATAGAAAAACAGAACCGGCCTTTCAGTTTCTAGTTCGGCTTTGAACTGGGACTGAGACTTAACTAGAGTGATCCAAAGTTGTTAAAAACCAAGAGAAAAGCTTTCATATTTCAGACTTCAATCTTTCTCAGCTCCCAGTGGCCAGAGAAAATGCCATTAGCCTTGGAGGTACTTTTGGTAAATAAAGAAAAGGGGAAAAAGAAAAAACAAGGAAAAAAAAAAAAACAGACAGACAAGAGAATAGTCTTTATCTTTTATTTTTCTCTCATATATATATGATAAACCATTTTCTCAAAGGCGTGAAAGTGTCGCACTTCAGCCCACGGAGTCAAGGGAGTCTGAGGTTTCAAAGTGGCATTTTGAAAGGGACGGGTGGCTTTAAAGCCCGTCTCAAATGAAGTTTGCTAATACGGGGCAGCTTGACACGGGTTCCCCGCAGAGATCCCTTCAGCTCTTCCTCGGATCGTGTGAGGGTCTGAGGGAAAACAGCACAACTCGGCGCTGGCTGCAAATCTCAGACACTATTTGCACATCAATACCCAGCAGAAGGGGACAAATGCTCGCTTATCACATCTCCCAGGCTTTGAGTTTCTTGCTACTTAGCTATTTATTTGAAAGTATTTCGGACGGGGGAGTTGTTCCGGGGAGGTGGGTACATCCCAGCGTCATCAGCGCTGCCCCTCACCGGAGGGGTCGGGGATTTGAGGAACACAGTGGTGACTTTTGCTTTTATAAAGCCGGAGCTGCTGCTGCTATTTTTACTTGTCGCTTTGCCTTTGAGACCACAGGGACAGAACTGGGAGCTCTACAGAAGCTGCTGTGGTATGGAAGTTTATTTGGAAAGAGGCTATTTTGAGAAGTGTTGCCCGTAAACGAAGTCACGGGAGGAGTTCGCATTTGGGTCTCTAAATTTCTTGTGGGGAGGTGAATCAGTGTGCGAAGAAAAAACTGACCTTTCACTTTGTACTTTCCTACTTCCCTGCCCCGAGGTGGGGCCAGTTAAGGCTTCTCCACAGAGATTTCTTTAACATAGTCTCTTATTGCAGTAGGGGTCCGTTTGTTTCCAAACTGGTATCTGCTAAACACACACACCCCCAAAAAAAAACCCAAACAAAACCCAACAAACCAGCAACAAACCCAAGGCATGAATCAGCAGCCAGGTTAGACTGCCAGAAAATGCCCCGTTTATTTCAGGATAAAGGATGTGTGCCCGCAGGATCAGCCTCAGGACCAGCACTCCAGCCGACCTGAAAACGATTGCTTCCAACCTGGCGATTCCCACCCCACCTCTGCGCCTCTCCCTATGAGGAAACTCTCAAACTTCAGCCTACTCCGTGAGACTGCTTGGACACTCGCATGATTTGGAGTGACCGCGTCTCAAATTTCTTCAGGATTGAACCACTAATGGACTTCTGACGACAGCATATATTTTTTAAATCAGTTTTAAATTTCTGCCATTTTTGAATGGCAATCTGGAAAGTACATTACTCTTGGGGAAGTATATCCTCCAGGACTATTCTCCTAAACCATCTGGTGCCTAACGTCTGCCTTGATATGTAATGAAAGGCAATGCCAGGAGGGATGGAAGCACATTTGGGACCTAAGGCATAATGAGGGCGAGGGCTGTGGTGAGGGCGAGGATGAGGGTGATTCGAGGGCGAGGATGATGTGAGGGCAAGGGTGAGGTAGAGCAGGGCAGGGCAGGGCAAGGCAAGGGTGCTGCACAACCAGCCTGAGAGAAGCCCTCTTCTGCATGTCAAGAGAAGGTCATAATCACCCCGCTTTGTGCCATGATGCATGGAGGAAAGGAGATGGTGCGGAGGTCTGCATCTTGTGTTGGAGGAGCTCTGTGAAGCATCCCCACACGAGAAACGTAACAAGATAGTTTGGATGCTTCCAACTAAATGGGTCCCAGGGTGAGACACCTGCTTCTGGCTTCCCCTGCTGAGTTCCTTAAAATGCTGGTGACACAGTAGTCAGATTTGAAGTCACTGGGAGTTTTGCAACCAGGTTGAGTACAGTGTGGGATTTCACCCTTTCTGAGAAACGATTTGCCATAGGCAGCCATTGCCGTGGCGAGGAGAGCACGAGGCACGAGGCAGAAGGGAAACCACAGAGCGCGTTTGCTCAGTGTTGCAGGAAGTCACTTAATGGCACTGCTGGTTTTGCTGGTTAAAAAGCAGATTCACTTTTAGCGAGCCGCCTCCAGAAACCCAGCACTGGCAGTCCCACCAGATTCCATTTTGGGTGGAAGAAGCAACACAACTTCTCCTCCTAAAGGAAATACGCAGACAAAGCATCTCAGGAAGAGCACAACAGTGCTACTTTTATTGGGAGAAAAGAGACACTTATAAGCTTATTATTACTGTTATGGCAAAGGTTCCACTGAAAATTAGGCTTGTCTCAGTGGTTGATGGTATTCACATTACAGAAGACATGCCCAGCTTCCAAGGACTCATCTGCATGCAACTCTGAAACAATTAGGTCCAGTAACATGACCATGGCCACTTGAGACATCAGTGGCAGAGACCAGACGGCTCTGTCCCACTCCGGCCACGCACTAATTGCATCCACCTCTTTCTTTTTCTTGCCTCAGAGTGCAAGCCTTGATAATAGAGCTGCTGCAAAACACTGCTGATTTTGAGCCCTCAGGGATTCGCAGCCCCTTTCATGAATAAAGGCAACCGCGCAGAAGCAAGGCAGCTCTGGTGCTGGTGATGCTCCCGCACTGCGGTGCTCGGGTGGCATTTCTGCATATATTTACAGCTGCACTCCTACGGAGTCTAATAGTCCCATCTGGAAACATTAGAGCTCAGAGGGGGCTAGAAGTGGTTCTGGCAATTCCAAGCAGCAGGAGATGGATGTATGGGGTTTCATAAAAGCCATTGCAAGGATGTGACACAGACAGACCTCATCTCCCCCTCGCATCAGAAGCAGGGAGAGGCTGCAGCGTAGCTCCTGAGAGAGCACACAAGCATGGAGAGCCTGCACTGTGCTTGGGGGGAGAGAGTTGGTGTGCACCTCCTCTGCACGTGTGTGTACATGTCCGTGTGTATACGCAGAACACCCCAGGCAGAGCAGCTGCATCTGATCTTCCTGAGTCCCTCCAAGGCTCCTAGACTGGAAATGGCCTGGACATCTTGGAACCACAGAATGGTTTAGCTTGGAAGAGACCTTGTAGATCATCCAGTGCCACCCCCTGCCCTGGGCAGGGCCACCTCCCCCCAGCCCAGGTTGCTCCCAGCCCCGTCCAACCCGGCCTTGAACACCTCCAGGGATGGGGCAGCCACAGCTTCTCGGGGCACCCTGCGCCAGGGGCTCACCGCCCTCGGCATAAAGAATTTCTTCCTAATAACTAATCTAAATCTCCCCTCTTTCAGTTTAAAACCATTCCCCCTTGTCTTATGGGATCTCCCTGATCAAGAGGCCCTCCCCAGCTTTCCTGTAGCCCCTTTAGGTACTGGAAGGGGCTATGAGGTCTCCCTGGAGTTTTCTCTTCTCCAGGTTGAACACCCCCAACTCTCCCAGCCTGTCCTCCCAGCAGAGGGGCTGCAGCCCTCACAGCATCTCCATGGCCCCCTCTGGCCGTGCTCCAACAGTTCCACATCCTTCTGACGTTGGGGGCTCCAGAGCTGGAAGAAGTCTTCTTTTTATCAGGCATGTACGGCTTTAGGGAAGGGGCTGGGAGGTCCCTATTGCACTAGAGGCACCGCTGCGCTCGCCAGCCCACTGCTGGTGCCGGGGGAGGTGGAGGGTGGGTGCCCAGCTGATGCTCTGGGCTCCCCCGGGGTCTTGGGACCGTGCTGGTAGCCTTTGGCAGGGGTGCAGGAACGGGATGGCAACACTTTCACCACTTTGCTAATCTCCTCTCTAAGGTCACTGTTTAGGCTCAGGGTGGCCCTTGCTACACTGATCAAGTATTTACAACCCTGACAAGCAAAAACTTCTCTGTCAGCAGCCTCCCCCGTGATCTCCAGGAGTACCTGCACAAACATGCAGCTTTACATCCTCGTTATGCACAAGTGGATACCTCCAGGCACATTTAAGAGACAGTCGCGACTGTTTAATTCCAACAGCCCACATCCACCAAGAGCCACAGCCCCATCCGTGGCTCGTACCATCACACCACATCTGGAGCACATGATGGTCTCTGGAAACCATGTGTGCATACCACAGCCCCAAAATGGCTTCTTTCTACTGAAGCAGCCAGATCTCACCTTGTCTGGGACGTGCCAGACCAGGTCAAACTCCCAGTCACCCTCTGAGGAGTCAGGAGGACTATCACACACCATTTGTAAGGTTTTTTCTGGGATAGATGGAAAAAGGGAAAGCAAACTCATTGCAGAATGACAGGTATCACAAGATGCAGGTTTTATCATCCCTGTCAGAGAGCGTTTAGTCCTCACTGCTCTGCAGAGAGCCACCGGCCGTGGTGGCTCTGTCAGGGCTCTTTTGCACAAAAAAAACACAGCAACCTGTAAAGCGGGAGTGTTCCCCGGGACTGGTCATGGTCACTCGCAGCTCCCAGAGCTGCAGAACACGTTTGGGCTTTCTGAGTTTCAGGAGCATCACAAGACAGGTTTGAGCTGAGAAATTCTACCACCCTCTCATGGCTTTATTTTGTTCTGCAATCAGTCCGATCTGAAGGCAAATCGTGATTAATAAAGGGAAAGGAGATGAAGGTGACCTTTGCTTTTAGGCAGCGATGGGGAGCTCCCTGCTGTGCCTGCTTACAAGAAAGAAGAAGCTGCGCTTCCCAGAGAGCAGACCACCAGTGGTCATTTGGCGTCAGACAGCCAAGCAAAGCACTGCCCCAACAGACTCCAAGTGGTCAGGACTCCACCATGCTCCCCCAGAAAGCTGCTTCTCCTGGGCCCTTGCCGTGTGCCTTCAGAGAGCAGAGGAGGTAGGAGCACCGGCACAGGCAGGAGGGCCAGGGCTCTGCCTTCCATCCCTCCCGTGGCGCTTCGGTTCCCCCATCCTGTTGTTACCAGCCGAGGATATTGTGAAGGTGAATGCGATATCAACTGAGAAGGGTTCTCAGCTCCTTGGAGGGAAGGACTGAGGACAAATGGAATGCAAAAAAAAAAAAAAAATTAAAAAAATAAAGCACAGAAATAGTATTCTTATGAGCAAAGGGAAAGAGGCCATGTTGCTCTGGGCAGGAACACAGAGCTGGGCAGGATTTGGCACAGTGTGTCTGTGTTTGGGATGCGGCACCAGGGGTGGGAACTCAGCAGCATCCTTCCCTGGCGAGAGCAGGTAGGTGGGAGGTCCCGCAGGTGGGAAGTCGCAGGTCTACGGGACTAACGGCCAAGGGAAGCAGCCTGGTGGTGTGGCCCACGTGGATAGACATGACAGACTGTTACAGCTCATCTGCCTTGCGATGGGCTGTCGGGAGAGCAGCGCTGCTAACCCCGTCTAGCAGGGACACAGAACCTGGCAAAAAAAGAGCTTCTTTTGGTGAAACGCGTGATGCATCACCTCTCCCCTGTGTGAAAGCAATAAAAGAGTCTTTCTCTCCCTCCAGCTGCCAGTGCTGGTTCTTGCCTTCCCCCACCCCCATAGTCCAACACCTCCAGCCCATTCCAGCACTGCCAGGACACCCGCCCCTTGTCCCTCTTGCAGATCAGATACCTGCTGGCCCCTGAGCACCCTTAGCAGGAGCAGCTGGATGCATCCAAGACCAGTTGTGCTATGAAGCAGCTCAACTTCTGTGCTTGGACAGTGAACTTGGGACACTTGGAAATCTTCCTCCTCTTTCGGCCACCCAAAGCGCTCAGCTGGAAAGGGATGCAGATTTTGTGACAGCAAAAAACGGAGTGTGGAGAGCCAGTCCTTGCTAGCAGAGCTAAATTGTTATTATCAGGAGGCGGTCTGCTCCCTTCCAACACCAGTTTTGCTCACCAGGCTGTGCCAGAAGCAAACAGGGGCAATCCTGCAGGGAAACCCACAGCCCCACACTGCCGTCGGTCTATCTGAAAAGCCCTCAGGACTTGTGTTTTTTGATGTTTCTTGATGCAAAATAAAATGGAAAGAAAAAAAAAAAAGTGTCAGCAAATTGGAGAGGGGCTCCAGCAAAAGGAGATAAAGATGATTAAGGGTTTAGAAGGATTGACCTATGAGGAAAGATTAAAGGAACTAATTATGTACAGCTCAGATAAAGGATGAGTAAAGAGGTGATTTAATAACGGCCTGCAAATACTCAGGAAGGTGTCAACAGTAAGGAAGGGGGAGGAATTATTTAGAGTCCTTCACCGAGGAACAACACAAGTGATGGAATGAAAGGGGAAGGTGACATGGGACATCGGCGCAATGCGGGCAAAACCAGAGATTTCTTTAGGGAGCAGCGAGTGAATTGTTAGGAGCACAAATCCTCTGGAAGCGCTCTGGCCTTCCATCCCTGAGTGATCTAAGAATGCGTTTTCAAAGGTGTTTAGGTGCTTAAAGGTGCAGAGAAGTGCTTTAATAGGATTTTCAGATGCATCTAAGCAGGTTAGGCAACAGATTTCAATATGCCGATGGGAGTTAGGCACTTAAATAGTTTCATCAGTTCCATCAGTTGCTTACTTATCTTTGCACAAAACAACCTGAAGGTCTGGCTCCGGGACTCATCAGAAATTGCCCAGTTGCAGCAGGTTAGAACTGAACCCCAAGCTGCCGGAGCAGTGTAAAAGTGGACCGGCTGATGTGCGGGAGGCCGTTGTGTAGGAAACCATCTTGCCTTGTCAGGGCATTGTGCATTGATCTGCATGGTCGATTTGAAAGTCAATGAGCTTTAGAGTCCCAGGCCCATTAAAATAAAAATTTAAAAATGCCTTTGGCACTTAAGCACCTTGGTCAGTTAGGTAGGTCTTTGCTGCAGAGCTACCGTGGGCTATCAGTGCCCAAGGTGAGCACAGTCACAGAGAAAAAGCCCACCCAAAGCTGCATGTTCTCCCTCGCGCTTGACTTGAGTGTGTCACCGGGTCCCCAGGGAAACATGGCCCATATTTCGCTGTGCTGCAATTAAGTCACCCGTTGTTTTCCTGGGGACAGGAGACATCCTTCCGCACTAAGTGGTAGGAATAATCAACTGGATGGAGGAGGGGTAGGAAGACATTAAAGGAGAAGCAGCATTGACGATGTAAATTGAAAGTGAAGAGGCTGCTAGGATGAAAGCCCAACCAGAGTTTCCAGCTCAAAGCACTATGAAATTATAGGGAGGAAATGGCAAGTGTGGACTTAGGAGAGGATTACTGACCTGAGAGCTGTCTTCCCAGTACCCCATGCAGACATTACCGAAGACTTCAAGACCAATCCGCCCTCCAAGGAGGTCAGCCAAGAATGCCTACTCGGTGGGGCTCTCCAGTGTCATGCATGGAGCTTCACCATCGTGCTCACTTGGTTTACTGCACCTACCTCAGCTCTCTTGGACAGCAGGTCTCAGAGGAGGTCACTACCTTCCCACCAAACACTTGTTTGTGGGAACTTTAACCCTGCTCTGCAGATGGTCACGGTGAACTCACATCTCTGCCCCGAGCCCAGGAGCACAAAACGTTGTGAAGTGCACTTGCGTTCTCACTGTTCCCAAATACACATACAAATACTTCAGAAAAAAAAAAATAAGAAAAAGGAAAAAAAGCCAGAATTGCCAAAGTGTAAGCTTACCCAATGCCCAGACATTTGACTGTCACAGCTATCGCAGCTGCAAGTTTAGATTCCGTATGAAAATTTTGAACACAGTAATAATAGAAGGCAAGGTGAGAGGAGAGAGGTTGTGACTCGTTCTTGTTATCGCCCTGAAGGGTTTTTCAGGGCAAATATTCTAGAGACAGTTTTCATTAAACCACAAACTTGTCAATTTAGCCTAAAATACATATATATGTATTTTCAAGTAATTGCTTAAAAAACGGGGAGATAGTTGAAAGACTGGTTTAACCCTTTCGCAGCACTTGAGTCCACTTGAAATGATATGAAAGAGGAAAGTTAAATACAAAGATAAATGCATAAATGGCCAGAGTTGCTATGGAAATGTAAGAGGATGGAAATTGAAAGTCAATAGAGGACTAACTTACTGTTCAATTTTAAAAATAGTCTTTCTCTACAGAAATGGAACATTTTTCAAATCTCTGTTGGCCTGTATTATACAAAATGGGAAGCGGTTTTGTGGCTGGGTACATCTATTTAATGCTGCATGCTCCATCTGCAAACCGTATGGTCAATGGTACGTACTAAGTGGGACCTTTTTCTCAGGTTAATGCTAATCTCCATCACAGCTACAGAGCCCTGGTGCTAAATGTCAGCCATGAAAAGCACAGGTATGTGGGTCAAACTCTGTGGGATATAATGACAAATAATTTGTAGGGATTTCAGGTCAGGTCTGTTTATTTTTTTAACAGTTTTTCCAAGGAAACAAGGCTTATCTGATTGGGTTAGCTGGCCCACAGGCATAATAGCTTTCTAAACCTGCTGGCCTGCAATCAGATTTGATGGAAGGAGAGACATCTCAGAGGAATTAAGTTCTAACAAGCTTTATAAGGGAGCATATACTCAAATTAGCGCTTCTTCCCACCCTCCCTCCACTTTCCATCCCACTCCCAGGACATGATACGAGTTCAGCTACTCTATCAGACACCAGAGAACCCACATGGGAGGCGACGGTAGGAAACCAGGCTTCCTATGTTCCACTGCTTGCGACGCGACTTGTTTTATTAAGATAAATGTAATACACTTCTCTGGTTCCATTCAGAGAGGGAGAGCGAATTATGTTTGAACAGCGTAAAACCCCGTCCATGAGCAGCATACCAAGTGGAAAGTGGGGCTTTGCTTCAGACCGTCCGCACTTACGCTCCCACTCCATTACCACTGGGGTTTGTCGGTAGATTTATTCACCTACAAAATGTCTGGTGCCATTTTGGCATTGGCAGCCCCAAATTCACAGCTAATCGCGTCCCACATCCCAAGGGCATGACTGTTTTGGCCCTTTTTCGGTCTTCTCTGCCTGTTTGCAGTGGCTTTCCCCACCTCTTCCCCTGCAGTGCCCAGAAGCTGCAGGCCACCAACCCGACACACAGCCCTGAGCGTGAGAGCAGAGCATCACTGGGACATGTTCCTGCCCACCCTTCCCATGAAATGGACCCCTGCGCCCGTCTCGTGTGTCTCGACACATATTCAAAGCACACGAGTCTCACCCAGCAAGTTTCTGGCGGCTGGAGGCATCTTGCTGACTTAGGTACAGCAAACCTAAAAAAAAATTAACAGACGCAGAAGATGCTGAAATTCAGCTTTCCAATGCGAAACGCTGGCACAAGCTTCCGACTTGGCAAAATAATTCTGCCTCTTCCCTATTTCTGAGCCGCGTTCCCCAAGCCTAGCTCCGTCCTCTTCTGCGAGGGGTTGGAAAGAAACCCACGGCACCAGCAGCGTTCTCACCAGCCCCGTCTCCCAGCCCGTTAGAAAAAAAAAAAAAAAAAAAAGGCTTTTAAAAATAGTTACGTGCTGCTGGGTGGGATTTTCTTCTGCAGGTGCTGTGCAATATAGAGCGAGATGAGATTCTAATCATAGCTCCTTCACAGAGGAAGGGTTCAGGGTTTAGCCGTGCGGCAGCAGCCTCATTTTCACAGCTATATCGTTATATTCTCCGGGTGTCAGGGGGACACATATTGCTGTCATTTCCCCCGCACTGTGTTTGGGTATCAGATGCAAAGAGCAGCAACGAAGCACGCAGCTATCACCGCTCCATCGCACTACACCGGAGGAGGGCAGCCTCTTCGGTGGCCCGGTGCATCTGCTCCGAGCTCAGCTCACCGAGGAGCTCTTGGCCAGCTCATGCCACAGGGGACAGGGTCCCTGGACTGGTGGGTGCCCTCCCCTCCTGCTGGAGGGGTGGGAAGAGAGGGCTCCCCATCCAAACAGGGACTGGGCAGAGAAATACGGGCTGAAGGCTGCGTTTTCCCAACACACACACATCCCGCCATGTGTCATACGCTCACTGACGCAGCTCTGTGCTCACCGCTGAGGACTCTCTGTTCCCCACAGCAGACCCATGCTGGCCCGTTAAAAATTCCCCACACCGTAAGACAAATGGTTTTCCCCCAAATTAGTCAAAAGCACCAAAATTTCCCTTAGAGCGAGTTGCCACCACCCTGCTCAAAGGTGTACAACCCGCTCGGCATGTGAGTGCCGGTTTTCTCGAGTTGGCCATCTCCCCAGGCTGCTCCCGCTGACTGGGCTGTGCACCTTCTGCCAGGTCCCTTCACAAAAGAGCTGTCAGCCCCCAGGAGGAGGAGGTCCCTGCCAGAGCCTCAGCATCTGGATCTCTTCAATAGAGCAGACTGGAAGCCTCAAGACGCAGAGGGATTTCTGACAAGGTCTCCCAACCTAGTCCGGCAAACGTGTCCACCATCTGCTAAAGTTCACATGACTGAAATGCCTGTGGGAATTGCATCACCACCACACAGCACAGACAATAGCACCTTCTCCTTTTATTTTCCTCTTTATTTGGCACTGTCTCTACTGAGCTATGCCTACTGCCTTCTGCCAGCTCATACAAGCAGGGCTGCCCTAGCTCTGCGACACTGCTGTCTTCCCCGTTTCTCCATTGCTGTGCTTTCAGAAGTTTGAGTCTAACCACTTACAATGTCCTGGAGGGGCACAAGGCACCACCAGTTTATATACAGTTAAATAATGTTTTCTAAATGGAGGGCCAAGCCAAAACACCGCTCCAAGGACTCTCACCACCATGAACAAATCCTTGGAAAGCTCAAGAAGGGATAGACTTTGGCCCAGCATTCATCTCCTCTGGTTGGTTTACCTGTTGTTCCTTGCTCTCCAATGTATAGTTCCTTCCAATGCCCCCAAGGTTTTATGAGGATGTTTCACTTTTAGCCCTTTGCTGCAATATTAAAGTAGACAGACTCTACGTTTTCCTTTAAGGATGTGGAATCAGCAGGAATCAGCCTGGATGCACTCAATCCAACAGCCTGGCGTGACTTAGGGAAGGATGTGAGCTTTTTGGGTTGCCTGGGCCTGTTCTAGGTCAATCCTGAGCTGGTTAGCTGGGTACCCAACCTGGAGCATCTCTGCAGCCCTCACCTGCCCTGGGGTCCCGGCAAATCTGCCCAGGCTAAGATGTACCTGTTCACTGTAGGATCCTATAGAAAAGTCTGATATCATGGTGAGAGGAGTGACATTCATCACCTGGACCAGAGCAGCCACCACTTCATCCTTGAGGGGAAGTTTTCAGAAACAAACAGATATTACTGCTACAGATCTATACCTTCACGTCACCCACACTGTACCCACAGCCAGAAAAGCATAGATGACAGCAAAGTCATCCCAGCGTGACCACGTTGCTGTGACATACCCTCAAATGCACAATTCCACATGCACAGATGTTTCATCAGATGCATGACAGGGCGAGCAAACCCCGGCTCAGGGCTCTTCTGTGGTTACTGGCAGCAAAGCTATTAAGCCCCCTTTGCAGCCCCATATGCATTCACTTCATGCATTTAATCCTGACAGTCCTCGTAAATTCTTCCTGAAAAGAAAAGAAAACCCTTGTTTCCCCTCCCCCTGAGCTACCGCTTCTTGTTAAATGTCATTAAAGGCAGAACCCACAGTAACATCAGTCCTTGCTGAAGGATGAAACCACCTTGACTGTAATCTTGGTGTGGCACTGGAGGGGGGGGGGGGGGGAAGGCAAAACCCCCAAATACTTCCTTCCACTTCTCTGTCAGCTCCACTTTGCATCAAAATCTCCTTTGTATGTCACACAGTTATTAAAGTTGTGGATTGTGGCTTGGAGTGTGTGTGTTTGTGTGTGTGTGTGAGAACGTGTGTGTCTGTGCCTGTGCCTGTGTCTCAGAAACTGGGTCACCCGGGGAGCGCTCTGTGAAAACTCTGCCCTGACAAATCCAGGCTGGCAAGACTCAAAGATACCCCTTATAATGCTTTTCTGCCTCCCATCATGCTTTGAAAGGAGCAAATAATACTACTTTCTGCTGTATTTTTGTATCTTTTATTCAGCAGCTTCCTGAGGTAAATAACCTCCGGCAGCCAAATCTAAGGGGATGCTCCTATCTCGCTTGCTGTCTGCTCACACCGAAATCATGATATACTTTGCTTTCATGAAGCTCTTTATAAAACATTCCTTTTTTTTTTTCCAAGAGAAGCAGCTATCAAGGAGGGCAAGCAACTCCCCAGATTTGGCTCAGGCTCCAGTCCCAGCGTCTTTTCATCCTTCTCTCCCCCCTCGCAGCCCCGGGGATGCCGGGAGGGCAAGTCCCCAGCGCCCGGGGGACATCGGCGGGCATCTCTCCGCTCAGAGCAGAGGGCTGCTCTCCAGCCGTGGCCCGTTTTAGCAGGCAGCCATCCTCTTATTGCCATCGGGGCTCGGAATAACACAGCTCAGGCAGTTTCTGTCTGAGGCTGAGCGGCGAATCCTGTCACCCACCTGCCTTCAGTGGGGCAGGGAGAGGTGGGGGAAAACCGGCAGAGCGTGGAGCGGGGCTGGCCCAGCTCAGCACCGCGCAGGGGACGGGCTGCCAGGGGGGACAAGCGGCAGGGAACTGAAACTTGCTGACTCTGTGCAGGTCAGAAAGACGCGGGCTACAGTCTCGGGAGGAAGCAGAGGAGGGGGAAGACTGTGGGTTTTCTTATTAACAGCTTGTTTTAATACGTACAGCACCAGTGAAGGGATGGCAGAAAGGAATACCTCGGCAGGGAGGGCTTTACTGCTAAGGCAGAATTGCAAAGAGGGTCCTGCGGGTGAAATACTGTCAGTGCACTTATTTCCCTTAAAGAAAGCAAAACTTAAGTGATCGTGAGCAGGACAAGTGATAGGAAAGGGGCAGGAAGGATCTGACCTCAGACTGCATTTGCTGCCATGGGGGAGAGCTGTAGAGAAGGATTTCAAAACCCTGGAAAGGGGGAAAGGGAGTCGAGGAACAGAAAGTGCAGCTTTCACAAGCTCTGGTCCCGACTCCACCTACCTCGTAGTGCTTCACTGGGTAAATCACAGTCTGCCGGTTGTGATCCCCACTTTCCCCACAGAGAAAACGAGGCCGGGCAAAGACAACAGGCGGCGTTTCTCATCTGAGGGGGCTCAGCAGCATCCAAAGGCAGGCAGGGGTGGTAGCGTGCCCCTCCCAGCAGAATACACTGCTCGGAGAAGAAAACAGAGGGATTGCACCGCGGGAGCAGGGGAGGGGAGATGGGCTCCCACCACATCCATCGCCGAGATGAGCAACTTCAGGCATCGCCTTGTGATTCCCACACCGCGGGAGCTGAACCACTGCAGAGCATCCCAGCGCCACCACATCGGCCGGTTCGGGTTTGTTTCGGGTTACTAAAGAGAAGTGCTCACCCAGGGGCCTCTGGTGGATACGTTAAACTGGACCTCCAGGCTCTAGGGAACAGGCACGCTGGAGAACAGTCTCCTGAAGCCCACTCCTGTCCTCTGGCTAATGTATTCAGCGGTGAGTTTAGGGGATCTAAGGAAAATGAATTGTCAGAGCATCGGAAGCAAGCGATGGCAGGGGAATTACTGCTAATCCTTCCTGCGGGCCAAAACACTCCAAAGGATTTAAAGACTGTTTAAAAAAAGTGAAAAAAAAGGACACCCCTCCCTTCTTTCACGCATTTTGGGTTGGTCACTGGCTGCTGTCTGGGAGATGAAAGAAAGTAAAGAGAAACTTTGAGGAGAGGGAAAGGATGAGAGAGGGGGAGAAGAAAAGATAAAGACTGGAGATCAGATCTGGAGAAAATCCTATCTTACCCTCTCTGGGAGTGTAGGCTGCAATTAAATCTCTTTTGCCTAACAATACCCCATTGTTATTTGCATAGTGCTCAAGATGTGGCGGCGATAAGGGAGGAAGGAGCTGCAAGCAGGGGAGGATGCAGTTCTTCTCGCTGCACTGCGCTGGCGCAGCGTTTGGAATCCTCTGGCTGGGGGGATGGGGGGCCCGAGCCCTAGAGAAGGGGGTGACCCTTTGCTTCAGCTGAGGATCTGCCCCACCACCAGTAATGAATGTTTTTTGACCAGCTCTGGTGGGAGAATTTTGGAAGTGTGGGGGCAGTATATCCTCTCCCTGCCCCACATCTGATGTGTAGACGTGGTGAAGACTTTACTTTTGTGGCTATTTCAAGCCTCTCCTTAATGCTTCTCTCGGTGCACCGCCTCAGCTGCGGTTCAGCGAAGGATGCTGTTGAAGAAGGGGTACAGCGGGGTGCTGCGGGGTGCCTAAAGCCTTTTGGGAAGTGGAGCCCCCGCTTTGCCCATCGATTCAGAGCACAGAGCCCCTGTGTGAGAGGGGGGCTCAGGCAGGCCAGGAGGAAAGGGGTACGTGCTGTCTATGGGAGGGCTTAGTTACAGGGGTTAGATATGGTAAGCAGATGTCTTTTGCCTTGGGACTATCTCTCCTCCCGTAACTTGTGTCCTGTAATTGAGAATGACTATAAGCAGAGTGAAGAATATCAAATTGTGACCCAGGGGATTTTTTTGTACATATGGGTTCACTCCCTCTATACATTGGGTAGCCTGGCAGGCAGGAAGGGAGATCTGGGATGGGCCCTCCAGGACTGTGGCCCTGCTGAAGTGCTTTCCTTCCAGTCACTTGCCCCAGCTGGAGCCCCAGGGGCTGCCACCGCCAGAACAAGGCTGGTACCCACGGGATGCTCATTCTGTCCCTCCTGCTCAGACTCAGGTCTTAAACCAACACCTGCTCTGGGCCGCAGTAGTACCGCAAGGACAGGAGTCTTATTAATACCATTCCTAAAGCTGAAGTGGCCCAAAGTTGTAAGTTGGGCAGCTGGTAAATACAGATGTGCAGACGTTTCATTTGCTAAACGGGGAGGCTGTGGTGGACGCAATGCAAGAGACTGTTGAGGGAAGTGTCATCATGCTTCTCTGATAGGGCGTCCAGTGACAATAATAGCTAAAATCACACTTTTTGCAGACTGAGGTCATAGAGAGCATTGCAGAATGGGTTTAAGGTCCCCTAATGAACACAGGAAGGCACACACATAACAGGCTTCAAGGCCAGGGTTTCATCTGTCTGTAAATATATTGAAACAGTGACTCGGGCCCTCTCCTCCAAATGGGTAGGAACAGGACTAATGTGGGTAGGGAATGCTAGCCCAGCCTCAGCTAGTTGCCGGGAACTGCCCATGCTAGGGAGACATGGAGAGGAACAGACAAAGCACCATTTTCATTCAGGATGCCTCAGGATGACATTTAGAGAGGGCGAACGAGGCTCTCCCAGCAAGGAAGCACCAGGGTGAGAACCTCACAGGTCCCCAGTCTGGGCTCTCCCCAGCAGGACTCGCTGAACAGAGCAGAATTACCTCCACCTTCTCAGGAGTGATGGAAAACACACCACTGCTGCCTTAGTTTCTCTCTGAGCAGGCACCGGTATGCAAAAACCTCATATAAAAGCAACTTCTCGGAGACACTGATTTCAAAACATTTTCCTACCACCATTACACAAAAAGGAAGCACTTACAGACTCATCACAGAACTCCTGCCTTCTAGGTGCTTTGGGCTGTTAGTGCTGGACGCCCTGGGACCAAGCCACCTCCAGCAGGTGAGACTCACCCAGCTGCGAAATGGTGGCCACTTTCCCTGAGATCCTGCACCAGTCTCTTCCCTATTCTTTTTATTCCTTTTTTTTTTTTTCCTCAATATTCAGGGCTCTTAACAGAGCTGTCCTCAATTATGCAATGTTTCTCTCCCTGTGCTCGCAGCAGCGCAGGGAGGTCCACGCTGGCGGATTATTGACTTTGCCCTCTACATGACCTCGAAGCTGAGGAAGGTGAGCGCTGTTGGCAGATGGGGTCTTCTTCTGCAAATCATGCTTTGCTGTCATTTGTCCCAATTCTCAGCCTGAGCCGCGATGGCAAAGAACAACTTGTTAAGGAATTGCTTCTTTCCTGCTACATTCAACTGCTCTCAGTCTCAGGCAGTTCGTATTGATTGACTGCACCTACTCAGGATGTTTTGCAAAAGGCACTTAGTGAAATTCATTCTGGGGGTTCTTCAGCGTTTTTTACTGCCCGAACTACATGTGTGATACAGCCAGGGGAAGGCTGAACTTTCAGGGTAAGAGCTGTCACAGAAGTGGAATTTCCATTTTGTCAAAAGTCCTACTTATCAGCAGGGTACAACAACGAAAAATCGTGAGTTTGCCCCCAAAATGAAATTTGTGTTTTTTAATTTGGGCAGGTGGAAAGATTTTTGCATTTTGGTTTTGCTTTGGGAGGCTAGTCAGTTTATATAAATAGAAAGAAATTTCAAAACGAAAGGGTAGTCTGAGAAACAACAGCATAAGCCTAACCCGACGTTTTTTAAACGATGTTGTAGAGCAATTTACCTTTTATTTGAAATCCTTTTTTCCAACTCCTCCAAAACATTGCAAAAATCACTGTTTCCATGCAAAGTGTCTGTTCCAAGACTACAACTCCATGCAATACTAAACCAGAAACCCTGCTATGACAATTTCTGTTCCATAGATTCACGACGCTACCTCATTAAATTACATAAACCACCTACAAAATAGCATTTCCCAGAGGACAAACACTCTTCCAGAAAAGTTTCAACCTGTTCCTGTCAAGTATCAGTCGGTCCAGAGAAACCAGCTGCTTTTTCTTGTTTTGTTGATTTTTTAACTGACACTGGAAGTCTGTGCTAATACTTGGGGAGGCCAAGGGAGCATTCACGCAGCGCTGTTCCCGCGGCCAGCCACATCCAGGCAGGCATCAATGCAAATGGCACTTGTTTTTAGCTTTCACATAATGTCTCTGCTACGGTGTGGAGATCACAAATGCAATCATGCTAATGAGGGCTTGCTCTGTTCAGAGCCCTCACTGCAAACCACATCTTGGCGATGATGCCGGCGCGTCATATGGGCTGCCTCTGAGACATCACCCTCTGCAACGCGAGCGAGACCGCAGCTTCATCCATACTGGCATTTTGCACGGGTCAAATTAAGTACATAGTGAAATCAGGGCACATCCCCATTACAAATGGAATGAAATTAAATAGCTTGGATGCAACAGCCCTTTGGAGCTTCGTCTCCATCTGTTTTCATGACCTTAGTAAAATAGATGCTTTAATAACTGGAACGTGTTCAGCTATTTACA
Source organism: Vanellus vanellus (assembly GCF_965231255.1). NCBI lineage: Eukaryota > Metazoa > Chordata > Aves > Charadriiformes > Charadriidae > Vanellus > Vanellus vanellus. The sequence continues at coordinate 4,616,232 of NC_138923.1, read as the reverse complement.
TGAGAGATGAATGCAGACCTGCATGGATGTCTGGTTGGCTGCTCATTTATTCACCCAAACAAGTAAATAATACCAAAGCTACCTGCTACACAGCGAACACTTCCAAACAACAACGCATGCCAACATGTTTGGAGACATGAGAACATTTAGAGTTTTCCTTTGGAAATTCGCTTTCTGTAACAAAGGCAAATATGTGTGTGTGTTTCTGTTTGAACCACAATATTTACAGTATTGGGAAAAGTTGTTCCCAGCCTTCCAAAAACAAATCTACTTTTTCTCTGCTGGGTAAATGGTGAAAATATAATTGCTCACACAGTCTTTTTCCTCCTAGACTCATAAACCACAAAGTATGGCAGACAAGCACTGCCAGGGCAGGTTAGTGAGCCCTCGGGGAGGGCTGGGAGCCGCTCACCCAGCAGAGGATGGACATTTACAGCACGTGGCTGTGCCTGGCACCCCAGTTCCATCAAGGGGCGTTCATGTCACCAGCCAGCCTCTCCTCCTGAGCCTCCTTGTGCCACACAGCAAAAAAAAATAAAAATAAAATAAAAAAATCCTCGTTCTGTTACTGAAGGTCTCAGTAGTAAACCAGCTTGTGCCTTCAAAGCACCAGCTACTGCCGAGGCCAAGTGAAATCTATACGCACGGAGGAAGGAGCCATCGTGACTGTGGGGCTTGCAGAGGATGAACCTCTTCCAAACTCCCTTGTTTTCTGAATGCCCCAGCCTCCAGTCTCTGCCTCACCACACTCTCTCCCTCCCCTCACCCCTTCCAGAAGCTGTGATGGGTTTTGTGCTTTCTCTCCGGCAGTAAGAAGGCCTGGGGCAGCTCACGTATCCGTCTCTGCTGCGGAGACTCTGAATAGGAAGAGAATAAGTGCTGGTTTCTTTTTAAATCGTACAGGTGGGAGCCTCCTCTCAGCATCACCTCAGCTCTCCTCCTAAAGTTGCTTTGGTATTCAACAAACACGCTTTTTAAACAATACTGTCCTAAACCCTTATTGTAATGCCCACAACCACTTGCAAGCTTTCTGAAACTCATTATTATAATTACAATCAAGAATCATAGGACTCTGCTTTGTGCCAGAAATACATACACACTGAATTGTTTGTAGACGAGTCGCAGAGAGAAAGAGCGAGGGAGAAATGCTGCTTCAGTGCTGCTCGATTCAGGAGCAGGAACTCCCACCTCATTTAATTTTTCCTCTTTTGTTTTCCAATTTAACTTGTAGCTGCTGAAATCCGGGCTAATATTTGCTTAGTCCTCTGTGCTCTCCTTTGGCCACAGCAGAGGGAACCTCATGCTGTGCCCTCATTTACTGTCCCCCCTCCCCGGCTGCTGCAGCCCCTGCCCCGGGGAGCCGTGGGGGCTGCGGGCAGGACGCAGCGCTCGGGACCCCCCGACCCCGGCCCAGGTACGGACCACTGCACTTGGGACATCGCTGCAACAGTACTCAGCAGATGCAAAACAGACTCGCTTGGCAAGTGAATGCAGCATTGAGCTCAGCTTCGGCTCATGGGTCACAAAAAAACCTTAGAGAGGGCTGTGGGGTTTTTTGGTAGTGTTATCCCAGTATACTACTGGCACAGCACGTGCAGAGGGATCCGTGATTCAGCTTTTCCCAGCACAAGCCCTGGAACTAGCTCTCCCTTCTTTGCAAATAGTGTCTGATGTCGGTCTCACTTATTACTGGCTTCCACGGAGATGTTGCAGATGTCGCTGACTGGTGCTTAGAAAAGTGAGACGGATCAGGCCCTTTCTTCTGAATAAATATCAGATCTGATTCACCACTCAATTGTTTCTGTTTTATCTCTGTAGAACGTCATTGATTATAGAAGGATTTGCAAGTTTAAAACTAGACTAATTCAGTGATTAATCCCAACCAAAGCCCTCCGTAAATATAGAGCAATACTCCAGCACTCTTCAATATTCGACACATCCATGGAGTGCTCTGTAACATGATTCAGTGGCATTTAGACTTCCCTTCCCTTTATTCAGGGCGGTGCTGGGATACATTTAGTTTAGCTAACCCAGACTTCTCTCCTCTACCTCTTCTCCCTGCAAAATATCAGCACATTCCCAGCGAAACAAAGACAAAATTCTCCCGTCCAGTGACTGTCCTGTTCCACGTAGCAGCTGAACCCTTGGAAAGGCTGACCGCTCATGTTGAGATGCCCACCAGGACCAGGGGCTGCCATGGGAGGAAGAAAGAGGGACTCTCAACCTCATTGCTCGGTCCAAATATATCTAAAGCCCATTTCAAGCCATGGGCTGAAGGCTCCTACAGCACCTTCCAACAGTGAATTAAGGCTGGTCCAGAGACTGGAAAAACATACTCTAGAATTGGCTGGCTGTAAACATCAAAACACTTTGCTCCAGCTCAATCTTGCTTATATAGGGCAGTTCCACACCTTATGTCCAGAAACACTGGATGAGGAGAAGCATTTCAAGCAAAGAAATATCTTGATTTTAAAGGTATCAAGTATTTCTGCAGCTTCTTCTAGTCCCACTGACCTTTGGATACTATAAGAAAACCTCAAAGCACTCTAATGCTATGTAATCTGGATATAAATAAGAGTTCCAGGTGATGGAAATATTTAGGTTTTTGACATTTGGTCTCGGTCTAAAGAAAACTGAAATAAACACGTTGGGGGAATTTCCCACCAGTGGCAACCTCCCCCCCCACAGATGACATAATTGCTCTGCTTCACTGAGTAGCTGCCACACGGCCCGTGGCTGCAGGGCACCCCATTTCCGTCTGCAGGGTTTTTCCCCTGAGTCATGGTGCCTAAGGAGGCGGACCCAAAACTTTCAGGATCCAAATCTTGTTTCTGTTTGCCACAGAGCCAAGAATCCTGTACCTTTGCTCTCCTCTGGAATACCTGGGGTCCACTCAAAGCAACAGACCTTGAAGTTCCACTGGGTAAATGGTCCCAGGACTCAAAACCACTTTCTGAGCCAGGTAAATGACCATAAGAGCAGTCCATCTATTCACCAACCCACCAGACCTGCACAGATTGCTGGACCAGCTTTGGTTGACAGCTACAGACAAATATGGAGCTCAGGCACGGGCAGCTCTTCTAGCTGTTGTCACTCCTTAGCTTTCAAGTTCCCTTGAGAACGGGTGACCAGCAAGGCAGGTATTTCTGTAGTGCTTTTACAGTGCCTCCATCCACTTCCTCCAACTCTGAACATCCACAGAAGAACCAACTTCTGAGCACCAGCCATCAGCCAAGGCCAGGACGGGAGACAGGACAGAAGTGATCTCTCTTTTTCTCACATGAGCTTTACCTCCTCGTGATTCCATTTTTTGCCTTCTAGCAGGACTCCTGTCAGCTGCCTCCAGAAGATGTGCTTGCTTATTTCCTTGTTTTTCCACTCTAGATAGGTGTTCCTCCTGAGGTATCGGGACAGCCCCAGCCTCTGCCTCAGCAACGCCTTATTCACTTCTTCTAGCACAACCATGATGATTCCAGCCTTTCCTTCAACAAGCTGCCAGGACTGGGCAATGTCAAACTCAAAGCTGCACCACTTGCTCTCCAGAAAGTCAGTAGAGATGACTGCGATGACATTTCTGCTACTCAGAAAACCTTCTTGGATGATGTTGGTGACAATGGGTACCCCTGGTAGGAAATCTCTGGAGTAAAGACAAAGCTGGAAGGGAGGTGTTCCTCCTTCTAAAGGTTCCACCAGCTCTTTCATCACCCATTCTTGGTCTTTGCTGGAGTGGATAACAAATGCATCATAGGTGTGACCCCTTTCTGCAGAGTGTTTACACCCACTGAGCAGCACCAATGAGTAGTATAGCTGGAAGTAGTACTTGTAAATCAGGAAGAGGAACACCGCTACAGCGACCAACGTGATCACTGAGAATGACACTGTGGTAGCATTGAGTTGGCAGGAGGACAGATCAAAGCTTGACAGGCTCACATTCTTCACGTATGCAGGTGTGTGGCATATCATCAACTCCTTGTTCTGCAGTAGCTCCTGCTTTTCCTTGATCCATTTCAGAAAGTTCAGGTATACACAAGAGCATTCAAACAGGTTCTGAGAGATGTCTAACAGGACCAGGCTATCAGGCAGGATTTCCATGGCTGAGTCCAACAGAACACTCAGCTGGTTGTTGCTGAAGTCCAGGGCTGTGAGGGCTTGGAGCGGCTTGTAGACTATAGGATCAAAGCTCAGTAGCTTATTGTTGCTGATGTTTAGCACTTTTAGTTCAGAGAGCGCATCAAATGTACTTCGATCCACCTGTACTAATTTGCAACTTGAAATATCCAAGGTGTGGAGGTGACTTAGGTTTTTGAAAGTGTTGGCCAATTTATTGTTCTCAAAGGAGTTGCCTGCCATCTTGAGCACTTGCAAAGAGTTCAAGCCACAAAAAGTACACTGGGATTTAACATGAGTTCTGGTGTGGGAAATATCGAGGTAAATGAGTTTCTGAAGAGATAGAAAGACAGGGTAGGAGCCAGGACCAAATAACTTTGTATGCTGAAAGTCCAAATATAACAAATTCTTCACATTGGTGAAATCTCCAGTTATTCTGATGTCAGAATTGAAGCTTAGGTTCAAATGTTTCAAATTTGGACACTCATGAAACTGAGGGGAACAGCAGCGAGTGAAGGAGAGGTGATTCTCGCTCAAGTCTATGACCTCCAGCTTACTTAGACTCTCAAATTTCTGCCGGAAGCTATTGAGGTGCTTGCTCTTGGTAATACGAAGCACTCTCAGCTCCTTGAAAAGAGACAGCTTGATGGCAGGCACTTCCTTAAACTTGCATTTCTTGCATTCCAGCTGTTTCACTTGAGAGAACATAGGAACCTCCGACACCTCTTCAAGTTGGAGGTCCACCAACCGAATACTGGAGACATTGCCTATGCAGTTAAAAAGAGTGTCTGTGTTATTCTCAAATCCCCTGAAACAGATTAAGACAAACTCTTGCATTTGTACCTGACACAGTCCACTCAAGAGTCCACTCTGAAAGCTTACCAGTCTCTGTCTGTCACTGAATTCTCCAACTATTAGCCTGTTGACCTGCAAACCAGTCAGGCCTTGAAGAGAAGTGTGCATCACAATGAAGTTCTCAAAAGAGGACCTTAGAACCAGCTCACCAAGGTGCATCTTTGCAAAGGAACCTGGCTCTATGTATTTTATATTGTTCAAGGAAAGCACCAGTGTGAGGTTGAGCCTGTTTGCTTCCCTCAGGGCATCAAGGTCTCCTTTGGAGATGTATGTGATCTTATTGGAGAGAAAGCTCAGGTGCCTGAGAGAGGTCAGGTTGGTGAAATACTTGGGAAGCTTCACTGAAGCAATACTGTTGTGGCCCAAATTCAGCTCCTGCAGGGTATGCAAGTGTCCAATGGGTAGGTCAGTCAAAGAGGATACGTTGGTTTGCACCAATACTAGTTTTTTCAGAGATGTCAAGCCATAGAAGGCTGCTGTCCCCATGTACTGGAGCGAATTGGCAGTTAAAATTAAGGTGGTCAGTTTATGAAGATCCTTAAAAGAGTTATCTTCTATTGTATGGAGGTGGCACCTGTTGGGCAGGAAAAGAGAATAATAATGCATGAAACACTGTCCCTTTCATTACATTTTCACAAACATTACTGCACTAAGAGCTGATGCAATGTTTTCAGGCTCGACCTCACACTGGGGTTTGCTTTGGCTTTACCGTTCTGGGCAGAGTCAGAACTTCTGAATGTGCAAATGAAACACTTCCACAGCAGGAGACCTTCTCTCGTCTCCTCCTCCCTCTCTAAGTCTGAGGTTCAACTGCAAAGCAAGAGACCTTGAGCCACGGTGAAGGTAAAAAATTCATGCAGGCAGCAGGGAAGAACAGTCCTTGCTTTCTGTTTAGGCCCTAGAAACATCGTAATGACCATCCCTGACGGCAGAGCCAACCAGATACAGCACTCCCTTACACCTTGCACCCTCACAGCCTTCAGACTGTCGCCTCAGCCACCTCTGGGCAGCCCCACTGGCACCAGCATGATGCAGCAGTGGCAAAGCTCACGACTGTCAGCAGTTTTGCTGATGATATCTGGGAGGGAATAGACCCCAGGCCATGTCAGCTCTAAAGGAGAGAAGGAAGAGGGGAAAAAGAGGATGGCCACCTAAAGATGGTCCTCAAACCAGGACAGATGGTTTCATATGGGAAGATCCAGAATTTGAGACCCAAGTCCATTCTGCAATGAATTAAAGAAAAAATAGTTTTACAATGCAGCCAGTGCCTTACAGCGAACCTGCTCTGCCACTCAGCCACTTCGGAGCTGTAACTGTGATGGGACTGAGTGACATTTTTCAGTGAAACAATTTACCCAGAGAAACTGTTGTCTCAAGTCAATGGAAATTATACATCAATTCAAATTTGCTAATAAGCCTCCCCCATCTCCTCCCCCAGATATGTAAGGAGAAGGAAAAAGAGAATATGTTGATATTTTAAAACAGCCTTTTAGAAAATGAATGTACCTTCATTTTATTTTTTTTAAACTGTGATTAGAAAAACAGCTCACCCAAGATGTTCTACTTCAGAGTTTCTGTAACAGTGAAAAGTCTGACATTTTTCTTGTTCAGAGAGAAGTAAAACATCTTCTTCCTCCTTCTCACATCCCAGCCTACAAGATCAAGCTGACAGACCCAGCTCTGCACAGAGGGTGTGCACTCAGTAACTGGACTACAAGCTGCACATCACTTGACTGTGGGGATGTGCCGAGAGACAGACACAGGGATAAAGTCACAAGCCAAAAAAAAAAAAAAAAAAAGAACAGCTAAGACCAACAGACCCCAAAATAAGCAACCACAGAAGCCCAGCTGGTGAAGCAAGATTAACCAGTATCCACATTACCTTGTAAGATCCAGAAGCTGCAGTTCAGGGACTGATGAAAAATAATTTGACCCTAGTGATTTCAGATTGCTGAAACTGAGATCCAAGTTCTGGGTGGTATTTGGGACTTCAGCAGGAACTCCAGAGACATTCAGTCCCATGCATCTGAAAACTTTGTTAGGGATGACCTGTAACAGTGGCAGATCCAATCACGGTCAACATCTGCTCTTCATGAAGTGCCAGAAAATTACACTGTCAGGAAAGCAGGAGCAGAATAACTAACCTTGTAGTTAATTTCTAAATGAGCCGCCCTGAGTTTTAGGAAATAATCTTATATATCCTAAGCGTCTTTCCCAGTTCTAATAGAACCAGTTCTACTCCCTAGGAAGAGCTACATTTCTTGCTGATTGAAGCAGGTGCAAAACTACAGGACAGTGTTCCTTGAGGCTATGGATGAACTGGCAGCAACCTTTGAGACAGCCAGCAAAACAAACACACGGGGATGCAGTGCGTGTCCAGGATCAGCAGGCAGCTCAGTTCCTAAGCAGGCAGTTCTAACCACAATTACTCTGTAAGCAATAATTGTCATCAAAGGTTTGCAAAAGGCAGTTGATGGGGTACTGGTGAAATCACTCTACGGTACAAACCAGGTAAAAATACTGTATTTTACAGAAAATATAGAAAAGGCTTGGATCTCTTCCTGAAGGGAAACATAATCTATTGGCTTAACTGTACTGCAGTAACCTCAGAGGTACAGAAAGCCAACAAGAAGAAATGGTTCATGCTGCTGGTTCTGGTTCTCAGATGTTTTTGAGACCAGCATTTACTTCAAATACTTCAATTGCATTGGTAACAGCCTTGGAAAAAACACAGGCTTTCGTAAGACAGCTAACACACAACAGACTTGAAGCATAAATCTGTCAAGCAGAGGGAAAACTTGCACCAGAGAAGCAGAATGATTTTGTGCTCGTTCAGAGATCACGTACCTCCAAACAGGGATTGAGGAGGCAGCCTGCCAGCTGTGATGGGACAAGCACCAGCTGCAGCAGCACCAAGTGTGTCCACGGAGGAAGAGCTCCTCTCCTGGGCATCTTCAGGAGGCCAGGAGTGCAGGAGAAAGCAGCATGGGTATCACTCAAGGACCTGGAGCGAGAAACCTCCTGAAATGCCAAGCGTTGTGTTTCACCACTCCTGCTTCTCGCTGCATGTCATTGAGGAAGTGAAACTGGTAGCTGTCTGGTCTCTAGACATGCTCTGAGTGACTTGCTGTTCTTGCAATTGTTTTTAAAAAATGTTTAAAAAAAAAAAAAAACAAGAAAAAAGGAAGTAATGAAAGGTATAGTTTGGACTAGAGGAATATGGGTTGTATCAGTGTCTCTCTTGAATTGATTGCTTCAGATTAGCTCAGGTCAAATTGGCAAAAAAAGGGAAACTTTTGTGAAATTCTGAGTGCAATTTCTGGAAGGTCATGCTTCACATCTCATAATTCAAACGAACTGGATAGTGCAAATGACTCTGCCTTTCTCCCCCTGCCACGTTCGCAGCTACACCACACTGGCAAGTACCAGAAAAGTGCTTATGAACATGTGCATCTAGGTTTTATCCATCTGGCTGGACCACAGTATTGCAATTATCGCAGGAACAAGTAGCACACGGCCAGGCACAAGATGTAAATGCTGGAGATTCATAGAGCAGTCAGAGGCCAGGACCTTACTCCCCTTCACACCCTTCCCCTGGGGGCAGCAAGCCAGGAGAGGCACAAACACCCCAGCTGGGCTTAGAGCTGCTATATGCCCTGGTCATGCCTCAATCTGCGTTTGATGCCTTGCTATAAAAGTGAGTACATCTCAATACCATCCTTAATTTACAGTGCAGACACGGCTATTGTTTCTGGAAGAGGCTTTGTAAAACCTCACAGTTGGCAATATTAATTTAAATCAGCTGTGAGCCTTCTAATAAAGCTCCCTGCCTTCATTTGCTCCGATAAATGGTAGTGCATTCATGTATCTACTCCTGTCTTTCTGTAGATAACTGAGAAGTGTTACTAGGGATCCAGTCATAGGCTTTCTGGGTATTATTAACACCATGTAGACAGAGAAGTAGCAAAAGTGCAAGACAAGGATGGGATACCAGTCTAGAGTTAGATGGAATGGGGAATGACTAGTCATGAAAATTTGTGAAAATTGATATTAGATATAAGCTGCAGTATCAGGCCAGTGATCAATCCACTTATAAAGAAAAGTTTAAAATAGGGAGAGGGGAGACCGGACTTTGGCAGATCAGTAGAGGACCACTGAGAGATGGGGAAATACTAAAATAAGAGATGATCTCTGCAATGAAAAACACATGGCAGCACAATGGGAGCTAAAACCGACACCCTGATGCGCAGCCAGATAGTGCCCATTAAGCCAGCAGACAAAAAGTTTGTTGAAATTGGGCAAGTTCTACAAAATCCCTGTTCTGAAAAGCCTCTCGTGATTGCAGGTATTTCCTTTCACAGACAGAATCAAAAGTAAATGGAAACAATTGCTGACTGCTTCTGTGACTGGATTAAGGAAATTGGCAGAGCATCATGTGTCTGCAGAGAGGACAAATGAGTGCATCTTTTAGTATTCAATATGCAGAATGAAGCAATCCACATTTAATTTTTATCTAAAGCTGAGATGAGCCTGAAGTATGCTCTAGAAATTACCATTTCAATGGAGTCTCACTGAAGATGCTGGAGAGTTTGGGAGCATCACAAAATCCGTCCAGCAGCCATGCTCATGGTCAAGTGAAAAGTACAGCTTGAAGGACATTCAAAGAATGTGCTGCTTCTATCACAAGGGACAGCTTCACAATACACATTGTCATTTGTTCAAGGACAAATCATATAGAAACTGCAAGGGATAGAGCACCAGCAGAAAACATGCAAGCTAGCAAATCAAACCCAGCCACCAGTTTAGAAAGTCAATGCTGGTTAACTTCATATTCTTCGGCTTGCATACAACAATGTGCAATGACTGCAGAAAGCCATAATATCTATGTAATTGCTTCTTTCGTTTCACAAGAAACAAAAGTATTATTTGGAATCCTTTAAAGTGACAAGAATAACATCTAAAATGAAACATGATTCACTGTGCTGGCAATTTACTGGTGGGATCATCAAAGATCTCTTAGAAAGGAGATGTTACAGAAAATCTATGTTTCTAAAAACACACGCCCAAATAATCTTTGTTCTCCTGAATATTATTATAATATAAGTAACACAACAGCAGACAGCGTATACTCAACCTCTGTGATCTCAAGCAAGGTATTACATAGCATAAGACAGCCACAATGTAGCTGGACTGACAAAATATCTTGTACTTGCTTATATTAAAAGAAAATAACTCGTGAACTCCATCCAAAAAGAGAAGTTAGCTAAACTCTTGGACAAGACAACTGGTGATAGCCATGAAAACAGATAGGGCCGTCTGTATCTATGGTGATTTCAAGGTCACAGCTAACCCAGTATCAAATGGAGATCAACAGTTATTACCCAGAAGAGAGGATATATTTCACAGAATCACAGAATTGTTATGGTTGGAAAGGACCTTTAAAATCACCAAGTCCAACCATCAACCTAACACTGCCAAAATCACCACTAAATCATATCCCTAAGCACCACATCTACCCGTCTTTTAACTAACTCCAGGGATGGTGATTCAATCACTTCCCTGGAGACTTCCCTGGCAGACTGTTCCAACGTTTGATGACCCTTTCTGTGAAGAAAGCCTCAGTAGTCATCCTGAGCAGTTCCCCAAGTCTATCTGCAAACGGAAGCTGAGGAACATGGCAAGAATTTTTTCAAGATTAAACAGACCAGTCCTTACATTCAGCAAGTCAGTCACCTGTCCAAGTCTTATTTAAAGTGAAAGGACCATCTGTAACAACTATTTGATTGTGAGTGATGGATCAGGCAGAAGAGAGCATTCCTGAGATGCTGGCACTTACACAACACAGTATTTGTGGAGCTAGAGATGGGGAGCACCACAAGAACTTCCAAAAGTACTTGAGAAACTCAGGCATGTGGTCATGCTACATACACCAGCTGACCCAGTATTGCTCTCAGATGCAGCACTGGCCATGTGTGCCTTCCTAACTAGCACAGTATCGGCTAATACAACTCGGCTTAGCAGTCACCTGCTAAAATCACGTCACAATACAGCTGAGATCTAGGCTCAGGGTGTGGAGATAGTTATTGAGTCCCCCAGTCCTTACATTCAGCAAGTCAGTCACCTGTCCAAGTCTGAAAGGTTGTCTGAGTGGACAGGAAAGGCAAAAGGAAATGTTTTAAAAATTTAACAGAATGGCTAGGAAAAACAATTTATATAAATCACAAGGAAAAATGTGGAAAAAAATATCTGAAAATGGCTTTAAGATCCTTTTGCTGCAAATTCCACAAATACATTGCTTCCTGGAACTGGTGAGTCACTGCCTCACCCAGCAACCCCTGGCTGACCCAGCAGAGACAGTGCTGAACCACACACACCCAGCACCAAGGCTGGTGAAGGAGCTGAGAAACTGGTGTCATCAGAACAGGTCCTCACTCGAGTGCCTTGATGCCTATAACTCTCACTTGTGATGCTTCCCCATATGAAGTGGGTGTAATAGCCTCACACTTGATGGAAGATCAGCCTGGAAGACCTATTGCCTTTGCTTCTGGATCTCATACCACTGAAGAAGAGAACAATGTTCAGATGGAGAGAGAAACTCTGCATTTAGTTTGGGGTGTTAGACAGCTTCGCTGCTGTCTGTCTGAGCAATGATTGACTCTAGTTACAGATCATTTAACTGCTAGTTTCAAAGCAAGGAGCATCAGTAATGCAGATTGCTTGTCATGCCTGTGACTGTAAGTGACAGGTAAGGACACAGAGGTGAAGTCACAGACAGTCTCTACATGCTATGTAGCACAGCCCAAGCCCCAGCCCATTGCAAATGGTGCCACCTCAACCAGAGAGAACCCAGCATAGCCAAGCTGTTTCCCATTGCGGAAAAGGACAGATACTGGTGTACACGGGACAGAAAAATCCCCAAAAGCTGGTGTCCAAGTTAGTTTGATGAAAAGCAGCCAAGCCTACATTGAAGTAGGTAATGTGTGTCATCAGATGGGCTATTCCCCAAGGCCAAGGTCATATGAATACCCCAGAACTATTCAAAAGCTATTAGGGAAGAACTGTGTCAAGTAACCAGGGACAAATACACAACTAGAAGAAGTGATTAATCAGTGTCAAGATAGTCACTATCTGTGGCAGCTACTCCATATGGACTATGTCAGGTCAGTTAGGAGCCCTACATTTTACTGAAGTCAATGTTTAACCTAAATGGTTGGAAGGATTTCACACAGATGGTGGAGGCATCCAGACTCGCTTGCCAAGCATTTGTGGACAGGCAGTGAGTGACAGGGGAGCTCCCTTGACCCCAGGAGAGAGGCAGGCTGGCACCAAACAGCCCAGCAGCTCCCTGCCCTTCTGCCTCGGATGAACCACAGTGGCCCCTGGGCTGGCCACAGGGCCGGGGATTCACTGTTGCCATCAACGCGAGGATGTTCTCAGTGCCTTGGTATGAAATGCGCTGTGCTTAGAAGGAGTATAATTGCCTTTCCGCAGTCCTGAGAAGGGTGGATTTACCACCTCAGACTGATGCTAGCTTTTGCTACTGAAGCAACAATAGGACTCATTTTCTTTTTCTTTCCCCCTCCATTACATCCTTATTATGGTATCTCGTAGACCTAATTTACATATGTTTTGTATTACTGTGGCTTTGCCTTATCCTACTTATTCCACCTCCTTTCCCCCAGTTCTCTTGCTAATAATGAGTCCGCTGTAGGGCAGGGATTTATTCAGACTATCAAACATGAAAGGTGTGTAGGGCACAGAGCACTGCAGATCTTAGACTTTTCAGACTGGACACAAGAAAGGTTAATTTGGGGATTCAGTGCCATCACCGAAGCACGGTTAAATACTAAGCCTCTACCACATTGCTCCGACACTCTGGGAAACTTTGAAACAAGAGGCAGCTCTAATGAACCATGGTTACCCGGAGAGATTCCAGAACCCTGTTTTGAGGAAAATCCAGCCAGCTCTTAAACGTAAGAGCAAAAAGCTGTGTAGCAGACCTGCTCGCTGCAAGTACTGAGAGCACTGCCACAGGCAGTGACCAAGGCTAAGACACTTGAACCTCATGTGTATGGTTTCACTACCATGACTTGACACTACATGACAGGAAAATGTTGCAACAACTGCGGCAGAAAGTGCAGACACAGCTCCTGCAAGCTGTGGCGAAGTTTTTGTACACACATTACCTAGAGAAATAATGTAAACCATCTCCTGGGGTTAGTTCATAGCATGCTTTATACATCAGCTTTTAGAGTTTTATGCCATTTTACTCTACCAGAAGAACATAGAATATTAACTGTCCACATAGTTGAGAGCTCACTTCCATTACTTATGAAGCAATAAATTCCAAAAGAGTGGTCGAGCCAGATCCAAATGCATATTTGCATGCATTTGGAACACTGTATTTTTGGAATCTGCAGAACCTGTGTGGCTATTATGTGCTATTTAGAGAGTAAAGACTTATTTGTGTACAGAGTAAAAGCTGAAGCCAGTGTTCAGCTGATAAAGAGGAATTAATTAAAACCTCCTTTTTCTCCCAAGCTCAGTTCAGTTCTGTTCGCATGTGAAAGATTAGGTCATCCTCCTTCAGCCTTTAAGTGACACTTCTCAAAGTGAGCTGAACCAGGGCCTCCAGTTCTTCTACCAGTCTCCCAGGGGAAGGCAGCTTTGGGGGATTTTTGTCACCATTTCTTTAGCCATGAATTGCACGCATGAACCAGGACAAAACCATTTCAGCTCTAATGGAAGAGGAACCAGACTGGCCAGAAGGGAATAGCAGTGGGAGCAACATTAACACTTTGCAGATCATGAGAGACAGAGCGTTATGGAAAGCTTTCAGGAGGCAGAGCTGAGATACTAGAAGAGAAGTTAGCCAGGAAAAGGACTGACACGAATAGCACAGGAAGTGCCCTGAAAGCCTGACCACAGCGTTGGGGAGGGAGGAAGGAAATGGGAGGGAAAGCAGAAGTTTCATCTCCTGTAGAAATAGTTAGGAGTTATATGGGTACTGTACTAATGTTCCCACACCCCAAATGCTGCTTCTGTAAGACACATGCAGCCTGATGTCAGTTAAGCCAACCCCACTCTTAGCATTGGCCCTCAAATAGCTATTGCAGAGGAGCCTTCTTCTCAATGCGCACCTGGGTGAAGAGGCCACAGCAAAGTGGTTGTACCAACATAGCCATCAGCTTGTGCATTCATCACTGCAGGTTCTTTCTGCTGGTAGAAGCAGTGTTTTGGTGAGGCAGCAACTGAAGGGAACCCACAATGATAACAGGCCAGGAAGAAAGTAGCAATGAGGGAGGCAAAGAAGGGGAAATGTGACATAGCTGCATCCTGAGAGGAAACGGTAGAAGATGAGAAGGTGTGGTCCCAGAGGTGGAATGTGGACATGAGCCAGCCACACATAAGCGGGGGTTAAAGGGGGCTTCTTAAATGTAGAAGGTGTTCAGCACACAATGTAGACTTGGCAGGGTGGGTCCATGCTTAGAACAAGCTTGAAGAGACACGGAAAAGTCTGGACAGCATACCAAAGAGAAGAAAAAAGAGGGGATTACATGGAGTCATAAAGCCATGAGAAGATCTCAGAGGAGATGCTATGGTAATTCTCACCTGTCCTGACCAGAAATACCCCTCCCACAAGACAGTGCTAACTCCTTGAAATCAGAAGTACATTTATTCTCAAACAGAACAATTAAAAAAATAATGTTTCTTGTTTCCTGCAGACATGAATGTTTCCCAACAATTAGCAAGACACTGAAATCTCTGAGTGTTCAACCTGGCCCTTTCCCAAAGCGGTGGGTATGACTCTCTCTCATTTCAATCTGTTTAGGAAGGAGGCTGAAATCCAATGGCAGATATCGTACCCTCACCCCCTCCCTTTCTCAGGGGCTGAGGACCAGCTTAGCATCTCGGTTTGGTACTTTTCACAAATAACTGATGAGCACAGGATGGCTGTTTACAAAACACGAGAGGATTACCGAAGGCAGAAGGGTTGTGCAACATTCCACCCTCCACCACAGCAGTCAGCAGCAGAAACCAGAGGCCAAAAGAGGAAAGGGCAAGTGCTCTGAATCTCAGGGATTCAACTCCCACCTCACATGCAACAGGACATACTGTGACCTGCTCAAAGCAATCTGGAACAAGGGCAAAGCCCAGCTGGGACCACCATTGGTGTCTGGAGGGGACAGCAAGCAACACAACCCTCTCTCAGCAGTTCTGGGCCTGGAAGGAAGGGCTGGCTAAGTCAGCAATCACTCCTAACTCCATCATTTTCAGCAGCCAGTTCCTTTCAGCAGTTGTATTGTGCCAAAAGAGCTGCAGGGTCCATAGAGGTAAAGTTATAGATTATTCCTTACAGTGCCCCTCATCCTGCCCAAAATGCACTGTGTCCTGCTCAACCCCACTTTGCCTGCAGCCCCTTGCAGGACTTGCACTGCACAGGACCCTCATCACCAAACTAGGACAGATGAAAGTCACCCTGAAGGTGCCCAAGCCACTCAGAGAACACAGCATGTCCCAACATGTTCCCCTGGTGTGTCCCAACATTTTCCCCTGGTGTGTCCCAGCAGGAATTTTCATGGTAACACCAGTGATAGCTACCAGACCTCTCATCTTGATTCCCAGCTTTGTCTGGTAAGTTCCCCTATGGAGACCACCTTAGTTTGAAGGGGAGGCATTTTCTACCTCTTTTTTTTCCCATGAGCGGCCCGTTTTGTAATAAAGTATTGGTGCAGTATCGTCATGGTTTCCAGGGTAACCAAAGCCTGCAATATTGACCTCTTGGCACATACGGAGGGCTAAGTTCAAAGCAATGATTCCCATGGTGGCATACGTCTGGGAAGGTAAAAGACAGAACATCTGTTTAGGATTTCAGACTCATACTTTTACAATACTGACACCAGCAACACCTTTGCAGCTGGGACCAGTAGCTTCTTCCACACTAAATATAGCAAAAAGATATGTTAATAAAACAGGACAGGTGCATGGACAGCACTCCCCAAACTCAAACAAGGAGCACCTTACGAAAAGGTGCTGCAAAAGATGAGGGCTCATGAACATACAACTTCTGGGTTGATAAAAGATAGAGCTCCACGGAAATCAAAAAGCTTTGAATGGAAGAAATCAGCACACTTTTTAACAAATCCACATCCATGACAGAGCCTATGCAAGGCCTCTGCATCTCTCTCTTCTCCATGTGCCTCTTTATGTGTATCCCCTGCTGGCGGCTCTTGTGTGAGACCTCACTTTTAATCCACATATTAAATTCCGGTCCCTGGCCGGTGTGCTACAAAACTGCCTTCTGCTCACGTAAAGCTAACATGACCAAGTACAAAAATCAAACGCTGCCTTAAAAGCCTTGTGACTGATCAGTGCAGCCACCACGCTCGCAAGCAGCTGAACATGCTCTCTGGTCCCCCAAGCCTAACCAAGCACTTTGCGCTCCTCGCCTGGGTTGTCCCACTTTGCACTTTCCAAATATTATAGCAGGGAAATGTCCTTTTTTTGCAGCATTGCTTCAGCAGTTAGAAAACTTGGCATCTAATCTCAGCCCCATCTGAAAGTCAGTGCATGACCTTGGACAAGGTTATTTTCCCAGACCAGGCCTTCAAGCTTCTCCTGCATTTGTTGCAGATTATAAACATATCCTAGTAGTGCCTGGCAGGCTTAAATTTAATTAAAGATTGCACAGCACCATCATAAAGATCATCAGGACCAAAGACAAAGTATCATTAGATTCATTAATGAAATAATCCTTCATCGTGCAGTGAAGGGGAAAACTGCGCTCCAGAAGCAGTGGGCATAACAGCCAGCCTCAGGCCAGAGATCTGTGAGAACAGAGTGTTTTAAGGAATGCCAACCAAAATTCCTCCCATTTTACGCTAGCTAATTATCAGTAATGGTCTTCAGCCAGGGAAAGCACAGGAACGCGTATGAAAGGGCTTATAAGGCAGAGCTGCTCGTCACTAGAGAACCAGGCTTTCTGAGGTCTAGAACTATGGACAGAAACACAACTCTGAACAGGGATTTTAATGTAAGTGGCAAGGGGTAATGGGCAGACTGGAATGAGAATAACACTGCAGTGCTGTGACAGGTGGGGAAAAGTCTCCCTTTTCTGGGCAGGAGCAGGGCTCCAAACCTGAAGCACCATGCTATAGGAAAAGGCTGTACTTACCAGGGAAAGGGACTAGCTAATCTAACGAAAAGGTTTTCCTTCCCCTTGCACGGCACTGAAGCAGTAAGGTATAAAGGAAGACACAGAACACCGGTGCTCATCTGTCTGATCTCCAGTGCGGTATCATACCCTACTCGATGCACTCAGCTGCAGCAGTTTGTACATCACTTCATAGGTGACATATGGGTTGAGAATATGTAGCTGAGAGACGTTCCCGTTTCACTCCCAGGGGGGCTGGTGCCAAAACTCCACCTTCGTCTGCAGGAGAAAGGCAGAGAGATACTTGAGGCATGCCCATTCACACCAGGTAGTGCCATGATAAAGATCCCTGCGTTAGCTGTGGTCTACTGCTCTGGCTGAGTGCTCAGGACTCAGGAGAGTTCGGAGGAACAAAGGATCTCCTGATCTCTTCCACTCATCCCTGTACACCTGTCTCCAATGTGGCTGAGACTGGGGTCTTTCTAATTAGTGAAAATTAAGGTTTCAGGTGCATTATGCAGCTCATTAAATATCTGAAAGATCCATGATTATTAGAGCTATTGAATATGTCACTGCAAATAACCTGGTTTCAACAGAAAGACATCTCACCTTATTTCTTGTTTTCAGCAATACTTCCCTTAGCCAGAGGAAATCCAGGGGCTTGAATGGGACAAACACCATCAATGTGTTATTGTCATTGTTTTCCAGGGGGTTGGGCAGAGCTGATTCAGGGAAGAAGAGACGGATGCTGGTTCTCTCGCCCACATCTTTCTTGAGCTCTTTTACTGGAGCATCATTTAATCTGCACATTAAGTGACTTGCACATTATCACTCCTCAGTCTCTGCTTAATTGTTAAAGGCTTTAGTAAGGATTCAGTACCTTATGATAATGTGGTGAGAGTCAATCGTTTCCCCAAAGCATTAGCCATGGCTGGAGCAGCCATTGCTGACCACAATGCACCTTTGGCACCATAAGCTGGCAAAAGAATAGATTGCAAGAGACTAAGTCCTCTGATAAGTGTCTCCACCAGGTCGGATCAGCATCCCCTGAGGGCCTTTTTGATGTTCCCAGGAAACACCTGGCATGTCATCAACGGAGCAAAGCTGTGACTAGTAGGACTCCAGCTGTATCCTAGACAAATGGGTCTTATCTCAGTGACCATAAGGCAATGCAGTGCCATCAACATACCAGTAAAATTGTGAGGGATCTCTGGTTAGCCAGAGGTCACAAGACACTCAAATGGAGAGCAAGTCAAGTGAGGATACCCAGCAGACCAGTAACTAGGAAGGTGAACCTCTGCTTAAGGCATGCAGTGTATTGTAGAGAGGAAGAATGAGAGGCCACAGAAAAATTCCTCTAATTAATTTGATGAAAGAAGGGCCCAAATGAAAGTGTTTGCCAACAGCTGCCACAGTCCATTTCGCTTTCTGCTCTCCCTGAATGTGGGCAGGCAGAACTGAGGGAGGCACCCAACTTTCCAAGCCCTGGACTGTCATACTTGGGTTGGAGTTAGAGCAAGAAAAAATTGGGACGGGGCAATACTGAGAACAGAGATCAGGGTATGACAGGAGTTAAAGGCAGGGAGCTGTGATCTAGCAGCTTAAGTTCATCAGTACCAGAGCTGCTTGAAAGGGCATGTTTAAAAGGGAGAGAGAGAGAAACCTACTGAGAGAGGAGATGAACAGTGACAGGAGTGAGAGGCAGAGAGGGCTGTGAAGTTGAGCACTACAAGGGAAAACTTCGAGTAGCTGCAGAACCCAGGGCTCTCAACCCAGCTATCACTTCCCTCACATGCCTGCTCCCCCAAAACTCATCTCCAGCCCAGCCTTCATACTGGCCAAAGGACCCAGGCAACTCCTGCTGTGGAAGAAGCTGCAATGTGGTAAAAGCCGAGAGAACTGGAAGACAAGAAGCTGATGAGTTATCTTCAGGGAAGATATGTGGCCCCACCACTGCCAATGGGCCAACTCTCTTTTTTCTTCTTCCCTAAAAAGATAGGTTTCATCCTTTCATAAAGTGCCAGGACACTTTACATGGGACAGCCTGCTCAAGCACCACTCTTGCCACGTCCATCTGCCCAACCCTCTCCAAACTGAGGCATTTTTTCACATAAAAGGCATGCACTTCATAACCAGCGCTACAGCAACCGAAGGTGGTCTGTCATACCTCACACTGAAAAAGGCAAAAGGCACTGACCCACTCAGCATCTTCCCTCTGTTGGCATTTGGTAACTTCCACAATGGCTCCCGCTCCGTCCAGAGCAGCATTGCTGTCAGCCTTCCCCTTTCCATCCCTCCTGGCACAGCTAGACCCTGGAGTTAAAGCACTAACCCCCTCCTTCATGACCACCATCATGGACTATGACCTTTTCTCAAAGCATGCCATCCAGTCAGTCCAGATTTCCCCTGGTGCACCCCGGTGCCCAGCTGTTTTTCTGCCTCCTCTGCAACACTCAAGGCTGCTCTATAAGGGGGAGGCTTTCCAGCTGCACAGTCTCCATCCAAGACATGACAATGCTGAGGGCAGAGCATTGCAATACCTGAGCTCTGCAGCCCAAAAGGCAGTTTACGGAACCACAGAACTTCTTCAAGCTTTCCTCTAAAAGGTCTGTCCATGAGTGAATATAAGCATTTACTAGCGCATGTAGTGATAGGACGAGGGGGAATGGCTTTAAACTGGAGGAGGGCAGATTTAGATTAAACATTAGGAAGAAATTTTTCACTTTGAGGGTGGTGCGGCACTGAAACAGGTTGCCCAGAGAAGTTGTTGAGGCCCCATCCCTGGAGGTGTTTAAGGCCAGGCTTAAACCTGGGCACAGGTCTGGTGGGAGGTGTCCCTGCCTATGGTAAAGGGGTTGGAACTCGATGATCTTCAAGGTCCCTTCCAACCTAAACCATTCTATGATTCTATGATTTGCTGGTCAGGAAAGGCTTCCAGTGAGATTCAAACCTACCAAGAGAGATGCAGAGAGGCAGCAGTTTAGGGATGAGCGGAGCAGTCACAGCAGTATCAGGCACAAGGACGAGGGCAGCTGAAGCAGGCTGTATAATGAAGAGCTTTGGAAAGCTGCTGAGCTATCCTGAAGTACTTCTCTGAAATGACCCACATCTTTTAAATACAGTGCTTACTGCTGTTTCTAATTCACCTTCTGAGCAGCAGTGACAACAAAATCTCATTTACCTCCAGTTCTGGCCCCCCAGTTCCTCTCCCTTTTCGGTCATTCCTCTTTCTTCACATGTTTGGCAAAGGCTTATTCATCCTTTCGTTGTTTATCCACAAGAAGAGAGAGGTGCAGAATTCCAGTTACGTTTCCAATTTCATTTATTCATTTACTTCATAACAAAGCTCATGACACCCATGACAAAGCGTCACTGCACACTGATCAGTTCAACGGTGTGTCTTTTTCTCTCTGATTGTCCTTCAGAGGACATTTTACACATGCATCTTTATTGCATGATTCTTCTGGCCTGTTGACTCATTTGTAATGATGTCAAGATGCCATTGTGCAACAGTTAACTGAACTTATCTCTGTTTCCCTTCCTGTGAATCTGCACATAAACCCCAGGCTGCCAGTCTCCACCCATCAGCAGCCATTGAAACACTGATTCATCTCTCAACAATATTCCCCAAACAAATGAGACATAGCTAACAAACCTTCCAAGAAAAGACTTTCTCCACACAAAACCTCTATGGGTTAATTTCCTACTAGACACAGTGGCTCTCAGATTGTGGCCTGAGAATCAGTGATAGCTCTGGAAGTGTCTTAAGAAGGTCTACAAATACAGGGTTTTGAGCTCCTGACCATGTTGTCCTGTCTCCCAGCTCCTGACCACTTCTGTTCCATGAACTGCACACCCCACTCCAAGAGCACGTAAAGGGCTCCTTTACACAAACAAATTTAGGTGGAAACAGATCTCTGGAGAGCTAATGCCAAAGTTAGGTCAAGATGTTCAGGACTTAGAATAGCTTGAGTTTTAGAAAATCATTGGCCTTAGGTTAGCCTCATTCATTCCTCCAGGTAGAGGTAGGGTGGGGTGAACAGCACTGTGGGATGTCCACAAGACACTCTGGAAGTCACCATCAGCACCAGGGTGCCTCTTCTGAAGTCTAGATAAGGCATCTCCAGGCTCACCGACGCTGCTTCATCCTGCTGCATTTCTATCTGCCCTGCCCTCATGTCACTGACAGGCTGAACACAGTCCTCCATAACCCGAAAGATTCACATTATTGAGTGAGCTGTTTCTCACCCCGGTTTTATCCTGGGAGGTGGTTGTCTTTTCTTTCCACAGTAATGAATTTTCCCCCACCTCTAACCCGGACCACAGTAGCATTGAGGTCAGAAAGGGGAAGAAGAAAAGGTAACTTATTCTGCATGACTTTCAAGTGAGTTCATCACAGAGAAGTACAGGCTCTGCACGCACAGACCCGCAGAAGGCAATGGAGAGGCTGACACAGGCGGAGCAGCCACACAGCCACAGCACTACAGCTAGGACCAACCCCGCCGTGCAGCCCACAGGACCTCTTCCCCCTGACAGCATCTCCCGAGCCCCTGCAGCCATTAGACCTGCAGACGAGCAGACCCTGTTTCAGAGTTTGGAGCCTCCAAGTGGCTGTATTCCAGTTAGCCCCTTGCTAGACAAAATTAAACGGGACCTTCTGGTGATGAACCCTCGCAAGTGCAGCATCCTTTTTCCCAGCAGCTAAGGAAACTCGCTTGCAAGCTCAAGCTTCACAGCGCTCCAGCAATTGCTCACATCAGTCTGTAAAATGACACATGGTGACAGTGCAGAGAGGGGAAGGGATTGACTATGGCATTCCCTGAGCTGGACAAGACCTCAGCCCCTCAGCATGCTCGTTGTGGGGCTGGTCTGGCTCCCCTTCCCTGCACCCACAGCCCTCCTGGCCGTGCTCGCTGCTGGGGTGAGCTGTGGAGTCCCACATCAACAGGATGGGCTACCCTGCTCCTTTCTCTCCATAGCTGTCAGCTGGCTGCCCCTCAGGATGTCACAGGAGACAGGGGACCATGAAGGCCTTCAAACAGCCCCTGTTGCACAAAGTGATCCATTATCCCACAGACAGGCAGTAGGATGCAGCTGCAACCCACACCATGGTGCCTGGGTACATGCCCAGAGGACAAAAGCCTTCGCTGAGGACAGCAAAGACTTGCAGCAAGAAGAAGAAATGTATATGCAGGAGAAATCCTCCAGTCCTGACCAGGGCTGCTTCCCAGGCTGAAATCAAGAGTTTCGTGCCAGAGAAAAGATTAGCAAAAAGGAGTTCCGTAACACGGATGGTAGCTTGGCTGAGTGGCTCTTCACCTTGACCCAGGTGCTGTGCTGATTCAGAGCACAAGCTCAGCTCACCCTGAGTGCCCCGCTGCACACAGGTGAATTTGGGTCTGTGGATGGAAAAAGGAAAAAGTCCTCCACCATTTGCACCCATCTACAGAAAATGACACTGGTCGCATCTTGGTCATTAAGCAGCAGTGACTTTTTCTGTGACAAACAACTAGCCTTTAAATGATGGTATGAAGTTAGAATTGGGTTTCTTTTACTCTTGGAGGGAGATCACAAGCAGTTACATACGCTTGTACAGGCACTGTATCAGTGGGTCTCTCCTGGACCTCCTACGCACCGCACAGAGGCTTTCATCATCCGATTACTTCAGGGCTGCTACACACATACACACAACACAGGTAAACACCCACCTTTAGACCCTAATCCTGTAAAGATCGCAGCAGCATTTATCAGAGGGTGACTGCTAGACCTCCCCCACACACAGAGGAATTTAATTTGTGTTTCACAGAAGCACATTAACCCTGCTCCAGCCTCCCACAGCCCTGTGCACACATTTCACACAGGATGCAGGCCTTGCACGGGTGTTTGCAAATATTAACCCTTTTGAAAGAAGTTATTCCTCCTTTGCCCTTGCTGCAGAGGCAGCATATCGGGTGGGAATAGGGGAGAATTCATCTTACAATTGTGCAAAACAACAAGAAGATTTTTACACTTGGGGAAAAAAGTCACCTTTCAGATGCTTTTCTACTCTCCACATCCCCAAAGGCATCCAAGATGACTTGATTTTTTAAAAATACACCCAAAACAGGCACAGCTAATGCCTCTCTGGAGAAGCCCAGCTTTGCTAGTGACAAATGCTAGTGCAAGGCCTGTGCACAGGAGAGCTGCGTATGGTGGGGCCATTTGCCGGACGGGGCTCAACACAACTGCTGGAGCAATACGCAGCTAAAGCAGGGCACCATGACCAGGGCCTGTGCTCCTGTTGCTGATGCTCATGTGTTGGAAGCACACATGAGTCCCCCCCAGTCTCAGCCACCTCGGGCTGCACATGTCTGATTTATAGAAACATGTCTCCTCCGTCCCCTCTTCTGCCAGGTCCCATTTTTGGGGTCTCTCCAGTGAAGGCACCAGTGGCTAGGAGGGTCCTCTCCTTCTGTAGAGCCTCAGCCCAGCAAGGCGCTAGGGTGGGGGGATGCAGTGGTGAGCGCTGGCCGGGAGAGAATAGGGCTCAGCATACACTGAGGTTTTCTTACCCACACAGAGCCACATCACCAGCTTTCTCCACTGGAAGAAGGCGAAGAAAGCAAAGGAGAGTCTCCTCACTACAGATCTGGCATTCACGCTGTCTCCATACACATCCTGCAAAACAGTGGAGATGACACAAGTGAAAAAGCTGATAAGCTTTCACCTGGCCCTTTTGCAGAGACAGACAGGCTGGGTGCCCATCCCACAAGCCTAGACTTCCCAATGCCGTGCCTCCATCCCTACAGCGTTGGTTCCCCCCTGCCTCTGCTGACCCTCTGTGTGCAGAGAAGAGTCACTGCATTGAGTCAAGCCCTTCTCTCACTGTTTGCTGAGTGCTGGTCGGTGGAGGCAGTAGAAAAGCACTCAAACTCCCTGCCACCATAGGCAGATCCCACCTATGCCTTGAGCCCCAGAAGCAGGCTCTGACTCAGGAACAGTGACCAGGATCAGTGCATCCTATCCCACCACCGGCACATGACCCATGGTCACAGCTAGCATATCCAGTAAGCCCTGGAGGCACCTGACTGCTTTCCCAGGGACGTTTCCTTCTCACAACCCCACAATTTGTTCCTTCAACAAGGGAAAGAGAGCCTGCAAAGTGCTGCTTTGACTGCCAAGCAATAAAGTCCTGTGATCAATCCTCATAAGCCATGGAGTTTGTAGTGTTTAGGTGTCTGAGTTTGACTGACAGCCTTAATTATATAGGGACAGCATCACAGCTCAAAGAGACGATTGCTGGTTCAGGCTGGTGAAAAACAGGAATAATATGTTCCTCTCTTAGAGGGATGGTGCAGAAAGTGAGAGCTCAGCTTACCCATCTGATGGTGATCATCTAATTATCCTCAATGAGCTAGATACAAATCCCAGCTCAGCAGTTGGAAATGCTCTGTGATGCTTTCAATCCACCCTCTTCCCCCTATACCCTGGCCTGGAAAAAGACCTTTGCGAGGCTGATTAATCCATCTAAGCAGATCCTTCTGCTGACTGCCACCCAGCTGGAGCACCACCACCCTCTGAAAACCAGGACTGGCAGCTGCTGCTCCGCCTGGCCATGCCAAGGAGCTCCAGTGACCCTCCAGCTGTGGGCAGCACCTGCCCACAGCTGTGCATAACGGCCGGCCTTAAATGGGCAGCCCTGGTGTGCGTTGGGAAGGCAGGGTGTTTTTTTCTGGGTATATGGCTATACTTTAGGTGAAGGTACTGGGAGTGTTTCCCAGAAAGATCTTAAGACAGGGGTGTAGAAAGAGCTAGCTCATGTCTTCTGGCTTCAGACCTGCTTTGGGCACGGGAGGGGGCAGAGTGGGTGCCCTTCAGAGGCTGCTTCCTTTGCTTAAAAATACAAGGAAGGAAAGAGCTCACTTACCACTTTTCCTGCAGGAAAGCCTTGCAGACTTATACTGTGCTTTTGCTTATAAATGGGGTCTCCCTTTATCCTGCTCTATCAAAATTTGCAGGCAAAACTAGATGCAAGGCTTTCAGTCTCTTACTAGATTTAGGGAGAAAATCTTCAGGTCTGAGCAGCAATTTTGTACTTGCAACTTCCCATCCCTCTCATCTGTCCCTGGAGTTAATATTGGCCTGGCATATGTAGGAGTTTCTTGCTGTTTGCTGCTGTTGTGCTTTCCCCAGAGGCAAGCTAAAGCCAAGGGAGAGCAGGTACAAGGAGTCCCATAATCAAATACAGCAACCACAACGGATTAATTTAACATTTTGCCCTTAAGTGAAGGAAAGAGGCAGGACAAACATAAGTAGAAGATCCTGTTTCCTTCTTATTCTCAAGACACGACCATCTGAAACTAACCCGTTCCGTCTGTCCTGGACACAGACTGAAGCAGGAGGTGGAGGACAAGCTGTTTGAGAAAAGATCTCTTATTTCTTGACAGAAATGCAACTGGATTTCTTCACGTAACCGTGACTTTCACCAGCACCTCCCTCCTTGCATTGGGCAAAATAGTCCCAAAAGCCTGCGCGCATATATGCGCTCGTTCATGCAAAATGCATCCTGGTAGCCAAAGGGCTTTGTTTGCCCATTTCTACTTCTCTCAAGTATTTTAGGATTCTTTTTACAGAGGCTGTTTCTTATTCTGTGTAATTTTTTTTCCTCCCTTCCATTTTAATTAAAGTATTTGTCTCCACAGCAGGAAATGTAAACTATGCAGCAGGCAATCTTGATGTATATTTTAAAAGAGGAAAAATTATTTAGCAAAGCTATTATCTTCTGATGTGCACAGAAGCAATCACTAGCCCTGTTCCTAGAAGCCAGAAAAATCAAAGAAAAAAGGGAAAAGAGGGATGCTGCTCCTTTAAAAACTAGAAAAAAACTAATGAACACGTTTTTAATTCTGTGCCTAGAAATGGAGGGTCAGAATTCTGGCAAAGAAAGAGACATTCCTCTTAGCAAAATGCAGGAGCTTTTCCCTAAGAAACTGCAAGAGCTGAGGAGTAGCTGAGTTCTTTGAAAATCTGCTGCTCAGTATTATCACTGAAGAAGGGCTGGCCGCTAAGCACTAGTGAAAACCTCGTTTTGTCTAAGTTTAATTCGGAGTTGAGTGCTGCTGGAGATGTGGTCTGGGTGGTGGGTGCTGACTATGTCCTGGTTTTGGAAATCAGCCCTTAGTGCCTGTGCCGTACACTGTTCATGGCTGCACAGGCGATCTGAAGGGAAAGGAGCCAATTTACTGCTCTGTGCCTCAGTTTCCCCACTTGCAAAATGGAGACTTTCACAGTGCAGGCTACAAACCTAAAATCATTGGCATAGACAATGAGTCACTGCAGCAGACCAGGAATAACACAAAAATACCTGAAGAGATGAGGCACTCTCTTCAGAGAGCAATTGATTAGTTGAGCTATACTGTGATTTTTGTCCATCAGAGACTGCAAACTTGAAAAAAAATGGCCTAGAAAATGAGTACATTCTTGCTGATTCTCTTTCCCTCTTCCCACACCATTCCTAGCCTCTACCTCCCCTGCTCCAGAAAAAAAAAATAAATTAAAAATCAACTTCTCTAAATATTGTTTCTCTCACATCAGCCCAGCAGGAGAGGCAGAAATCAAATTATAACCACTGAAATAACCATCAGCGCTTAGTGCCAGGAGGGTGGGTGTAGACACTGGAACATTTTGCTTTAGGTTTCAAAAAAAATAAATATCTATCTTTATTAAAATAAACAAGTGCAAAAGAAGAAAGAGAAAGAAAATCAATCAGCTGCATTTACAACAGGGAGATATCAAGCAAAGAGTGCTTCATCCAGAGAGACGGATGAGTGCTGCAGGAACCAGACCCCCTCTGTCCTTCTCCTCTCTTGGAAGACGTTTATTTTCCCTCCACTCCTCATTCTGTGCTTTCTCTCCTGGATATATATCTTGTTGCCTCTGGAAAAGTCCTAGAGACAACTTGTTCCTATGGGGACAACAGGAGGCGGAAGAGCAGAGCTATCCACCTTGTGCCTACCAGATAATTCAAGACAACCTTTATGAAGGGGATCACACTGTTTTTGATACCTACAGGATCTGGCGATAATTTGGGTAGAACTTGCTGGGTTTATACCTCTTCAATTCTTTGTAGATAAGAACAGATAAATATCAGGATTGTCACACCCAGATATTTTCACAGAGTTTCTCCCTTGCAGGGATTATTTCAGGAAAAAGCATGTGCTATATGGAAATGCTCTTGCAGCCTTTCTGTTCGTCTCTACAGCTCTCCCTGGGTTTTGGCTAGAGAAGCAGTAAATTCAGGAACCAGCAAACTAACAAATTTGCTCGCTCTCTTCCAAAACCCATCTGCCAGCCAGCAGGATGTTATCATGCAAGACCTGCACCAGGGCTTGATTCCGACCAGTGTGTATTTGAAGACCATCTCTCTGCCTGCATGATCTTAGAAGGTGAAGCCAGACAGCGTGGCAGCAATGGGGCTGAGGGAGGGGCAGCTTTTCTCGGTGCACCCAGGTGGATGCAGTTGGTGCACATTGGTCTACAGGTGCTACTGCCCAAATTAGCCCTAGACCTACTTGTCTTGCTGCCTGGCTAAGCACAGCCGGTCTCTTTGGGAAGGGTTGTTTGAGCCTATGCAGGGAGGGAGAATGGTCTCAGGCATGCCAAGACCAGGGACCCTTCCATGTACGGCTGTGAGGAACCACTGCGCAAAGCATCCACTGTGCATTTTGGAAGATGCCAGCTCACGAACACATGCTCAGGCCCATGTTGCAGCACTATGTGTACTTGTGTCTCCTCCGGTCTAAGGAGATGGGGCAATCCTGCAGCAGCAGCCAGCAGCTCGGACTCGAGGCTTTGCCCTAGTCGGGGACAGCAGAGCACTGGGCATCGCCATCTCTCAAACCTCCTTCCACACCTTGTCCCTGGAAAGCCACCACACCTGCAGCAGTTTCCCCTCCACAGAGGGGTTAAAAATCCAGTTGAGTTGCAGAGGAGGCTGAGGCGGTTTTGCGCTCCTGCAGTGCCATCATGTGCTTTTGGTACGCACTGCAGAGACACTCCTGACTGACAAAACTTGCAGGGACCAAGGAGGCAGAGGAACTGGTGAGCAAAACCTCAGTGTCCCTGGGTGTCCCTGGAGGTGGTATGTCCCAGTTCCTGGCACTGACCACCCAGGAGCTGAAAGTCCTGTGGCCACCACCGCCACATGCACATGCACACCAAGAGGCAGACACAAGGGAGCCGCATGCCGTGATGCTCTCTGGGCAAACAAATGTTTCAGCAGTTTCGATGCCGTTCAGTACAGGACTGAAATCAGCCCTACATCCCACAGAGCCATTGCAGGCTATGGAGATCTCAGAAGGGAATGGCAAAGGATCCCCCAGGAAAGGAGCCATGGAATGGAAAATGGGGATTTTGCCCTGTATTTCACCTGGAAATTTCCCCAACCTGGACATTTCCCAATAGGCCCTTCTTGCTGCTTAATAAACCCTGCTCCAGCCATGGCAGGTCCTCAGCTCCTGTCAGCGGGCGCTGTGCCACACTGTTAAGCGAATCCATGGGAGAAAGTGCTCATTAACAACACCGGCAAACAACGTCACGATACTGTGACGGCACCTATGGTGAGAGCTACAAAGTGCTCTGATCAGTGATGGCAGCAGCGACTGGCAAAAGCTACATGGTCTCCTGCCACCTCAGGGGACCTGGGAAAGCGACGTCCAGCAGCAGAGCTGTGGGCAGAGGAGCTCTGCACCGTGCATAGCGTGACGAGGGCAGGGTGCATGGCTGGCAGCATTCGGGGCCGCTAGTGTCACTGTGTTCCCTTTGCTTTGCTGCTGTCTGGCTCCCTGGTGGGAAAAGGCACCTTGGGGTGCTGCAGCCATCTCAGGAGCATCTCCTCTGCAGTCCTGGCCCTCCACAGGGCTGTCACTGTCCTTGCATGGCCTGTTGCCCCTTCCCATACCCCTAGTCCTCTCCAAGGCATGACTACAAATGAAACCCTCCTGCAGTCCTCATGTTTTCTCCCATTGCTCTAATGCCAGCTTTCCAGCCCAAAGCTTTGGCAATTCATCCTGCCCTCCACAGCTCCAGCCTTTCTTCCCCCTGAACCTCAGACAAGCAGCAAGATATGCAAGCAAGCAAGCCCTGGAGCCTAACCAAGCACTGGCCTATTCTGCAAGGAAAAAATGAGCTATTGCATGGGAAAAACGAGCTATTGCATGGGAAAAATGAGCATTTGCAACGGGAAAATGGGTGATTGCAAGGGAAAAATGAGCTAATGCAAGAGAATCCTAACCATTCGGGGCAGAAGCCCTGCAGGGCAGATAGAAGAGGATGGATCTACATGTGCTGTCAAGCTCAGGGAGAGACAATGGCTCTCACAGCCCTGGGGTATGCACCACACACATTCCCACATCTCCCTGGCTTGTGGTCCAGCCTGACACAAGCAGAGGGGAAGATGTGCACATCAGGAGGCCCCAGTTTCCCCTCCAGTGCCCCCTGTTCTGGAGCTGGAGCCCAAAGCCCTCACAGCTCTCCCCAACCGCCTGCCCCCACCACATCCTGGGGCAGAGACTGTCCCAGTGAGCAGTGAGCCCCTGGGAGGACAGGCCGGGAGGAGACAGCCAGAGACCAATGAGAGGAAAAGTCTACCAGGGCTTGTTCTGCTTGTGCCTCACAAAGGAGCCTGCAGCCGGGTTCAGCCATGTGCACCCGGGGCCAAAAAGCAGATGCTGTGAGCAGCACTGCCACAGGGACAGGCACGGTGGCAGCACAGGGCACTCCCGGCTTCACAGCCCTTGTTTCTGGCTCTTGCACTCACCAAGAAAGTAAAAATAAACCCAATAAAATAAAAAAGCACCAGAGGGGAGGAAAGTGGAGCAGTCTGAGAGTGGCTGGGGCGCACGACGCAGGGCACACCACCGGCTAACCACACCAGGGCTCTGGGGTGTGAAACCAACTGCTAAAATAGCCATGGCCTGAACTAGCTTTTCTGGGGTGAAAAGGAGGAGAATCAGGCCTGGTGCGAGGTGAGGGCAGGCAGGAGCACAGGGGCTGCCCGCAGGGTGACAGGGGAGCAGGAGCTTCTCCGCCAGGCCCCTGCTTTTTCCTCCCACCAGGGCAGCCATGTGGAAGGGGACCCCTGCCCAGACACGGGCTGGCCCTGTCACCCCATACCGCACAGGCCTCCCCCATGACGCCATGTCCCTGCCTTTGCCTGCCCCCAGCTAGTGGCCCCTGGGGAGGGTTTTGCATTCCAGTGCCCCCGCACCAGGCCAGCCTGCAGCAGCTTTAACACTTCAAGGCTTAGAAGGGGACCTTGTCCTTCCTCGCCAGCCAGCTCACATCCAGCTGGCCTTAGTCATGGTGGCCTTTGTGTCCCCCAGAGTGACAGCTCCCCCCGAGGCCTGCCACAGCTGTGAGGCACCGAGCAGGCCTCACAGGCCAGGCAGCCATTCTTAGCCCGGTACCATGCAGGCCTGTCCCTGTTTCCCTGCCTTTATCGGGGCACTGCAGACCCCGGGGAGGCACGGCCATAGGGGAACAAGCCATGGCCACCACCGTGATTTGAATCCTAGCCCTGCCCCAGCTGTCGGCCATCCTCACCCTGAGCCAGTGTCACCTACCTCTGCCATGGGCCCCCTGCACGCTTCCCGGGCTGGGGGATGAAATCCCTGGAGGTGATGAAACTGGTCCATGCATCAGGTGGCTGGGGGCTTTGTTTTCCTGGGAAGGGGCTTTTTCAGGCTGGGTCCCTGCCACAGTGTTTCCTGGAAAGGAGAGGGTAACAGGGTGACTCGCCACCCCACCATAACACCCACAGAGAAGAGGAGGGGTGAGGTGGGATCTCAGGGGACGGTGCTCCCATGGAGAAACTCAGCCAAAATCCTTCTGCTGTCAAAGTTTTTTTCTCAGAAATTTTGACTTTTCAATCCAGCTAACAAGGAACCAAACTATGTAGGCTTTGGCAATGGCCCCACCTCAGCACCAAATGTATTCGTGGTTCCTACGCTACAGCTATCTAGCTGGACTACCTTCACTGCAATACCGGGCTTTGGCTGGCTACGTTCAGTTATTACGTTTTAATGAAAAAAAAAAAAAAGATATTTGGGAGAAAGTAGGTTCTTTGCAATCAAATAATAAAATAAAGGATCTACCCCAACCAGATTCTGACAAAAATTTCTGCTCAGAGGAAATTTATGCCAGCGTAAATGGATGAAGAAAGTTATTAGAGTGGAATCACAATATTTTACATTCATTTTATAGCAGTCTAAATGACAGCAAAAACATAAGCAAAATTAGAGGTGTTCATACATTTTCATTTCTTTCCTCTTTGCATTTCCTTACCTTTCCTAGCCTGCTCCATCTGGAGGAAGGTTTCCAGCCAGGCATGCCTGGCAAGGAGTCAAGGGCAGAGGGACACCCTCTGACCAGCGTCCAGGGCTGATTCTGGGTAACAAAAGAGAAAGAAAAGCAGGATCTATTTAACCTCATGCTCTTTGTTAAATCTCTATAGAAAAGCACTGCAGTAGAGAGGACTCTGACACTGTCCATGCCACAGACACCCTTAGCATGTGCCTTCTATCATTGCGAGCCAAAAACTTCCTACAGCCAACTATTCTCTCAGTCCCTTTTCTACTTAAGCATGTTGTGTTTAATTTGAAATCACGTTGACGACAGTAGGATGCAAGCGGTTCTGCTTAGATGCTCTTGCGATGTGGGTGTCTAGCTACTGATCAGCCCTATCCCTCTTCCTTCCCCCACTTTGAGTCACACTTCCCAATTTTTTTGCTGGCGGTGGTGTCTATTTTAATAGATGGGAAAGAGACGCCTCTTCAGACTTATCATGCTGCAACCAGCAACCACCTAACTAGGAGCTGCTGGATTGCTGCTTTCTAATTACCCCTTGCATACCCAAATAACTTGCAGCCGGTGGCACAGTAGGAAGAGGCTGGTGTTCAGGTTCTCCCCTGGAAAGGCAGCAGGCAGCCCCGTGTCTGTTCAGTATCACTATTCCTGCAAGGGCCAAGCCTGTTGCAGTGTTTTGGCCCAGAGGCAGAGAAAACCTAGCTTTGATTAGAGATAAGCAGGATGTTTTCTATTCAGAACTTCCAAGGAAATATTAGACAGGATCAATGGAGCAAACTTCTCTTTAAACACCATCTGCAGAAGACAGAGATCCAGAGTTAACAGGGAAATGAGCTATCTGACACAAAAGTACTGCCCTTTGATTTCATCTTATCCCTGTGCCAAAGCAACCAGTCCTTAGGGGTGCACTGTGCTATGGCGTGTATGGAAACAGCATTCTGGGGTCCAGAGGCTTTGCATGGGAGCTGGGAGAAACCCTGTTTTACCCTAGAGAAGACCCACAGCAGCAGGGAGGGGGGGAGGTCTGAAGTGGCAGTTTGCCATCACGTACCAGTTCCAGGTGGTAATGGGCACAGCTCCTAATTGCACTGACCCCTCTTGAAAACCGGTTAAGCCCTTCCTGTACAATTGGGAGCTTTTGTTTCACGTGTTTACACAGGATGTCTGCAGGAGGGCTAAAACAAATCATGGGAGCAGACAGAGCTTGAGGGTCTCTGCCAGATACCTCCTGGCAAATTGAGCTAAGATGCTGCATGATCCTAGCTATCTGCTGGACGCTGCCATCCCACCACAACTGGCTGATCCCACCGTGGATGTCTGCTGGAGCCCTCTCTCCTCACACTCTGCCAGGAGAGGCAGAGGAGGAGGCATGAAGGCACCACGTGTGAGCTGCCAGCCACCCACTTGCGTCTGCCAAACTTCCCCAGCGCGCTCCCCCAGCCCAGATGAATAGTGTAGGTTTGGTCACGCCACTGAGGAGCGTCACCGCTTCAAATCATGAGACTGGCTTAAAAATAATAAATGGCGATAAGTGAAAAATGCTCGCTTCCTCTTCGTTTCCCTGGGGTTTAGGAGGGTTTTGCAAGATTTTAGAATTCCAGTTTTCAGGTTTTCCTGTGATGGCTAAAAGTTTGTATTTGCTTTAGTGAAACCTTATGACTCTTGTAATTAAAAGGTCCCAAGAACAGCACTTAAAAGTTAAACAAAACATAAAAAAAATCCAAATATCACTGTATTTGCCAAAAAAGCCTACCAGAACAGACTACAGTAAAAGGAGCTCTTTGGTCAGGCAGTTTGCTTGCCTGTGTATTTACAGGATTTACTGAGGTGCAAGAAGAATGAATATAAATTGACATGGGGACAGGACTCATTTTTTAAGTTCTGTAAGTAATTCATGTAACTTCAGTGGAGGGTCTTGCTTTCTGTGTCATCCTCTTTCTACAGCAGCTGCATCAGCTGAATCGGTGACTGTCACCAGAGTCCCCTTATGCATCTGCAAACAGACTGTAATACAGGTAAGGACTCTGGTTCCCCTCCACGCTCACCACTGTAGGTACCAGAGGCAGAAGGTACCCGTGGGCACACACAAGCTGACATGCCCTGTGAAATCAGACTGTCCACTGCAGACTTTTACCAATTCTGGTCCCCATTAGCCCAGGCATCTCTATGCTGCTCCCTGTTTTGTGAGCCAAACATGTCCAAGGGATGGGAGGTGAAGAGAGAATGATTTTTCACTGTCTTTTTAATGCAAGAACTGGGAACATTGAGTTAAATTAGTAGGTGATATGCTGAAAACAAAATAAGATATACAGCTTCACACAGGAGAACTATGGGACTATTTGAATGAAGATTTTGTGGATGCTCAAAGTTTGCATAACTTTAAAAAATGACTAGGCAAGTTTGAGGAAGAAAATTCCAGTCAGAGCTAGAAACCACAAAGATCTCCCTGGGCTGCAGACTGCTGGAGGCTGCTAGAGAAGCAGCACTCTGTGATTGACCTTTTCCTATACATTTCCCAGAGCACACACCGTTGGTCACTGCTGGAGACCAAATATTTGGCTGGATGTGCTCTGACCTAGCCTGGTCACTCTTCTGCCCTATTTATACCAGTGTATCAGCACTTGAGGGAGGGAAGATCTGTGCCATTGAGAAGCTGTTTTCCTATTTTCTGAAAGAAAAACATCCTCTGAAGGCTGAGTCTCATCAGGAATCAGTGGTGGGACCCTGGGACAGCAAGTCAAGGGTCCAGTGACTGAGTAGGAATATCCCCCAAAAACAACCGGCAGGGCTTTATTAATAGACAGCACGGTCAGGTAGCTTGGATGGAAAAACACATTCCTGCTATCAGCTTCAAAGGCTCAGCCTGGCAAAGAGTGTGACTGCAGATTGTGAGTGTCTGTTTCCTTTTCTTTGTTTCCTTGTTGTGTTTTTTTAAACAATCTGCCAATTCATCATTAAGAAATTAAATATTTTATAGCTGCTGTGATGCTGATGACAGGTGCCAGATTGATTGGTTCTGGCAGAGGAAATTTGCTGCTCATTTCTTCCCTTTGCAGCAATAAGTTATGTGCACAGGGGTAGAAAGAGGGAAGAGCTGAAGTCTCCAAGCTGTCCAGATCTGACCCAATAAAGAGTTTAAAAATAGGTACAATCTGGAAACATTTTGGTGCCAACAACAACAACAAAAAAAGCCCAGCTAGAGTGGCTGCGTTTGCTACTCCTTTACGCAGCGGGTGGAAGGGGAGAGTCCTTGGCACGGCTAGCAGAGATGTCAAGGTTGCCCTGACTTACAGGACCCCCAGGACAGTGCTGTTTCAAACCAGCCAAAGTGCTCTAAAAGGAAAAATCAGGTAATTGAGCCACTAGCAGCAGAACCAGAGACCTTGATCTCTGTTCTGGCCTCTGCCACTGACTTCCCATACAGCCCTGAGTAACTCACTTCATCTCTGTCCCAGGGAAGCTGATACACCTCTTTCTTCGATCCTGGCCTATTTCAGACAGTTTGGGATTAGGAATGAGTTTATCTGTACAGTATCTGGCATATCAGGGAGGCATTGGCTGGTGTGGCCCAGCGGACCTCCCCTTCCCACATGCAATCTGCCTGCTCTCCCCTTAGCCCCAGCCTGAACGGACCCCGTCTCGTGTCCTGGGAGAAAGGGGATTTGGGAAGTCTGGCCCATCTTTGTTCGCTTCCGCCTCCTCCTTCTCCACTGCCTTCCCCATAAGCCAAGTTCCCCTGGGGCAACCTGGTTTATACAGCACTCGGCTGAGGAGACAGACGAGACACGTTTCCAGAGATGACACTAACAAGATTTACTACGTGACTAAGGCTTGCAATCGGTGGTGATAACTAGAGAATTACCCTGATAAATATTTGATATGATTTGGAGAGTAATAATAGATTTTTCTTGCCCATGATTTCCATCAGGAAGAAGCAAGGGGAAAGAGCTGCTGAATAGGGGAATGTAATTGTGGCATCCGTCTTTCTGGCTGAGGTTACCTGTCCTTTGCAATAGATCAGTGGGGAACAGGGCCGGGGGGACGTGGAGGGGCAGAAGGTGACAGGGCATCCCTCAGCCCCACCACATTCAAGATCTTCTGGCAGGTCTGCGGCTCTGGGAGGATTGAGTGTGTGACTCTGTGAGTGTGTGACTCTGTGTGTGTGTGTGACAAGTCAAACTGAAAGATGGAGGGGGGGGGGAAGAAAGGGAGGTCAGAGAAAGAAAATAGGATAGAAGGATCCAGGGCAGCAACGGAAAAAGGGCTGGGCTGGTGATGAGGAAGGAGAGCTGGGGTGCAAAGGGAGATTTCTCTGTGCTGTTGGATGCGAAAGGACACAAGGGCTGGCTGCTGCTGCAAAGGCAGAGTGTCCTTTTGTAAACCGTCTCAGGGTGCAGGTCCGTGGGCAGATGTAAGCCATCTGCCTGTAACCCCGCTATGCCCCAGCCAGCCTTGCACCAGCCACCCCTGGGCTGTGGGAAGGACTGGTGCCTGTGTTAACTGGCGCTGCTCTCAGGCTGCCTGGAAACCCCATCACCTGTAAGCTGCACCTTTTCTTTCATGAGAGCACCCCAACACCACCAAATCCCAATAGGATTTCAGCTCACTAAAGGCAAGATATTTTGTGAACACGTAGCTCAGAACAGCAAATATCTTTGTTGGAGAAGGTCAGAGCAGCCAGTGACACACAACATGGCCTTGAAGAGTGTGAAAGCAAATCTTCCCCTTTTCCCACTGGCACAGGACGGTCTCGGAGACCCTGCAGTTTTTGCTGTCATTTGGTATCACAGGCAGCAGGACCGCAGTGCCATCCCGGTGTCACCAGTCTCCCAGCGCACCCTCAGCAAAGGCCAATAACTGGCACATAAAGGTTCAGTTTCTGTCTTGCTGCACCCACAAAACTGTGTTTAAGACCATAGGTACATTTTCATTTCTGAGAAATCACATTTCCTCACACTGTCATTCCCACAACAGGATGAGCCTGCCAGGACTCTCCAGCTAAGGATTCCCAACGCAGCGGTCCAGTACAGAGAACCCCATTTCCCGGCTCTGCCACCAACCTGCTGTGACGCAGAAAGCAAGTCACTTCACCCCTCCATGCCTTCATTGTCTTTCCTTCATTTTCCTGAAGTACCCGTCCCCTTTGGAGCAGAGGTTTGACAGTGCCTAGCCCAGTGGTGCCTGGATCTTTGGTTTCCAACAGGACATAAATCGATGTGTCCTGATTTCCTGAGAAGCTGTCACTGGTGGGAGCAGCAGAAGCTCTCTGCCTCTGAAACAGTGGTCCTCCTTTCACTTTGGTGGTGCCCAATTTGAGGCCTCTGACAGTAAGTGTTCCCCTCATTCTTTATTCCCATCCTTATTTTGCACTCAAGTCATTACTCAGGCTGCATTGAGTGGCATCAGCTAAAGGAGATTTTAAGCTAATGCAGAGAAAGCAAGTGAGAACAAAGATCACAGCAAGGAAAGTGGTACTTTGGCATGTTCACGTAACAGCTACTCCGTCAGGTGGAACATGACAGTTATTGTAGGAATCTCTTCATAAACCCTAATACACACTCAATTATATACTCTTAAGATTCCCTTTTTGTTCCATGTCATTCATCTAAAGAAGTGTCAGATGAAGAAAGGCAATAATCCACTGAGACCCCAATTCATTTTATCCACATGCTCAGGGATAGTTATTAATAGCAGAGCTGCTGGTTAATTGCACGTGTCCTGTTACAGGAGATCAATCACATCTAGAAGAGCTTGAAAACAACTTAGTGTCATTTTACACAGAACTGTTTAGTCAGGGCTACACTCCTGTCCTTGCCGGACTCGTACAACCTTTTGTGAGGGTTAAGATTTGCTATGGTTGAACTGTCCTAGAAACATTGCTTCCCTCCCTGGGTTTACGGCAAACCCTGGTCTGTCTGCACAAGCCAGCGTTCTACTTTTGGGCTGTAGTGTAGACACAATGTGAGGGGCCAGGGCTTGCAATATTGATATGCACAGCCTTGATGTCTTCCATATTAAAAGACAACAGGAAGAAAAAGCCAAAGGGCTTTTCCTCTGCAAGAGGCTGCGGACAACATGGTTGTCTCTTCTGCAAGCCAGCAGCAGCAGGAGGAGGAAAGAGAATGTGCAACATGTAACAAACAAAACTAAGCGCTCTGCTGTTGGTAAATAACCCGTCTTTTATTTAGCATCACATAAAGTTCCTAGGCAGGGATAGGGATCTTGTCGCATGAGATGCAGCTCACACATACGAATAAAACTTCAGTCTTCTAAATCTTTTCTTGTTTTTTAAAATATGAATAATAATTAACTCCACAATGAAATCAGATGTGGAAAAGTGGATGAGAGGAACCCCATCAAAGACAAACTCCATTTCCACCTTTGTCTGTGTCACCAAATCCTAGTCCAGTTTCCATCACTTCCAGCTCCAACAGTCTTCACCGGCTCTTGAAATGAACAACAATGAATTCTATCATCACATCGTAAAGGTTAATCTCCCCTTCAAGCAATCATCTTCATAAGAAGGACGAGTTTAATTTTAAGGGATAGGTCCTAGACAATAAAGCTACAACTTACTTACACTGCTAGGCTGAACAGATTCACACAAACAAGGCTGCCTCTGATGATGGATTCATTCAAATCCAGACAGCTGGAGTCAAAAGAAAAATTCGATAAAGCCTTCTTGATTTTTTTCTTTTCTGCCCATTAAGTTATCGCCAGATGCCTTAATTAGATATTGTTATTAACAAGAACGTAACACACAAATTAAACTTACTCCATGCTCCATGCTTCATCTTATTTGGGCAGTAATTTTACCCAACTGTGCTCTCTAGAGGCCATGGGATCTGCTTTATCTACTCTCCTCATCTCTGAAATAGCTCCAGATCTGGGCCCCAGTTCTGCTGTGCATTTGAGCGTGAGCCTTGCTCTAAATCTGCAGGGTGGGGAGATAGGTGTTTCACAGAGTTCAGACAGTTAGCAAAGACTTTTGTGTCTCATCCTGAATCCAAGACATCCAAAATCCTATGAAAAATGTGGCTGCTAGGATCCCGGAGTAAATTATTTTCTTCTTTTTTTCTGAGCCATACACCTGCAACCTGTTTTTGAAACACTGATACAAGAGGAAGGTAATTCTTATCCTGATACAGAGCGAGATGCGTACAGGCTCTGAAATGCAAATATTTTTTAGCTTTTGTCTTTATTTCATGGAAATATGTTGGCAAAGCATCTTTTTGAGTGGGGCAGCACTGCCCATCACCTGCAAGCTCAGTCCTCATCTCTCTTCATGGTCCTCACCAGCGGTCCCACGCATGGCACCTAAGAGCTGGCAGACAGCTGAAGCCTGTCCCCTCTGCTTCACAGCCTTGTGCCTGGGCTGGCTTCTCTGCAGGAGGGACAATAAGACTGGGTGGCCCAGGTGAAGTCAGACATGGCTCCATTTCTTACCCTTGCTGCCTGAATGTAAATAACTCTCTAAGCACCAGAGAAAGGAAAGCCAGACCCTTGGAGCAAATCGAGAAAATGAGTGGAGTGGTCTCGCAGTGTGCGGAGGAACTAGAGAAGCACCGTGGGAATAGGAGGAGAGGGTTGACTGAATGCCGGTTCAATCACTGCAGCACCACCGAAATCACTGGCTGTAAACCAATTCAGAGCAGCTGAGGAGCTGGCCAGAAATGTGTATGTGTTTGGGGAGACTTGAATGTTCTGCCATGAAAACAGACTCCTAGAAAGGCTGCCAGCTGCCCTCCTGCCCTGGCCTTTCTCCATGGAGCCACGTCCATCTGTCCGTGCTTTGAAAAGGTCGTGGTGCCGCAGCCCCGAAGCTCTGGGCATTGACCTTTTCTGGAGGGAACAAACACTGACACTCAGAGGTTCACCATCAACCTGCCAACATGGTGATCCCGCAGGAAAGGGAGGAGGGCTTCCTAATCTGGTAGCTCCACACAGACAGGGAGATTAAGCCTGACGCTCTACATATGTATCTGAAAGAGGAGTTGGGCCTTAGCAAAGCTGCCTTCCCCATACAGGCCTGTTCTAGGGAGAGCTCCTGATCTGCCAGGGCAAGGAGAGGGGAAGGGGCAGAAGCAGGTGACACAGAAGCCACCAGGCACACACCTGCGTGCTGGGCTGAGACACCCTTGATGCAGCGGGGGAAGGATTCTCCTGTCATTCAGACACGGGGATGGGATAACCTGAATCTCATGTCGTGTTGGATGAAGCACCAAATGCTAAAAACTCCTGAATACTTTTTACAGCTGTAAACCTTGACTTCGGACCACTTTCACTCTCTGTGCCTCAGTTTCCTGCTCCGACCAATACAGAGTATGGTGTTTTTTAGGGGGTATGGCAAGGCTGGATCCAGGAGAGCGTGTGAGCCGCTCTGTGGACGCAGAAGAATCAGCAGCTGGGGCAACTGGCCAGGCATGAGCATGTAGTATAGGAGCAAAGGTGCCACTTACTGCCCTGACTGTTTGTCCCCATCCCCTCTGAAGCTAAACCATCACCCCCTAAGCCAAATCCTGCCCACCAGGCTCTCTCCTGTGCTGTGTATGAAAAGAAATTAGGTTAAAAGAGCCGGGAGCTGCAGACAGGGAAAATAACAGTGACAATTACAATTTAGCAGAGTTCCCAACATACAGGGGAGAATGTACCTCAAAAGGATAAGATACCCCTGCATGTATGTTAAAGAGATGGAGCAGACAGACAGGCAGAGCCCGTGCCCAAGGCATGAGACAGTCCCCCACTCCCTCGCAGACTGGATGGAGGGTTAGCATTTTTTAAGAGGCAACAAATCACTGACAATCCCTAATCCGCAGCCCCTGCCTCTTCCTTCCCTAGGCCCTGGCAGGTTCCCCAATGCCTGGCACCTGCTAACGTAATAATCACAACAGGGGACAAAACTTTGTAAAAATTTCCTTAAACAGCTTTCTCCCTAGCGTGCCAGCATCTACATGTAATTACAACATGTGTGCTTCTGGTCCAAAGCTGAGAAGAAAACCTGCAGGCTCACCAAAGCCTTCCCCTCTCTCCCTCCCAGCACCTTCCAGGGGCATATCACCTTGATTGCTCAAATCTGACTGTTTCCCAATCTTCTTTCATCTCACATTGACCTCCCAGCATGGCAGGCAGCAATAATCAAAGCTGTGACACGTGTGATAGCCCTGTGCCAGACAAGGCATTAACAGTTCCTTTAGATTTAAGCCCAGTTCAAACCCACCCAGTAAATAGCCTTCCCAGCGAGCTCCTCAAATCCATAGTCAGTTCATCAGAAAACACTTGTCCCAGTTTCACAAAAGGCCTGAAAATGAGGCAAAAATAAAGCAGAAGGAAAAAAAGCATACACTAGTTAAAATGTCTCTAACGCAAAAGCGACAGACAGGAGGGGAAAACATGCACTTGCGCAAATTGTATAAGCACGTCTGATTCAAAATGCCAGCTTACCCTCTTTAGGTATCTTTAGACAGCAAAATGCAGAAGTGATTGTCTCATATGTTGATGTAAGCGAGGAAGAAAGTGGCAAGAAATGCTAACCCAGAGCAGTAACAATGCGATAGCGCGGGATAGCAAGCAGATCACCGGCACCCCGGGCAGATAGCCTGGGTTCTTACACCAGCTAACTCTTTTCCCGATCTGTTTTCCCTGGTTTTGTTACCTGTCCTGGCTATGTTAGACTTGAGATTTTCCCACGTGTGCTGCAAACATCACTTCAGTTTCCCATGCAGATGTATTGGCTCTCTGGCAGCAGTCTGAAGGTATTCTCAGGAGCACCAGGAGTAAGAAAGCTGGCCGGAATACCAGGAAAGACTCAAGGGAGAAGCACTCTGTCTGGGAGCACAGGGATGTCAGAGATCTCCTGGGCTGGAAAGGCCAGTCGCTGCCATGGCAGATGTAAAAGGAAAAGCTCAGACCTCAAAACATTCTCTTTTGCCCCTGCATCTTCCACCAGCAGGCAAGGAATGCTTTCTCCTAACACTGTTCTGCCCTAGCTTGCTTCAGGAGCTGTAACCCATCAGCTAACGGAGCTATTTACCTCTCTGGAACTTCTGCCATGTCAACCTGTGTTTTACCAAACTAAACATGCTGTTCCCGACTCTTTTACTCTCCACTCTGTGATCTGTTTTACATCTTCTAGATTACCTTCCAGCCTTCCTCTGCATTCATGCAAGGTTAAGCTTATCCATCTTGACCTTAAGAAGTCAGACCCACAGTCAATGACACCATTTTTTGTCTATATTTGCTGAAATATCCCTCCTGATACATCCAAGAATAGCATTCGCCTCTCTGTGCCTGACATCTCAGTCAATCTGCAGTCACTTAGACCACATAGATCTTGATCATTTGCAGCTCATCATCTCCTGTATTATATCTGAGGCTATCACAAGTCCTCAGATTTGTGACCTGTCATCTCAAAGTTTTTGTTTTCCATCTCATTTCAGATATTCCTATTCTCAAGGTCAATTAGTTCTTTCAGACTTGTACTCTCATTCTCTGCATTGCTAAAGCTTCCAGTTCTGTGTCGCTGGGCAATTTTAGCCTCAGGATCCTGCTTTCACTGCCAAGATCATCCACAAGAAGAAAAGATCAGTTCCAAAACTGTTCTGTGAGAAACTCTTTTGGTAAATTCCCTCCAGAGAGTTGCACCTCACCCTACCATTTACTAATCCTCCTTTTCTCCAGCTTCACTAATAATTTCCCACATGGCACCCATCAGATACCTTACTGAAGTCTAGATAAAGGAGATCGGCAGCATTTCCTTTGTCTAGAAAATCAGGTATCTTATCAAAACAAAGCTATCATGTTCGGCTGACACAATCTACATTTCGTAAACCCATGTTGCATCTTATCTCATTTCCACTTTATCTCTGGGTATTTAATTGTTCTTTCCTTCAAAATTCACTTTGAAATCTCAAGTCAAGGTTAGACTAAGAGGCTTGTAGTAAACTGGATAACTTTTTCTCCACACCTACTACTTCTACTGTTGTCTGGTCATATGAAATGACCCCTACAAGACATTATTCATCAACTTTTCTGCTGGACCTACACTTTAATGTGCCAATTCTTCCTGATCTACAGCTCCATGGAGCTCAGTTCATTTGGGTGCAGTGCAACATTAAAGCCTGGTTGCAGGTATATTGCAGGAGAAGGGATTTGCCTAGGGATACCCAGGGGGGTGGTGGGATGTGAAGGACAGAGGTCTGTGGGAGAAGTATTTTGGAAACTGGGCTCTGGTGGGATTCATCACAAAAGTGAATAGGAAGGAAGCTGGCTCTACTGCTCATGCCAACAGGGAGCGCAGGGTATTAACAAGGTGCGATCAGGCTGTTTTGTTTGTGAGCAGCTTTAAAAATGTTAGACTTATTAGCGACGGTTGTCAAAGTGCTGCTTGCAGAGTTCCCCACTGTCGCAGTGACTGCCAGAGCTTTAATGTTAATTGGACAGATTGTCTCTGGTTTTGAAGAGAAAGCTGTGATTAATGAAACAACTGTTAACGAGGCTGGAGGAAAGCAGACCCTTCACCTTCCTTCTTTTGAGAAGAGGTAAACAACAACTGGCTTTAGCTGCCCTTAAGAAGCAGCTGATTGAGGGCTTTCCTTAAGAGCGAGGACAAACCCAAGCTGCAGAGATGAATTCAAGGATCTGAAAGGCATGAAGGTGCTTCATGCTTCCAGGTGGAGGCATGACATCCACGGCCTCTTCCGTAGTTTAATTCCTGGGCAAATCTTCCTAGGTTTGTCTGAGATTCAGTACCGACTAGAAAACACAGTCCTGGACCTTAGGTATTTTTAGTCCCACATAGGTTCTCCATGGTCTTTTGCACTCTGTGCCTTTGCGCTGGTCTAGAAGGGGCACAGTTTGCTCTCCTAATTCAGAAGTGTCTTTTATGTTTATACTGGTTACTGGCTTCTATATTTACACTCACACAATTGGCCAGAGGAATAGGCATAGTTCCTCCTTCGATATAAAAGCTGAAGGGGATGAGTGCTTTTCTTAGTCTTTCTTTATCATTGGCTTTCCCTATCCATGGAACCTTGATCTCTGCCTACCAATCCTTTGGCACTACCACCCTCCCTGAATTTCAGATCTGCTTCCTACGGATTTCTGAAGATGCCCATCACAGGACACAGAGCTTAAAGCAGACAGGACCTTCACCTTCTGTTATACACCATTCTCTCCCACCTAGGAACTCAGTCTCTTAACACATACAGGCTAAAATGCTTCCTATTGGTTTCCGAGGGAAAGCACAGACTGTTCACAGGAGTATCCAACTCTCCTTCGGTTTTTGTTTCCAACTAAACTTCTGCTGAAGGAGAAGGTTGGAGCATTTGGTGTCTGAGCCCTACCAGGGTCTTCCTGCTTCCCCAGTGAATTCACTGGGGCATCTCTATGGAGCCACCCAGCCCCATTACCAGCACTTAGGTCTTAATCTTCCTCTCCCTGTGTCAGCAGCAAAACTCCAGGGTGACTTGGAGGGGACAAAGATCAGGCCTCGATGTCTGCTTCGAGCAGTGAACTAAGAGTGCTCCCCCCTCTCTCATGATGTGCTCACACTCTGAGGCCTCCGGTCATTACTCTCCTTGCTGCCTCATTACCAGAATGTGCCATTAAAGTTTCGCTCACTTGAAAATGATCTCTTATTATCTCTCCATGGAAATTGCCCCGGCAACAAGCTTCCTTCAATATCTATCAAGCCAAAGAAAGCCATTAGAGAAATTACAGTGAGCTGCATGGATGCTCACGCCCCTTCCCTGGCAGGTAGGCTCCCCAGGCACACGGCACCAGGTCCGCACGCTGCTCTGGCTCCATCATGAGGCCGGTGGAAGAGCAGCCAAGTGTCCCTGTCAAGGTCCCTGTGAGGATGGGTGGAGGAGACCTGGAGACCAAGCCAAAAGTGGTACCATTTGAGGCACCATTTGACTCTCCATGGAAAAGGTGATGTGCTGGGAGCCTGGTCCTCTGTGCCCAGCACCATGAGTGTTGTTGAATAGAGAAAG
This sequence comes from Vanellus vanellus, assembly GCF_965231255.1. Lineage (NCBI taxonomy): Eukaryota > Metazoa > Chordata > Aves > Charadriiformes > Charadriidae > Vanellus > Vanellus vanellus. The sequence goes on along the minus strand of NC_138923.1, from coordinate 4,571,781 downwards.
AGAAGGGGAATGACCCAGACTATCTGTACAAATTTGGGTAAAGGTTCCCCAATAATCCTTTCTGGTTGCTTTAATTTTGGGGTGTCTCCCATGAAACACCCGGAGAGTCTCCTCTCTTCATTCTGGATGTCTGTAGTGCTGTTTGTCTGGCTTCATCGCACTAGGCTGCCTTTCCAATCCGTAGAGACAAGAGGCATGTCAAGGACATGATTCATTTCACCTGTTTTAGACATCAGCGCAGGATGAACTGCACCCCAGAGGTATCTGTTTCTCTCCCCTGTCTGGAAAAGAAGATGAAACAGCTCACTGCTGTAGGTATCTGTGTGGCCAGATGAAGCGAATTCTCAGTGTATTATTTCCAGAGGTGCCAAAGCATTTGGATTAGGCATCATGAAAAGATCAGGAACACCAAGTGATTACCTGTTCCCAAAATATAGCCCAAACCTGTGCAGAGGGAGGACTTTATCTCGTGATATCTGGGTGTTTGACAGGGGAAGTATCAGACAAATTGAGGCTGTATTCAATATTTAAAATGTTACAAAATCCTCTGAATTCACATGGGGTGGCAGCAGACCAGGTCCCAGGTCCTCCTTTATTCTGTACTCCCTCCTATGACTCCAAGTCACAGTGAAGGCATGCGGTTATTATTTTTATTTCTATTTCTCTCCAGCAGCAGAATAACAGCACTGGCTCGTCTGCCACCTTCGACAGCAGTGTAAGTATAAAACACTCAAGGCATTTTCAGAGAAACAAACTAGAAACAAACCACGGGAGCAGGTCCCCGCTCTGCCCTTTCTATCACCAAACTCTGCAGGTTGCATTTCTGCACTTAAGAAAAGGTTTGATTTGCTACTCACAGCCCTGAAAATGGTGCAAGGAAAAAAGAACGGGGGCATGTCTTCATTGCCAGCCGGAGGTCTGTCTTCAGGAGGATTTTTATATGAGGAGCTGCAGCATAGCATCTCCTCGCCAAGCACCGGGTAGCCTGAGTGCAACGTGTCTCCACTACCAGGGTTACATCTTGCCTTTAGCTAAGACATGCTAGAAGGAAGGATGGCAAGAGGTTATCTTCCAGGCTAGTGACAGGAGCACTGGGTTTGAGTGATCATTATGCTAGAAACGTAGACTGATCCCCAAGGGTGTCACGCGTTGGATATCTGCTTTCCTCTAGTCGGTATTGTAGCTCCTTCCCGTGCTACACAGCCCTGTGCTGCGCATGTATTCTCCTACCTCTCTGCTCGGCTCTCTGTCATGAAGGCTTGTGCCTCCTCTGAAATGACTCCAGCTTCCTTGTCCCTTTTCCACCAAATATAGGCCACTGGGCTCCGTCTGCATTAAGCAAAGGTTGACACATATCCGTGGGAGCGCTGGCTCCAGGGAGACGCTCCGCATCCTGCCTGCCGCTTTTCTGGATCTTATCCCGGCTCTACCATCACCCATGTCGGACATCCACTCTGGTACCCACAGCCTCCCCCTGAACTGGAGCTGCTGCTCCGCTCGGTGATGGACCCACCATTCAACCCAGGTCACCCCAGGCTATAATTATGCCACTAAAATCTAGCTTAAATTCCTTGATCCCACTTTATTGTGTTTGTACAGCTCCCCTTGCTAAACTGCCTGGGCAAAGCAGTGTTATGCCTTAGCCCAGGAGAGGAGGGGAGAGGGAGAAAAAGAGGTATTGAAAGAAAATGAGGAAATCGATAAACGAAGTCAAAGTGATGCCAATACTGAAAAGTGAATGGGAGAGATGGAGAAAGAGAAGCAAGCCATGGGTGTGTGTCGTGTTCTTGGTCACACCTGATAAGGGACGGCAAGTTTCTTGATAGAGCTTCTCAAAGCCTGCCTAGTACATAGGTCTCCAAGGAGCCCAATTTTTGGTGCTGGAGCTGACGGTACTGAGGTGGAAGGTGTGTGCAGGGGCAGTGTTGGGAAAGCATGGGTGCACTTACCCTCAGAGAAGGCTTGCAGCTCCAACAACTCTCATCTTGGTGGTTTCCCTTGCCAATGCCACTGAGATGAGTTCATACAAAAAAAACCCAACAAAAAGATAATCTCATGCTAGAAGGGACAGGTTTTGCTAAGCACAAACCAGAAAGAAGGTCCCTGGAGGCACAAGCAGCGTTTATGGGATTTGGTTTGGAGTTCACAGCTTGCTCAGCTGCAGGAAAGGGATGCGGCCTGAGATTTTCGCTCGCTTACTTGGTCATAAAACAGCCAATTAAGTCGGAAACTCCCATGAGAAGATTTCATTTATTTCAGCTGGACCCCATATGTGCTCTCTTTCTCTGGCTGGCCAGCAGCCAGGCCTGCTAGAGCAGCCTTGGTGTTCCCCATACCTGGAGAGGTTTGTAAGCACTCAGTTGGTTTCCACTTACACTCTATAATGGAACTGGAAGTCACGACTCCTGGGTTCCTTTCCTGCCTCTATCTCTGCCTTGAGGTATGACTTCAAATAAATCATTTCCCTTCCCTGTGCTTGCCATCTGTGAAACATAGCTAATGATACTCTCTCTCCTACCTTTTAAGATTGCTCCGAGATTCTCTATAATGGCAGGGTAGTATTATTGTAGCAACCATTCTGGACTTTCCCGCTTCAAAAATGATTTTCTGAGATCTGATTGTGTTGAAGGCTGGTGTTTGCTGACCTGAGGCAGAGCAGCGGCCAGAGGGTAAAAGATCAGGAGACAGGATATGAGAGGCTTGGGATCAGCTAAGATTATAGCACCCAAGGAAGGATATGATGAACAAAAGGAAAGATCAAACTTGGTTAATATTATGTCAGGAATGGTCTGTCCAATGTGATAGTCACCAGCAACGGGATGGGGTCATTTTTTGCTTCCCCAGACCTGTTGAGAGTTCTGGTTTTGATACTCCAGAGTGGTGAAACATCCAGGATAGTACCTGGGTTCTAGATTTGTAAAGATAGTCTTGCAACATATTCAACTCAAAGTAAATCTTTACTGATTGGATCACATTAGGTCATCAAAATTACAACAGCAAAGGAGCTTTCCAGTGTTTCTCCAGGCATAGGGATGTTGAGTAGACAGTCACAGTACAACTCTACTGCTTCAGGGAACAGAAACAAATTTGATCTTTGGGAACTGGGATTTGAATTTTCTGCGTTAGGTAACGAACCACTGCCCATGTCTCCGAGCTGCTGAAGAAAAGATGTGGCCAAATTTAGCCTGGATATACTTAGACTCTAGCACAGTATGTTCGGGGTCATTTCACACTGGGGAAGATGTCAGTGTTTAATTGAGATTGAAAAACTGGAGGGAAACAAAGGCGACCGAAGGCCTAAATGGGGTTTCTCTACGACTACCCCATGTGGCCAGAATTCTCAGAAGGTATTTAGCCTGGGGAGGAATATTAATGGCAGGAGTATTTTAGAATTATATCAGTTATAGTGAAAAGCAATTTATTGCTCTTCTTGCCTTATCTTATAATATGAAAACTATGGTCTTATTCCATTAGATTAATGGTTAGGCAAATTTAATACAGGTTAAAAGAAAAAAAAACTACCACACCTGATGTACTGTGTAGTCAGTTCATTTAATTCACTACTGCAGGAGGTCAGAGAGTGATATGCTGTAGTTGGAGTTAAAAAAGGGCTCTGTAATTTTACAGCCATTAAGAGCATGTCATTATACCTGCGAATGGGGGAATGGAAATCTCAAACTTCAGAATGCAGAGAAAGAATCGCCTTAGGAAAGAAATTTCCCCATCTTCTCCCATCACCTTTCACACTACTGGGGAGTTGTATTAGACTGGGTTATTGCCATTACCCGTGGAATTGCCTGCTGGCAGCCACCACAATGTATGCAGGTGTTCACCGATGCAGTGAGGCACATCAATGAACATGGTCTCACGGAGTTTACTGAACAATGCTGTGTTTCCTCGCAGGACCTCAGAGCCCACTTGCGTATTGGTTTAAGGGAATGCACTCTGCCTGCACCCTGAAATGCAGCAGCACCACAAGCAGATCCCCTTCACCTCCAATGGATATATATGGCCAGGAGAAGAGAAGAAGAAAGGCAGTGCAGGTTTGATGGCACTTGGTGCCCTTCAACTGATAGTTCCTCTTCTTGTAGAGGCTCCTTGGTAGTTGACATCAAAGACTGGGCCTCATGGTTTGAGATGAAGGTGATGGGTGTTGAGCGTGGCACTTTCCCCATGGGGAGTCAGTGCCACATAAGGCACCACTTACTGGGCTTCCTAAAAGCAAGCTGGAGCGAACTGTATTTCCATGGAAGCAAACAGCATCAGGAGCAGCCAGAGGCCTCCATGCGAGTTATTTCACCCTCCAGATATTCACAGATCCATGAGATCAGATGAGCTGGGAAACGTGGAGCTCCTTTCACAGTGTCCTTTTTCCCAGGGAGAACCATGGCATTTGATCCCCAACGTCATGTCCCTACTGTCTACACAAATAACTCCTCATGTTTAGGTGATGAGGGCTGTCATAGAAGGGTATCCTGGGCCCAGAAAAGATGTCATGGATGTGGCAAGCACGCTGTGAGCTAATGGGACACTTTCTTGGGTGACATATCTCCTCAGTCCATGGTTCATCTTGGTTCACCTTCAGGTGCCAAGCTGCACCTGCCTCCCTCGCAGCTAAATGGAGACAGTTTGGTTTGTCACGTTCCTAAGAATTAGCCACACGTGGGAACTCAGTGTCTTTTCCACCTGCCTTCACCTTCAAAAAATGAATTAATCTGGATTTAAATTGGCATTGTTTTCTATGCTGTGTGAGGAACTGGGGAATAGATTCATGTTTTAGTCAGGTTCTAATTTGGTGGAGAATTAAAGCCTCATAAGTAAGGCGCGGTATTTATCCAGCATGCTTGATGAAGACATTCTTCCTATAGCTCCAACACAATCCTTTTTCTTTTTTGCAAGCAGAACACAGTGAAACGCCAAACATTCTGTATGCCATCAGCACACGCAACTCATGGCCCCAGTGCTCAGCTGGTGCAGACTGGCACGGGTTAGTGGCTGGCAATGCAAATGCATCCATGGATACTGCACGGAGAGGTGTCAGTGCTGACCTCGCTTTGCCCTCACAGTCTCTGTAACGTTGCCCCCAAACTGCGCGGTCACACTTGCATCTCCCATCTCCGCGTGGAAGCCTTTGCCAGTGCGCCGGACGCGGGGAAAAGGGCTCACAGCATTGCAGCAGTGCAGTGTGAGTTATTTCCTCCCCTGTGCGCCTGAGCACTTGCTGTGCCGCCCCACCGCCCATCTTCACAGAGAAACACAGGTGGATGCTAAGTAGTGGCAATGTGCTGGAGAGCATTTCCCGGGCTTAGGTGAGAGATTTAGCCTCCAAGCCACCAAAAAGACCTTTGGCAGGAGCAGCCTGGACCTGAAGTAAAAGGTGGATCATCCAGCCTCATGGCTCAAACTTCCCTTCGTGCTTCCCTGGGCTCCCTGGCTCCTCTGAGACAACGAGAGGAACACGCACCTCTCTGCTCTGTGCGCTCCTGCCACCGGCCGTTGGATGCTTCCGCCAGCCTCGCCAGCATCCCGGGGTCCAAATGGCCCTTCTCCAGCTCAGCTAATCCGTCACTGCGGAATCTGTCAGCTGGCGGATAATGTATGTGCACGAGCTCTGGGGGGGGCAGGGAGGAATGGCACGGACCCAGGATTTACAACGCACGCGTCCAGGGGAAGGTGGGGGTAAAAGCTGCAGACGTGACGCTTTTCTCTCCCTGTTTAGAGCACACTGCCCAGCCCCTTACAGGGGGAGTAGCCCACCTCCCCACGGGAGGCCGGGGGTTTTGTAGAAGCTTTTTGCTGACCCTGAATTAATCCCAAATTTTCACTGTCTCCCTGCAAAGTTCCCCTGAGCAACCTGCCTGGCTGACACCTGCCAGAAAATTAAAAGCAGGGCGTTTGGGGGACAGCCAGCTTTTCAGGAGTGTGTCTCCGGCTCTCCTGGGTAGGTTCGGATAGCACTGTCTCCCAGCTCCCAGTGCCTGCCGCTGCCGAGGAGCAGATCCGCAGTCACGGGGGCTCTTTGTCAGACTGATCCGGTGTTGTAAATCCACGAGCTGTACGTGTGTGCACCCCGGCGCCCCCAGCTAAACCCCATCTGCGCCGCGCAGAGGAGCTGCGAGACGAGGCCCTGCGTGGCAGGAGCCCAAGTTGGCACTGCTTCAGCTGGAGACCATCCACCAGTGACAGGCCATGTCAAGGTTGCATTTCACAGCTTGTGAATCCCTGTCTGTGGGTGTCTCTGGACTCTACGTGGCATCTGACACCCCGCTCAGACCTCGAGCCTCCCTGTTAAACAAAGCTCCTTATAATTACCCATCTCCAAAAGTCCTGCCCCTTCACACGCAGGCCACCATCCCCTCCCCCGCAGAGCAAGCTGTCCATTTCAAACGACATGGGTCAAACACTAGGCAGGACTTTCAGTAAAACATATTCAAAACAATACTATGACAAGTAATTATGATGATCCCTGCCCTGGAGATCACCGACCAGACTCACAAAGCAGTAAAGATAATCTCTTTGTATCAGCGGTAGGACGAATCCGAACTCTTGCTTCCACGTCTGGTTACCTGGGTCATGTCCCAGTGGACCCACAGATGCTGCTAGAAAGCCCAGGAGCTTTCCCGGCCGTGCGTTGGAGCAGGCACTGCCTTGTGCATAGGGCAGGACAGCTTAAAGGATTGACATTGAGCTGATGAACCAAACACCACTCAGCATCGCTGCAAGCACCGCATCGCCCGGGAAGATGGAGCGTGCCTTTGTAAGGCACACTCTAATTGCACGGAGCTGTGACAGCTCTTGTGGTGCCATCTGAATTACTATGTCAGCTGGACACTTATCACCAAGAAAATAATAAACACTTAGAAACAGGGTACATCAATGCCGTGGATGGCCTTCGGAACACGCTCGGTTCCCCCACCAAAGGAGCAGGTGTTTCTACTTGATGCTCTTCTTGTGAAGCCGGAGAGGCAGAATCCCGCGGCATGTTTCTGGTGACACGGAAAGTAAACAGTAATTTACCACCCACTCTGCTCTCAAGTCCTCTCTAAAGAATTGGGACCTGACATTGCTTCCCTGAGACTGACAGAAATCGGGAATGACTCTGGGCAGTCTGGGTGCTGTAAAGCTGGCCTGAGCGCTTCCTACCTTCTGCGGTGGTCCCACAGGCTGACAACTTTGTGTCCGGACTGGAATCCAGGGGGGTTTGCTGATCTACACCTGCAGATTTACAGAAGATTTTAATAGGGTAATTACAGACAAACCACATTTTCCTGTCGTTTACACCGAGCTTCCCCACGCACCTGCTCTCTCTCCAGTTCCAGCCCTTAGGAGCAGGTTGTCTCTGCAACTTCTGCAGGACTGCCTCCACACAGAGTTAGATCCGCAGATCTAACTAGGGGGAACTGACCCATCTGCTTGGCACGCTGATGCTCCCTTATGGGATACTCAGTGGGATACCTCCCTCCTAACTTCAGCGGGCCAGAAATCAACCACTTAGTGTAAACCGATTGTCTGGGCTTTTTCTATGGTCACTGGAGAAAGATTGGCGTGTGCCAGGACAAATTATTGCTGTCATACAGAGTGTGTCTAGGGAGGGGAGGGTTGAATTACCACCTCATTAGGGCTATGCAAAACAGGGAGAACACAAAACTTGCTTGATTTGCCTAAAAAAAAAAAGATCTGCCCCTGGGGTAAGTTAGTAAAGCTCTTCTAAACTGTGCCAACAGCACATTTGGATTGATCGATAGCCCTGGCTCAGCTACCCTTGATATGCAGTAGTGCTCATCTACAGCAATTACCTAAAAGCCTGGGAAGGGGAGGAGATCAAGTAATTTAGCAAGGGGACAGGGCCTCTGCATTGATTAAAAATGTAATGGGATCTTTGAGATGGCTTCAGAGTTGCCCCTGAGGTACTTCATCAACTAAAGGCAGGAGTCACAGCGCTGCTGGGGCTTTGCCTCTGTTCCCCAGCCCAGCAACCCAAATGCAGTCAGGGGAACATTTTTAGGTGAAGACAGTGCTTCCCTGGGAAGGGGTTGTGGCTACAGCCCAGTTACAACAACAGTGGATCGGAGAGGGAAAGAGAGGGAGATGTGCCAGAGATTAGGGAGCCCAGAAAGAGGGGCCCGGGCCAGCGTGTTTAAATCGATGGAACAATCAGTTGGAGGCTAAAGCAATTTCGAGATTAGGCCTCCTTTATGGAAAGCAGTGATCTCTTTCTGATGAAAAAGCCATGCCAGCCTATTGTTGTAATCTTACCTCTGCTCAGGCAGTTTCCCTGTGTCTGGTGGCTGACCCACTTCTTCAGCTCCTTTGCCTCTTTCCTTCAAGTGCAGTTTTAGCTCCAAACTACATAAACACCTTGTTTAAATTGCTTTAATCTCCAAGTGCTCTTTCTATTGATTTGAAACAGTTAAGCTGTCAATCAGCCCTTTCTCTTCACACTGTGGACCAGGGAGGAAGATTAAAATAACAAACAAACAAGAGGTGGATGGGCAGGGAAGTTTTAGTCTGGATTTCGCAGCGGGTGCTCGCTCTTAGGAGCCTGGAAACTGGTGAGAGGAGGTCCTCCCGGGTGCTGAGCTCTGTAGAAAGCCCCTATCCAGAAGAGAGAGCAGCGTGTGATGCCCTGCAATGCCCAGTTCCTCATCGATTCAGACACTCACACTGCTAATATAGGACCTGGGTGTCTCTTCATGCCAAGTGTTGTGCAAATATTTCTAGGAGACAACCTCAGTCTTCCCAAGTTTGCAGTCAACACTGATAAGACAGACGGAAAAAAAAGTGATAAGAGAGGTAAACATGCACAGAGAGAAAAAGTAGTTTTCCCAAGGGCAGTGCATGAGTCCAAAGAAAGACTGTCTCCTGATGAGGATCTCGCCCCTCATCAAAAAAACTCAATAAACACACTCAGGGTGACTTTTTTGTGCAGTAGTGAGGAAGCGAACGGACCTGTGCTCTTACAGATATGGGCGGCATCTGAAACCCAGCCTGCCCGCAGCCCTGCCCCCGCAGGCTGTGCAGAAATGCCATTGAGGAAGGACATCTGAGCTGGCCCTCCGAAACCGCGGATGCTCTTGCAGTCACTGGATACATCCCCTGGCATGTTCCCTCGCTTGGATAGCATACCAGGCCATCTGCGCTCAGGACAATCCTGATGGCAAGCTCGAAGCAGCAAGCTATTATTTCATCATTACAGCACGGATAATGACAGGGCCAGAGGGGCTGATTGCTGCTGGAGAGGTCGACGGTCAAGGAACTAAGAAGGAGAATAAAGCTGAGGCATGGTACGTGTGGCTTTGAAAGAGGTGTGCAGCTGGCTTAGCCTTGCTCTAGTCAAGAGTATTGATCACTAAAATGAAGCTGAGGGTCTCTAGTCAGAGTCTTGAGCGTGGAAATGCACTGAAGTCCAGTCCAGTGCTAGACACACGCTCTGAAAATCCATCAATTAATCACATTATGCAAAGCCAATATTAGACACAGCAGCGCTCAGATACTACATGGGCTTACTCTGTTCTGCATGGGCTGAGGAGAAACCTCTCTGGTGACCCACTTGTTTCTGCCCCCCCATAAACAGGTTTTTTTTACAGGCTGATGAGTGTGATAAGGACTCGGCCTCTGCTCTCACAAGAAGGAAACCAAATTTTCCCAGTACTTTCCCTTGCACCCAGCGCAGAGGGGTTTTCAGGGAAATGCCCCTCTTGCATTTGGTGCTGAAACGCTTTGAACGTGGTGGCCAGGGAGGGACAGCAGAGCAGGGGGATGACAACCCCCGAGGGGCTGGAGGGACCGCGGGGCGAGACGCGGCGCTCGTGGCAGCGCTCTGCTTTCTGCAGGGCTGAGCTGCAGCTCCCGCGGCTGGAGCACACGGGGATGCCAGGGAAGGGTTCACAGAACAAAGAGGCCTGAAATTGATTGGGTCATTCATTTGAATGTTTAAAATAATACTACTAATAAAAAAAAAAAAAAAACCCACAACCTTCTTTGAATGGGTTTCTTTCCCCTCAAGCAATTCAGGCAGCTGCTCGATTTCCATTTGGCCTCGAGATCCTTTTATTGATATGCTATAAAAATTTGCATGCGGTGGAAAGGCTGCTGGAGAGCTTGCGGTCGGAGGGTTGCACCTTTCTAGCTACGGGGGCTGAAGGGATTTCACCTTCTTCTTCTGACTTTTGGGAGAAAGAGTGGAAATAAAGACTGGGGCAGAGGGGTCACAGAGGAACCTGCACAGATAAAATGAGAAAAGATCACCGCCTGCACAAAACGAAGCAACTGTCCTACAGACAACAGTCTCCTACGCTACATTTCACCAGTCCACTCTCAAAAGGCACCAGTGTTAGATACAGAATAAGGCGGAGGTCCTGTGGGGAAAATACAAGGTGGTGACAAGAATAAAGATGGCATAACAAATTTACGTATGGGGTAGATTTAAGGTTAGGCGGACAACTGGCCTTTCATTTCTCGCTATCCAAATACTTCCTTCTTAAACCTGTACTAATATTCTTTGGTCAAATGGGAGAAGAAGGGGCAGAAAGGCATCGGAGGGATTAATGTGATTTTTGACATGATAGGGAAGGCTGGGGGGGACGGGACAAACTGCTTCTGCATGGGGGAGCTTCACAAAATGTTGACACCCCAGAGAAAACCTTCTGGAGGCTGGTAGAAGACAAGTCTACGCAGGGAGCAGTGTAATATGGCAAAGGAAGAATATACGTCAGCACTCCCTTTCTGATGATAGAGCAAAGTGTCATTCCAGGAAAACAAGCAAATTTCAAAGAGGGAAAAGAGAGAGGCTTCAAAACAAGCAGCGTTTGTTGGTTTGGGGTTTTTTGGGGTTGGTTTTTTTTTTTTTCTTTTTGTATACAAAACACACAGACTGGATTGATTTCATGTTTTTAGAGGGCTTCAATCATATGAATAAAGATGGCTTTCCCCAGCTCCCCTTTCCCAGTTGTTAACAGCTGGCTGATGGCCATCGCACGCAGCGGCAAGGGGCAGAGCACAGAACGGAGCAGCCGGAACCGACACTGGGGGATGAAGACTATGAGAACGGGACAGAAAGAGGCCTGGGGAGAGGTGTTAACTGAAATAGAAAAGGACAGCAGCAGGGCCACAGCACAATGATTTAATTTTTGGGCTTGTTCTGCTCGGTAGGGGTGGGCTGATGTGACACCCACGCACTGAGCAACAGCTGGCAACATCTGCCGCAGCTCCTCCTCTTCTTCAGCTTTCAAACACTTGCTGTCCTCATCAGTTCTTCTCACTTCTCCTCCCCTTGCACTTCCTGACTGCTGCAGTTTGCTTTTTTTTAATGAAGTCCCTTATCAGGGCTTCAAAGGGGAGGTGCACCGGAGTCAGGAAGAGGAGGGAGTGGTGCCTTCCAGTCTTTCAGGTTAAAATTGCAAACACACGCATATGCATACACATTGAAAAAGCAAAGCAAGGAGGGAAATCAATAGCCCTGGTCAAAACTCATTTTCAAATCTGAACGAAGCTTGTGATTAGTAGAGCCCCACAGAAGCCACTGTTTCCAGTCTTGATCTAATCCTTAAATGTCAGCCTTGCAGAATCATAGAAAATTAGGGGTGAGCAGGACTTCCAGATGCCACCTAATCTATCCCCGTGTCAAACAGCCCCATATGCACGAGATTCACCAGTAACGGGAAATGCCAGCTCCTTTTTATGGCTCGGTGCTGTGTTTGGACTAGAAAACTGCAATGGGCAGAACCTGCTTGCTTTACTGAATGTACCCCACCCCGAAGGCCAGTGTGTCCCAGGATCTCCAACATGAGCAGGGCTGATCAGACATTCAGACCCTCCTCATCACTGGCTCTGGGTCCTCCCCACTGTGTTCAAAAGGGGTGGGGAGAGTTGGGGGGGATAATGATGGATGAAGGAGGAGTAAATTCAGAAAAGTATGATCTTGTCTCCAAAATTAGTGATTTATATATATATGTATATATATGAGGGGTCTGGAGGACAAATCTTATGAGGAACGACTCAGGGAACTGGGGTTGTTTAGCCTGGAGAAGAGGAGGTTGAAGGGAGACCTTATCACTCTACAACTACCTGAAAGGAGGGTGTAGAGAGGTGGGGGCTGACCACTTCTCCCCGGTGACAAGTGATAGGACGAGAGGAAATGGGCTCAAGCTATGCCAGGCGAGGTTTAGATTGGATAGTAGGAAAAAATTTTTCACGGAAAGGCTTATCAAACATTGGAAGAGGCTGCCCAGGGAGGGGGTGGATTCACCATCCCTGGAGGTGTTTAAAAAATGGGTAGATGTGGTACTTGGGGACGTGGTTTAGAAGTGGTTTTGTCAGGGTGGGTTAATGGTTGGACTTGATGATCTTAAAGGTCCCTTCCAACCTCAGCAATTCGATGATTCTATGATTCTATGTATAAATACCTGTATTTCATCAAATGACACCTCACTGCCACAGTCCATAAATAAGTGGTGATGGGGTGGGAGGGTGGAGGACCAGGCAGGGGTAGATGGAGATATGAGAATGTGAGAAAGAGGAAATGAGGAAAATAAGCTCTGGCCACCTGAGCTCATTTCTGAAGGTGGACATACAGCCGGTGATTAGCTAAGTCCAACTTAACCACTATTATCTCCTGCCTAGCTTGCGATGTAAATGTCAGCCTCCTGCAGCAGGGAGAGGACCACTAATGGCTGCAGCAAAGCAAGGAGGGGCAAGGAACTTCCAAATGAGCTTGACATTTTCTTAACCTGAAGCAAACGGAGGCTGTGAAAGGCCAGGGAAGGAACCCATCGCAGTGACTGAGAGGGCTGTAAATGAAGAGCAAGACCTTGCTTAAACACAGCCATTTGTAATGGGCTGCCGAGCTGTGACAGAGGGTGAGTTGTGGGAGTTTGCACTGGGAGGGGGTGCCAAGAGGGTGGGTGGAGGAGCAGATGTGTTCACACTCCCTTTTGGCAAAGAGGATAATAACATTTGCCTTCTTTAAAGGGAATACTGATGAATAGTTAGTAAGCCTGGGCTGGGCTGCTTTCCATAGGCTCACTGTCTTCTCTGAGGGCTTTTCATATGGGAGGATTTGAGAAGCAGGACCTCTAAGCTAAATAAAAAAGCTGCGCAGCAGGGATCATTCCCTTTCTCACAAAATTCAAAATTCAAAGACATTTTTCATCCTCCTGAGGGTAAAAATGAGATCTCAAAGTTTTATGGGCTGAACTGGGAGGGGGAGCACGGTGAACAGGTTCCCTCAGATGAGTCAATACATTGATGATCAGCAGAGTCACCTAAGACGTGGCAAATGCAGATTCAAGCCTTTGCCTCAGCCTGGTTCAGAGCAAAGTTGCTGTAATTCACAGCTCGGTCGCTCTTTGGGTGACAGTCCTGTGTACCTCACCACCGTGACTCAGGTCTGCATCTCTCTGCCCGTTAGACTTGTCCCAGTTAGGAATTCGTGTAACCTGGTTCATTCCCTCAGAAAGAACTGATGTCAAGCCACGAGCGCTTTCCAATTAAAATCCATTTCAGGGAAATAAGACCGTAATAAAAGATCTGTGGTGCTGTGTCATACCGAAATTTCCTTGCCCCCCACCTCAGAGAGAAGACTGCAAAGCTTCAGAGAGGGTCTAAGATCAATTACACCTCTAAGCGTAGTTTGTGCCACTGGAAGAATACTTGGGTTTGAGGTGCACCTCAACCTACTAAGTCTCCTGGAACTTTCCTTGAACCAACACACAGTCATCACATTATTTTTTGCTGCACATAGGTACGTGCACGGTTTTGAAAAAGCTGCTTATTACAGTTCAATGGAGAAGGATAGACCATATTTTATCGCAGATCCGCTTGTAAGGTTCATTATTGATTTTAATGTACCTGTGCCAAGAGGCAACAACGGGCATAGTTTTTTAAAGAGAAGGAAGGAAGATTAAATATACTCAATCCTTGTCACCTTAGCAAACATTTATCCATCCGGTTGTGTGTGATGAGAAGTCTCTATTCCAAAGAAGGAATTAAATTTTAATAGGACAGAAACATGTTTGTAGGCCTGTCATGGCCCAGGATTGGAACAGACTACAGCACTGCAGGGAAACACCAGAGGCTGCTGACAGAAGAAAACCAAAAGGTGATAACTTATGCCTGAAACGACTGCTAGTAGGGAATTAGGTGATACAGGACAGGACCCATGTGGAGTGTCCTAGTCACTGATGGTAGAGACACTCCCTGCTCAGAAAGGAGGCAGAGCAGCCCCCAGCATTGCCCTGGCTGTAGTTACTGCTCACAAAAGTGATGCCAAAGTTACAACGAAAGCCAGAAAATCTCACTACAGACAACAAGGTGTATACTCACTGCTGCAGCCTTTCCCAGCAGCAGGACTCAGTCTGCAGGACGGTGATCACAAGTAATCCTCTTCCCTTCTTTGCAGATGGCCTTTCCTCCAGTCGGGGAATGTTTAGTCCTTCTAGGTGACACCGGCCAAGCTCAATGCTAACGAGAAGATTAATAACCTCCTTGCTTGGGTGGAGAAAGGCTAGCAGTGCCAGTGAAACCTTTGCTGGGCTCCTCAGGATACAGCCCGGGGCCCTCAGGACCAGAGTGAAGTGGGGGATAGAAGGTGCACGAATAAACTGGACCAGTGGAGGCTGCCAAATGGTTTAGGCGACTCGCACCTCCTCTGCCGTGCTCAGTACCACGGAGCGGGCACGGTAGAGATTGCTGCTCTCCCACTGTCCCGTGTACACCGAGGTTCCTTCCATGCTCCAATGAAGAACTCACTTTACCTCCTGCCCTTTAGTGGCCTCCGCAGCTTCTTACTTCCAGTCATTACCAGCCACGGTCTGGATTTAATGAGGCCAGAGTTCACGGGATGAAATAAATGCAGGTCCCCGAACCCTCTAAACCAAAGCTAATGAAAAATATATGCTCCCTCACTCCTGCTCTCATTTTCACATCCTGCAAATTATCTGTGCTAATGCACGCAACTCTCTGCTCCTCCGCGGCTTCAGATGCTGAACTTTGAGTCTTTGTCACATCAGCCGGCACCAAGTAATTCCGTACAGAAGTCTGACATTTCCAGTTGAAAAAAATAAATTGATTAAAATTCAACAGGCATGTAGTGTTCAGCTTTTAAAGGTCGGCAAATCTAAGGAACTATCAACTGTAAAATAATTCAGCATTTAGAGGGGAGGGGCAGCTTGGGGGGGGGTACCTGGGAAGAGGGGGGGAGCGCAGAATGTTAGGATCATTTACTGCCTGCATTTTGCTGTCAAGAACATAATTACAGGCAATTTAATTATCATATAATGGATTGGGTCCATCTTCCTGAGCATCATGGCCAGATCCTGCTTTGTCTCCCTGGGTCCTGTGAAGTGCAGACGTGGGGAGGGGACTTTGACAGTGACCATCTGTTCCTGTGAGTATCTACAAGGGAACCTCAGAGAATGAAGATGGGTGATGTTGCTTCTGCTGCTTCTCATGTTGGAGACTGGATCAGGCTCATCTGAAGGAGGCTTTGAGTCGCCCAGTAGAAGGATCAGGCTGTTGGAGCAATAGTGGCAGAAAATCCTTCCGGAGAGAACTGCTTTCACATGGGAAGTATGAATTTGCCCGGGCACAGGTCATCTTTTTAGCATACTGCTGTCTATTTGGTCCTGCGTGTCTCCTGTGACATCTCTATTACTAGGAGGCTCCAGTGAATATGGAAGCTAAGACGGACAAGCACAGCCCCGTAAGTGAGTTACAGAGATGAGTACTGATCCCAGAGGAAACTAGGTCAGGGTTTCAAGAGCTGCCCCATCCATCTCGTGTCCCTGGACTTCTACCAAGACCCAGATCTGGTATCTTGAAGTTCCTCCAGTTCTGCCATCTGGATTTTTCTTCTCGAGGTCTGTACGACCCAGTTTTGAGTAAGATCAGGTTAAACAAACAGGAAGCAAAGTCCCTTTGCACCAACCTTGATGGACCACCATCATTTACATGAACAAGAAACCCGTACACAGAAGTCTTCAGCCTGAGACTTCTTTGACAGGTTGCAAGTTATTAGTTAGGACAGTCTCCCTTCCCTTGATTGCACTGTGCATGTATAAATCATGATATCTAATGCATGGCTTCTCCTCTTCCTTCTCCCTTATCCCACCCTCTTGGTAAAATCTTTGTTCTTCACACCCTTTTGTGCATGAACTTGAGACCAGCTCTTTCCAGCCTGGAACATGTATGGTTTCACTGTTCTGTTAAGTCAAGAAATACATCCCAAGGGAACCATCTCCCAGACCTTAGTGGCAGTGAGAGCACAGGAGGGGTTGGAGCCCACCCTAGTGGGGTTTGGGGCAGCAGCGGCACTTGGGGCAATGGGCACTTGGCCTCCTGCTGGCTTTCTGACCCACGGTTTAGCAGGAAAGGGACAGTGTGATGGTCTGATTGCCTTTCCCAAGGACAGGATCACAGCCTGTTGTACAACCCAACTGTGACCCCTACAGGTCTCTGAAAGGAGAATACTGATCTCCTCAGAGGCAGGCACAGGGAGAGAGCAAGCAAGCAAGGCATCTCCTCTGTCCTTATCACTCAGTCCATCTGAATATCAGGGCACAGTTGAGATGCCTGTGATTTGTTATTCCTTGTAATATCAAATTCTCCCCTTGCTCACGCGGATGCCATGCCATTGATTGTAGTGGGGACAGGATTCCTGTGACTGAAGGGAAAAATGTCATTCACGAAGTTGCCAGTGAATCACAGTCTCCAGGCCAGAGACCACCAGAAGGACTCAGCTCCATGGAGCAAAAATACACATCAAAGGAGAGCGAGGTGACTCCTACCGCAAGGTGGCTGTAGGAAGCTTCTCCAGGGGAAATTGTGTCTCAGCAGCAGGCCAAATCAACCTTGAAAAATTGAAATAAGGTGAAAAGAAAGAGAAAAGGAAGTACCAGCAGTCACATTGCTATTAGTCTGTCTATCGCCCAAATGCTGCTCTGTGTCAGTACAAAGGAGAGGCAGAGGAAAGAGAACACTGCCTTCTTCCTTTAAAATGCTCCCAGCCCAATCTTTGCTAACTCAGCTCCATCCTTGGACCTCTGTTTTGCCTTGTCTCAAGAGGAATCCACTACAGTGCATCACTGCAAGCTCCAGCTAAGCTTTTGATCTCACTAGCATCACTGGAAAAGTCCCCCTGCCCTTTACCCTGCCTAGCGAGTCCCTTTTGCAAGCAGTGGACATCCACATCCCCACAATATCTCTGCTCATTATATCAGCCCAATAGAGGGAATTGGCTCATCCACCTCCACTACAAGACCTGGACCTCGCTTCTCCAAGACCGCCATAGTCTCCAGTGCACTACACACTTGCCCTGGATCATGGTGGGTCAAGCCCACCACATGTATCAGCCCATTGCCAGGCTGCATGGTCAAGATGCTCCAGATCCCAATCCTTCTGGCAGAAAACCCTATGGCCTGAAACCTGTGCGAGGGAAAGAAGAGGAACCCCTGCAACTCCACATCCCATTAGTGCAGAGCTTGCAAAGCCTGGACATGGGGAAGGTGGGTACCACAACTCCCCACTGAGTAGGTCTTGCTGATCATAGAATCGTTGAGTTTGGAAGGGACCTTTAAGATCATCAAGTCCAACCATTAACCCACCCTGACAAAACCACTTCTAAGCCATGTCCCCAAGTACCACGTCCAACCATTTTTTAAACACCTCCAAGGATGGCGAATCCACCCCCTCCCTGGGCAGCCTCTTCCAATGTTTGATAAACCCTTTCAGTGAAAAAATTTTTCCTACTATCCAATCTAAACCTCGCCTGGCATAGCTTGAACCCATTTCCTCTCGTCCTATCACTTGTCACCGGGGAGAAGAGGTCAGCCCCCACCTCTCTACCCCCTCCTTTCAGGTAGTTGTAGAGTGATAAGGTCTCCCCTCAGCCTCCTCTTCTCCAGGCTGAACAACCCCAGTTCCCTGAGTCGTTCCTCATAAAACTTATCCTCCAGACCCCTCACCAGCTCCATTGCCCTCCTCTGGACACGCTCCAACACCCAGGGCTCACTCGTGAATCAACAGCAGCCAGGCGAGCTGCTCTGCCTCCTTCCCCCTCCCACTGATGAACAGCAGCCAAAAAGCACCATGTTGATTATTCAAGAGTGGACTCTTAACAGCTCTAATCAGTTGATAATCCAATAACACACTCAGCCGAGCTGCACTCTCAGCTCCCAGGTCCCCGCCGCTGAGAGAACATTTACAGCTGCGTCGTGTTGATAATAACTGCCCGGCGGTCAGGAGGAAAGCACAGCAAACGACTTCTCCGCTCGCTCGCTGCCGCCTCCTGCTCCTTAGCCAGGTGAGAGGCAGCCAGACCTTTCTGCCCCATCGCACCCCGGCCCCTCTGCGCCCACCATGAGAGCAGGACGCCGCACAGCTGGCTGCCGCTGGCGCCCCGTCTTTTGCCTTGCTTACAGCTGCACAGCAGCCCAGCTCCTGGGATGCTCAGGAAAAGAAGTTGCCTGTTCTCTTGAGCTACCCCCCCGGCAAAACTGCTTTAAATGTAATAAATAAAAGGGGAAGCATCAAATCCATCATTTTGAGGGCATTTGAAATGCAAGATGCCGGGGACCAGCCAGCACAGCCTCAGGCCCTTTCAGTTCTCCAGCACTTCAGCACAAACTGTGAGCATTCAGCCCGGGTGGCCTGGAGCCAGCAGGCAGGGAGAGACATTAAATGCAGAAATATCCCTTCCTCCGCACCACCCCAGCTTTCCATCCCCAACCCCATCCTGAGGCAGGCAGAAAACCATTCACACCTGCTTCTCACTGCTTTCACAGCCTGATTTCTCAGCTGGAGAGCCTGGCTGAGCCTCCTGGCAAAGTCCTCGCTTTGCCTCACCTTCCACTCATTCATTTTGCCTTAACTCCTCTTGTCTGGTCCAGCCCAGCCCCTCTCTGCGTGCTGTGCTCAGCCCCCTCCTGCCCCACACGGGGGTGTGCCTGGCCCTGCCTCATTAATCAGTACCCCTCATTAGCACTGTGATTACAGATGGCTGCTTATTTCCTCCAGGTGTATCATCAGGGCTGCGCTAGGAAAAAGGTGTGGAAAGCCATTTCTGGACCAAAATACAGGTTTTCCATTAAGAGATTAAACCAATTTCCCCATGCATTGAGACGAGTAGTTGTGTCTGTTGTGTGCATGTGACTGCGCTCGCATGTGCGCAGCAGTTTGTGTGTTCGGAGTGTATCACCCTTTATTTCCTTTAGTTGGTAGATTTACTAGGGACAAAAAAGGGTGTGAAGAAGACTGTATCCCTGCTGCAACCCTTCCTTGGGTACCTGAAGAAAAAAAATGACATGAAATAACCCGGAGAAAGAGACGTGTGCCGTGTGTCTAACTCTCACAATGCCCGAATGCCTCCAAATGGTTATTTTTCATGGGCACCCCCATGGAGCAGGAAAATGCATTGCTCCTAGTAATATTGAGATGTTCGGGTCAAATGAAAATGAAAATGGGGTGTTTTTTCTGGAGCTGGCCTCCTCCGCATCCAGGGGACTGTGGGCACCGCACACCCTGGGTCCCCATCCTCCCCGCGCATTTACCCTGTTCTTTTCTCTCCTGGTGCAAAAGTTCCTCCGGCTCAAACCCCATGGTGGGGCACACTGGCCTGCTCTTCCTCCTCTTCCTCCTCCTCCTGGGATGGTGCCAGTTGCCATGGCAATGCTGCCAGCCAACCTCACACCCAGCAGGAACCGGTCAGGCTGCCCATCCTCACCACAGCCTGGGGCAGCCACCCAGGAGGGTTCCCAGGGGGGCTGTGGAGGCAACAGTCACCCCCCGTGCACAGACCACCACGGACCTGCCCCGCTCCATCCCTCCCACCTCTGCCCAAAAGCCAGTTTGCTCCCCTCTGCCCCTTCTCCTGCCTGACCCCATCTTCTCCCCTTCCCTGCAGTTTCTCCTGGATGTCGGTTCCCTGGAGCCGCATCAGGGATGAACTGTGCTCTCCTGCGCTCCGCGCATGGGGCCGGCTGCAGAGTCTCTCCGCTCTTTCGGCAGGTCTCTCTCCCACCTCCAACCTCCCCTCGCTCCCGCCAAGGTCTTTCCCACAACGGGGCCCAACCAGCAATTCTTTCTCTCCCGGTACTTTTCCTCCCTGCCCACTTCACAGGTTGTCTCCTCGGCACCCACCTCCAATGCCAAGCTGCCACGGCAAGGTCTCGGGCACCGAGCTCTGGGCATTGCCTCTCAGGCTCGGGGCTGCAAAACCCTCAGCGTTCTGGGCCGTGGGAGTGGGACATGTGCATCCTGATGCTCCACATACGCAGGGACCAAAAGAAAAGCCCATTAAAATCCAGAGCCCCCACCATCCTTCTGCCCACACAGCACATGCAGCGTCAGTCCAGTGTTTCTCCTTGTGATGCGTATTTTGAGTAGAGTGCAGATCCTAATAGATTGCCATAGCCCCGATGGGGCTCTTCTGCTCTATTGTATGTGTAATCCCCTCTGTAAGAACCAGTCCTGCCTGGTTATATGCTTGGACAAGGGGCTAGAACAACCCCAGGGACACCAAGATTCTCTACAGAAGAATCTGGGAAGAGCTGTGTTTTTGGAACTGAAAACAAAGTGAAGAAGTGCCACTGGTTCACTTCTTCCCTGCTTTGCAAAAATCTTCACAGCAATAATGAGTGGGGGGAATGTCTGAGAGACATCCCGTCTGGGGGAGACATCCCTTCTGGTGGAGCCAGGGGGCTGGAGGGGCGGAGGGGAGAGCAGAGGAGCTCCTACAGCACATCTCCAGGGAAGGACTTTCCTGACAGAAGTTCTTCAGGGCTGCAAACTGCAGCTGGCAGCAACCCAGATCCCAGTCTGCACCAGTGAGTTGGGGCCAGATGCGACCACCCCACCGGTGGTTTCGAGGTCCTGGCTGTTCACTCCTCTCCAATCCTTTCCAATTTCACATTAATTGGGCCAGTGCACAGCTATTTAGCATGATCCCACTGGGCCATGGAAGGTCTGCACAGGTCCTGACCAGCCTCATTTCACGCTCCAGGCACAGGGAAAATCCACAGGGATATGGGGAGCTGCCTTCACCTCCTCTCTCCCAGGCCCAGCCTTTCTGACCCTTCTGGGGTCCACAGGACCAGGACCCAAGGGAGGGGAAAAGACCCATCCGTGCATCAAGATCAGCCCCTGCCCAGGTGGTTCCCTGTACCAGAGCCTTCGATCCCCTTTTCTGGGGCTCAGGAGGTGCTTTTAGGCAGTGTAAGGGGTGAGGATGGGCAGAGGGTGCACAGACAGCACAAGAGCTCTGTATGTGGGCTGATGGGCTGGAGGAAACCATGCATTGCGGCACTTCAGCATCTCCGGGGCTTCCTCAGCCCCTTCTCCACATTTGGCCCTTGGTCTCTTTTGGTATATTCGCTCCTCAGCCTTGACGAGGAGGGGCCCAATTAGCGGAAACTGCTTTACAGCGGAAACCACTGGGCTGAGACTCCCAAAGCCATCGCTTGGTAATGGCTTTCTCTCAGCACTTGGGCGGGCACCAGCAGCCCACAGCTGGGGACAGGGTGGGCTGTTACGGTCCCCTGCACCACCCACCCCATCCCGAATTCCACCCCTCTGTGGCGTGGGCATCCCGGCTGGGAAACGGTGACGGTGCCCAGCGGTTCCTCCCGGGGCTTTGCAGATGTCTTCCTCGTCCAGAGCGCCCAGCGAGGAGTTCCTGCGCTGATTCTCCAGCGGGCTGAGGAATAAAGTCCACCTCTTCACGGCGGTCATTTTGGCTGAGCGCTCTTTGGGGTATGTTTGATTTGAGCCGTGATAATCAGGCGTACCCCTGGTCCTCGGCAGACAACGGCTCGTAATCAGGAGAGTTTCTGCTGCGAGTGCTAAAAGGCATGGAGATGTCTCCTCAAGGCTTGTCACTCGCTGCCTCCTGCCGTGTGTGTTGCCCTGTGAGAACGGGGCTGGGAAGGGCAGCGCTGGCAGAGGGACGCCGGCCAGTTTGGGGCAGGAAGCATGGAAAAAGAGGGCACCAGCAGCCAGAGAGGAGGCAGCAGCGCGGAGATTTTGGGATAGCACCTGGCACAACGGGGACCCAACCATCCTCCGGGAGCCTCAAGTCCTGTCACAGCAGTGTCCCTACAGCCATCTCCTGCGCTGGCGGCAGCCAGGAGCTCCGCAGGGATGCCCTGGCTGTCTCCTGCCAGGATCGAGCCCACGCCTGGGCTGGGGCTTGGCACGACCTGACCCGCTGGCACCGCTGTGCTCCATTCCGCCGCCGCGCATCCAGGGCTCCCAAACCCAGCTCGGCGTCGCATCCCCCCGCTGCCGCTCTGCCCCCTCCTTCCTGTCATTCAGTGACATAATGGAATCAAATTAAAGCCCCATTTACCAGTTTTATTGCCTATTATTTATAATACTCCAGCTCCAAAGTGCTGTTTTATAGAGTGCTTAAGCTGCCATTGCTGGATAGAGTTTGCCATAAATGTCTCCACATGCACAGAACATAATGTCCTCGCGTCGTGCAGGAAAAGGGAAGAGATTATTCTCAATTATTTCATATAGTCTGTTTTATTGTCTTATTGTAATAAACTGTCATACCCTACAACACTTTAAAATCAATAGTTTGCATTAAAAGTAATGAAAAGTAGTTATTAATCCCGCTTAGTGCTTCCGCTCTTCCGCTCACCGCGAGGCCCTGGAACAGGGAGCGGGTGATAATTATTCATTTCCGATCAATAGGAACGTTTCCCAGCGCTCCTGTGTGTATCTCTGCTCTCGCGGCTGTGCGAGCTAATGGTGCCGGCGGGCAGGGGTGCGGGCTGGGGGCTTGGCCGTGCCTCAGTTTCCCCCCATCGCCAGTGCCCGTGGGACAGAACGGTTTGCTTTGAGAAGCAAGCTGGAGTTTAAACGCAAACGAAGCAGGAGGGTGTATAGTTTTGTTTCGTCTCCCCGAGAGCTGCCAGATTTATGGCACATGAGGGATTTTTTTCAAGCACAGGAAGCAGATATTGGCCCATGGCTGTTTTTTCCTCATCCCTGGACTATCTCAGCTGACATCAGGCTCTTCTCCTCACCCAAGCTGTGCATCCCGGACTTTCGACCAGCAGCGACTGAGCCATGCCCAGGCATTTCTGAAACACCCACCAGTGCCATCTCACAGCGTCTGGAGGGACACCAAGGTCCATGTCACCAGCTCTCAGTTTGAAGATGTGTGGCTCATTCTCTGGAGCCCCACGTGGCCTTCAGCAGCACGGGACATGCTGTGGTGTCCGCTCACTTACTGCGCGTGTTACTAAACCTGTGTGTGTCGGGACATGAAAGGAGCCTGCGCTTCAGGCTCTGCATGCACGCTCACGTATGATGCCAAAGAGCTTGTAAAGACTGAGGAGGAGCCTGGACACCGGAATCGTAGGAATCGCCAGCCTGAAGCAGACCCAACTTCTCTCCAGCACAGAGAAGCATCCAAACAGCCACCGCCAGCTGTTTCCCACCCCAGGCTTTAGGTCTCCCCAGCACGTCAGCCCCTGGTAATCCCCAGAAAACTTGGATTTATGCATAGCTCCGAGGCATAGACCTTACCTTCTTCGGGAACCGTTCACATCCTCCATCCATGGTGCAGGCAGGACCTCCATGCTCCCACAGGAACACACCTCTTGTGTGGCTCTGAGGAGATGTAGCAGCCAGGGAAGGCAGAGCTGAGCAGAGAGGTTTTGCTGGTACTTGTGGGCAGACCATGGTGAACGTGGAAAAAAGATGAGCTGGATTCCAGGTTTCTTTGGGATCCTGCAGCGAGGTCTGCAAATCTCATACCAGCTGAGCAAGATGAACCAAATTTGACCTTATTCACATGTCTCATCTTTGTTTCATGGCTCTTCGTACTATTTGGGACCTGTGAGTTCCTCCCTGGATGTTGTCCAGCGTTGCCACAGTGTCACATGTAAGTCAGAGTGTGTGTTGGTGCTTTGGTAAAGCAAAATGGCCCTTTCCCAAAGGCACACTTTTATGTTAACCGCTCACTGCAGACATGGTAAAAGGCACCAAAATGCAACTTGTGTACATTTTCCAAAAACTGCATTTTGTTAAACCTTGATGGTGGGGTTATGATACAGGCTGAGCTCTCTGCCACTCCTCATCTCCAAGGAGGCGGGACCAGTTATCCCTGTACTCTGTACTGAAGCGTAGAGAGGAGAACTGACTGATGCAGGCGTCAAGGCCAGGAGCACGAGCCTGGACGCCTTCACCTGAGAACCCCAGGATCCTGCTCCGGGCCGGGGCCCGTGCTGGTACACACGGCACAGCTGGGAATAGCGGAGCAGAGCTGAATTTCAGCTGAGGAAGGATGGAGAGAGCAAACAAAGGGATGATGAGGCATGTTGAGCATCAGGTCCATTCTTTTTTTATTATTTTTTAATCGTATTTCCAATATTATTTTTTTCAATGGGAAAACCCAGCTGGTTACTTGGATTGACTCTGCCCCTGATTCAATACCGTTGTAATGAAAAGAGTCCACCAGCACATTAATTGTCATGATAAACATCAGAATGACCCGTCCACCTGCGTAGCCACAGCTCCATGGCAGGCCCATTGTATCCACAGCAGAGCAGCATTTCCTCACCCTCGCCGTCTGCAATAACTGAGAAATACAACAAAGTACTTGTACAACCCAGAAGGAGTTATCAATGCCTGATCAGATCTCCAGAGATTTTTTTTTTATTTTTAATAAAGTCCATCCTCCCTGTTGTTTGTCAGAAGCACTTTGCTTTCAATGTTGTATGAGCAGAAGCAGGAATTACCTGTGTCTGCATTCACTCAGGGAAGAAGGCATCACCAGGTGCTTCCACTCCTTCCATCCAAAGATCTCATAGCAGTTGAGAGCATCCTTACTCCAGCCAAATGGCTCCATTTTTGTCAGCCCCAAAGCATCGAACTGCAAGCCCAAGGAGCCACAGCTAGCAGGAGCGCAAGTCGCAGCGGGCTCCTGGAACTCAGCAGAGCTAACTCTGACCCAACACGAGCAAGGGAGAGACCGAGGGAGGAATAACATTAAAACACCAAAGCAGTGACGTCCAAGAAAGGTGAAACATCCTCTGTGCACACTGCTCCTCGTTACCTGTCAAGTACAGATATAGGTGTCTAATTTAGGGGCTGCTTTCATTTGACGATGCCATTCTAAGTGATGTTCCTAATTTCTGTATGTCTCTGGCAGAGCCAGGAATAAACCCCCCCCCAAATCAATAACCCTTTCTTTCTCTGCAGGCATGCCAGGAAGGGGACGGGGGGGCAGCCAGGCACAGAGGGGAGCTCTACACAACCTGTTTCCACCTTGTTCTTTAATGGTTGGCCCAACCATCCCTCACCTCTCCCTGCTTTTCGCACACCCTCCCACACTGGCAGCTCATTTCCCAAGTGTCCGTGAATGACAGCTCATCTGTGCCTCCCTGCTCCCCTCCCTTGTCCCTAGACGAAGCCCCCTGGCACCGTGCGAGCATCCCGGGCGCGATGCATGGAGGATAGCGGGGCTCTGCTGCCCAGGGTCAGGGTCTGGGGAGGAGATGGAGAAGGGGGTCCAACCTCCCACGCAGGAGCCTCAGCAGTGTGCCAAGACCTGAGTGTGTCTGGAGGGAGAGGAGGGAGGGATGGCAATCACTGTCCTGGCAGCTCAGTGAGATGGGTGGGAAGGATGGGTCTTTTTTTCCTACCTAGATGATAGCGCTTTAATCTGGCTTTGACATTATCTGAAATTAAAATCGAACCTGACACGCGGACAGTGGCAGAAATGAATTACACCTCTCCTGCTGGTAGATAATCCCCTTCTAATTCCCCCACTTTATTCAGATGGGAGATGGTTTAAGGAAAGAGGAGGCAAGAAATATTTTCCCTCTCCCCCTTTGCAGACGGCAGCTCTTCCAAAACCCCTCCCTGGCACAGCCCTCCCAGGGCGCATCTGCCGCTGCCAGCGCCACACCACATCAGGTCACCCAGCAAAGTTTTCCCCCTCCGATGAGCAGCACCCTCATCACCACCGGGCACCGATACAGCCGATGGCAAGACCGAGGCGGAGGAACTGAGAGCGCAGTATGCCAAGGGGGAATGCCTCGGTGCAAGAGGGGACAAAGAAACAAACCCCTGAATCCTGGAATGAAGACTTGCAGAATGAGTTCTCTGCCTCATCCCTCCCTTCCCCATAACTTCTCAACCTGTACACCAGCTTCAACCAATTTAACAGAGTAGCTAACGCACAGCTGTCGTGTTCTTACAGGTTGCATAAGAAACAGGTGGCCAAGTAGAGGAAGGCGAGATGAACGTTATTAGACATCAGAAAGGCCACAAATGACAGCACCACAGGAAACCTGGCCTTGTCTGTGCTGCTGCCCACGTGGTGAATCTCTCACTGCACCCCTGTGCCATCCAGCA
Organism: Vanellus vanellus; assembly: GCF_965231255.1. Taxonomy (NCBI): domain Eukaryota; kingdom Metazoa; phylum Chordata; class Aves; order Charadriiformes; family Charadriidae; genus Vanellus; species Vanellus vanellus. The sequence goes on along the minus strand of NC_138923.1, from coordinate 4,545,417 downwards.
GAGCATTTTTACCTCCACCAACAGCTGTGAGCCCGAGGCACCAAAAGACTCAAAGGTCTGCTAGGACAGACCGAAGCGCTGACCTTTGCAAGCCGAAGTTCCCAAGGGGAGGGATGCCGGCCATCTCCCCTCCCCGCGCTCTGCCCATGATTGCCACCCTGTGTAGGTGACACCACCATGGTGAGGTGGCCCCTGTGCTCCTCATGCCATCCCTTATAGGCACAGGTGAACCTTCAGTGGCCCCAGGCAGCTGTCTGTCCTCACAGGAGCTATTGCAAGATGTGTTGGCCTTTGAGCCCCTTCACACTCCTCCTTGTGAGAAACTTCTTATCATCCCTTCTTTTCCCTGTCTCTGGAAAGCTGTTGCCTTGGAGAGAGGACACAGAGGTTGATGTTAGCCCTTATTTGTTTTCATGTCCTCCCTGTCCTTGTTTTCCCTCAGCAGGCTCCCCCGAGTCGCTCATGTCCCAGTGTCCCTACGCCCTACAGCGACCCCGTCAAATGCTCTCTCCTTCCCGCCTCTGCACACCTTCCAAGCAGCCGCAGGCAGAGGGTGTGAAAGCCTCATATCCCAAAAGAGCCAAGCTGAGAGACCTGGGAGCGTACTCGGAGAAAAGCGAGATGTCGGTGGGGATGCTGTTACCCTCTGGCCCATCACTGCATCTCTAGAAGGACATCGGGGCATGGAAGTGAGGAGAGACGAGGCTGATGAGCTGTTTGCTCCTCGCTCACAGGTTCAAACCCATCTCAGAGCAGCAATGACTGAAAGGAGGGGACAGTCAGTGCTTTTAATGGCTGTACAACGTCTCTCCCTTCCTCAGCCAGTCTGTGGGGAGCAAATACACATTGAACTCCTCCACCACAAATGACCATTTCAGCAGAGGAGATACCATTAAGGGCAGCAAGACGCCCTCACTGTCCCCACCGCAGAATACCAGGTAGCGGTGCATGCCTCGAGGCAGTTCGGCTCAGTGGGGTGAAGAGTAATTTTTAGTGTGGGTTCTTTGCCTGAGGAAAGATTCTGAATGGGAAAAATTATTTACAGAGCCCCTCCTCCCCAGCCGGATCCCCTCCTCCAGCCACGCTTTCCTCTTCCCCAGGTCTAATGCAATCCCTGACCGTGAGCGAGTGAGGCTAAGATCAGCGAGGAATCTGCAGCACAATTCAATTTCAGAGCCATTGCAGCCAATAATGGCTCTAAACAAAATATAATGTGTAATTCACATAGTAATATCACCTTAATTACATTTTTTGGAACAGTCTTTTCTCTCTTGGTCTCTCCACCCTCCAGCCCCAATAAGCATATCTAAAACTACAGAAAGTAAGTCATCCATGTCTTAAAATATCACAAGGGATGGGAGGGAAATTGCAGGAAGAATAGATGAAAATTGCAGGGAATTTTGCCCTTTTTGTGGAGCAGCGTTCTCGGCATCACCTTCGCATGCTGAGTAATTGATTTTCCATGGAACTTTTAGAGGCTTTTTTTTTCCAATTTAGTTTTTGAATTTTCAGTTAATTTCACGCCAGTGAGCTGGACCTATACATTGAAATCTCCTGTGTTATCCTCAGCATAAGCATAGAAAAGAGACAGCAGGGCTGAGTCCTAATCCACCTGTCCTACAGCTATGCCTGAATCCCACTGTGTGCTGCGTAAACACTGAGGCTTATCCATCCTCATGTAGCTGGTCCTAGAAATGGTTAGGCCATACTGCCCTACATAGCTCTTTGATGTGATCTTCTCGTGGAAACATAGGTCCTAAGGCCAAAGGGACAATCTGGTTTGACCACAAATGTGACTATAGGAAGTTCTATCTCAACCTGAGGAGGGACTTCTCTCCTGTGGGGGCGGCAGAGCACTGGCACAGCTGCCCAGAGAGGGGGGGAGTCTCCCCCTCTGGAGCCATTCCAAACCCGCCTGGAGGTGTCCTGTGCCACTGCTGGAGGTGCCCCTGCTCTGGCGGGGGGTGGCACTGGGGGAGCTCCAGAGGGCCCTTCCAGCCCTCACCAGTCTGGGATGCTGTGACCTCTGGTATAAGAGGCCATGGGATTTTCCTGCATCCATACCTGTTTGGAATGTAAACTTGGGGAAAAAAAATCCAGTCTTGATGGACAGGGATGGAAAAATCAAGGACTGGAGAGTACTCAGTCTCCTATTCCTGCACTGTGGAAAGGAGTCAAACTTCACAACAAGTATCTAATGTAGCTTTGTCATGGCATCTCTCTCAGCAACACTCCTGTCTCTGACCAGAAAGCACGGCCACCGTCACATTCAACTCTTCACGGTAGAGCCTGCTGGGTACTCCATCCCCCCTAGCAGGGTATGAAATCCCGAGACAAGACTGCAGCTCTGGGTGGAACGCCAACATATTGCAGACCTCTGCGTTGCACGTCTCCAGCATTTGAGCTGAAAGATGCGGCTCTCAGCAAAAACTGTCACAGGCTCAGCAGCAGCTCCGTGTGACCCAGACGGCACAGCGAGGGGGGATGGATTACAAGTGCACCTTCTGTTGGACCAGCTGATCCCGTCCACGACGGTAGGAAAACGGCTCATAACACCTGTTGAGCGAGTGCTGGAAGGAGCAGTATTTGACAGCAGCTGCTACACACGGGTTATTTTCATAACACGGACACAAGTCATAATCTTGAGTGAGATTCCCAGCAAGAGGCTAACTGGGAGGCTATAGCTAACAATGCACACAGCTGTGACTTACCAAGTAAGAGCTGAGCCAAGAGCAAGAAGCCATTAGAAGGTAATAGTGTGAAAACACTAATGGCCTAGAGCCAGATTTGAATTAACAGTCCAGGAGAAAAGAAGCCTATCAACACTTCTTAGTTTCCCCTTCGGTTTTTTATAGGATTGCGGTGCTGTCAGAAAGCTGGGAGAAAAAGGTGGCGTGTCCTGTCGAGGATTCTGCCCCCAACACTTTGCAGTGCATTAACCTCTGCTCAGAAGATCCTCTGCTCACTGGTCTCCCAGGCTGGGAGGCTAATGAAGAGAGGCACTGAACGGTGGACCTAAAAATTAAAGGCCCTTAGGGCTTCCCATATGAATTTACAGGCAACGTTAAAGCGTATCATGTCACAAAGACATACGAGTGACTCAGGCTGAAAGAAGGTTCTGCTTTATTCCCCCCGTTTCAATTACTCAGACTGAATGCAATTACCCACTGAGCGTGCAAGAGAGCCGGTGCAAACGCCAGCGAGACATGGACATGCAATGGAGTCCGTTCCCTGACACCTCCTCCGGCGTGCGCCTGAGCCAGCATCTCACACAACAGGGATCTCATCTCCTTTGTGATGGGACACAGGAGCTGGTTTTAGGAACATTTTTCCTTTCCAGCTCCTACACGCCTTTCAACGCACTGTCCGCTCTTTGCCCTCCTCTAGCCCCCGAAGCCTTCTCCTCCTCTTCCCACCGCGGCAGCCCGTTCCACAGAGCAGCAGGGAAGGCAGCGTGTTGGAGCCCCCCCCACTGAGAGCCCCGATGGTGTAGCTCCAGAAGCAAAGCACGGTCAGCACGCCTCCTCCTTTCCAAATCCCTGACACCATCAGCCTGTACCTGCTGTCCCGTCACAGCCTGAGCCGTGTGCTTCCCACAGCTCCTCTCAGCATCTCTGCTGCACACTCTCACAGGTGCCAGATACATTCCAGGTGCTTTCTAGCTCAGCCCCCTCTGGATGTGACTCTCCAAGGCCACATACTGGCCTCATTCCCTTCCACAGATGGTTTCTCCCCCTCCTTTTCCTCCCCACAATAAATATGAAGTCTCTTTGCGATTCTGCATTCTGGTGTGACCGACAGCACTGGGGTGAAACCACTTAGCACAGATGGTAAATTATCCTTCCCAGCTGCTCCTATGTGATCTAGACCTTTTCTGCCTTCATCGCTCTTCAGCCCTGGACTCCTCTTCCTCCATGCTGCTAGTGGACCTCAGCACCTGGATGAAACTGAGTTCTGGTCCTACTGGGTCCCAGTAACTCCCGGTGATGTCAGTAGGGGCTACATTCTGGCTGAGAGGACAGGTCCCACTGCAAGCTCTCTTTTGGCGGGAGGAAAGGGAGTTTCCATTCTCTAGCCCATGTTTTCATCTTTTAGTGTCTCTTTTCAGAAGTTTTTCAACTTCTTTCTTCAATGGAGTGAGTTCATAGAGGTTGCCAGGGAGGACTACAGTCTTGTAAATACATGTGTGACGTCTTATATCTCTTCTTTGAATTTTTTTTTTTTTTCCATCAAAACAAGTCAGTAAAACACAGAAAACATCTTCCACAGATGCCCTCAGGGCCCCCTTATTCTGCCTACTCTGAACGTTTCATCTCTTGCTGATGCTTTGTTTGCCTTTCTCTGTTCTCCATTTACAATCAGTAGTTCCTCAGCTGTGGTCCCAACAGAACAACGCTTTCTGAGAAGACAGAAGATGGTTTTACTTACAGTTAAAACAGCCCTTCTCTTTCTACTGCATCAATGGTCCTCTTGTCATCATTCTACTTGGAGAAAGTGACTAGATCTCAAGCTGAAGGCCTGATGAGAGGACAGATGCTCTGCTTCATGGAGGGATCCATCTGCTGCCCCTGTCCCAGTTAGGCAAGAAATCCCAACATCTCAAAATCTCCCAGGAAGGAAAACTCCAGGTAAACGTGCAGAGGGGTCGCCTCAGGTAGACCAAAAGTGAGGTCTGTTCACCCCTGCTGAAGAGCTGGCCCTGAGACCCTGCCATGGAGAACCAACCTGATGACTGACTGGCCTGTCTGCATCCATGAAGTGATCCTCTCAGTCACTGCTTTCTGCTCGATGGTTCCCATGGCCCCGGGGCAGGGTGTCTGCACACCAAAGAACGTGTCATCCACATTCAGCTTTTTTTTCCGTCTTTCCTTTCCCAGTGCTGGACGCATCCCAGAGCCCAGGTCCGTGCTGGCTCTTAGTTCCTCCTCATGAACCTACATCGAACCCTCTGCAGCACACAGTGCTGATGGCTCCGTGGTGTGTACTTGTGCCAAGCGTGAAATAGGCTGCCCTTTGCTCACTTTTCCAGCCTCCCAGATGAGGACAACAGTGCCCTTGAGAGTTGGCTTCAAATAACCTTGCAAGACACAAAGTATGTGCCGTTCCTCCAGGGAGCCTCTACCTCCCATCTCCTATATATCGTGGGTCAAAGCTCCAGTCTACATTTGCTCAGATAAATGCAAACCTTGGGAAAACAATCAAGAAATGCCATTCATTATTGAAGGGGAACTGGGGAATAGGTGGAAATTACTGGCAAAATGACTTGAAAGCCCTCCCGTTTTCTGAACATTTTTCTTTGGTTTCTTGAAGATTTAAAAGGTCGCTAGGAGCTAATGAACCTCAGATAGCAAAGCTGTCTCTTGTTTGTTTGTCATTTTGAGTTTTTCTGGTTGATTAAAATCCATGCTGGCAGTAAGGTATAAAATAGCAAGTTTCTGTGTGTATAGTGAGGTCGCGTTTCCTACCCTGAAAAATTGCTGAACTTACCAGGAAAAACTGTTATTCGTGAGGACAGCTCTCAGCAGAGGACACTTCTGTGTGGTTCTGCTACCCACATTTCCTTTTTTATTCCTAGTCCCATAGACTTTCAACAGCACCCACCAATACAGTGATGTGCCAGATAATCTGCACCCCAAGACAGGCTCATCCTAAGGCTACCACATATTTGGGAACGGTAAGATGTGTCTTCTTTCTCCACTTGAGAACTTTACCTGGGGTGGATTTGAGGACTTTGTCTGTTTTTCTGCCTGGTCACTCGCTTGAAGCAATGACAAGAGAAGTCCAGATGCACATCTGGACACATCACCCCTTTCAGATCTGTGCTGCCCAGATGCCTGGTGGGATGCAGTGCGGCCATCGCTTCGACATATCGACAGCTTGATTCTAAGTGCCTGTCACACCGGGCTGAATAATGACGGAAGCCGGAAAAATGCCCATTGTTTGTGAAACAATGTGGCTCTGCAAAAAAGTCCCACCTGGTCAGCCAGATGTGTACAGGACACACTGGTCTGCACATACTCTGCCTATGAACAAGAAATCTGCCACAGCAGAGCTACTGAGTTCCGTGTACTAGTAATGCACTGGAGCGCAGGAGGCTGGACGACTCCTGGGTTTGTCAGATTCATTCTAGTTTGCATTCACGCTAGCAAATGCTAGTCAAAAGTATGTTAATATCCCTATTCACTACCATGACTGATGACTCACGTTAGTCCTATCACACTGGAGAGTCCTTGAAGGCCTATTCTCATGCTTTTATCAGTAGAAGCATGTCTCTCCTCTTATACCTCCAGCTCTGGACCCAAGCGACCATGGTAAAAAAAATAAATAATAAAATATCCATTTTCCACCTATCTGCTTCTGCTCCCAACCCACTCAGAGCTAAAGGACAAACACACCGTTGTTCTCCTTCCTTTAATCTCCCTGTTTAGGAGAGCTCAGGGTTCGCAGCACAGCACTGAACAACACCCGTTTTTTTCTGCTGAAACCACTGGAGAAGCTGAAGGTGCCTCAGCGTTTGCTCAGACCCCTCCCAAGAGCTGTTGACTGAAGTGGGAACTTGCTGCTTCCACTCATACAAGTGAAATAACCCTGGGGAAAGAAATCTTTCTTGATGGAAGCTTTTCTGTCTGTTTTCAGACCAGCTGCCCCAGTTTTGCAGGCACTTCAGGGGATCCTTCAGAAATACCGGTGGGCGTTTGTTGCTTTGTCTCTGTCAGAGACAGTGCCCGCTGCAGACCTAAGAGAAGCCTAAGGCAAGGGAAAAGTGACCTTACAGACCCAGCTCAAAATGTTTTAAGGGTTAAGGGCCCTGTTTCTACCAAACAACTCAGCCTACTCAGGATCAGAGCTTGATATGGTCCACACCTACCACCCCCTTGTTGGGGGGGAACCATTTCAGACCCCTGTCACAAGGCCCTGTGCTCATTTCCCACCCTGAATGGAGAGCACACCTTTGAGTGCCCCTACAATGCAGCTGTAACCATGAATTGCCATCCCCCCACAGTGTTACAGAGCCCACCGTCAACACACAGGAAAGGCTTGGACCAGAGCGTGACCAACATCTGGGCCAGCAAACCATAACCGTCTTGCATGTATCTACATTAAACTGCACAGTACTGACTTCAATGGGCAGGGATGGACATCTTGAAGAGAAACGTCATGAGGAGTCTGAGTTCCCCTGTTCACCTCAGCATCTGTTAGCACATGATGGGAAGCCACCACCACCACGAGACTTCACAGCCCGCTCTGCGCCCCAGCATGAAGATTCCCCTTTACCTTCCCGGAGAGCAATCAACCGACGTGAGGGTGTGTTTCCTCTGCAGTCCAGGCATGACAGAAGCTGCCCGGGAGCCAAACGCCGGGCACACAAAATCTGGAGCTTCTTTTGAAACGCTTGCCTTGCCCAACACAGAACTGGCTTGAACTTCCAAAGCAGTGAGCACCCATGGAAAAGCATATCCTTTTCCACCAACTCCATCAACTACAGCCTCTAAACTCTCGCCTTTCCCTGCTGTGAGCAGACCTCTGTGGAGTGGCATTACCTCACCGACTCTGACCCTTCCACTGAAATACATCCCTGCTCCCGCGGGGAACAGGGAGCAGATGTTTAATCACACATCGCAGCACAACAAAGTGGTGCAGGCCAGGGAGCGAAGGCGGATTCCACACTCCAGTGAAGCTGTGGGATGGATTTTGGTAGACAGAATGCAATTATCCAAATCATAATTTACTCAAGACATAAATCTTTTGAAATAATAACAACATTTAGCGCATATAAAACGTTATACATGTTCAAAGCACAAATGGTAATGTTTATGCCAAAAATGTTTGAACTTCCAATAATTAATAACAAGCAAGGAAATTGCATAGCTGGGAGGTTTTTTTCCAGCTTTAATTCACAGGAGCAGCATATTTTTTTTTAAGGAAGACTTTGCTAACTTCTCCCTGTCTTCTGCAGATCCCAACTTTCCTCCTAAAGCTGTGCCAAGAAATAATTTAAAAAAAAATCCTCTTCTCATAAAAAAAGACTGCTGAATCTTAGAAAAACAAAGAAAATTAAAAGATGTGATTTTATAAGTGGATCGCTTCTTAAGGCTTAGATACATATGTACCCACTTACACATATATTTTATATATACATATAAGCATATATATATATGTATAAAACCCACAAAAGCTCACACTTTGGGTATGAACCTTCGGTGCAGTCCAGCTCCACCCAGCTCAGATAATGGTACCGAGCTCACAGTGACGTTTCCTATTGCCGCAGATGTGGGTTCCAAGAAGGGACATGTTACATCACTCCATAACTTAAAAAACACCTGAAGATGGCTATAATATATCGAGGTTGGTAAGCTTCCCCTTCTGCCTCCTGCTACCACCTCTGCTTTCAGAAACTCATCGGCGTCATTTGGGAAGCACATACGGGATCAAACCTTATACTTGTGGGGAGTGGAAGCAGAAGAGCCTCAGACCCCCGTCAGCTGGTCAAAGGGAACACGTTCCTTGGGATACCGTGAGATGTAAACCACCTATGCGCAGCCTGGCTGCAAATCCACACCCTTCATATGCAAAATTTGGTAAAAGGCATTTGCTTGCAAAAGAGTCTGCTCCCATAGCCAACTGCGTGCGATGAGCCCTGGTTTTCTCAGCCTGACTGGGACTGGGCTGTAGAGCCAGCTCTCGCTGGGGCAGCTGGGGGAGGCTGGGATGTTTTTTCATGAGAACAGTAAGCATTGTGTTGAAAAAAATAAAAAGTGAAGCCGTGTCTCTGGACAACTCTTGGAGCCAGAATTCATTTCTCTCGCTCTGTTCTCCTAAAGCGTCAACAATGGCCAACGTTTTCAGCACTAGTGGCACGTTGGCCAACTCACCAGAGCTCCAGGGCCTGTTTCTCATTTGGATATTTACATAAATTTCCATATGGCACGGAAAAACAATAAATAGAAGTAGGAATGTAATTTTGCAATTTTCCATGTGTTTGAGGTTTTCTTCCTGCAAGTGGCCGAGCGCTCGCTGCCCGATTCAGCACAAGGGCCTGAGCCTTAGCTTTAAATTAAGCACGTGCTCAAGCGGCTGGGGCCGGAGAAGCAGCTCTCCGAGAAGCAGCCCAGGATGACGGCAAGAGCACGGGCGTTTTTTTAACAGCTGGATACATCATTTTATGGATGCTACAGGGGTAGGAGCCTTGGAAACAGGCTGAGCTGGAGTGAGAAACTGCTAGAGGAGTAGGCTGGGCCGTGGTGCAGGAGCAGGTAGACGTCTTGTTGGAATGCGGTTGGTGCCTGGGCGCTGGCCGTGCATAGTAAGAAGGCTGCAGCCTTGCCTGGGTCCGGCAGGGAGCACACCCGTGTGCATACACATACACACCACGTACACCCAACGCACACAGCAGGCCGGTTCCCCGCGTCAGCCTTTTCCCTCAGCCTGTTTTTGTTAACGGGGGAGCTTGATGGCAAACCTGCAGTAGCCCCAGCCCAGCTGCCAGACTGGGAAACAGGTTGGCCCTCAACCTCCCCCAGGCCGGGATGCAGAAGAAGGGAAGGCAACATGAGGCCTTCTGGATGAGGGGAGGAAAGAGAGATGCAATAAGTGTCCCAAATTCTGTTGGTTTGGTGTTGGTTTTTTGTTTTGTTTTGGTTTTTTTTTAATTAAAATCCAAGGAAACAAACAAAAATTCAACCCAACCAAGGCACTATCAAAGCAGCAACTTTGGTTTAAATACCTTTTCTAGGCACAATTACACTGAGCAGGATGCTTGAACTTTCCCCGAAGTGGGATCCCGGTGGAGTTGAGGCTTTCTGAACTCGCTGTGCCCAACTTTCTCCCCCTCTCCCTCTCAGAGCCAGAGGGGAGATTGACTCATTTGGTTAAAAATAAAAACACTGCTATCTAAACTTTAATGGCTTTGTTTCTCATTGCTGCAGGCAGTGGTTCATATGCATTCCAAACAGCACTTTGACTGCAAATGTACCGTTTTGGAAGCTATTCCACCTGAAAAACAATATCTTTCATCTCCCTGCCTTGCACTGTTGGGGGCTGGGAGCACACCCGTCCTGGCTCCAGACACCGAGGAGGCGGTGGGGTGGAAAGAGAAAAGCTGGCTCCTCCGCAAGGCTGACCCGTGCTGCAGCCGGCCTCTGCCTTCGCTGGAGAACCCCAAGGGGATGGAGAGTGGTGCGCCGATGCGCTGGAAGTGCTGCGGAGTAGGGCTTCAACCTGGGCTGGAAGAGAAAGTATTTGAGATGTTGGGCCAAACCCCGCCGCTCCCAGGACTTGCCGCGGGGCTCTGTCAGAGACACGGTGCTCCCTGCAGACCTCCAACCCTCCGGCTTTTGCTGCCCAGAGACTCCCCTACGCACCCAGAGCCAACTTTTGACTGTAACATGCACTGATGAACATGTCCAGTTGCATCTTCCTAGCCCAGGGACCAACGGCAAAGAAGAGGGGAAAGCTGGAGCTGGAGTTGCTCTACTAACCAGCAGGCACGCACTGCACCAGCACCGGGGAACCAGAGCTCACTCCTTGTTGAAGCCCTCGTTATAAAATCATAGAACCATAGAATCGTTGGAGTTGGAAGGGACCATCGAGTTCCAACCCCTGTGCCCTGGGCAGGGACACCTCCCCCCAGCCCAGGTTGCTCCAAGCCCCGTCCAACCTGGCCTTGAACACCTCCAGGGATGGGGCACCCCTTGTTGAAGCCTCTTCCATGATATCTTCACCACTGTCGTCACTTTTGTCAGGGCAGTTGTGTCAGGACCATGTATGCCATCACCTGCCCAAATGCTGCAGCTTCGTGGCGCTGCAGACGTAGCAGCCTCTCAACTGCACTCCTGGAGGCAGCTGAGCCACCCTGCCGGGCTCACACAGGCACATATTCCCCTTGCCCACACCAATCCCACACAGAGCCCGGCTTTGTCTGAGTTTACACAAGGGAAAGGCCACGGTAAGGTCTGGGATAAGTAGTCTGTGCAGTGGTCATCACTCCAGCCCCGCACTTTAAAAAGCAGCGTGGTTTTGCTGGTGGCCCCAATTCTGATGTTGAGTTGCTCAATTTGTTAGGGTCTTTTTGTCTAACCTTTGAATGACGGTTCCCCATATCGCTCCTGCTCCCACGGAAATCAGTGATGAACCTCTCACCGTGTTTTACGTCGTGGAATCTGGTTTAAAAGGGAGAGACAAAGGAATCCGAGTTGGGGGTCACAAAGGGACGGTCAAATAACCGGTCCTCCAAGGGGGTTACGTGTTCATCTCATGAATATAATGACTTTGTGGTGTTACCCTAGCAACTAAAGCTCAGAGATGATGCAATCAAATTTGGGAACGATGTGATTAGAAATGACAGGCAAGGGGAAACAAAGGGAAGCAAAGTTGCTGTGGCAGCTGGGATGCAGCGCTCGGCGCGTAATGCATGTATCGGGGCTGCGAGACATTCTTCCAAGCAATTACACTAAATATCATATTCTATTTGCCAGCTAATTACAGAATATCATTCAGCGCCTGCCGTCCAGCCTGTCCCTGCTCTCCCCGCTTTGGTGAAGCCCGGGGAACGGTACTCGCATTAACCCGGCTGTGTTTGATCTGCTCTTACATTTTCCCTTGGCACCTGCCCAGCACAAGCTACTATTTGCTTTTCCCCCCACTTTCTCTGCATATTCCCCTCCCTACTTCACCCCCCCCACCCCCCCCAGGGACCCGCTGCTCTCCCTTGGCAGTTGCACATCGCTGTCTTTGCAAGGATCCCTCCCGGGGAGAAGCGGTGCTGATGAGCATCATAAAGGGGAGTGCTTTGCTTGGGGCTTGGTGTGCAGGGCTTCAAGTGCTCCGCCAGCCTTTAACCCCTCTGTGCGACAGCCCCAGGAGTTCTCTGCACCACCTGAGGTCTAATAAAGCCGTGATATAAAGCTGAAATATCATTTAGGCCTGCACTGCTTGAGCACAGCTGCCCAGATGTTCTGCTGGCTTCACGCAGCCGCGTGATTTGATGTAGGGTGCGTTGCTAAGCCGTGAGCTCGCAGCTTCAGCATGGGGGGACACCTTGCCCGCCCCCGAGAGATGCCCTGTTTGCCTTCACCCCCCCTTGTTTGGGGGGGGGGTGGCGGGGCCAGGGCTGCAAGAAGTCTGTGGGCTCTGCCAGACCCCCGCTTCGGGCTTGGCTTGGGGGGGGACGCATTCAGGCGCTCCTGGAAATGATTGCCCTGGAAAGGAGAGAAAAACAAGTGGAAATATAGGGACTAGGGACTTGCACTGTAAATATTACTGATGATTCATAATCCCTTTCTCTCAGAATTTCAGGTTTCTTAACTATTATCCCTCTCGCAGGAAGCCCCGACTGTTCTTTTGACAGGTTTATGTGACCCAGCAGGCACTTTTCATTCATTTTCACTGTAAAAACAACAGGCTCAATTCTCTATTGCTTGGTACCTGGCGGTGTCATTAGCCCAGTGCCGAGGATGAGGAGGGGGAATGGGAAGAAAGAAGAAGCACTGCTGCTCTGATGCGACACCTCTTTACAGCCATCCATGCTGTCCTCAGCTGTCATATGTGTCTGACAGCAACCGAGAGTCACCTCAAAGATGTGGAAACCAAATGTTTCCAAAGAAGCGCTGAGAAGGACACAAAACCAATGCCATTTCTCTCCCAGACCCTCCAGCCTTGTCTCCGCTGCCAGAAAAAGAAAAGGTGGTTTGAAATATGCATTACCTGACATGTTTCAAGATCCTCGTGGTGACAGGATACCTTGGTAGATGGTCAGGATGAAGCATGAGGTTGTCTCCTATGAGCAAATGTGTTCAGAACAGAGCAGGCTGTTCCTAAATCAGGATTTTAATGTGCGAGTTAGCCACTTGGTAAATGTGATAAACTGCATTTCCCCCCCGCCATGTAGTCTCTCTGTTGTCAGCATCCCAAAAGGCTCCCTTCCCCTCCTCCTCATTAACTTCTCCCCCAGGCGGGAGCTGAGGGTAGAGAGAGGGGAAGGGGGTTCTGGCTCCCCTTATTGCTCATATTGTCAGTCTCTCTAGAAAGCCAAGGCAAAGGCTCTGCCTTCCATCGCCCTGTAAGGGCACTGTGACCCCGTGCTGGCCGGGGAATGGCCAGACTTCACCATAGCCAGTTTCTCTTTCCTTCTGTCCCAATCCGGGTGATAACATCAGTGCCAGAGGGGACAGTGAGGGGTTGGGCTTCAGCTCCCGTCTCAGGGACACCCCGCCAGTCCCACACCTACATCTCCCTCGTTATCCCAAGCGGCCGCCCGGCACGGCTCTCCTGGGCTGATGCTGTGGGTACCGCTGCCACGTCGCACCTCCGCGGGGAACCGCAGCACCGCCGCTTTCTGTCGCTCCTGCAAAGCAGCATTTTCACACCCATCTCCTTCTCCCCCAGCCCTCTCCCGCTGGTCCCCGTCTTGCATTCAAGAGCGAGTTGCTGGAGAGGGCTGGGGCTGGGATGCAATGAGCCCCGGCAGGTGGCTGTGCAGCACCGTGGGCCGGCAAAATTCAGACAGATCAAACCACCGTAGGATGCGAGAGAGGGAGAACAGCTGAGAAGGCAGCAAACATAAACGGGGGAGCTGCTAGTGCCAGATGGGGCATGGGGAGCCGAACTTCATTTGAATTGCTTGCAGGCTTAGCAGCCAGGCAGAAAGAAATCATGGCAAATCCATCTAATGCAAACTAATGCCGGTCATTAGAAAGCAGGCTAGAGGAGCGCTGCCTGCATCGGGGAAAAGACATTAGGAAGAAAGTTTCTGAGGAGGTTTCTGAGCCAAAATGGATCATCTCTGAACAATTTACTCTTCATTTACTGTTGTTCTCTGACCTGGGGAAGGGAGGGTTGTTTTGTTTTTTTTTTTCTTCCATAAAGAAAAGGTACCCCAGGATGATGCCGCTTGTACTGTGGCCAGCTTTTCAGCAGTGCTGGGCAGAAAGCAGTGCTTGTGGCTCTCAGCAAAAGGCCCGGTCACTCAGCATCACTTAAAGGCAGAGTAGCCCTTCCCTCCGTGCGCGCATCAAGGGTAATATCGGTAATTGGGTTTATGCAGTTCTGGAATGGAACACAGACCAGTCCTGTCCGTGACTGGCACTGACCACAGCCTCCCTCCCCACAAACACGGCTGCCACAGCGGTGGTTTAACAAGAACCAAATGCTTTTTGATGACGGTTTTGTAAAAAATAAACAAATCAATAATTCCCTCTCAGCTGCAGACCTTGGATGAGTTCTCCCGACCCTCCTGGCTGCTAATGGACGGCAGCAGCACGACTGAAGGGACACCGTGCCATTAAAAAGTTATCTTTCAGAAATAACCTGTCTTCCCCCAGAACAGCCCCTTCGATTATTCAAAATGGCTTCAGCATCAAGGCTGTTTCTAAACGTTTTTCCACATTTGCTGTCTCGTACTTCATTTCACTACACAGGACAATTTCTTAGCGCATAGTTTTGGGCATCAGTCATCATATAACTTGTCTTGCCAAAGGCTGACGGGGAAAAGAAACTGAGTCGTAGGACCTGGCTTGCTCCCAGCCTAACCCCTACTCCCGGTGGGGTCGGGGACGGTGGGGAAGGCTGGACACCCACCCTGCACTCTGCTGTCACAGGGTGGCTGGGAGCCTTGGGGAGGGGGGGGGGGGAGGAATAAAATATCACTGGAAAATGCAGATGGAGTTTTGGAAAACTTTTGCCAAAACACAGATCATTCTTGCTGGAAACTGCCACGTTCCTTCAGTGGTCACCTTCAGGACCTCCAGCCTCCAGAGACAACTTCACAGGGTGGGTCATCCACAATTAGGACATTTGAAGCCCTCCTGCGGGTCACAGGGGACAGGAGCCCCATCTCAAGGGCATGCCAGTCAACTCACAGAGTACCAGCTTTTTTTTTTTTTTTTTTCCAGAAGGAAAAAGAAATAAAAGAAGTCTTTTCTGGCTCAGCATTATTTTTTTGCTTTCTTGAATCAGGATGAAAACTTTCTGTAAGTCTCGAAGTATCAACCCACTGTAGCAGCCCGTGAGCGACATGCAAAGAGCATCTCTTCTCTCCTCATGCTTCAGCTGCGCAAGTCTAATAAAGCCAGACAGGGTCTCATTACTGGAGCTGAGCTGAAATGGCTTTTGGGGAAATGACCTCTTGTTTTGAGGTCTCTTCAGGGGGAGGAAGGCTCAGGGGAAAGAGGTTACAGGATGGGAGGTCTTGGGAGCAAAGAGCCTTTGGGAAGTCTGTAATTCCCCTTGGGACTGTTAGAAAATCACCCCCTGCTGTTGCTCTCTATTGGCTTTAGAATGAGATTTCAATAAACTCTGTTAATTTTCTATAAAACCCCATCAACTGCATTCACATTAAATCCTATAGCACTTTTGCAGACAGCTCCAGGGAATGATAACCTGGACTCTTGCCAAAAAAAGAAACTCAGCAAGAGAGACTTTCCACCAGAGCTGGTTCATAGACCATCAAGCTGGACAAAACCATCTCTTCATCTGCCCAGTCCCTCCTATATTCTGAGCCAAAGACATCCATCCCTGTTCTCTGCCAGGGCTCACCTGACATCCCACCAGCTAGCATGCTTTGCACAGGTCTATTTGACCAGTGTGGAGAGCTCTTGCTTTAAACTGGATGAACATTTCTTCGCTACTGACTCAGCAGACAAGACACTCCTGCCCACCCACCTCCCAAGGAAGGAGGAACCTGTGCGGGGCTGATGATAGACCTTCCTTTCCTACGTTAAATCCCAACACCTTCACGGAGCAGCGGGGTCTCAGCAGCTGTTGCCTGCCTGGCATTCCGTCTCCAGAGCCAAGAGGAGAGTGACCACAGAGAAGCCCTCTCGGTGCCATCAGTCCAGCGTTGGTGGTCTGCACAGTGGTCCATGGGGAGGACCGCAGGTGCTGTAGATTGATCTGAGCTAGTTTGAATCCACCCAGCTTGGAGGAGTTTCAGCAGGGGCTGTGGAAGCCAGCGAGGAAGACTACGAGGAAGAGGACTGACCTTTGCAGAGGACCGAAGTGCCCTAACGCCCCACTTACACTCCCCGTGTTAACAAATATGAAGTCTCGGTGACACTGAGGACAGACAGACTCTCTATTTCGCTGCCCAGAATGGGTGAGAGTCCGAAGCTGTGGCCTTGCCGTGGCTCCGGGATTTTGTACCCTATGCAGCTGTGGCTAATTGTTAGCCGGGTTTTCAGATAAGGCCCCTGCTGTATTTTAAAGGCAACCAATTTTCTTTCTAGGTGTTTTGTTTTTTCTTCCTGCATCTGCACTTGTAGTTACTTCTATCCTCTCTCTTACCATCTTTAGCCTGCCTTATAATGATTTGCAAATTACAGGAGTTGGAGGTGGCAGAAGCATCATCTTTTGCTGCTTTTCGGTACAAAGTGTCATGAGTCCACCTCAGCTAACGCACGCACGTTAGCACACCGTGACCTGCGCACCAGGACACCCTGTCCGGGCTCTCGGTCGAGAAGGAGTTAACATGTTTGTCTTGCACAGACAAGATTGAAGGCAGGCTGGGCTCAGCTGGAGAGAATCACTTTATCAGGAGAGGTTATGAGGAAAAGAAACTCTTAAAAGACTCTCTAGCAGTTTGTAGAGCTGGCGGGGCGTTGTGTTGTTTGGACCTGGGAGCGGGCGCTTGTTGTGAAAGCCTCTCTTGATGTCTTGTGGGGGCAGAGCTCAGCGCGTGGTGTTCGCCATGAAAGGTGGGGGTTCGGGGGCAGAGCGGCACAGGGAAGGGACTGTGCAGTCATGCAACACTTTTGATGTTGTTCTGATCCGGAACAGCTGAAAACCTCCATATTCTTCACACAGCAGTATTGCCAAAGCAGAAGTGATTTTTATTTGGTTTTGGTTTTGTTTTTTTTTTTTTTTATTATTGGACTCAATGTAAAGGCTTTTTCAAAGAGTTAATCAAATGCTTGTGTTCCAGGTCAATCTGTTGGTTTAGTTTCAAATCATCAAAACAAGGAAACATCTGGGATCATGTAAATACTGTTTTATTTCCTGAACTTTTCCTTTCTTTCTGGTGTGATATGCATGAGCAATAGCTCTGCTAAGTAGAGGGTTCCTTTTCTTTTCTAATTTAGAAAAAATAAAAGCTTAAATATAGGTTAAAAAAAATCACTTCCTGGACTTGAGAAAAGCAGAGACCAAGGCTGCAGGCAGAGTGCCATCCAGAACACCGGCCTGCTCGGTCCATCCAGATGGAAAACCCAGTCTCCTCATGGAGGACCCCAACACAGACTGTTATTTCCCAGGGCGAGCACTGCTCCGTGAACTTTCTGCCAGGAAACCCACGATCCCACTTGCAGTCACTCATGGTCTCTCCTTGCAGCTTCTATTTAGTCCCCCCAAAATGATCCTGTCTCATCGCTTGTCACAGAACATGGTGGTCCCAGCACCTGAGGGCTGTCGCCAATCTTCATCTTCAAACTTCACCCTTTACATGTCGGGTCAGGCTCACATGTGCTGGCCTTTTGGCTTGGTTTTGGTTTAACGCCGTGACTGTTATTTGGTGATTGTTTTGCCACTCACCGCTATTCACCTCCCCCTCCTCCTTTTCCCTGATACGCAAAAAAAAAAAAAAAAAAAAAAAAAGAAAGGAGCTTAAACATATTTTGCGGTTAAACCACTTTTTTTCATGTTGGCTGGTTCCCACTGGGCTGAAAAGCAATAAAAAGTCAGGAAGAAGTATGGGCTCCCCTCTCAGCTTTGTCATATGGATGAATAGCACAGTAAAAAGCGCTGAATGCTATCGGTTAAAACGAAGTCGCTGCTCTTCCAAGTACATTTTGCAATGCTCTGAAGCAAAAGGGTGGGGGATCGGATGGCGAAAAACCTCTCCCAGAGATGGATCCTTTGTCGGGCTAAAGATTTTTGCATTAAAAAGAAATTCTGGTTATAATCACTCTACCCACAGCAACGTTTCCAGTTCTGCCTCCCTCTGCCCTCGCCCCCCTCACTTTTCTGTGGCACTGAAATAAATCTCAAGGTAATGTAACTTGCGGCAAGGCTATCTTTGAGCATCTTGGAGGCTCTGTCAATAAAAGGCCAGGCTAGTAGCGCTGGAGTGCAAAGATCCTCTTATTATCTCACTTCGCAGCCCTTCCTGGGCATTTCTCTCCCTTGTGTTCCTCATCAGGTCCCTGATCATGCTGATAAGGGGGAAAAAAAAAACAAAAGAAAATGTAGGGGAAAACCAGCAAAACAAGATGACACGTCTTTGTACTATTTCACATTTTCACCTGGAAAATACTCTGGTCTGCAATGTTAATATCTAATTGCAGATAAAAGTAGACATGCAATGGCTGGAGAATTTCCCATTAAGTTACTCAGAAATCGCTTCTTACTCCTGGTTTTGATCTCCCATTGTTGAGCAAGCTGAAAGCGGTTCACTTCAGGAGAACTCAGGCTCCATTGTGTAAGGTCTCTTTCCAGCAACGACAGCCAGACTGGAGCTTTCAATAAAATGGGGTTCTCTTTTCTCTTGCGCTTTTTCTCCCCCCCTCACCAACCCACCCCTGTTGGTTTTTGTTTGTTTTTTTTTTTTTATTAGAGTAAAGCCAACTTCTCAAAACCCAAACCTTCCCGAAGAACAACTCCACCCTGATAAGATGGTTTAGCCCGGGCGAGAGGGATATATGGTTAAACCCTCTTACAAGGGGAAAGAGACGTCAGAAGAGCAGAGATTATCGGGGACTGTTGAGCGCCTGGTGCTCGAGCCACCCTGACGACAGGGGTGCTGTAATGCCCAAGTCTCTGTCAGGTCCATCAAGGGTGGGGATTTGAATCTCGGTCCTTCACATCCCCCCAGAGACCCCAACAACAAGGAGAGGACAAGCTTGTCGGCGATCTCAGGTTCAGAGGGGGATGACATTTAAATTCTAACCAACTTTAGAGATTGGAGAAGCCATTTTCTTTCCATACCCAGATCCTCTCTCTCTTTTTGTCCTTTTTTTTTTTCAGTTCCTAGAGATGAAGCCTATATGACCACGTATTTCTAAGACAAAAAGAGTGTCAGATCAGGGTAAACCCTGTTGTTTTATAGGCATACCACCAGAGCTGGGGAAAGGGTCTGGCTGCAGACTCGCTCCTCCCTGCACAAAGGCTTTAACTTGGGCAGCCGTGGACAGCCTCAACCTACAGTAGAGGCAGAGCGCCGCGTGTCCTGTGGAGACAACAGGAGGGTCTCAGTGAAGAAGAATTTGTCGCTTTTCCTCCCAAAGTTTTTCTCCCTTGTCTAAACATAGATTTTCACAGCTCTGCTTTCACTGGTGGGAAATCAAATGTTGATTCGGGTTTTCTTTTTTTTTTTTTTTTGCTGATATTCCACTCTGGTTAGGTTTGGTTATGCTTCTCTGAGGAAATATTGAGGAAAAGTAAAAGAATAGAGTTTTATCCCTTGGAATCCTCATAGGATATTATTGTGCCCATCCCGTTTCTCCCATCATTACACTGGGCAGCCAGAAAGAGTACTGGGTTTTTCCGGGTGGACTGGGACTCTCTGGATAGAGAGGCGCATCACTGTACCGCGGCACTGGATGCCGCACATGACAGCCAGTACAGGAGGAGGTGAGAGGAGCTGACCCTCCCTTTGGCAGCCCTTGAAGAGGAGACACCAAAAAGGAGGGATGTAGTGGGGGCCTCAGCCACTGCTGAAGGAAATGCAGCATTGCGAAACCGCGGGCTATAGGGACCTTTGAAGGGTCCGAGTCCCACTCAAAGCAGGTCTAACTTGGGTCAGGCTGCTCAGGGCTGGTCCAATTGAGCCGCAAACACTTCCAGGGTTGGAACTTCACCCAAGCTGTATTCCGCTACACTTGTTGTGAAAGTTTTTCCTTGTATGTAGTCGAAATTTCCCTTGTTGCTAGTTGTGACGGACGCCAGTCATCCTTTGCTGCAAGAAGAGTCTGGCTCTGATTATGATGAAATTGGGGTGGGAGGAAGGGTCTGACTTGTGGACAAAACAACCACGGAGGGCTAGGGCTCCGGAGGATTCAGAGAGTGATAGACAGATAATGGACATCCATAGATAAGCGGATAAAACGCTTACAAGGGATAGAATCCCTTCTGCTCCTGGTGATAAGCCAGCCGCTGACTGACAGAGGCACGGGGGAAAACCCTTGTGGGAAGCTTATTCCAAACCTGGTGAATTTAAGCCATGGATACTTGCAGAACTGGTTGTGGCAATCTCAGAGTCAGTAGTGGTTGTCTCTGGAAGCACCAGAAGATTGGAAGGGACAAAAAAATGCCTAACTTTTTAAAAGTATTGGGAACGTGGGCAGAAGTGGGGAACTATAGACCCATTGGTTTAATTTCAGTCCATGAAAAATCCCGATCGAAAGGTACAAATGCACTGCTGTAAAACAGGTATCTCTCAGGTGCCAAAGAGAAGAGTCTCAGTGACCATGGATTTGTCAAGGACACCTTTCTTCAAACGCCTCTGTGACAAACTGGAGAAATGGACTGAAAAAATAAGAGGTTGAGATTCAGCTGGGGCAGCCAGAAAGTAATATGCCTTGAGATGATGGACTGCGCAGGTGAGCTAGGCTTCGGTTCAGCAGAAAAAGATCGGAGGTTTATTTTGTTCCACTAAGTGAACATGAGTCAGTGATATCAAGCTGGTACAAAAATGGCAAACATCACCCCAGGTTGTACGAGAAGGCAGATGATGCAGGAGATGTGCATTAATCCTAGGGACTGGTGACACCACAGCGGAGCTCCGTGGCCAAAGGGGTTACCACATGGGAAGGAAGAGGTGGGAGAACGGGACAGAGTTCAGGGGGAAGCAACAGGAATGATGAGAGCTGGAAGAAATTATGCCCAAGGTAAAAAATAGTCTAGAAAAGAAGGAAAGTGGAGCAACAGTTTGGGTGATGCGAGGCTTGCCTGTTTTGGAGGGAGAAGTTCATGGCAATCTCTTTTCTGCCTGGGCCTCCGACTGGACTGAAAGCTTTAGCCACAGTCGATGCCTGGGATGGGCAGCTCAGAGGAGACCTGAGAGAAGAGATTTCTGGTCTTATCTGAGGATTGGTGGGTGGGTCTAAATAAAGTTTAGGGTATACCCAGGCTCTGCGTCACTGGAAACTGCCCTGCGTGGCCCCCAGCATCTGTGCTGCACCGCAACAGGAGAGCAGGCAGGCTGGGAAAATGTTTAATTTAACGGTTTTCCTTTTGTTAAATGGCTCCTGCTGCCCACTCAGGCCTGACAGAAGGAGAGGGGAGTACCAGAGCCGTTGTCACCTGGGAGGTGACACAGTGGCAGTCTGCTGGGGTGGCATAACTGAGTCCTCACCCTTGTCAGCATCCTGGCCGCTGCTGGCTGCTCAGCATCACTGGGCGGCGAGGACGGGGAGGTTTGAGGAGAGAAGGAAAAGCCCTTGCCCTTGGGTTCATCTGCTGCTTTGGGGGGTCTTGGTTTTCATTTTTAAGGAAAGAGATCCTCCAGCACCACTCATGACTGCCACATCTCGCTGGTTTTCTGGGTCAGGAGGTGAAGAGGCACAAGAGAAGGCATTCAAGAGTCTGGCAGCACGCCCCAAAGCGGCATCTCCACCAGAGAGCGGCAGACAGCAGGGAAAAGCCCTGTTAGACCATCCCAAATGGACCCCCAAAGTCTGAACAGAGAAGCCTTCGGCTGCAAACAGTCTGCATAGAGCTGATCCATCCTGGAGACCCTCTTTGATAAGTGTCTGGGGGGAAATAATTTCTTTTCCTTTGCAGAATCATTGTTTGATAGAGAAATCGGAGCGCGTAGTAGCTACTGAGAGATGGGCAGAAGCCCAGGAGAGGAGCGGAGAGAGGGCCCAGCCTTCCCCTGCTCCTCGGTCCCCTGGCAGGACCAGCGCCAGACAGCCCCGTGCTGCTTCCAAGAGCCGGGCAGCAGAAAATGATTCATGTCAAGTGAGCGCGAAATGGTGTGCAGACAGTCAGCTTCCCATTGTCTGCGTCCTCGGACGGCTGCCAAGCCCCGGTGCCTTGGCGAAGGCAGGGGGAAGGAGCCCGGGTTGGTTGACATCTGCTCTACTCAGGCTACAGCGGAGATGGAGGCAACAGGGCAACGTGCTCTTCTCCTTCCCTCCCATCCCTGGTTGTGCTGGAGATGGCAGCAAGCGCCTCCGTTCATCTGGAGAAGCTTTGGCCTCCTGATGGCAGTTGGCCATCTCCGGTCATTCCGGCAGATTGCACCACGCTTAAATCTTGACCCCAGCTGCTGGCACTCCACCACAAATCACACCGTGGGTGTTTGTAATCAGCTGCGCAGCAGCAGCAGCGTGAAATGCAGAAAGGAAAGGCTTTACAGCTTGTGGGGTCTTTCTCCTTCCGCGCCACTAGGCTAGCCAGCGAGAGGCAGACCTGGGTCTCACCTGGCAGTAGGGTGGAAACCAGGAGAAACCTCTGGCAAGACTCAGAGCCCCCGTAAAAGAGAGAGAGAAGAGCACGGGGGCTTCTACATTAATTAAGGGGATAATGTCGATACTGACGAAAGAAACGGCTTAGAGCGCTGTTAACGTATGCTACACTAACATATGCTAAGTCATCAAAACCATGCCATTTTAAAAATATCCAGCATGCTTGCAGAGAATATCAGCCCGTGTTAGATACACGCTTTACCAAAGAAGACTTTCTGTCTCATTTAAAGAAATCCAGGAAAGATTCTGCTTTCTGTCACCCAAGGGCAACCTCGGTATCAAAAGAGATAACATCCGTGGCTATAAAACACTGTGTGTATTTACCCAGACTCTAAAGGCCATTTTTATAACTTCAATCTTGGTTTACTTTTCAATACTCTTATCTTTTTTTCCCCATGTTTTGGAAAATATATAAGGATTGGCTATTGGAACATGCAGCTTCGTGCAAAATATTTAATCAAAGCCTTTAATTGCAAGCTGTAAATGTAGTACTAGTGACAGATTGTAAAGCCAGAAACCATTTGGTCAACACACAACAGCTAACAAGGGTGTTTCAGCAAAGAGGAAAAAAACATAGCGTACAGGACAGTATTTTAGCAGAGACATGAGTTTTATTGCAAGAAAATAAACCTTTCAGAAAATTTAGGAAAAAGAGGAATGTAGGAATGTGCTAGCAGATCCACGAGGCGCATGATAAAAATCAGGCTTCTTTCTTTTTCTTTTTTTTTTTTTTTATGTAGGAAAAAATATCTACTTTAAATCAGCCAAAAGAAGTGATATATTATTCTTACTGAAAGTAATTTTGTCTATAAACACTTTCAAGACTTCAAACAAAAACAAAGGCGGGGCTGGAAGACAGTCTCTGGAAGATGTTAGTTCCTCCTGTTCAACCCATGTTTCCTCTTGTTGCTGTAAAGCTTGGTTGATTCCTTAAATGTTTGAAATGACAAGCTTCTCTCGAGATGTGCAGTTGCAAGTGTTGTGCATCTGTGTGCAGACAGTCACAACAGAACTTCCCACCGCATTTGCTACGCGACCGGTGAGATGCTTTATGTACAACACAGCAAGGTCAGATGATGCTGCAGTTGGTTACTACTATAGCGGCAGCTGAAGCATAGAGTATTTATATTAATTGGGTTATTAGTTATCTGTCAAGAGGCACCTCACTAAATGTTGCTAAGAAAAAAGGACAATAACTTCTTTAATGACTGCTCAAGTTTAAAGGCACTCTTTAAGAATTAATTAAATTAAGAAGACTATTTTGAGAGCTCAAAGACTTTTATACATAAAAGTAAGGTTGTTTGGACTTATTGGAAACAGAATTTCACTTACTATTAAACCCTGATGAAACTAAAAGAATGAGTCAGAAAAATGACTGAATAAAAGAAAAACTCTTCAGATGCTGCGAGAATTTCCCCCAGCAAGAACAAAGGCAATTAGAAGTGTACTGCATAGGCATTCAGCAGATTACATATTCATGAGCTGAAGACATTACCAGGTCCTTCCCCTAACGAAGGGATGGCAGCAGCCAATTTTATATTGAACGTCACATTACCCTTTCCACAAAGCAATAGGGTCAGGTGGGGCCTGAAAACTCTGAAGCGAGCTGAAAGCCACGTGTTTGTCCCGTCCTTTGCTCCGGGGCCCTGGCAGGCTCGGCGCGCGAGCAAGACGATTCAGCAGAGCGAAGCACAGGAAGGGGCGGCCGCAGCCTGGTCTCTGCCCAGCCATATTTTCACAGACGAGATACAGCCATAAAATACCACCACAAAATTGTATTTGCATTTTTGAGCTGATTTAAGGGGATATCAAAGCGCTCTTCTACTTCGCAGTATTCAGAGCTTCTCTGGTAAACACCAAATTGGTTAGAAATGTTGTCCTGCAATTGGGAGACCAGCTAAATTTGTGTATAGTGTGATTTTATTCAGATGTAAGAAGTTTGATATTCCATGACTCGCCTTTCTTAAGGCGGATCTTGCTATGGTTTCTTTTGAATAAGTGACTTAAATATTTGCACTGGCTTCACAGGGTTTACTTAAGATTATTCGTGTTTCTTATTACTAGCCGTTTAGATTATCCTTGATATACCAAAATAGGATTTACAAGACTCCCCCCGTACATATAGACAAGCCATGTCTGCGCCTTGTTTTTTATCTACCATTAAAACAAGATTACAACTCATTTTAGTAAAAAGGTACTTAGATCCTCTCCAAGAGTAAATCCACTCTTGCCATATATAATCTCTGTTACAGTCTCCTCAGAGAGAAGTACAGAGGAGACTGTAACTGGAATAATCACAATTTATTGTTTATGATCTCCTTTGGTTCAGAGTTTGCTTTTGCTTTCTTTGGCGATAAAATCGCCAGTAGTCATTCACAAAAATTGTTGTATTTGTTCTTTATTGAGACAACTTTTGAGGATGGGGCAAATAGTGACATCACGCCTTTGAACTGCCATGAAAGGCAATTTTAAAGATGGACACTCCTTGTGCATCTTGCTTTTAGCTTTCAGCAGGTCCTGAGGCAGAGCCCAACAACTGGAGACATCATCTCTAATCCCAACCAGCCTGAAAGGTCCCTTCCTTCTGCATCTGGGAGAAGGGGATATTCAGCACCTACCGCTTAACAAAACCTTTTCCTGCCATTGGGGTGAATGTCAGGGAGTAGCACCACTTGTCATGTTGGTGGGACCCCCAAATTCAGAGGACAGCGCTACCCAGATCCCCAGGACTACACAAAGCCACAGCTGACCCTTCCCAAGCCTGGCCATGCCTTGTTATGGGAATGATCAGTCCTTGGGAACGATCGGTCTCCTTCTTCACTGGGGACTGAATTATGGACATCACCTTCCAAGGAGATGCATGTGTGCCCTCCCCCGTGGTGTCAGGGCCGGGAGAGCTAACGGACTATAATGGCCTGACCAGCCCCACCTGCCCCAGCCACCACGAGCTGTATTTAAGCTCAGGCCCAGCACTTGAGCCTCCCTTGGGCTGTGCGTGAGGCTGTCTCTAGATCTCTTATGGCTATACTGCTCCTCTGTGTCCTGTCCCACCAACTGGCCTCCTGGATGGATGCTGGACCGGCTTTGTTCCTACAAACTGTCCTGATGCTGTGGGTTCTCAGCAGCTGGCCCAACTGCCCTGCTCAGGTATAGTGGGGTGGGATGGGGACCACGACAGCCCCTTGGCTCCTGGCCCTAAAGGAGCACCAGCCCTCATGCCACCTGGATGTGGTGGCCCAAAGTGCCATCTGCCTCTCTGGTCATTGACAAGAGACCCCAGAGGGCTGGGATGAGCAGGGAGGCAGCAGGCAAGGCAAAACCAGCAGTACTGCAAGGCATGAGGTGGGCCTGAGTCAGGGCAGGGATCCCAAGGTGGGTTCTTTCTTGCAGGTCAATGTAGCTGAGCCCTCCAGACCACCTTGACATGTGCAGCCTTTCTCCATGGAAGGATGTGCCCTTCAACATGTGTTATGGTGACCTCCAGATGCGTTGAGAAGGTTTAGCCCAGTGCTGTAAGCCCTCCCTACACACTGTCTATCTGACCAGGACCCTTCTGCTGTGCTCATCCTCCTCAGGACATGAGGTCTACCAGCAGGCACCAGCTGCCCTGGCTCTCTGGGGTGCCTGGGGCAGGGGAAAGCTTGGTCACAGCGGAGCAGTTTCTCAATCTGTTGGCCTGTGTGGCAACAGCTCTGAAAGATGATTGCTGTATGTTTTGATTTTTTGATATATGTGCTTGAAGGGGTCTAGAGAAGAAAACCATGGTCTGCAAACTCGGTGTTTACTGCACGCTGCCAGACCCTGCTTGTGCAGCACCGCTTTCCTCTCCCCTTGTGCTCCCGTTCCTCGCCTGTGCCTCGGATGCTCTTCCTGGAGGTGGTGACAGAGCTGATCCCCGCAGAAAACTGCCGCTCCACCACCACGGACCCTCCGCCTCCACCCAGGAGGACCACACGTACCGCGGCAAAGTGACCCAGGAGCATCTCCCTGCAGCTCCCAGCCAGAGCAGGAGCGCGGTAGGGAGGGAGATTCTGCAGCTCGCTGCTCCGTGCCGTCCGCGCTGCTGCGCTGCAAAGGCCCTGCAAATACTCCCTTGGGTGCTCGGGGGCACTGCTCGTGGCCGAGCAAGTGGGGGCGCCGGGGCAGGGGGCTGCCGTTTACTTTGTGCTCGTAGATTAGACCCAGCGCCGAAGGCCGGTCCACGCGGCGCAGGATAAACGGTGGGTGAATGGCGTAGATCTGAGCCACCAGCTTGCGTATCTAATCATATTTTTCTAAAAGATGCCAACAGAGGGCATCCGCTGCCAGACACGCAGCCTGCGAACTCCCTGCTGCAGCCCCTCTGCCTGGCTTCAGATAAAGAGCATCTCAGGTTTTTTAACCCTCTCCCACTTAGGCTCGGGTTAAGCTTTGTCAGAGGTTTTGAAGCAAATGGGCTCTTTCAGTGGGTGTTTTTTTTCTTTCCTTCAGAGAAAGGAGAAGGTGGGGGGAGAAACAATAATCCCCAGCTGCAGTCTCTCGGTGGAGGCAGGACTTTGATAATTAGCATTTAAGGGCTTCACGCAGCCGGGCAGAGCGACAGCCGGGTTCAAAGGGAAGGTGGATGCTCTGTTGTCCTGTGCAGCTGTAAACAAAATCCGAAGCGCTGCTGTGCTGGTGCTGGGGGAGAGCAGGAGATTTCATGACAAATGTCCTGGCTTTGGTGGACTTAAATAGTCAGTTTTATTTATAGGTGTTTATTCCTGGTGTTTAATCTCCTTCTTTCATGTCTCTTGTGGACAGTCAAAGGGAAATCGAAATTCTAAAGCCTGCTGCTCCCTCTGGTAAATCCATATCGATGTTTGGGCTGTGGAGCAGGCTCCCTCCGAGCACATTGTCACTCTTACCTTGTCAAGACCTCACACCAAACCATCCGAGATGCTCAAAGGCCAGACAGCCTGGCCAACGGTAAGCTTGTGAATCCAGTTTTGACTGGGGCAGCAAAGGTCCCGAGGCAAGGGCTGGTGTTAAACAGGGCTCATGAGAGGATCAGGGATGGAAGAGGTCTTATCAGAGGCTTCCTCCCCGCACAAACCCGGCAGAAGGTTAGTAGGTGCAGGAGCTGGGGAACTGTGCCTCGAAGCGGGCTAAAAACAAGGGTCAGTCTGAGCTGGGTGAGGGCTTAGGTGTATAGGGATGGTTCCAAGCGGTAGTTTTTAATGGAAATAAGGATAGGGCACAAGACAGATGTTCTGCTCCCTATAGTTGTGTAGTTCCTTTGAACCAGCCTGGATGGAGCGTGACCTCTTTGAGATGCAGCTGAACCTCAGCAGTGATGGGGCTGGTGATCGCTGGGCTCCCAGAAGTATATTCTGGTGTAGGGTTTCCAGCCGCTTTGAGCACAAAATGGGGCAAAGACCTAAAAAATGCAGATGGCTGATGGGCCTGGCTAGGGTAGTCACCTGTGCTTTGGAAAGACCTGTCTCGGCCTCACGAAGCTAAAGCTGATCCAAGCTGTGCTGTGGCTAGCCTGGTCCCAGAGTACCTGTTCTGGGTCTGGTTTAACTCTTGGTGTGGGAACATACACCTTTTAACTTCTAAAAAGTGTTTGTGTTTTCAATGGTGCAGCTAGAAACACAGGAACGTGGTCTTTTTAGAGAAGGTGCTTGCTTGTTTTGATTTTTTGTTCCACCCAGGGTTTCCCAATTGGCCACCAAAAAAAAAATAAATCTCCTCTGTACATGTACTTCATATTATACATTGAATAAGGGCCAGAAACATACAGCCAAATTTGATTTATGGACTGCCTTAGAGATTTAAGAAATTTATGATTTGATTAATCCATCCCATATATCTTTTTCTTTATTACCGGTAATTCGTGCTATATATCATAGCCTTCGGAGCAGTAATTTGGCTGCCTGGTGCATGCCAATGTTTCCTAAGGGTTAAATTCTACGGTGCACCAACCAGACAATAAACTGTTGTGATCTGCTGGTTAAATATGTATTTGGCAGTACCGGAGTCTGACTTACCCAATAGATTTGTTCCGGTTTACCAAGTGCGTATGTATTTAGGACACGTAGTATGTGCAGAAGAACATACCGGGAGCCGGGGGGGTGGTTGGAAAAAAATCTTTGCAAAAGAGACTGATGTGCCAGGGTGGCCAGAGCTTGTAGAAAATGGACAGCGCTCCTAAAAATGTATGCTGAGCCTATAGACAGGGTGACCAGGTCTCGTTATGCAGAGGGACCGGCCGGTGACAGCCCTTAGGAGCAGGTGAGGAGCCTCGGCAGCGGGGCTGGCTGCTGAGAACTGGTCCCTGCTGGCAATCGTTGTTTTGACTCGGAGGGAGGTGGGGGTTTGGCACAGGGCAGGAAAAGCAAATCAACTAATTAACTCAATGAGGGAATAAAAAATAACATACCTCAGACTGAATGAGGATGTGACCTGCGCCTGTAGATGCTTCTGCGGCTGGTAAACATGTTTTCTGTTTTTCCCTGTAACGCTATCGACATTTTAAAATGATCAGAATATTTCAGAGCGCATTTAACGAGCCAGAAGTACTGGATTTCAATAGCGTCAACTCCAGAAAGCAGAAGGCGGGTCCTAAATTACCTTCAAAATCATAACAATTTAAAAAGTGCAATATTTTCTAATTTGCCTTCTGTTTTTTTGGTGCTGGTGGCTTGTTCCCACCCCCTTCCCCCCCCCCCCCCCCCCCCCCAGCTCGCCTCCTCCCCTGGGAGCAGGACTTTGAAAAGGAGGAGGAGAGGGGTGATCGTGGCAGGCGCACACCTGCCAGCCCTGGAGCACATTCCCTCTGTGGGATGCAGGTGTGTGAGCTGCCGGGGCCGGGGGACCCCTCTCCCCAGCCCTGCGGTCCCCGGGCTCTGCCGATGGGGATGGGGGATGCCAATTAGCAGGAGCCCCGGGTTCATTTTGCAGTGAGGACTCCTGACGGGTGAGAGTCGAGCGTGGTTTCGCCCAGCAGCCTTTAAGAGTGCCTCGGCTCTGTTAAGCTGCCCACAGTTTCCGCCAGCCACCTCTTTCCGAAAAGCCCTGTGTCTTCATTACCTTCCCTTCCAGCCATCTGGTCCTCCAACCTGACCTTTTTAAAAAAGATTGGTTTAAAAAAAAAAAAAACGAAACCCAAACTGGAGCAGTCCCTGGACAGAAGACCTTGTGTGTCATGTTTAAGCCCAGAGCAAATTTTTATGTCCAAGCTGTAAAACCTTGAAAATAAAGATTTATAATTGAGATTCTGGCTGAAGCAGA
This sequence comes from Vanellus vanellus, assembly GCF_965231255.1. Classification (NCBI taxonomy): domain Eukaryota; kingdom Metazoa; phylum Chordata; class Aves; order Charadriiformes; family Charadriidae; genus Vanellus; species Vanellus vanellus. The sequence continues at coordinate 4,515,766 of NC_138923.1, read as the reverse complement.
GCGAACAGAGATGGTCTAATTAAATTCTGTGGTGGGTATAATTAACCCATTTATTCATTTATTACCCTTTATACAGCTAATGCAGGCTACGCCATGGCCGTATGTTTATGAAGAACCTGTCACCTGGCTGCTTGGCTTGGGCTGTGCAGCAGCCGGGCCCATGGTGGGGCTCCGGAGGGGCTGGTGATCCCCTGCGAGCAGGTCTGATGGGACAGATGCTTTTTCGGAAGCCAACCCAGCTCTTGAATGAGTCAGCCGAGAAGGAGCAGGGCAGAAAGCAAAGAGACTCCGGGTTGTGCTTTGGACTCTTGGGCAGAGCTGACAGAGGACTTGAGTCAAGTGTGGTGGTTTGGGAGAAAAGCATTTTGATTTTTTGGTGGTTGTTTATTTTTTTTGTTTTTTTTTTTTTTTTTAGAGCAGAGTGGCTCTCTGGTGTCGTGCACACAAGGTACCGTGGCACTGAATTCTTGCTGTGCACTATCGAGGGCTGCTGTATTATCCATGCTGACACGTGTGGATTTCTGCATTCTCCCCTTCAGAGTTCAGTGTGGAAATGGCACTTGCAAACCCGAAACACAGATAACTACTCACACGTCCTTTGGGAGAGCCTCGTCTGACTAAAAGCCCGGCTGGCTCTTCCAGAACGGAGCTGTTGCTTTTCACCAAAGACTCATTTTTGCTTCGCTTTCTCGCAGCCATCACAAGATAAAAAACAATGAATCAACCAGAGATTATTTTTCATGAAAGTTTAATCAGGCACCGTCCCTTTCCTGTGCCTGTGTGAGCAAACCTTGAGGAGCACGTAGGGCTTGAACGCGGCTTAAAACCCATCTGCTTGAGAGGCGAGAAGCGCAGGGAAAATCCTTTGCTCGCTGCCATCTATCTGTCTGGGCAGAGGCACTGTCTGCAGATCTGCCTCGGGGTCCCTTAGCCCATCCATCTCGAGCAGTGAAAGCTGCTGCCATCCCCCCCCCCCCCCCACTCTCCGCTCTCCTTCCCCTCCCTTTCTTGCTCCTTAATATTTCATGCATCAAAGAAGTTTCACTTGTAATGCAAAAACTGATTAATTAAGTAGAGTGCAAGAGTTACATGCGTTTAAAGTTTCTTTCATCTCGGGGAGAAGAGGAGCCGCGCTGGAGGCTGTTGTTGCTCACCAAAGAGTGTCGAAGGGTGGGCAGTGATGGAGTGGCTCCGTGGTGCCGAGGGAGGGGAAGGGACAGCCTCATTCCCTGGACTGTGGCTGGAGCAACAGCCTGCTTTCCAGTTGTCTGTGGGTTCTCCCCTCCTCCCTAAGTGCACTCGCTGGCCCGTGCCCCCTCCGGCAACGGGTCTATTTGGGGAGGGGATGTGTACCGTGGCACCTGCCTGATCCCAGGCTTGCCTCGGGATGTGCGAGGTCCCTTTCCAGTGTGGCTTTGGTCCTAGGAGTGGCTGAAGGTGGCTAGCACGTGGCTGGTACCGTACACTGTAACGTCTGGCTGAAACCCCAGTGTGCTCCAGGGTGAGTTATAAAGAGGGAGGGAGCGCAGGATGATGCCACGCAGAGGAGGAAAATAGACAATGCCCTGACGCCACGATGATGGGCACCTGGCTGCAGCATTCCCATCTGGGTAAGTCCGGGCTGTTATTTGCAGTGTAACCGTTTAGCTTGCACCTCAACCCCAAAATGCTTAACAGCCTTTCCTGGCTGTAGAAACTGTGCGGCCCCCTGTTCCCTCCCCCAGGCCCTCCTGCACCGAGCCCGGGGGCTGCTCCCCGGCACGCAGCGGTGTGGCACGGCAGTCTGGAAAAAGGTAGGAATCAACGACTTGCGTTTGAGGAGGGAATTTGGCGGCTGCTGGCTGCTTCTGCAGAGTGTCCCCTCAGGGTGCTTATCTGGAAGTGGTCAGGAAGCTCCCGGTTTGATGCTGTGTCAGAAAGACAACATCTCCTGCAGCTTTGAGCACAGCGAGGGGTCCCTTGGCTCACCATTAACCCAGGAGCAAGAACGTCACCTACTGAATTGCGAAGGGCACTTGCTGCATCCCCTCGCTCGCCCTCCCAGGAGGCGTTTCTCTGGATTGCTGACCCAGCCTGTCGCTTGCTTTGCTTGCGAGAGCTGACAAAAGCACAGCTTGAGCAACGTGGTCGTCGACCACAGGCAGATACCATATGGCTGCGGACCAGCACTCGTACGCCGCGGCATAGAAACAAAATTAGTTTTGTGGTGTTTCCTCCAGAATATAAAAAAAAAAACAACCCTCAACCCTTCTCACTTCTTTAGTGGAGCTATGGATGCTGATGTGACTCTTGCAGGGTGAAATATCAGCCTCTGATTGCATCAGAGCTGTGTGACTGACTTTCTCCTCCACTTGCTAGCGGTAGGATTTGCGATATGCGTTACAGACATAAATTTTTCTCTATATTGTAAGTACATAGTGCATTTTAATGATTGCCGCTGTATGTACATATCTTCGGTAATAGGGCCAATTGAAAACCACTTCAGAAAGCTGCTATTGATATCTTTGCAATAACCTCCTCCTCCTCTGCGCCAGCCGATAAAAGATGCATTAATTCTGGGTGTCCAGAAATCCAGCTCGCAAGATTGAAAGCCGAAGAATGCTTCATCTGTGACCCTTTAAACGAGAATGACTTTTTTTTTTTTTTTTCCCTCCCGATCATTTTTAAACTTAGAATGTATAGATATTTTAGGCATTTTCCAGGAAAATGTCTGCACAAAGTTCTCCACAGAGACACAAAACCCTGGGTATGCCTCAATCCCACTTGGGGTATTGTCATACAGAAGAAAATGACCCTGGGGATGAGCTGCTCTGCTTGGGAAGAAGAAATAAATTGAAGAGTGTCTCAAAGTTCCTGCTAAAAAAAAAAAAAAAAAAAATCGACTCAGGTGAAAATTTGGCATGAATGTAGGCAGATACAGACATAAGGTAGGCATAGTTCAGCATAGCCAAGGTTCCCGGTTCACATGACACACAACATATGCTCTGCCTACTTCTAGAGGCGGCTCCACCTGAGAACATCCCACTATCGCCGCTCAAGAGTGGAGAAACTCCCAGCTCATGCTGAGAACGTCTGTGCTTCTTGTACCGAACCCCCCACGCCTGGGACTGTCACAGATCTGATTTGCACAGCCCTCGGTATCTCTTTTTATCTATTATGGTAACGACTAATTATTTTCTTGAGTTTCTGTATATAAAAGAGGATACAAACCGCAAGGATGGAAAATAGAAGGGATTCGCCCGCAAACGGCATAGTCGGCAGCCGAGGTGAGAAAGGAGCTGGTGTCTCCTGACAAGCCGTCGCGCCCTGCCCAGATGGGTCTTCTCGCTGGAATGTGTTTGCACTTGTAAGATGATTTCCATTTTCATCCCGGAGTTTTTGCTCGGAATGGCAGTTTTTGCTGGTTGCTGTTGAAATCGATGGTCAGGCAGTCGCCGACTTTCCTGAGGAAAGGCTGGATCCATGAAGAATAGGAAAAAGATATCAAAAAAGGATTTTGTTTAGAAATAGAAAGGTGGATTATGGGTGGTGTAATTGGCCTGGAAATATGCAGTTTGTAGGGACTTAAAGTAACCCAAAATTAGCAAGTTTATGCAAACTTCTGTATGTGTTCCTGGAATATTTTGGTAGCGAGTGAAACTTGCTCAGCGTGATGTGCTTTACCCTGTTTGTGCTGTTTACTTTTCTGTTGAATGCTGCTTGGGCGCGCAACAGGAACCCGCTACCTCAGTTGTAAGCCAGGACTGACACGTTTCCCTTTGGAAGTATTATTGGTGGTTTTCAAACAGCGAAGTTTTGTGTTTAGCTCATTTCTCTGGAACTAGAAAGCAGGTGCAATCCTTTTCTCCCAAGACCAAGAACAGTTTTGCATTAACACCGGGAAGGATCGAAGTTAAATTGAAGCTGAAAGTACCCATATAAAGGCAGCGGTTTGCAGAATGTTCCCCTTTATCGTTGTGTCCGTGCTTGTACAGGAGGACTTGAAAAAATCTCAGCGTGCTTCTCGGAAGGTAGTTGTTAGCAGTACTTTATGGATACAGACAGTGAGGCAAAATAGGGTTGAATGATGCACGTAGAGCTGCGCGGGATATTTGGGCAGAGGCACAGACAAGACAACCCCTCAAGGGCCCTCCCAGCAATATTTCCTAATATCTCAGAAACCCCACAGCCCAAAGGGTGCTGCCCAGAGCCGTGACAGCAGTGGGTATCTCTGGATGCCATTCCCACCCCAAGGACAGCCCCTTTGCCAAAATCTTCTGGTGCTCAATAGCAAAAATATCTCTACTTATGGCACACACACAGAGTTGTGCAGCAAGTGGCTACAAAGAGACCTAACAGGGATGGGGCCTTAAACAGAAATAGATATTTTTCTTTTTCAGGATTTCCAGTTCTAAAAAAAATTTTAAGAAGTGCTTCATCACTTTTTAGACATACTGCCTATTAGTGTGTTGTTTTGCGTTTCTATGCGGTATTGTTTCTTTGCTTTTTTTGCCCAGAATAATTTTCAAAACTAGGAAGAAGAAATCAGCGTGCACCCTGCCTGGAAATTAGAACACACACTGACAACAGCCTAAGCCAGTCCAAAATCTATTCTTTCCCCCTTTAAAAAAAAAAAAAAGAGGGGAAACTTTTTTTTCCTATTACGCTTTTCCCAACCAACAACTGACGTTTAGGACTGCATTTTTTGTGAATTTTTTTTTTTTTCCACCATGCCTGGAAACTTCATCCCTCCCAGTTAGGCAGACCTGGGGTCCCACATTAAATGTTTCGTAACTAGTTGCCTGTTTGCTGGCGAGCGCTTTTTGGTTTCTCTCTATCCCTGCAGCTGGAAATAGGCACCGTACGCACACTGACACCCTTTTGGTGGGGGCTGCAGCTTGTTCAGGCTGTGAGCTGGAGCTGCGGCCGCTCCTGGAGCGGGGACTGGCCCCCGGGAGCGGAGCTTGAGCTGTTTGTTTGCTGGATTTCACGTTCTTTGCCATTCTGCCCTTGTTGTGGTTTTAACATTTGATGACCTAGGTATCTCAGAAGGCTGCTTTGCCTCAAGAGGCGTATGATGAATTGATCTTAATTAGCTTGTGGAAATAATATAAGCCTGAGCATTAAGCGTGCTTTGTTAGGGTTTTGACATCTTCTTTTATATGTACATCTACAAATAAAATCAGGTAGATTAGCAGTCACTAGGAAATTGTTGTTGTGAGTCACTGACTCATAACTACCGTAGGCTGCCTCTCCCCGGCTCCGTTAGTCATGCCCGGCCGTGGGCAGGGGTTCACGCGGCTCAGGGGCTGGGGTCAGCCGTGTCCCTTTTACCCATAGGGACAGGGTTTGCCTCCAAGCTAATCCCCGTCATTTCCACCTTCCCGGCGGGAAGAGCCGGTTGGCTCCGCCGCGGCTCAAGGCAGAGCGTGAGCCAAACCCGCGGCAGCGGAGCTCACCCGCTTTGCTTCATGCACAAGCTCCAGCCCTCGGGTGGCACCGGGGCACCCGTGCGACGGATGGATATAGAAACCTGTGATGAGACCTCAGCATCATTTATCCCTCCGGCTCCCATTTAAACACGGGCTGTTTAAGACCAGGTCAAAAATCTTTGCTAGAAGCCACCACTTGGCCTCCTCCAGGCGTGTCATCGCAAGCCATGGCCGCGTGCCCTGGCCGCTGGCGGTGCCTAATCACCAGTGAAAGGGTAATAACTAATAAAAAACTCCTGGAAAGCGTATTTCTGTGCTGTTGCGCCCTGGCAATGACCGGTAAGGCTGGGGGGTGGCAATGAGCCAGGTGCCGTGGCCGGGCGGGGGAAGCCTGGATGCTGTGCCCGGGGGGGGGAGCGGGGCAACCGGGGGGGAGGGGGGGGGGCGGTGCCGAGCCAAACCGGAACACCGGAGGGGACTGAATAGCCTTAAAGCTCCGCGGGGCTGCGTTTGCCTCCTTCTCCCCCCCCCCCCCCCCCCCGCCGGTTGAGCGGCGGAGGGTCCCCCCAGGCACGGCGACGAGGGGAGGGAGGGGGGCGGGCCGGGAGGCGGAGCCGGGCGGCGGCGGCGGCGGCGGGGCTGGGGCGGCTCAGTGCTCCCGGCTCCGCTCGCCTCCCCCCTTCGCCTCGCCTCGCCTCGCCTCGCCTCGCCGCCGCTCTCCTGCGCCTGGCTCCGGCCCGGCATGGCCGCTCCGCCGCTTCCCCGCCGCCTCTCCGCCGCGTCGCTGCTGCCGCTGCTGCTGCCGGTGCTGCTGGGCGGCGGGCCCGGCACGGCGGCGGCGGCAGCGGCGGCGTCCCCCCCGCGGGAGCCTCCCGGTCCCTGCCGGGTGAAGACGGTCACGGTGTCCACGCTGCCGGTGCTCCGCGAAAACGATATCAGCTGGAGCGGCGCCCCGCCGCCCCCCGCCGCCGCCGCTGCCGCCGCCGCCGCTGACTCCCGCCTGCTGCTCTTCGTCCGCAGCGAGCTGCCCGGCCGCGTCGCCGTGCAGGACGACCTGGACAACACCGAGCTGCCCTTCTTCACCCTCGGTAGGAGCCCGCACCGCTTCCCCCGCCGCCTCCCGGCCCGTCCCGTCGGTACCCGCCACCCCCCACCCTCCCCCCCCGCCACCCCTTCATCCGCCTCCCGCATCTCCGCGGAGCATCCCGGTGCGGGCAGCCGGTGCCGGGCTCTCGCCCCGCCGCGCCGGGATTCTCGGTCATCCCCCCCCTTATCGCCGACAGCCTGGTTGTGTTTTGGAGCTGTCGAACCCTGCCCTTATCGCACCCGCTTTTATTTTGGGGTTGTTTTGATTTTTTTTCTTCCCGCTGGGGAGGGATTTTTTTGGCAGGGCCCGAGGGGTGCCCTGGGAGTGAAGCGGCTCTGCTCGGGCTCTAAAGTGATGGGCGCCGCTTCTTGTGCTCCAACTTGAACGCTGAGCCCCGGAGGAGGTACCACCGAGCTTGGGAGAACGGGGAGAAGCTGTTTTTTCTAGCCGGAGCCTAATTTTATAAACGCTTCTTCTTAATTCTCGAAGCTCGCTCTTGCTTCACGCGCAACTCCAGCGCTGGGGTCGGCGGCGAACGCCTGCGGACTTTCCTCCGATCTCCGCGTTTGTGGGGAGGGGGATGGGACTAGAAATAATTCTGTTGGCGTACTTTCCTCTGGATGCCCGCTCCTCTCGTCTCAGATGGGGTGCCCGGGCTGCCTCTTGTCACTTTTATCCTTTTCTCTGCCTTAATCAACCTGGGGATCCTCCACGGGAACTGTTGAGGAGCCGTATGGAGAGCGCGGTGTTTACTCTGCCAGGTCACCGGAGGGTTTCTGTTGATCTTTTCTTTATCCACTAGCTCGCTTGCTTTTCCGTGTCTGACCCTAAGATAATTCGAGTACCCGCTTAACTTAGGGTCTGAGATCCTGCTTGTCACCGCTGGCTTGTGCCTCCCAGCGCATCGCCCTGCCTGCATCAGGCGTGTCGAGGTGTGCCCATGTGCAGGCTGACCCGGTGGCCACCTCGCCGCAAGTCCCTTCCCGTACCGTGTGGAAGGGGCTGCCTTTCACTGGCTGTGATGTGCCAGGGTAGGAAAATGACTGTCTGTGTCTCCCGGTCCTGTCATTTTGCCTCCTGTGAAGCTTTCTTGTAGCAGGCGCCTGTAATAAATAAGTTGATGGTACTTCTAGAGCCTCTTGGGCTCTGGCTTCGCAGTGTGGCTTCCTTAGACACGGTTGGTCAACCGCAAAAACCCCAAACAAACCAGATACTCTATTTCAAGTAATAAAAGTGAAAAATCAAAGGTTTGACGCGGTAGGAATGACATTTACCTTGAAGTGATTAAAAGTAACAAGAAGTTTCATGGTTCACCGAGTTGAATTTTCAGATGAGAGTAGGGTTTCTTCAGGGACTGGGTGTGAATTGCGCACTGATCTAAATATATCAGAAGGCAAAGAAACCCCTCTGTGTGTAGCTTAGGTAATAGCTCAAGTTGGAGGAGAGAAATTTGTCTTGATAGATCAGAGACATGATCTTGTATAGCAAATCCTATTTCTGTGAGTGACTGCCAGTAAAGAGACCATGTCTTGGTCTAAAAAATTCTCTTTTGCTTGCCTGGGATGTTGGTTAGGCATGTACTTTTGAATATGTAGCATGTCTCGTGCAAAACTGTGGGGTTTTTGCTGCCCATTCCTGGACAAAAGACCCCAAAATGTCCCCTCCTGTTTCCCTGAACCCGCAGGCATCAGGCAGATTGGAAGATAAATGGAAGCTTTGCCCATGGTGGGATGGCTTCATCACAGTCCTGAAATTAATCAGCACGTTGCCTCCAGAGAAGGTAAAACACTTGTCCTTCCCCAAGGTCTAGCTCATGAATTGCCGTGGATGCTCTGATATTTCAAAGTTGTTGCATTTCTTCCCCTCTCCTGGTGTGGCAACTGAGTCTCGCTCGCAGTTAACTCTTTTCTGGGTGAGCGCGTTAGCGGATTTCTGCTGGCTTGGTTCTCTAGCGCGGGAAGTAAGGCTGGAGTTTTCTGTTGTGTTTTTTTCCCCACTGCATCCCTTTCTAAGTTCATCGGCGGTTGGGAACCGGAGAGCTGCTGCTGCCTTGTACTGGGCTCCTGGAGGTGAAAATCGCGTTACACGTGGGAGGTCAGTCGCGTGGCTTTGGAGTGACTTGGGGGCAGGGATTGCTTTAAACAGCGGCTTCTCTTTGCCCAAATCTTCGCTAGCCCTTATCGTTAGCTGATATTTATGCATGTTGCTGGACCTGTTTGGTGGCTGGCTGGGCCTGAGCCGAGGGAGGCGCGTAAGAGCTGATGTCCTGCCCGTGGCAAATGTGTTGGGGGCTCCCTACTGCTTTTGCTGCTAGCAAAGACTGCTTTCTGGCCTCCTGGGGGTGAGGATGGTGGAGGAAGACCTCCTAAAGCACACATCTCAGGACAGCCACCCTGACTGACATCCTGGGCAGAGGAAAAAAAAAAAAAAACAACCCAAAGAACCAGCCCCAAAGCATGAAGCAGGCAGAGCTGAGTCCTACAGGCTCTGAAGTGAAATAAGTTGAGAATAAATTGAGGCCGCCCCGTTCTGCAGGGCTCAAAAGTCTTTCCAGGCCAGGGAGCATGAAATGAAACGCCGCCTTGCTTGGTGGCGATGAGTTTGTTTAAGTGCGGTGTTTGAGCAGGCGGTCTGCAGCCGTGGGTCTGCTCAGCAGCTCCGGAGGCTGGAGTGGTTCCCGTGCCGCTCTGCGCGGCAGGAGGGTGGGCGATCTGTTGCTAAAGGCTGGCAGATGCCAGAGCCGTGTCTGCAGCAGCCTGAAACTTAGAATCCTACTTTCTTTTAAGTTGGAAGAGACCTCTAAGGTCATCGAGTCCAATCGTAAACCTGACACTGCCAAGTCCCACTAAAGCACATCCCAAAGCACCACATCCTCTGCCGGTTGTTTTTAGGGGCAGACCAAGTTAAAATAGGCGGAGGAGATAGATGCTCTGCATCGGTACAAAGCACATGCAGTGCTCTGTGTCTGCTTACTTTAAAGGATCCCTCCTTCTAGGGAGGAAGCAACTTTTTCTGTTCCCTGACAACAAGAGATTTTATTCGCTCGAGTATAAACGCATGACACGCGGGTTGCGGGGCTGCATCCCTGCCTGCCGGAGAAGCCTGGTCTGCGGGAGCCGCTGCACCACTTGAGACGAAAGGAGAAAGCGGCGCTAGGAAATCCCCGGGCAGCTGACCCCTTGGCCCCACGGCACGCTTGCAGGAGGAGCAGCAGGAACAGCAGGAGCAGCAGCAGCCGCTTGCTCGCCTGCCTGAGCCGTGGGCCGCGCGTGGCGCGCGGGCAGCGCGCGGAGCCCGCTAGAGGGTGATGGGAGCTCGGAGATGCTCTGCCGGGAGCATCTGCTCTGCCGGGAGCCTTCTGCAGCGGGTCCAGCCTGCGCGCAGCCGCCTGCCAGCGGTGGGGAGACTGGGAGGGGGTGGTTTCATCCCTTTCCAACAGAGGTACAAAACTTTGTCTCCTTGTTGCATCCTTCCCGGGCTGCAGCGGGGGGACCTGCCGCCGGAACGCCGATGGGCAGCTCCGCTTTGCTCGGTGTCCCTTCTTCAGCGGGGTGTCACAGTTTCTGTATTTCCTACGCCTCGGTTTATTTTTTCTCTCTTGCGTTGGAGACAAGAAGGATGTTTCTCTCCCTACTCCCCTGTTACATTGCTATAAAATTACCCGGCAAAGCACAGTGGTGGCAGGAAAAGACAAATGTAACTTTGCCACCAGCGCGTTATGAATTGCTGTACATCCCCTTTCCTGAAAAAGCATCCTGCCCTTTCCTTAACCTTGGATACAACTGATGCTTTGCGGTATTTCTCCCCCCCCACCTCCCCCCCCCCGCCTCTAATTCTTCTAGTGTTACGCTGGCAAATGGTGCAGACGATCATTGACTTTATTCCTGTACAATGAGGTCTCTCCAAGGTATGTGTCTTGATTTAGTCAGCAGCCGTGTGCTCTGTACAATAGCTGCTCCACGAGCGCCGGAGCCTGCTTTAAGTGCAATTCAGGGAACGAAGCAGTTAGCTTCCGAGCTAATTTAGATGAGCTCTGCCTATGTGTGAGCAGATATATATAGAGAGAGAGAGAAGGAAAGAGGCAGACAAATTTTCACCGCTGCTCTTACCCGGTAGTGGCTTACGTAAGAACAGTTTACTACACACTCCTCATAAATGGCTTTAATGGATGCTGTTTGACTGGCGGCTGCGGTGCTACAAGGTGCTTTGTTTCGGTGGTTGTCAGAAAAGGTGCTCGGGCATCTCCATCACCGGCGTCCCGCCGCGGCCCCTGTGCGTGGCTGATGGTTATCCCTCGCTTTTCGAAGCTCTGCAGCTCCTCCATCTCCTCAGCAGTTCGCTGCTGCTGCTTCTTTTATCTTCTTTCTGAACTTTTCCTGGAGCCATCTTTTTGGTTCTTCTCCTCTTCAGGGTGAGAATGCATTAAAATAAGGGAAAGCACTTAGTTCCCTCTGGATTGTTTGAATTTACTGCTTTTTCTGAAAATGCTTGAGCAGGGTTTGGCCACCCTTGCTTTTGTCAACACCTCCCTTTATTGTGGAGAGGGGCGGAGAGGCTGGAGGGTACAGGGCAGCACCGGTGCCACTGAAGCTTTTTGACGCCGCTGGTCAGCAGCGCTGTGTCCTGCTGTGAGCTGACCTGCGAGGTCTGGAGCAGCATGGGGTGGGTGGCGGAGAGGAGCGTGCCCAGCGTGAGACCCTGCTCCTCTGACAACTGGGTTGTCTCTGCAGGGAGAAACCTATGAGCAAAGTTCGGTCCCTTTTCTGTTAACCGCCTCCTGCTAGACTTGAAGAGCTGCCCTGCACATCTGGCCAGAGGTTTGGTTAATCAAGTATTGGGTTTTTTCCTGTTTAGTTTTTTTTGGGTTTTTTTTTTTTTTTTTTTTCTCCCCTGGCTGTTCCAGAGGTAATCCAAGGGGTAAAGAGTGTCATCTTCTACCAGGCAAGTGGAGGGAGCTGAAAAGCCCCAGCGAGGTGGGACAGTGAAGATGAGAGGTGTTGGTGGGCTCCTGGGGGTGGGGACTGGAGGGGGATGTAGACCTGGGAGCGGGGGCTGCTTCCCTTTCCCTTCATGCCCGTCCACAGCCGTGCGTGGCCGTGGGGTCTGGGCCAGGTCCCCAGTGGTGGGGGCTGCCTGGGGAGGAAAGGGGGAGAAGCACCTGGTAGCAATGTTCCTCCCCCACTTGTATGAAAGGATATGGTGACTTCAGCTGTCCAAGCTGTTGGGTTCTTCTGGTTGGAAGGGGCAGGAGGGATGTGGTTGTACTGGGGATGTGAGTCGTGAGCTGCAGTCGTGCCCAGCGGGGTTGCAGGAGAGGTGAGCTCTCTAACACCCAGAAGGTCCGTTAGGCACAAAATGCCCATGAAAATGGGTCAGTCCACAGATGACCGTGTCCCTCCTCAAAGGCAAGGTTGAAGGTGGCTTCTCCAGCACGGTGGGCGTGTGGACTGGCGGGGGTTTTGCTTCGTCTCGGGTATTTTCTAGGGTGAAAATCCCAGTTAAAACTGGGAATCGGTAACTGAGTGGCAGGCTGTACTTGGAGAGCTGCTGCTTTCCAAGAGTACCCGCGTTGACCAGCTAGTGGCAACAGAAGATTAACTATGGAGAGAGGAGCCGGGTTTCTGCGGCGGAGCTGTCGGGCTGGAGCAGGGGGAGGAGGCGCCGGCTGGGGATCCCCTCTGCTCCCCCCGTCCTCCCCTGCCACGGCAGCGGGTTTTCCATCATGCCGGTGTGCCGGAGGTCTTTATTGCTGTTCTGCTGGCAGAAAAAAAAAAAAAAGTGCTTTTTTTCAGAATTAGGTGGGGAGCTTGTGTGTTTTCCGTGGGGGCTGGGGAGGTGGGTGAGCTCCGCCTGCCACGACGCAGACGTTGCCTCCAAAACTTGCTGCCTTTTCCTTTCTAAGCCCTAAAAGTGTGAACCCCGGCTGCGTGACGCGCAAGCCTTTGTGTTGCCTCGGTGAGACGGCGCTGATGCGCGGTGTCGGCCGGCTGTGAAGCCGGGCTGAGCCCTTGGGCTTTCCTGGTGGAACAGGAGTTGAGGCGCGGGACTGGCTGGGACAGGAGGAGAATGGATGGATCCCACTTGCGGGAACGATGAAGTAGTGATCTTACGCTACCTCGACACGTATGTTAGCAGTTGCAGGCGGCTTGAGAAACACCTCCTGTCACACCAAAACGCCTTGTGGAGCGCGGGGGTAGGCTGGGGTTGGAGGCTGAAAGGAGGAGTGAAGAAAATAGCAGTGCCTCGGTTGAAGCCTCTCATTGTCCGTAATTCCCACAGCACAGCTCATGTTGGGAGAGCCCTCGGCCCTCTGAAATGGGGAATGATGAGCCTGGGCCAGTCTTCCCTTGCTGCTCCCCAGCCCTGCCCCCGTCGCTACCTGTGGGGCGGGTGAGGGCACCGAGCAGGGACGATTCTGGGGCATAAGCAGCTTAAGGAATGGTGCCACTTAAAAGAATTGAATGCTTGTGCTGCTGCTCGGGTCTCGGCTAATGCGGTTAAGGTTTCCAGTGTCCAGACAGTATGGAGACGCTTAATGGTATTGAAGAAGCAGAATGGCACACGGAGGGGACGAGCAGTCATCTTGGCTGCCGGCATCTGCGCTGGCTGGGGGAGGCTTTCTGGCTGTCTCCTGGGAAGGAGGTGGGGGGGGGAGTTTATCACGGAGTAAATGATTTTGGCCCTTCGATCCCTTTGGGCATCTTCCCTGTATGCCGTGCGAGGAGCACTGCTCTCGGATGCATCCAGCGTGCTTATCCCGCTGAGGTCTGGGGAGGATGGAGGGATCCCTCGCAGGAGGAGGTCGGGCTGCCGCTGCCTGCGGGAAGATGGGGTGGATAAATTTGGAGCCAGGGCTCTGCCTGTGGGCAGAGGCGGCTGGTGGGGAGGAAGACACAAGTCCGAGTTCCCCCGTTTCTCATTATCTGTTCCCCACCAGCCTCGCACCCCTCCCTCTGTGCTTCCACCTCTCCCGTCTCTGTGCAAGACAAAGTCCGTATGAAACCGCGACCGGCTTTGAAAGCAGCAGCGAAAGGGGAGAAATTTTCCATTAGCAGCATCAGCAGCAAAAGAGATTTTTTTTCTTTTTTTTTTTTTTTTTTTTTTCCCCAGTCACCTGGTAACTGCTGTATTTAGGAAGATTACTGAGCTGATGGTGTTGCTCCCAGGCGTACGCAGGGGAGTGATCCTGTTAACAAGGGGAGGCGAGGGCCAGCGGGGATGGCCGGGCGCAGCAGGGGCTGCGTGGCGGAGAGCCGGTAAAGGTCGGCCGTGCATCTCTCTGCGGGGAGAGGAGAGCGGGAGAGGGGACCCGCTGGGCTGAGCGGGAGAGGAATCGCATCGCCAGCCGCACCACCGAGGGGGGAGCGGGGCCAGGCGGGTGATTTTGGTGCACGACACCTTTCTTTCTCCAGGTCTGACGAGATATAACTATGGAGGGGTGCTGCCCTGGCGGCACAGACCTTAGCAACTAACTTGGGGGGGGGGGGTCAACCTGCCCTCCCAAAAGCCCACGGCCCCGGCACCGCACAACTGGGGTGCAGCATCTGGAGCCCCCAGGTTTGGTCCCAGCCCTGCTGCTGGCCGTGAGCATCCCCACAAGAGCTCGGCTGTGCTCACGCCTTTCCGGCTTTGGTTCTTTTTCCTTTTTCCCCTCCCTCACCTCTCTCTGGGGGGCAGCGGGGTGGCCTCACCTGCGGCCGGAGCTCCGCTGCGTGAGCCGGGCTCCCCGGGGGCTGCTGCCTGCCGGGGCACTCGCCTAAGGTGAGCTGGCGTTGAGAGCGTGCCTGCGGCTGCCGCAGTCGCATCCGCGGCTGTCCCAAGGCCGTTCACAGCCCGTATCCTTCCCATGCTGCTTTTTCTGGTTGTCGAGCGGTTGGCGTTCCAGGGAGCGCAGCGCATCCGTGAAACACGGGATCAAGTGATGGAATGTAGGAGTTGGCAACAACATAGGGATTTATTTTATTTTATTTTATTTTATTTTATTTTATTTTATTTTATTTTATTTTATTTTTATTTTTGCCTCTAGCCAACTGCTCAGTGACATCAGCTTCTTGATGCGCCGCTCCCGTGTCGGCAGCGTGCCGTGATGGCGAACGCGGGGCGGTGTGGGGGGGGGGAGCAGGGAGGAGGGCTGGAGCGCAGCGTGTTTGCTGCAGCCCTGGACCAGGACCTGCTGCTTGTCTAGCCTGGCCGGGGAGCACCGGGTCTGTGTGCCGAGGCTGTAAAACCTCTGCCTCCGCTCGCCCTCGCCACGTTGCTGTCGCTCTGGCTGCCTGGGGGTCTGACGGGAGCTGGGGTAAACGCTGATGCCGCTGACCTAATTAATTACTCGTGCAGCCCGCTCCCAGAGTGAGATCTGCTCTCTCGGGTGGTTTCCCACGCGGATGGGCTTCCCGGGGCGGAGGAGCCCCCGCGGCAGATGCTGCCCGT